>NC_133684.1:4220000-5420000 GCF_048934315.1 Petromyzon marinus
AAGGCCCTCTGCAGAACATTGGGCAACAAAAAAAAACAACCGCACGAGAACGAGCGTTTTTTTTTTAAATAAGCAAATTTTCAGTAAGCAAATTTTAAGTAAGCAAATTTGTTCGAACGCGTCTTTTTTTTCTCTCTCTCTATCAAGACTACGGATCCAGCCGCACTCACCACGTGTAACCATCACTCACAAACATTCTTCACGCCGCCTATATTAATAATAATTATCCGCAGCATTGGCAAGCAAAGATATTCTTCTCTGAATTCGTTACGTAACGCGAGGCTGAGAGAGTGCACACATTTCAGAGATAAAAAAGACGGCCTTGCAATGTATGGCCCTTGTGTGCACTTCCCTCCCGTTCTCCACTTATCACTAGGAACGGACCCTCTATCTCACGTGAACAACGCAATCGTCCGATTTTCTTCACTGAAGTTCGTCAATTGTGTATTAAACCTCGGTAGGGAGATCATTTAAACAAAGTATTAAAAACAGCCCACCTGTCACCTTTATCAAACGGGGCCTGGAAGGTGGGCCATCAATACTGGGAGCCCTGGGTCGGTGGTGGAAATTGCAAGTCTCTCCATAGGAAAGCCACCTTTGAATTCAAACAATTGCTACTCACCTGGCACTACTCATTTTATCCACCCCGAAGCGATGATAAGTTGAGTCAACATTGCTTGGGACAGAGTCGGTGGTTGAAATGCCAAGTCTCTTCACAGGAAAGCCACTTTTGACTTCAAACCAATTGATACTACCCTGAAGTGATGATGAGTTTAGTCAAAGTTGGGATACTAAACTCAAAACGAAACATTTTTTTTTTATATTACCAGGTAAGGCTCACTGAGGTATAGAGCGATCACAAATGATAGCCCAATGAAGTGGCTTATGTGAAAATGTATACCTGATAACATAAAAATGGAGTTAGTAATTTTAGTAAACGGACTTGGCTTGGAGAAAATACACAGAGTCAGGGACGTGGCATGGAAAGCAGGTGGGTTTACTTAGGGCACATCGCTTAAGAGGAGATACATTTCTCTCAGAGAGGATGACCACTGTGGAGGTGGGGTTGATGAAATCAGTTTGTGTTAAGGCGTGAGATAATTTGTGGCATCATAGAAATGTGAGTAATAGTAGTAAAAACGATTAAACTATACAATTTTTTTTTATTTTACCAGGTAAGGCCCACTGAGCTCTATAGCTCTTTTTCAGAGGCGACCTGGCCACAAATGACAGCAAAACGAAGTGGCTTATCATCGTGTGGAAATGTATAGCAGCCAAATACTCAAACCGCATGTTAATTCTAAATGTAGAGGGAAAAACCGAAGGACGTGGAGAAAAATCCATGGGGAGAGGAACACGCAAACTCCAAATATGCAGGCGTCAGGGTCGGGATCGAACCCACGACCCCTGCATACCAGTTTAAGTCTCGCCACCGTGGCGCCCCTGTAGTGGATGGACAACGGTCGACGATGAGTTTCGTTTTTAGAATTCAGTTTTACCACCCAGTGAGGTGGGGGGGGGGGGGGGGTGGGGGGGTGCCGGCTGAACCGGGCCGCGGCATCACAAAGTACCGTCGTCAGCGTCGGGCTGGATGAGGATGCGGGCGGATGGGAAGGCGTCCCCAACGCGGCCGCCCATGGGCATGCTGAGCGAGACGTTGAAGGACTCCTCGTCCTCGTAGAGCGAGTCGTCGATGACGACGACGCGGCAGCCCTTCTCCGTCTCGCCGCGGTCGAAGCGCAGCACGCTCATGTGCTCCTCGGGGCGGCTGATGTAGTCGGAGTAGGAGAGCACGCTGGTCGGGATGGTGCCCGTGGCGGTGCCTGCGAAGATCAACAGTCGCGGCAGCCGTGTCGGAGGTCGTCGCGCGCGGCGGCGGTGGTGGCGGAGTGTGCATCAGCAGCATCATCGTGATCATCACTGCCGATGAACAAAAGCCCGATTGAAATGGTGCAGGAAGACCTCCATCCAGCGGTGGATTGACCAAGGGTTGTAAGTTATTCATAATGATAATAGCCATTTTAAATCCGTTGCTGAACGAGGCCCCCCCCCCCCCCCTGTGCTTTTGCCAGGTAATATCAATTACAAAATGCAATATCGTAGAATGATTCATCATGTGCTTGTTGTGCAGCGTTGTGGGTAATACATCAATCACACCTCTGTCCTTCCATAGGTACACACATTTCAAATTCAGTTTCCCTGCTCAGACAAGCAAAAAAGGGTCTCACTCACCTCCACCAGATGCCCGATGCCACCAGATGCCGGTAGCTAGTTTATCTCTACAGGACGACCGCCACTGCGGCGTGCTGTCGCTCACGTTGTGGTGACTTATCAGGTCAGCAAGGGCGGATAACAACAAAGTCAAAGGGTCTGTCGCAGGTGGGAACGTGAGTGGGAGGACGGTCCGATCCTCGCACGTACATTGTGAGCCCGCAGATGCCACGAGTGGGTTACCTTTTCGCAATACCGACGCAGGAATCCGCACGTATTGTATTAATTAACCATTTTAGGGGCCCTTGTCAATCCGCGAGTGGAAGGAGACGTCGCCGTGCCGTGCCAGGCATGGGGGCTGTTTGACCGTACTTCACCGTGCTGGTCAGTGCGGGTCGATGAAAAGGGGAATCCAGGATTGGTTTCAGATATCGCTCGCCACTGACTTGAGCTGTTACTGGGAATTAAATTCAGGTCGCAGGGTTCATAGCAAAGGTCGCACCACCACTCCAGCCACCCCAAATATATGCAGACACACGATGTTTTTTTTTTTACATTCCTCAAGTTTACTGGCTGACAAAACCAGTGGTGGTATTATTACTCGATGTCAAAGAAGTGCCCATTGAATTGGGGGATCTAGAAGGGGTGTGTGGTTTGTTGCATGTCTTCAGGGCATAAAGCAAAGCAACACTGATGATTATCAGCATAAAGGTCATTTGTGGGAAAACCATTCCGAGGCAGCATAGATGCCTGGCTTGCTAAAGCATGTTTTATGAGAGCTGCCACTCACACGCAAGTGTAAAATCAAATTTAAAATGTTTCGCAGCCCTCTGTCGAGTCAATACTGGTTGAAGGCCTCCCCACATCACGTTGGGTATGGCGGTTGTTTAACCTCACTTCTCCGTGCTAGTAATTGCAAGTTGGTGAAGACGAGTCCCATGATTGGTTCAGATATCACTTGCCACTGGGATGTTAGCCGTCGCCGGGATTCAATCTCACGGTGCATTGCGCTAACCGTTGCACCACTGCTCCACCCCCTGTAGTTGTGCGGCTGACTAAAAACACTGATGGGCTCATGTGGTTATTAAACTACTTTAAAAATATATATATATTTGACCAAGTTAGGCCCACTGAGCTGTGTAGCTGTTTTTCAGAAGTGACCTGCCCACAAATGGTAGCTCAACGAAGTGGTTTATCGCGTGGAAATGTATAGCAGCCAAATACTCTAAACGCGTGATGTTGATTCTAAATGTGGAGGAGAAAATCGGAGGGCCCAGAGAAAAACCCACACGACCACGGGGAGAGAGACACGCAAACTCTAAAAATAATGGGTGTCAGGGTCCAGATCGAACTCATGAACTCCTGCACACCAGACGAGGTAGTTAACACCTCGCCACTGTGTATACGTAGTACATGGTATACATTGTGCGTGCGGGACAACCCACTCTCCTACTCCCCGGGCAAACATATTTTTGCCAAAGAACAAAAGCGGAGAGAGGGGTGAGAGGAAGAATACAAAATCGAGATATCAGCACGAGTGCGACAGTGAGAGCGACGGCCGAGAGACAGCGAATGAAACGTAAGAAAAAACAACAGAACGTGGAAGTTAATGAAAATTGTGAGAGAAATAGACAAAAGAGAGGGACAGGGAGGGAGGGAGAGACAGACACCCAAACAAACGCGTGTCACCGGTGCCTCAAACTGCCTGGGGAGCAGATTAGGGCGAGCGGGGAAAGTTCAGACACGTGAAACTCTCACTGCAAAGAGCAGATTCCAACGCCGCGGTGCGCTGCACACGCTGCACTGCGGGCCCTGTTGCGTGAGCGAGCCTTGTGTTTTTCTTCCACGCGGGTTTCGTAAAAAACGGCTTCAGAGTGAAAACTTGACGCGGCATCACGTTTAACCCGCTCGTCATCCCCCCTTGGCCTCCTCGCAAGCACAGCCTGTTCAACCGCACACGTCTCATTCCTCACGGTGATAATAAAAAAACGATTTTACCAAGTAAGGCCCACTCAGCTATATAGCTCTTTTTCATAAGCGACCTGGCCACAAATGATAGCTCAAACAAATGGCTTATTGCGTGGAAATTTAAAGCAGGAAAATACTCGAAACGCATGTTTCTAAATGTGTAGGGAAAAAAAACGAAGGAGCCGGAGAATAATCCACGCGACCACCAGAGAGAGAGAGAGAGACATGCAAACTTCAATTATACAGCAGGCGTCAGGCTTGGGATCGAACCTACGGCCTCATGTATACCAAGCGAGGTAGTGAACGTCTCACCACCATGGCGGGCCAGTAAAGGTCAGGGCCACCTTCTCGCATGTGGCCGTTAATGCTGCTAAATTTAATAAGATTGAAAAACAATGGTCATCGTCGATGGAAAGAGAGAAAGCGATAAGTGTAACGAAAAAGTGCCGATGACAATTTTATATAAGCTGCGTGAGCAGTACACTTATATACACGATATTAAATTACACTCCTTTGTCAGTGAACTGCTGAACGAAGGCCTCCCGAGGCTGCGTCGGTCATTTGGCCATACTTCACCACGCTGGTCAATGGGGATTAGTGAAGGGGCAGCCTGCGAACGTTTCAGATATCACTCACCACTGATGTTAGACATGACCGCGAATTAAACACTGGTGACTCCATTCGTAGTGATGAAGTGCTTTCATCAGTGAAAATATTCCTCTTTGAAAAATACACCAGAGGCCAAAAACTGACTCAGTACATTGTGCATCAGTGTTCTTCAAAGACAAAAAAACCCACTAAATTTACTTCAACTATCGAGTTCAACTAATTTTACTCATTCATCTTAATGCATCGAAGCGATAGATCATAGCCACACGATTAATGGCCGTTATTTTTATTTTTACGAAAAAAAGACCGTGAATGGTTAGAGAAATGTCTTAAGTTAAATATATATATTTTTTAAATGAAACACACACTCCTGACTTGCTGCTTTGCTGTAGGTTCAGGGGCTTGTTTCTTGAGGAACGCTGCGTTCTTATTTTTAATAAACTTGTATGAAATGTTATATATATGTACTATACATTTGCTCGGGTAGCATTGCCTACCACGAATTGCCCCTGGAAATGTGTCAAAGATGTGAGCTCTTTCTGAAAAGGGCTTTCTTTTACATGAAGCAGATATGGCCAGCGAAACCAGAGAGAAATCGTATTTGTCCAATCGTGGCCCTAGACAGCCCTTCATCGTCAAATGAGTTCGGTCAGTTGCTGTCAATGCTCGTCTCTGTAAAGCTAAACGGCAACCGCTGAAGAATGTGGTCTCAGGCAATGCGAGGTCACCGGAGCTCTCCCGCGAAAGTTTAATCAATGCTGCAGCACAACACACGCACATTCGCCCAATTGTCTACTTGTTCCAAAATGTCATTAATTAATTAAAGTCAACGGGAGGTTTGGAATACACACGAACGGTAGGGAGCTTGTACTTATAAAAAAAAGGTGATTCGGTGCATACACCCTCATTCTGTCAAATCACATAAAATAATGATGATGATGATAATATTATTTTAAAGCTGTGTCAATCCACTGCTGGATGAAGGCCTCCTAATGCCGCGTCAGTTGTGAGATTGTTTGGTTATACTTCACCATGGCGGTGAGCGCAGATTGATTAAGGGGGGGGGGGCCTGAAATCATTCAGGATATCGCTCACATAGCTGGCTCATGTAACTTTGAGCATGACCTTTAACCCCGCTCAGTACTTTACATATCCAAATATATACTGTACATTTTTTGTGCATGTAGTGATTCACCCCACAGAAAGTCGATGAATTGCCACGATTAGTGGTCATAATTCAATAGAAATATATTTGTTATGCCTCATTTGTACCATCTTGTTTGCTTTGTTTCCCAGAGCTTTGCATGAATTGTAAATAATTGAGTCTTAAACATGATTCAATGAATGCATTGCGAACATAAAAAAGCAATATGAAATCGATGAATCAATGGTTTAATACTTGACTTCAAACTTGTGTATTTTATAACGCGAATAATAAAATGTGTTACCTATTTATGAGAAGTATTCCGCGGTGTATTCCATGACTGTAGATTTCAGAGCTCTAAGTAAGCTGCCATTCAATCACTCATTTCTATAACAAAGACATACGACCCATGATCACCTGACAGAAAACTCGATGCCTTCTCTGTCATTGTCTTTCTGCCAGTGGCCTTCATGATCAATTGGACACTTCACTTGGAACGTTTGCCTGAGATTGGGCTTTTGGTCATCGTCTTTACCTCATTCGATTGTTACTTTTCACGTTCTCCTTCACGGCAATGTGCCGTTAGCATGTGCAGAGATTGTATCACTGCCAACGACACTCACCCGACGTGGTTTGACGCCACGTGACACGGTTATAATCGTGAAGTAAAAATACGCCCTCTGATTGGTGCCTAACTTGGTCTCAAAGGGGATTGGTTAGAGGCGGGGAATTTAAGGAGATTGGAGGAGAAATACAAAGTGGAAATAGCAGGGAACGGAGGATGATTGACAGGGTGGACGGTTGGAATCCGTTCGGAAAAGTGGAAGGTGATTGGCTGGAGGGAAAGTGGAAGGTCAAGGAAGCTTCGGGAAAGGGGCTTGAGGGATATATAAAGGGGAAGCGAGGGAGTTCGGGACGCTTGGAGTAAAGGGAATAATTGAAGATGATGTCTCGTGCTGGAAGAAATAAAGACTCCTATTATTATAGACTACTGTGTCGGGTGTCACCACACATATGTGTTGTTTTGGCACGTTCTGCCATTTATGTAAAACTTTCTTGTGCTATTGACGTTTCTGTCTGTTGTGTAGCTTTTGTCTCTCTGGTTATTGGACCTGCATTTCACTGCAGTGGCTGTTAAATGTTGGTCAAAGTCACCCTTGCAAAGAAGAGACCTGAAGTCTCGATGGGTTCTCACGTTGTACAATGAAATCTATCAATCAGCGATGAGCGGCTGGATTTACTGTTCCAACTCCCCCGAAACAAATAACAAAGTGATGTACACGTAGAGCCTTTTTGTCAATCCATCGCTGGACGAGGGCCTTGCCACGCCTAGCAGGCTGTGGGAGTTATTTGGCCATCACGCTGGTCAGTCTGGTTTGGCAAAGGCAGGAAGCGCAGACACCGGGACATTGAAGCAGCCTACAACTCCTGGGTTTCGTTTTGCATGGTGAAGGGGTGGCAACCAAAATAAAAATAACAGCTATTTCTTTCGAATTTGGTATAAAAAAAACCCCGCAATATTCCAAGAGCCGAAATGCATGGGAAAACAAAACGGCGGTCCTTAATAAATAAATAACTGTCACGAAGTAGTCCTTAAAGAGCCACAGGCGGCTCCAGAGACGCAGCGTGCCGACCCCCTGTGCATGGTTGCCGCCCATCCAAGCAATATCCAGCCTTAAACCCTGCTTAGCTTCTGAGATCCCCTGAGATGGGGTCCAACCATGGATATTATCGGCCTGGGCAGGCCTGATTTGTCATCAAATATATTCCGGAGCCGCCCCCAAGCCTCAACTCCCAGAGAGCCACTGGCTGCAATGACTCCGCGGTTTATAGGCAACACCGTAAGAGCATTGAAGAATTGAGCCGTGCGTGTCTTGGCGTGTCACCTTGGTGGGTGTAGCAGATGACCATGAGCTCCTGAGAAACGTCCCCGGAGCGTCGGATGGGAATGAGCAGCTCTCCAATGTCCTCCTCAATTTTATACTCCGCCTGCGGTATGTACACCGTGGACTCTGCGGTCAAACGAAAGGAACAACGTACGCGTCGAGTAAATGTGGAACAACAATTGTCAAGTGTAGAGAGTCGAGAGTGTCGGCCCGGTCACGAATGACTGCACCAAAAATAAATATTTAAGATTCGGTTCCGCTCTTAATTTCGCGAAGTTCCGATGACAGAAATTTAAATATCAGTTTGAGTGTCGTGCAACGAACGTTAACTCTCATATGCTGGGTAGGTGGGAAAGTTCTGCCATCTACTTTGTGGGCCAGCGGTCACTTGAAGGTGATCTCAGCGGTAGCTCTGTGATATCCGCTTACATGGGTTTGTTCGCTAACACAAAGGATTGCAACTACTCTGCGAGAGACCAGAAAGTATCCTCACGTCTCATGGCGTGACGCCGAAATAACAATTTGTATAAAACTGGGGGGGGGGGGGGGCGGGGGGGGGTGAAAAGAAATCTAAAAAACACAATTGAAGTCAGAAGGGGAATTTTTTTAAATTGCAGATTCTGTGGTTGTCCATGTGATGAGATTTAACGTTGAGAATGCCACTTCAGCAAAGCGGACACTTTCTCAAGCCAAGCGTTTAATGAGACTCAGGAAATGTGTTGTTTGGAAAGTAGGAGTTGGGAAGCCTCAGCTTAAATCTCCAAACCACAAACGTTCAGGGTGTACCAACTGTTATTTGTTTTGCATCACTCTTTATGCAGCGAGATCTGCATGTGCAACACATGTGTGCAGAAACAGCGATGACAGTGTATTCCGCGAAATGGTAAAACCTCATTATTAATGTAATATCCTGCGTAACTGTAAACCCTTGTTAATAATGTACATTATTTACATTTCTGTCTGTTCTGTAATTTAAAGAAACTGGCATCACAAACATTTCAATGTAATGTTATGAATAGTCCACTTTTGGCAAACGTCTAGCTTCAAACGGCCTTTGTTCTTGAACTATATTTGTTGGAGATGTATTAACCGATAGACATTCTATAATTATACTCTTTGGTACCTTTTGGTAAAGTCACGTAGGTAGAAAAAATAATAGATCGTGACGTTTCTATCGCAACGCAAGCAATCGTCATCAAGATTCTATAATGAATTAAAAATTCGCCTTCAACTGTCTGACACCTGGGCATTGTACTTAAGGTGTGATCTTCTCATAATAATTACTGTTATAAACCTGTGCATGGCATAGCAATGCCTAACTACAGTGGTGTGACATGGACGCCATCGCGACCAATGTTATTCCTAATAAAGGTTTTTGGGTTAGGTCGCAACATTTGAGGGTGCTGGAACTCCACTGCTGCTAAAGGAAGAGCCCTCTCTTCTAAATTATTTTTTTATTCAACCGAGGGATGGGGGGCATTGCACAGGAGGCGTCACAGCCGACTGTGCATTCTGATTAAAGCTAAACGCTCAGCAGAATCAGTAATGCATGGTATCATTCTCTTTTGTCTACCGTGCATTCTGCTTGAGCATTCACTTAAAGTGTCCTTAGCAATGACTGTGCCGTGCACACCACCCCACTCCACCCCCTTAAGTTTTTTGTGCGAATCCCGCCATGTATGTGCATACGCTGAACTCATCTCGCACCGTACGTAGCCAACCGAGCTCATCGGAGGATGCGATCAGCTGTCGACAAGCGCAAGCGAAGGTGCGCGAAATGATATGGCGACGGCGATGCGATGAGAAACAACCCAAAAACGGATCCTCACCGTCGCCCGGGTCCACTACTTCCACGGTGGCGATGTCCGGGTACTCCAGGGCGGCCATCACGGGCTCCGAGAGCACGATCTGGAACGTCTCGGACGTCTCAAACTCGGCGTCGGCGAAGATGCGCACCCGCCACGTTCCGCTCGTCTGGCCCGGGTTGAACTGCACTTGCTTCTGCGCCTTCCCCTTGAAGTCCTTCTCCTTCTCCGCCGTGCCGTCACGCGTCCCGATGCCTGCGTGCGCGGCACCGGCGAGTCAGTCGCGAATTTGTACGCACGCACGTTGAACTTCTTTTGCACCCTGCGTAGCCAACCGCGCTAATCAGAGGTGCGGGGGGGGGGGGGAAGGTCAACAAACTAACCACGAAAAGCACTTCTGGAGAAATTAGTTTTCACACTAGATTTTAAAGCGCATAGGCTCCAATGGCTTCCTGATATCGGAAAGAAGAGCATTCCAGACGGCCGCAAAAGCGCACCCGAAAGCGCACGATGCAGCAAACCGTCGCCACATCCGTGCTCATTCCTCTCGTGCGCGGAAAGGCACAGATAACAGGATGGGGTTTTAGCGCCACTTCCCGCGACTCGTTATCCGTGATAGCCGCGATTCATCGAAAGGATCTGCTGCCACTTCAAGGTTCCTCCCCTTATGTCTGAACGAGTACAGATAATGGGAAGAATTGGATCCGCGGATAATAGGGGTTTTTGCACGGACTGAATTGGGGGCAGTTTCCACTGTGGCTCATGCAATACAAGATACATGAAATTAAACGGCCATGTTGCTGATTGCTGCCTGAATCGTCGCCCTGGACAAATCATTTTGCTTGCTGATATAAGACTCGCATTCCTTTGCCAATTATAAAACATTCAAAAGAAAATTGCTCATTGGTGTTGCAAGTGCTTTGGTTAAATTAATTGTGAGCTGCATGCATTCTTAATGATTTTATTTCCAGTATCTTGTCTCATAGGCAGGAAACCAATCTGAGGTGGTCTTTACAAATGGAGATGCTGTGGATCAGCATAATTGCGGGATTGTGATACATGCAGTGCATAAACAAAATAAAACCTCACCACATTTGTCATTAGCATTGCCCGACAACAGAGTGTGTATAGTAAGCTGACGTGTCAGCCAATTACCCTTCTTTGCTTCGCGAAATCACTCTTGTTCAAAATTAAAAGTGTGTTCTAAAAAAATTTCACTCATGCTGTAAAGTAATGTGATAAATTATGCATACAATTAATTATAAATCTGAAGACTATTTCAAAGGCAATGTGGCACATCCATCGGTTCACAATGTATTATCATTTAGAGGTCGGTTTCTAAAAGTTACATGCACCATGCCATGCTGGAGTGGCTATGCATTTTATTCTCATAAATAAAGAAAAAATGCACCACATACTTTAAATGCTGCACTGCACTATAGTTATTGCTCATTTGTATTACAAACTGATAAACTTGAACATTACCATTTAAGGAATATACGAACGTACGAATATACAAGACAAAGAAAATTGAGGGGACATTTATCAGTTTTTCTTAATGACATTATTTTTGTGCTCCCACACAACCCATCAGGAGTGGGGGGGGGGGGGGGTGAAAATTAATCTGAACATTCCAGCTGAGAGGCTAAAGAGACTGCATTTTCTCAAGTCGCTGCAGCTTAGAAGAGATAGATAAAAAAAAATTTGGGTGACCATAATTTAAGTTTTTAACAATAACCAGCGATAATGTGAAGTACGCACAGACATCATAATTTACAGGCCTTTGTCAATCCACTGCTGGATGAAAGCCTCCGCGTGCCGTGTCGGTCGTGACCCGACTTCGCAACGCTGCCTTTGTGTGAGTGACTGAAGGGGGGGGGGGAGGTTCAGGAATGGTTCGGGTATCGATCGCCACTGATGTAAGCCGTGACTGGGAATCGAACTCACGTAACTGACTTCACAACCTGCACCACCGCTCCATACGCTAAGTGTGTGAGAAGCTAAAACAAAAGTAACTTTCATGATTTTCAATGTCTCGTGTATTTTAATTATTATTGGGCAAATAAAACAAAAGAGTTTAAAAGCGACGTTAAAATGAAAGGAAAAGCTAAATCTGTAAATAATACATTTGCGTGCTCGTTAAATCGTCGATTGCAATTCTGAAAAGGAAACGGTACGAAGAAGGAGTCGATCCTAGGTCAGAAACAGAATCTTTATTTATCCTGGAGAAATCAGATGAGCTATGAAGCTCTTTGTAACACAGGACCAGTAGGGGCGGATCAGAACGTTGCAACAACGAACAATACAAAAAAACTATAGGAATGCAAGGTATAGGAAAGGTAAGCAAATACGTTGAAATACATAATTTGAAACTAAACTTGTTATTTTATTTTATCAGGTAAAGCCCACTGAGCCAGGTTCTTTTTCAGAACCTGGCCACACACAATAACTCAACGAAGTGGCTTATCGTGTGGAAATTTATAGCAGTCAAATAATCTAAATAATCTAGGTAACAAGAGTTGGTAGTGCAGAGCAGGAACCACTGCACCGTGTAAAGGACAGATACACCATTTGTGTGGGAGGCAAGATCAACATGGCAGCACGTAAGAATGGATGAGTTAATATGCTCTTGCTATGAAATAACAGCAACAAGAGGTGATTCACTATGTTTTGGTCTAATATTAGGAACTTGAGAAGAGTTACGACCTGAACATGCTATGATAGTTTAGGGTCAAAAGTCATGAGTGTTTTGGAATTGTTAATGTTTAGGATAAATTGAGGATTTGTTATTGGACTGTACAGTACATGCAGTGAAGTTATGAAAGGACTGTAAATGTTACCCAGTTCAGTGTATTTTTCTGGGGATGCGATAAAATATCTGTTCCACGTTGGCCGTATCCTTCAATCTCACTGTATACATGCTGAATGAGAAACTATTTTTGAAACCATATAAGTAAGTAAGTGCGGAAGAGTAGGCCAAATTAAAGGGGTTTTCTAGAGCTCCCTCTCATCGAAGTCCTTCCACCAATCACTGGCAGGACTACACCATGACCTTTTAACCTTTCATATGTATTACTCCTCAGATTAGCATGGTTGGCTACATACGGCCCGAAAGAAGTTCCAACATCCGTACGCGACTCAGAATGTTTTCCACGGAAATGCCCGACCATTTCAAAACAACGTCTCTCGGACCCTGCTCGAGTTTGAGGCAGGGCGGGCAGCTTAAGCCACCGTAATTATTATTGTAACGAAGTGGCAACTGCTTTCCCAGGTCGTGGGATTCGAGGCCTCTAAATGTCAGCTAAGCCGTCACGCCGGCGCAGACTACCGCGGATCCGGGCGCAGGGAGGGCACCGGGCATTGCTTAGCGGAACCCGTCTCGCCCGCACTCATCCGCTTACGGGACCCACGGCCCAAAATCCCCGCCTCACCCCCCCCTCCCACCCACTCCATCCCTGCCCGCTCGCTGCTCCTTGGGCGGCACGGGCTGCCACTGGATTAGCCCGGCGATTAGGCAAAAGCTGCTTAGGAACTGGATCCACGAACTAAATTAACGCAGGTGCAAAACAAGAAGCCAGCCCGGTTGCGCAGCTGTGCCCCCGCAAGGGGGTCAAAGTGTCCGCAGGTCGGCAAGGAGAGCACAGCCAGGCGTGCAGCCAGGCCCCGATGGATCTTCCTCGATGGAAAGCGTCCCCAAAATCGGGCGCATTTGCCATGGCCGGGGCTACGACCTCCGAGGTAATCAAAATAGAAAATGGGACACATCGTGGGAAGGAGAATATCTCGCAATGCCCAGCAGAGAGGGAAAATTACGTGTAAATACATTGTCTTGAGCATTGTACTTTTCCACAACTGACCAAACCTGGGACAGATTTTTTTTTATTATTCCCTCAGAAGACTTACATATTTCCCAGGATAGTTTACCTCAAAAATAAATTTGACCCTGGTAAAACGAGGACAGCTGGCAACCAAAGTGTAAGTCGGCAAGGGAGCGCACGCAAGCGCTTAGCCCCGATTGCCTCTTGACAAACACATCTCTCAGTTGGGCGTGCACTGCACAGTGCACAGTGCAGTTGGGAGTGTTATTGTGCCCCAAAACTTGCTAAGCTGTGAATGGCCTCTCATAATTTGCCAGGCTTGAGTTTAGGTCATTCTTGGCCCTAAGCCAGGACAATATTTTGAATTCCCAAATTCCCACTAATGCTTATGAGTTTTGCTGGATCGTGCCCACTGTTGAAATTCTTCCAGCGCCCAAGGCAAAAACCTGCTCTGGCTGAAGAGGAATTATATGCTGACAAGCGAGGCTCAGTAAGATTATATTCCAGTCCTGTGGGTAATCGTAGCCAAAGTGCAGCAGTCAGGAGCATCATACTGAAAAGTACACTCCCTGACCGTCCAGCATGCTATTTAAGGAGATGGCATGGAACACATCATCACTCACATTTTTTTGCAGAATTTTCTTCCTTGTATTATTTATCCACAATTAACGTATTAAAGCAACGACATCCACCCTACTCTTTGGTTCTTTCGGTAAAGTCACGTAGGTATAAAACAAATAAATTAAATCACGACGTTTCGGGCGCAATACAAGTGCCCGTCATCAGGTGGAAACAACCACAGCATTAAACAATTGTTTCCACCTGATAACGGGCACTTGTGTTGCGCCCGAAACGTCGTGATTTAATTTATTTTGTTTTATACCTACGTGACTTTACCGAAAGAGCCAAAGAGTATGGATCCCTGCAGTCACGAAAACTTCAAATCTAGATTGACATCCACCCTATCTACCTACTCTCAACAAAACAGCACTATCTGGCCAAATCATTTTTTGTATGACATTGCTCGTTTACCTGGACGATGATTCTGTGTAATGGCTCGGGTTGCCACCTCTGAGGCACAAAACACTGGAACATATCACGGGAATAGGAATACCTCACCATAGCGGAAAAGGTGAGAATAACGTTACAGTATATTGTAATGCGTTGTCTTTAGTGCCGTTTTATTATGCAAAATCCAATGACTGGATTTTAAAACGATTTAGAGATACCCCACGACAAAGCTAGCTCAAGAAGTGAATTCAAATCAATTTAACTTTTTGCTTAAACACGTGGCACACTTCTGGCACAAATTGGCCACCCAGATAATAAAAAAAATCCTGGCAAAACCAAAATGGGTGGCATCCGTGGTTGTATCCGTTCTGCTGGTTGGCACTCACTGATGAAGGAGGTCTCGCCAAGATAGCCCCGTCGCTTGAGCACCACCTCCAAGTACTTGGCATCCTCGTCCACCAGGTAGTACTCACGCTCCAGGGAAATCCACGCCCAGTTGAGCCGGAAGGGCTGCTTCTTCAGCTTGTTCCCACCTGAACACAAAGCAAGACTTAGTGACGGCCTCAAAGATGGCTGCGCTTTCTGAGCTCGGTGTCATGGGGCTCGGGTTATGAATAATAAACGAAACAGTTTTTTTTTACCATGTAAGGCCCACTGAGCTATTTCGCTCGTTTTTCAGATGCGACCTGGCCACAGATGAAAGCTCAACGAAGTGGCTTATCACATGGGAATTTATAGCAGCCTAATACCCTGAACGCATGTTTCTAAATGTGGAGGGAAAAACCGGAGGACCCGGAGAATAATCCACGCAACCATCGGAAGAACAAGCAAACTCCAAATATACCGCAGGCGTCAGGGTCGGGATCGAACCCACGACCTTCTGCCTACCAGGCGAGGTAGTTAACATTTCCAAGCCGCCGTGGTGCCCTATCGATAGCGACCTCCGTGCAGTGGACCGGGCTAGAACCACTCTTGGTAGGCCGCCGTGGTATGATGGTTAGCAACACTGGACTTGAAATGCAGAGGTCGTCGGGGTGGTTTGGCTCTTCCGGCGCAGCAGTTGAAACAATTTTGTCAATTGTCTTCAATGCCCATAGCATCTGTACGGTCAGCAGTGCGAATGGGTTGTGGCACAGTTGGTTGACCAGCAGGCCAAGTGTGGAAGAGTAGGCCAAACACACTCGAGAGGGGTGCTCTACAGTTTTTTTTTTTTCTCGTGGACGCCGTTACCCCAGAATTGACGTGATGAAGTCATTGCCGGGCCGTGCCTTTACCATAAATACTTTTACACCCACTACGTTATACTAATGTACGTGCGCAATGAAAAACATTCCTGAATAGAATCCTGAAAAAAAGGTTTTAGACTTCGCTGCGGTCTCCTGAAAACTTGGATACAATTAACGACGAAATAAAATAGCTTGTAGACATACTTTACACGCAAATATTAAGCGTCACCGCCTCGCAGCATGTCTCGAGGTAACATGGTTTCCTCTAACATGCCAAAAAGTATTAATGGAACTCACCAATTATTAACGAACACAATGTTGAATTATAGACCACCACTGACATGCAACCAAACCTCCAAAAACGCCATACCTGAGAAAAATACAAGTCAATACGAAAAAGAGTGGGAACACGCCAAGGCAGGATCCTGAAAAACGAGCCTTGAGACTCAGTGAGGTGTTTCTGGGTAAACAGATGGCTAAATATATGTCACTGATGTGGTTTGTGTTGGTTTTATAAGCTGCAACTATCAGCTACTGAAATAGTAAATAAGTATTTAGATTACTCTTTTGGCAAGTGTAATACACAGAATTTCGCATACACCATATGCATACCATTTCCTCAAACACAAATGAAAGTCCAAACGAGCCTCAAGAACATTTTGAAGTTCAAGATTTAATTACATCAATGACCTCAGCATCATTATCATCACCATTCCTCGTCACTACATCACACTGGGCATGCATTGCAAGGAGTTTCCAGCATATTTGGAGGACAGATGCCCAGCATCCTCCATTTTGAAATGGTTCTTGATTAATCGAACGGTGATATTTACATATAATAAACAAAAATCTCGATTTATCTATGTTTTCATAATCGATTCACTGTTTCAGCACGACGCTGGTTAGTGACATGGCACAGCATCAAAGTACAAACTCGCGTGTTTGTACAAAGGGTGGCAGAGTGGGCAGCACATATTTTGTCGAACTTAATGAAGGAAAACTTAATGAAGATGGGCCGGGTGCCAGCCTGGCTGGTATGCAGAAGCTCAGCAGCTTTTCGCAGTACGATCCCACTCACCGTTGTCACCGTTCGATATTAAATGTATGTCTTGGCCAGTGAATGCTTGGGCATGGCCGCCATTTTTCCAATAATTTCACGAACAAATTGGCATGCTTTCAGCCGAATTTGTGCATTCTTAGTCGAGTGAATGGCGCACTCGGTTAATTAGGAGTATCCTGATGGCTGGGGAAATATTGAACGCAGCGCCGCTGTGATAAATATATAAATAAAAAGCTACATTCTGAGAATTTAAGTTCAGACAATGAAAAGCAAAAAATATGCAACTATCAGATTAGATTGGCATCGGCTCGTGAAAAAAAAGGACGACTCGTGTTTCCTAAACGTTTCAAGAGCAGCGAAGGCCGGTGTACATCCATAGACACAACATCAACACACCTGTCTGCACTTTGTTTTGGCTGCTGTCATTACTGATTGCAGTCTATGAAGACACCCTGCAGTAATAACTCCGCATGTGTCACGTCAAGAATATCTCTTACTCCTCGCACACACACACACAACCTGTAATATGCGCATTTTCCCACGGAGACAGCCCATAATTAGGATTTTTCCTTTTTAGTGCACATGCCCAGAAACAAATGCGCCACCGAGACAACACGTACAGCCTCACGTTCATTCACGGTAAAAAACAAAATTAGAAAAAGCGAGGAAGGAAATGAAAAATTGACTGATATGATCAAGGCAACTGCGATCATTCACCCCAAATCCGCAGCAGTGACATAGCCCGGCATAATTGCGCCGTCGTAACGAGCAAAACGGTCGCTTGCTGCGCGCGGTTCGTCGCAGGCCGCTCCCTGCCAGACGCGGTTGAAGCGTCCAAAAAAGCAACGGGCTCCCGAAGCGATCACTCGGGACGACGGCCACGGGTCTGGTGCACGCCTCGAGACACAGCAACGGCGGCGGCTGCGGCGGCGCGGGCCGAGTGGTGGCACCCGACACCGAGCCAACCGCGCCGTGACAATCAAAGCGCGCAGCGCGGCAAAAACCCACAAGCGAAACAGCGGCAGACGTTTCACCGCGCACTCTATCATCCCGTTCTGCGACGAGGAGCCGCTGGCTGTCGGGTTATAATAACAGGTAGCTGGTCCTGAGGTTGACTGCTACACCGCCCCTCCCCGCCAACCTCCCCCCAACCGCCGTCCTCGACACCATCCATAACATCCAGCGCCTCGCTGCATCAGAGAAATTTAACAGGTTGATGAGTGCAACGTAATAGCCTATTTGTTGTCAGTCACCGGTGGGAAGGAGGTTTATCTGGAAACTTGACCTGATCGCCCTTCGTGGTGACATCCTATTTCTGTTGCTTCAAAATTCAAGTAGGGGGGGGGGGTGGGGGGGAGGGGGTGGTGGGACACACAGTACTGCCCCGGCTTTGTAAGTGGAGTGCGTGAGGAGCACAGGGCGGAATGCATGGTCGTGCGCCTTGACAGTTTTCAACGTGATGGCACCATGACTGATTTATGACCCCGGCGTGCCCGGTCGGGGATTTGCTGCTTTCGTCATATTACCGCGTTCTCACAGCCGCCAAAACACTCCAACAACAACAACAACAAAAAAGCCGCTCAAATCGGCCCACCTCTTTTTTTAATATATACATAAATCGCGACCAAAGACAAATAAGCATGTGCTGGAGAAGGAGAACTTCAAATTTCGCTTCAATGTACTCATTTATTGAAGTATGTCTAACGTACACAAAAAAAACCATTCACTTTATAAACATAATTTATCACCGAAGGGCAGCGGGAGAGACACGGCGCCGCTAGCAGACCGTGTCTCTGGTGGCGTTAGGAGCCTTTTAAAGTTCTTGATGAGTGCAATGCAACATCGCCTAAGAATACTAACTCGAGGTTTCGCAAAAAAAAATTCCGGGTCCCCGTAGAATGTGCTTCAGCACAGTAAATCTCTTTGGTCTACAGAAGGTTGGGGCACATGTACGCACAGGTCACTGGCAACAGCCCGGCACAATTCTTGCCTTTATTTAATGTCCTTCTGTTCACATAAACACTGACACTTTGCTCCGCAGTGAATTAGACAATTCTGTCATTTGCTTAAACATGTGCACCTTTTCTGGCAAAATCTGCACGTGTTTTCTATTTTCAAAAGTTATGCTTTTTCGCAAATTGGAAGCGTTCTAGTGCACCGAATGTGAAGATATAAAACTGAAACGGGGCGTGGAAAAAAAAACGTGCAAAATTCACGACAATAAATATAACGGAGAATAGCCCTGCTCCGTGCGCTATTATTTGACACAAAACTCTACATCTGCTCTTAACATTTACTTTTTTTTTCGTGGACAATTAACACAGCAGTGGCTACACAGAGAACGTGTTACGCCGTTTTTTTCAGGAGCCTTTTCCAAGTCATCGACGATCTCGACGGCCGCTGAAACCCGTCGGCCATCAAACGGCGCCTCGCCCGCCACCACAACGCCACCGGTCGTGAAAATACTTCAAGCGTTACTCATCTGATGGGACCCCTTTCCCTTCACACCTCTGCGCTATAATTGCACCACTCCGGTGGGTGGCTTTGGAGACGAGACAATGCGGCCTTTGTGTCCAGAAGCCCCACACTGCCTTTGGCATTGCAAAAGGGCAGAAGTTTGTGGCTTCCTGCGCCAAAATTTCCCTGGGCGAGTTGAGCAAAGCGTAGCAGCCAGCAGCGGCATGTTGTGAGTTGCCTGCGTTAATAGCGTCTCTTCCCCCACGCCCCTCCTGCCATCCCATACCCTCCACCCTGCACCCCCCTTGAACCCCAGCTCCGGGTCTGCCCCTGGTTCCTCCCTCGCCCACCCTCGATCAACCGCCACTACGACCGCAAGTCTAGACCGCGTCGTGGCGCGCGAGACGCGACCTGCAGGACATGACGGGACAAGACCGGCCATAGCCAACGAGCCGGTGGGGCCGCGACCGATGGTTCGACGAGGAGCTGCCCCGCAACGTTACGATTCGCACGGCTGGCGACGATCAAGAAGCGCGCCCCTCTTACAGGGTAGACACACGGCCGACGATTCGTACCGCAAATTACGAGTCATTAAAACGGTAAATTCATAGCCAGGTCACACCGTCATTAATACCATGTATTAGGTACATGCGATGCATGGCCTGCGTTTGATCTGCAGATAAAAATGGATTGGGGTAATTGTATAATGCAGCCCAAATGAGTTATAGCAACCAATTGAGCTGATGTCAGCCTAACATAACGAGAGGTCAATATGTTCAATTATTCGAGGAGTCTACCATTCCTAAGAATGCCAATTATGTCACTGATAATAGGGATTATGCTGCAATTAATTTCCAGTGAACTCTCTTGCTGCACGTAGGAAACTATCTTCAGGACAATGAAAATACGATGTTAGTTTAAGCCCCATGTGATTGTGTGAGTAATCCCTCCTCTAACAAGACGACTGGTCACCAAGTAAGAATTGGCCAATCACCGTCCAGAGGGCCTCTCTAGAAGCTCCGTATAAAGCGGTGGCTCTTCTGCCAGCAGTGGCATGAGCAAGCAATTGCAGCGCTGCACCTTTATAAACGCATGAATAGACTGCAGATAAAATCATTTATATTTCGTGACACCGTTAAACGTTCCTCTTACTTAAGGCCTTAATATGCAGGTATATGAAACAAAAATGACCATGTTTGCAACGAAAGCAGTGAATATGTAAGATCCAGATTAAATAAAATAAATATTTGCACTCTTTATGGAATTATTTATCAAGCTCGTTTGCCATATGTGAATGCGGAGTTGCTATTTGGTATGAAAATCAATCCACGTTTGGAAAAGCTACAGGCATTTCAGACGTCAACACCAGGATACTTAAATGCAACTATCACGAGGAAACGAGGATGGCTGAAATTCAAAAGTCGTCCTGGCCATGACCCCAAACTCATAGAGCTCGGAAAACTAACAATGAATGGGCAAGCATCAGCTTACATT
Organism: Petromyzon marinus; assembly: GCF_048934315.1. Classification (NCBI taxonomy): domain Eukaryota; kingdom Metazoa; phylum Chordata; class Hyperoartia; order Petromyzontiformes; family Petromyzontidae; genus Petromyzon; species Petromyzon marinus. The sequence goes on from NC_133684.1 coordinate 4,240,690, forward strand.
GGCACACATGCTTCGCAATAAAAATAAATACATCTAAATTTGTATTCCTTTCCGGTGTAGTTTCATTTTAAAACAAACTGGGACGTAATCAACAGCTAAGTTTGTGTCAGCGCGGCAAGAAAGAGGGCCTTTGTAAGAGCAACATTTGCTTAATATCCTCTCATTATTGATACGATCTTCCATCTGAACTTTGTTTGCATTTGCATTCTCCTCTTACACACGAAGGCTAAAGCCAACAAACGCAGATTAAGAAAAAAAATCGTTCCGCTGCGATCTTGATTCCAGTTGTGACGTTTAAATCTTACCGGAGCGCGAGTGAAATGTAACCCGTGGAGATCCGCGAGGCTAGCGGGACATATGTTGCGCTAGCCGAAGACAAACCGAGCCAATCCGGGACCTCTCTTCAAACGGCGACGGCGTGCGACAAAGCGTGCCCCCCCCCCCAAAAGAAAAACCCACACGCACGCCATAAAATCGCAACCCCTCCGCAAACAATCAATCCACCAACCCTCGCAGCTATTACATTTTGTAGGGGCGCCACGGCCGTCCAACACCCGGCGTCGAAGCCGTCAAGACCAATCCGTCTTCTTTAATGCCCCCACGCAGATTTATTAGCGGCCCATCGGGTCTACGCCCTCCGCAGATATACGCGCAGCGCACAAAGGACGCTTTCTTGTTTTCTCGATGCACATCGCAAGCACGGTGGTGTAGCGTGGTGTGGGGGTGGTGTTGGGGGAGGTTTGGGAGGAGGAGGTGGGTAGGGAAACAATGCGGTGCTGAGACATCTCGCACGCACCCACCCTACACCGTCCTTGTTTGGTCTGGGTCTGCACTTAGGCATTTCAGCGATCCCCCCCCGCTACCCACATCGGGCCACGTTCGAGGTGGGGTTGCTCGCGTGCAAGCGGCGGGCCCGAGTGGGATGATCGCGGGACCTCTTTATTATCTCAGAGTCCTCTCGGCGTCATGAAGGAAGCGCGGGCTCGGATGACATGCGTGACACTTCTGTTATTCGGCCGCGTGCCAAAATAATAAAAGGAAGAAGGATAAAAGAAGCTGCAATTATTAAAACATTTCATCGGTCAATTTCAACATGGGGTTTGTATTATTATTATTTTTTTACAGAAGTGTGGCTGTACTGCAGAGTAGTCATGAAATGTAATCGCCCTGTGTCGATCCACTGCTGGATGAAGATCTACCACCACTGTTGGTCATCGTGGGCTGTTAGGCCACACTTTTCACCACAACCGGCCGGTGCTATTTTGGGGCGCAGGACCGTTCGAGATAGAACGCGCCGCTGATGTTTGCCGCTGCTGGGAATCAAAACGCGAATCGACGGTATCACTCAGCACCGCAATGTCGCTCTCCATTACCACCGAATGCTAGGCACACAAAAAAATGTTCTTTCGCAAACATGTATATCCACGTGAAACCCCGGGGCTCACAATTGATTACTAAAACAACAATGATGATGATTTGTTGTTGGTATAGCGCCCCATATGCCGATGCGTCTCAGAGCACTTATCTCAAACATTTGAAAGGGTCCCCCCCCCATATCACCTGTCTCTGTACCTAGAGTGGGAGGGTGGGTGGGTGGGTGGGTGTTCGATGGTACCTATGTGTAACCCCAATTGATAAATTCGATTTTATTTTTTTTCCCACTGGGAGATGGAAAACAACAACTAATCCGTACTCTTTGGTCCTTTCGGTAAAGTCACGTGGGTATAAAATAAAATAAATCACGACGTTTCGGGCGCAACACAAGCGTACGTCATCAGGTGGGAAAGCCTTGGTCTGCTGCTGAGGTAGACTGTTTTAAAAGGTTTGAAATGGGTGTAGCTCAAGGTTCATAAAGAAGTGGCCGGGGCTAGTGATTGTTAATGTGAGAAATTAGCATGATGTTAATGTGGGAAATTAGCATGTAAAAGCATGCTAGCTTACTCGTTTAGGAGGCCGCTCTTCTATCTTACAGTTGCATGCTAATTTCTCACATTAACATCACTAGCCCCGGCCACTTCTTTATAAACCTTGAGCTACACCCATTTCAAACCTTTCAAAAACAGTCTGCGTCAGCAGCAGGTCATGCTTTTCCACCTGATGTTGGACGCTTGTGTTGCGCCCGAAACGTCGTGATTTATTTTATTTTATATCTACGTGACTTTACCGAAAGAACCAAAGAGTATGGATTGCTGCAGTCACGAAAGCTTCAAATCAACTATTTCGTGGCCTACCCTGAAAACTAATTTGGATCACAGCATTGGCAACAACAACAATACGATGTTGAAGGCGAACGCGTTCTTGTCGACACAGTAAATACAACTTGGCACAGTTGTAGTCGATAAAGTTTTGCCTCTTGTGAAAGTTTTTTGGAAGATGTGGTTAAATGTATTGAGCCGAATTGGCTCACTATTATATATCTTTTTTTATTAATCAAATGTCACGTGTTGTTTCCCCCTGAGGTAAGCATCATTTAGCATTTCGCTGAACACAGCGCCGCGTTTCACTTTTTCGCCAGAAAACAGTGGCACACAATGCGCGTCTCACGAGCCAGCGAGAGATATCAATCTACAACAGTCGGACATCGCATTTGGCTAGGAAAGCGCTTCTGGCACGACGTGTACGTGCAACAAACCCCACTTTTCCACAATGCAGGCCCACGAGGCATTGACAGAGGCAGCAGGCGCGTTACTTTACCGCTCAGTTCGGACTGCGTAAAAACACGAGCAGGCTGCACAAGGCAACAAAAAGGCATTTTAATAATACACGCCACTTTTAGCAGTATAGTTTAATGCATTTACAGACAAGCCAACTAAATTTTTTTTTTAAACGCTCAAGCTAGATGTATGGTTTTTTTTTTACAATTCTTAATAAATGAAACGTGGAGTGAAAGTCTCGCACACATTTATAAATGTATACAACTTCAGCACAAAGAAGCAATATACTGCAGGCTGTTTTCTTTGCTCAACTCCTGTTTAGTAGATTTACAACCAAGACATGTTCGACTTAACTCTAGAAGAAATGCTGCAGGAAAGCCAAAATCAGCAGCACTTCACATATCACAGTTAGCTGCACCTGGACTAAAGCAGTAAAACAAATATCGATGTGTAGTGAGGCATTGAGAATGTACGTATAAATGATATCCCTTCTGACAAAAATAGAATGAAAACTTGAATTATATATTTAAAGCATCATACATGGGTGGAAAGCAGTGCCAGTGGTTATCGTACTCTGCTAGAAACCCGGCGATATGAGTTCAATTCCCAGGACTAACTTGAGTGGTGAATGACATCTGAACGCTTCCAGGGCTCCGCCTTCACCAATCGGCATTGACCAGCGTGGAAAATCGCCCCAACAACTCACAGCGTCTGGAGCCCTAAATGCAGCAGTGCATTGGCAATTGATTGTGTGTTGACAACGGACCACAGATGATATTGTTATTGTGTAAGACGCTGACTGTTTCCTTCCATTGCACACTTTTGGAGAAAAATACCTTTCCGAAAAATATTAATGTCATTGTATTGATAAGGATTTCTGATATTAATAATAATAATGTGTTAATATTAATGATAATAATGACGGGCCTTTTTGAGTCACTGCTGGGTGAAGGTCTCTCCGATGCATGGCTGTCATGGAGGTTGTTTTGTCATTCTTCACCACGCTGGTCAGAGCAGGCCGGTGAGGTTTGAAGCGCAGGGTTGATTCGGATATCTCTCACCACTTGTGTTAGCCACGGTCGGAAATGAAAACTGTGACACCGGTTTCACCCCCGCTGCTCAAAAATGATATGCTGATAGCGCTATCTAATACTAACCTATTCAAACTCGACAAATTAGATTCTAACAGTATACAAAAAATAATGACTCTACAGCATGAGCAAAAGAAAGTGCGGGGGTCATAAGATTTTATTTCACCAGAACGTGGAGTTTAAACAGAGTTTCAGGGTCTTGCCCTACCCAAGTGTGCCGAATATGTGTGGCCAATTTTTGTAAACATGCAAAAGAAAAAAATAAGATTCTCCTAAAACTCTGCCACATCTTCCACCAGGGCCTCCACGTGCACAACGCCTCTCGCACACACACACGCACAACACTATTACTTGAAGCTATTCCGATTCAAATGGCAGCTGTTTATGCGTGCTAGTTTGATCATGACACGTCGTGTTCATTATTCAGCCGGATATATTCAAAACGTGTAATAAGTTCGATGTTTAGGCAACGTGTTCCGTTGTAGAACGTTGATTTCGGCGCCAAAATAATGTTGGCACGTGTTTAAGTGTAGAAGGCGTGTCCATCTCTGACAACTTTCGCAGCACTGAAGTGTGTTCTCACAATCAGCAGAAGCCATCTGAGCACCCCCGCGGAGTCTCCGTTTCTGAATACGGAGCCATGGCCAATTTTACACGTGCAATATCTTTGTGTGCCCTGTCATCGCTGTATGTCCTACATGAGAGTCTGGCATGAGGTGCGTCGTACATTAGGCTCACTGCACGCAGCGCTCAGCCTTGATATCTTAAAGAATTACATGGAGTCAAAGCTGGTTAATGCGATTCATATCAGGCTCACCAACGGGCACGGCGTTTAGCGCAGGCGGCAGTGAACTATTTTTTGTTTATCTTTGTATTCCACTTCATCAGTGCGTTCAGCGTGGTGCAAAAGTTGGCACCCGTGATCTGGCACGAATGAAAATAAAACAACCTTACCCCCGCCTGACACCACTGACACTTGGCATGCAATACACAAGGAGAATACTCCCTGGCTTGTGAACAGTGATAGAAAATACAATCGTGCCGCTCTCAAAATGAGGCCACCTCCACTGACACCTCTATTTAAACTTAAATATATATATACATAGAAGTATCAAAACATGCTACCTTTATGCCATTCTGTTTTCTCTTTCACGTTGGATTGCAGATTTACTCAAGGCTTAAATAAACTATGTATCGGTAATCTTTACCGGGTGGCTATTGTGCCGGACTGCTGATATTCTTCACAGCAGCTTGGCGAAAGGCTTTGACAAACCAAAGGCCAGCTGTCCATTACTACAAAATCCCGTGAACAGCCACCGCGGTTGGAATGTAGGATAATCGCTGAGTTTCTACCCTCACGCAAACCCGTGCGGTGGTCTTATTTTAACGTTTCGTATCATTGGATAAGTGCCAAACCTCCGGGGGAAGCGGTCGGGGGTACACGTCACGCGAGGTCTGCCGCGGCTCAAACTTTGGATGTGCGTCGCTGCCGCTAACTGAGGTGAGTCGCCCCCTCCGGCTCCCCTCCCCCCACCTCACATCGCAAGCCCCCAAGCGGCACCCCTTAAGCTCCACATCGCCCAAATCCACCACCCCACATCTCATCCACCCACCCGCAGGCGTAAAAAAAAAATCAATCTCTCATCTGGGCCACCTACCTACCCACCCACCCACACACCTCCCACCTCTCACCCAAGTGCAGTGTCTGTGCGGTCAGCCAAACGCGAGCTGCTTCGCACGAGCGTGAGTTAGAACGCCGGCACATTTGGCGGATCCCGAGATTTGCAAGCAGCCGCATCAAAACACGTCGTGCTTTTGCGTCGTTTTTATTCCCCGCTCGCACACGCGTGGCGTTAAGGCCGCGTAGAGTGTTCTGTCGACCACGCCACGGCCTGTGAAGCCTGCGAGTGGGGGCGCAATAACCTTTCAAGATGCGCTTCGTCACGAAGGCTCAGAGTGGGCATCCAACGACGCATCGGTTTGTCGATTAAAATGCATACATCCAATGAATGGTGCGTGCTTAAGGACGGATTCTTCGAGGTTTGTACATGCAGGTAAAGGGCGGAGGATGTATGTGTTTGAAAGTTAGAGAAGGCGGACCGGATTCGGTGAGCAAATTCGGAGGTCTTTTGGAATACCAGACAAATGAAACGCAAGAAGGCACACATTTTACGCGCTGCATCCACGAGACATGTGCGACCCGGAGTGGCATTATTGCCGGCGGGATCGGACATTAGCGCCGCTCAGGTGACCAGGCCGAAAAAAAAACCGGCGCACTCTTAATCTGGGATCTTTCACGCTGCCGGATTTACAGCCGCGCGCTCATCCCAGCTTTCATTATTTATAACCCAAACGCCTGTATGTTTGTGATGCTCCACGTCGGAGGGCCGGTGGTCACCAGGGGGGCGGGGGGGGGGGGCTTCTCGGGGGCATTTCTTGCGTGCCGTTGCCAAGGCCAGAGGCTGCGTTAATGTTCGGGGGGGGGGGGGGGGTGGTTAGGCAACGCTTCTGTGCCCTCAATCCTGCCTTCCATCGTTTGGAGCAAATTGAAATGTGCAAGGGACGAGCCGTTAACACCAAATTTCAGCCACAGCACAATAGAGGAGCACGCGACGCATGATGACATTTAAGCGGTCTACTTGCTTGACACGCAATTATTGTGTTCATCACATTGTCCGTTATACACTCTTTTGTGTGTGTGTGTGTGTAATATGGCGTTGGCAGTGGTGCACACGCGCAAAATAACAAAAGCTCTACACATACATAAATAACACTGCCTTAAACGGATAAATATTTACATAAGAGTCAAGGTATTGTGCAATGGTCCTTCTTCGCAGTGCCATTGCCGAATACGTTCTTGATGGTATGTTGTCCACTGGCATTCAAATGAAAGATGTAAAATATTATACGGACTCTAAGTTTATTATGATTTATCTGTAGCAGTAATTTTGGGTGCTTCTGTATCCAGACTATATAGTAAAAGAATTAGGAGTTTCTATTTTTTTGGGCGAAATTTGCTTTACTCCTTCACAGAGCCATTCGGCATTTGCCATCGGACAAGGAATGTGCTTTTTATTAGCGGACAGAATTGGAAAAGAATAGTGCGTAAGTACTGGCAGTATTGACGACACGACACACGTGAACTAGATTAACACGCTGCTCCTTTTCAAATTCCACAGTAAACTGTTCAGGGAACTTTATTTTAAAGGCGCACAATGTGAGACCAGCGCCAAAGATAGCACATCAAAATAATGTACTTGGCAACGTTGCAACTATTTAGCGATGGTACGCGTGGGCTTTTAAAATTATTTTGCAGCTCAGCCTGTTAACAAATATGTCAGAGCCACCCCTGTAAATGCATTTTGCTTTGGTCTAAAAATACAAGGCGAGCTTCAAAGCGTCGCATACTATTATTCCTTTTTTTTAAGCCTGCCACTTGACCACCCGTGTCTATGCAAAACAACGAGCGGCAACTGCTCCCGCCAATATCGTCTGTCCAACGTGACGGACCGCAGCACCGCGAGCTCGCCGCCCCTGCGAAGCCCCGCAGCGCCAGATTTGGGTGCCTCGTAAGCCTCGCGTTGGCACGCGTTGGCACGTGTAAGGGCCGCTTGTGCACGCACATCCGCAGCTCCCCGCATGTGCATTATTCAAATGTGGCCGCACGTGCGAGCGAGCGCACGCAAAGAGAGAGAGAGACGCTAACAGGCGTCCCACTGTGAAGTGACGCACCAGAGGATCAAGCCACTCATTTCATTATTTAATTCGTTTATTTGATTCACGAGCAAGTGAGGGCCCCCAGTGAAACTACGGGAGAGTTTTACTATATCAGAGACGGATAATAAAAATAAAACACGCACTCGGCAAAGTTGTTGCCATGAAATCAACAGATTTCACTTTCCTGCCATTTGGAGAACCTTGTTTTGAACATTGTAAAAAAAAATGTGTAAATTATCTCAGACAGCTGAGTCAACACAATAATATGCACTTACTATGGATAGCTCTTGTCGTTAATTCAGTGGAATTTTTTGTTTATTAAAGCCGAATTTACATTGTTGTGCAGAGCTATAACCAGGAAACGATCCCAGCAAAATGTCCATCTCCAAAATTCGAGTGGAAATAATTTACCGATATTTCAGAAGTTTTTTTGGACGTAATGTCATTTTTAATCTCTGTTCATTTTAAACGAGCAACTTAAACAAACGTTATACAAAATTAGCTTAACAATTATTGACTTCCAATTAATAATAATACATTTGGAAAAGATTTGCGGCAACCAAGTGCAAACCCTGCGTAAAACAAGGTCACGATTAGTGGAAAACGTATTAAATAACTACATTGGTGTTTACACAAGCTATCGTGGGAATTTAATTAGCCTTTGCACAAACCACTACGTATTTATATTATATTCTACGACACATTTTAAACACTGCCAAAAACTCATGAATGGAATTTACCCAATATCACAATGTCGGACTCGTCTGTAAAAATATTGTTATTCAGTGAGTACTTCCTTAATACATTTAATAAATAGAGGACATTGTCGTTAATGTAATTGAATAACATCGTTGTTATTATTATTATTATAATCATGGAATGTGGCAATATTGTAGAAAGCGTTGGCGAGTCGTGGTGGAATTCGCAGCTTGGCCACGGTGACATCTCCAACCTGGAATCATGATTGCAGCGCTTTGTGTCCGCTAACTTTCCCTAACTAATGACTCCAAAATAAAATGGGGATGCGTCGAAGGGGCGACGGTAGCGGGCTATAAATAGGGCTCACGTGCAAAACCAAAATCTGTTTGAGGTCGTATGCGTGCGAGCCGAAACCCTCGACTGCAACGCGTCGCGATGCTACGTCACCGCCCGCAGCGGACCACGAGCGCGCGCTGCTGCAGAGAGGTCTTCTGACCCCCGGAACGCAAATAAACCTGCGCCAACATCGCATGCACAGACGCACGGTCGAGTGGCCGTTAAACCCCCTTACGGATGCAATCCCTAAATATGAACGCGCGAGGGAGGACCAACGAGTAATGTCTCCGCATCGTGAGTTTGATTTTGTAAAACTGAAAAAAAATAAACAAATTAATTAGGGACCTCGTCTGAAAGCGTCGATAGGTTACAATCAGCTCGCTTGTGGCATCACCACTCGGGGCGATATTGGAATTGGGTCACGGGTCGTTCGAAATCAAAGGGACGGACGGCATTAAAGATGGCTCTCTTCTGACCTTCACTGGATATATATGTCGAGGTAAGGGTGCAGCCCTACGGTTGCTTTCTCACTCCACTGCTGACAGAGGTGTCTCCACTAGAGGGAGCTAAATAGAGTCCCTCTACTGGGTATTTTAACCTACTCGTCGATACACACGATTAAAAAAAAACGATCGTACCAGATAAAGCCCATTGAGCTGCATCGTCCCTTTGTCAGAAGCAACCCGGCCACAAATAAAAGCTGAACATAGTGGCTTATCATGTGGAAATGTATTTCAGTCAAATACTCTAAACGGATGATTCTAAATGTGGAAGGGAAAAGCAAAGGACCCAGAGAAAAATCCACGTGACCACGGGGAGAACATACAAATTACAAATATGCGTGTGTCAGGATCTAGATCGATCCCAGGGCCTCTTGCATACCAGGAGAGGAAGTTAAAATCTCGCCACCGTGGCGCAATGGTGGCGAGACCAGGCAAAGTCATGAAAGCGGTAAGAGTTCCCACATTTTACCCCACCTCACGCCATCTGCCAGTCTGTGATGTACCCATTTATACTGCTAGGTGGACGGAGGTGGGATGAAAGTTGTAGCGGAGGGGGGAAAGAGAGATGTTAGAAACCTGCCCATTGTTTCAGCTGTTGGGAGATAAAATCGAACCGCGCAAAACAATGACCCCACTCGCTACACGAGGCGCAGTTATTTATCAACAAAATGCAGGTGGCGGTACAGAGCAGTGACGTGCGGTGAGGTCAATGGCTGGAGAGGCACTGGCTAGTGTCAGAGCCAGATTCACACACTGAGGGGGGTGTGGCCTCACGGAGGGGGGCGTGGCCTCACTGAGGGGGGCGTGTTAGACACGTCCCCCTCAGCGAGGCAGATGCGATAGCTGCCTCCCCTGGTGCTTTTTCATTGCAGTTTCACGACGAGACCAGCGAGCCTAAATATCTTTATACAGGTACGTGAAATAAGTTACCTGGAGTATGGAAGGCGAGGACATGAAATGAAGGGATCTACAAACATTACATTGGTGACACACTGAGATAGTAACAGGCACGCGCTTATTGCCCGTGCTCCATCCAGTTACTGAGGGGTTGCGCAATCAGAGGGGAGGCTGAGCTCGTCGCTGCCTCACCTCTCGTCTCTTCCTGTATTTGCAGCGGAGCTCCCCAAATTTGGTGATTTTGACTTTACAAATGATTGGAATCGTACAGAAATGACATTAATAACACAGATCAGTGGAAAAATCGTAATATGCATTTCATTTGATTATTCTTTTTTTTTACTTTTAGTAACAGCTATTTTTATTGAAGGATGACAGGTGAGGCTCTGCCTCCCCTGCCTCCCCTGACCGCACGTCCCTTTGTACAGAGGAGCCTAAATCCATAGACGGCAGTGGATGTGTCCGTTGAAAATGGTTAAATATTTGTGCATTTTTAACTTGCCAAAGACCCGTCCATGTGGCCACACCGTTGCACCTGCAGTGGCAGGTGCCTCACACGGCATGGGGAAGCCGCGTGACCTTTCAACTTTACAAGTAAACCCAGCCGAGATACAAATTTGAAATGACCTTGACGCCGTGACCCCCAGCCCTCTGCCGGCCTTCTGACTTTCTGCTCGACCGTGGATATCGGCCAATGCGGCAATAATTCTGCCAAGCCCTAAGTCTTTTTGCAGCATTAAAGGAGAAAATAAAGTACGCGGAAAACTTTGTTTTTAAAGGGGAAGGGGGCGAACGAGCGAGCGAGCAGGCGGGGAGAATGAAAATAAACAATTTAAATGAATTCACAACCTACGCTTGGACCAACACCGCCGCCGACTCCCAGCGAAATGTGCTTCACAGCTGTGTCGCCTGGAGTGGCTTGGACACCGTGGCGGGGGTGGAGGGAGGGGCTGGGGAGAGGGAGGGGTGGCCGGGTTAGACCCCAACTCTAACCCTCCACCTTAGAAGAAAAATAAAACCCTCCCAAGTGCCTTTGAGCACAGCCGACTGTAGGTTGTAGGGGGCAGTGTATAACGCATGCACCCCCACCCGGCTCAAGCCCCCCCCCCCCCCCCCCCCACCGATTGCTGAATCACAGCGGCGTAGCCCTTAAAATTAGATTTGACCCAACAGCTGCCACCTGCTCCGAATAGCAATCTCTGGTTACACCGCAGTGACATTGGTCAATGAACACAAACCACCAAACCCCGTGCCAGTGCTCGACCAAACCCCGACCACAGACTGTGACCCACCACCCGCCCACTTCCATGGGTCAGCAAAACGGTTGGGCAAAGACGTCGGCACCCACAGAGAGCGAGAGAGAGAGTCAATAAATTACGATGATATTTAAGACGGAAACAGGAGGGTTTTGTCACAAATCTGGCTGTCGCCTGATGATGCTGGTTGTAATTACCGGCGAAACGTCGTACTAGAATTGCAAATGTTGTGGGTTTACTCTCCAACACAACCGGTGTGCTGTGCTAGTGACGAATTGCCGTGGTTTTTTTTTGTTACGTGACAAACCTTACTCATTGGCTGTGCCGGGTAGTGGCGGGTTTAACGACACATTGACATTTACGCGATCTAACACAAAAAAAACCCTATCATGGATAACATTGATCGCGAAAGCCGACGGGTTAAACTGATATGGGGGTCGCGATTCCATTTCAGAATCGATCATCTGTTTGTTTCACATTGTTGTTGTTGTTGGCGACTCGTTGCTTGCCTTGCGTCACTTTCACTCGAATATTTTGCGGTTTCGTTTTCTCCTTTAGCCTAAATGTAATTGGAGTTAAATAGCTGTCGTTTGGGTATACGATTTATGCGTGCACCGTGAGTTGAACAACTGATTTTAATAACTGAATTGATGCACTATCACACGTCTCCTATCTAGCTACTCAATCGAGACACCATATCCGTACGACTCGCCGAGAACTCATTGCCATCATTCTTGCTTAGAGCACACAAGACCAGGCTCACTTTTAGACCAACTCCCTAACGTTTGAACAGTATATGTGCAACATTGAGTAACTGGGATACGCCTCGGCTTGTGAGTAGACGGTGGCTCGGTGGATCGCACACCACCACCTCAGTTCCACTCGGGGCCACGGCTACCATAACGAGTGAGATCGAGACAGCTCCAGGGAGTCCTCCCTAAACGCCCCCCCTCCCCCCCCCCCAGCATCGACACGCCGTAACCAGCACGGTGAAGTATGGTTAAACAAGCGTGGCGTTGGGGAGATCATCCGAGAGTGGGTTGATAAAAAAAAAACACACACACACGGGTTATGCGTTAATTTCTCGCGGCTTCCTCGAGCGTCTCGGAGGTGGCTACTTAAAAAAAATTGAGGACTGCAATGCCTCGCAGTGTTACACAAAAACGTGGCTGCGAGTGCGGATTCCCTGCAGAGGGCTCCGCGGAGCTGGGGAGCCGTCGGCTGGGTCCACTGCACGCGGGACCCGAGCCTCGCACGCGCCCTAATAATTAGCTGCGGGACTTCGTAATGCGCATGGCGTGCCTGCATTAGGTGGAATTTCATTTTTGGCACGCGGTTTCGCTTGATTAATCGCAGGCCGCTGCAGTCAGCGGGCCAGCGAACTGCACGAACACGGCTTCTACGGGCCAGGCAGAGGGGAATTGCGTGTTGTATTTTGACTATGAGAAATGAACGCGAAAATAACTCTGCCACCGTTGCGGAGTGCACTTGGTTGGGAGTTGGGGGGGGGCGGAGTGAGAATCGGAGGTCTTCATTTGCGTGAGTATATCGATAGAAGCCGAACCCAGGAAATTTGACCTTTTCGGCACGCAATCCGTCGGGCGGACGAGCTGCCCGGCTGGCCCTGCGTGGCGTCCCGAGTTGCACAGAAAACGAAGCCACCTTCCAGATATTAAACGACGCCAAACAGGTTGCAACGATTACGGATAAGAAAAAGCAGCCAGCAACTCAACAAAAGAATGAAGGGCAAAGGGAAAGGGAAAAAAAGTGGATATTTTGCTGCCGAGTGCAAGAAACCAAAATCTTCCGCTGACATTTCATATGGAATTTAGCACGTGCATAACTACACAATTGGAATGGTAGTTAGAGCAGAAGCACATTGGTTCGCGCATCGCACTGTGAACTCAGCAATCTGAGTTCGATTCCTACCCATGGCGAACCAGCAGGGAGTGATTCTGAACCAGTCCTGAGAGCCCTCTTCACCAGCCCGCATTGCCCAGTACGGTGAAGTAAGATCAAATAACCCCCCTTAACCGACTCCGGTTTGGGAAAGCCTTCATTCGGTATGGGATGAACAAAGGATTGAGCATTACCTCTAATAATTTGTATTTAATTTTCATCATTGAAATTGAAAATCGGCACCCACTGTACATTATACAACAGCCAAACTGAAATAATTTCAACATGTAAGAGACTTTGCACAAAAACACGTACATTAAATCCCATTAGTATCGCTTTCATGCCTCAACACGAATTCACTCCCCACAGTAACAAGGGTCAGTGAGGGGGGGGGGGACATCTGTAAATAATGAAACCAAATTGAACGCGACCCAGAAGCTTGTTAGCGAAGTAAGCTAGCACGGCGTGATAATTATTTAACTATGTGAAAACAGCCACATCAGATCATGGAAGTCTTAGCCTTCATTGCACTCAAATGCTCCTGAATTACGTGGCAGTAATGATATGCCCTATTGGCCTTATCGCCTCTGTGTGTTGTGCTGTTCTCTTTACCAGATAACACAAAAAACCTACAGCGTTCCTAACGGCTAGTTTTATGAGCCACTTTGTTCTTAGCAATTGTCTGCTATAATATTTGTCTTGTTGATAACATGTTAAGCATGTTGTTGTTGGTACTATCCTGTTTTCCTGGTGCACTTTGTAAAGAGATACCGTTGCTCAGGTGGTCTTATCTTCTGTTTTTAAATTAATGTAATCAGTTGCATTATGTTTAAAATGTATCCGAGCAACTCGTCTCTTCGCAGGGTCATAACGTCACTTATAAACGTATTTGCGGAGAATGCACACAGATCGTTAGTAGATTCCTGTCGATTTTTCATGTTCACTTTGTGCTGTTGTGCTTTTTTTATTGACAAACCCTGAATAGAATTATCTTTCTTTTCAGTGCAGTTTAAATATCGAAAAAGAAAATGCACTTACTGTGCAATTTCTCTAAATGCAGTCATAATTATGTTTTTTTTTAAATAGGAGTACTTTGTGAAATGACGAGAAAAAAACATTTCATTTCAATTCTGTTTCATCATGCGGAGTGACACTTCGTAAGCCTAGCTCAGACCACACCTATTTGATAAATCCAGCCAGCGGACAATATCCTTCAAGACACAATGCTCTTCACACGTGGAATGCTAACGTATATTTTATTTCGATGAACAGCTCGTTCGTTCTAAGTCAATTTAGCATGAGCAACCGGACTAAATTGTTGGTCAATAAATCCGTTTCTGATCATTACTTGCTACCTCATTGCATTTGTATTACGATTATATATTTTTTTAAAAATCTGTTCCAACCTGGTTAATTGCTTAATCCTAGGAACAAGTCTATGATTTCTGTTGGCATTGCCAAACTTATTCTCTGCTTAGTATGATTAATTATTGCTAATATTGTTGTTTTGGCGTATTTTCATCCCGTTTACGATTAATTTCCCATATTATTCCAAGTGTTTTTTTGGAACACACCGTTTCGCCTTATTGTATTTGCTTTTTTTATTAGCCAGGTCTCCCTTTTAAAAAGAAAAATGAGACCCTTCGTAAAAAAAAACCGTGCTCTCATCTGGTTATCAACAAAGACGTGTTCTTCCTCGCTCGCTCGCTCGCTCGCCCGCACGATCATTCCCCACGTGCATCGCGTTATGTGCCACATTGTGGGCTGCCATTTAGGCACTGCGCCACGTCCACGGTGAGCCTTCGTCGTCCCGACAGAACGATCGGACGGGCCCGGGCGCATGTGTGGGCTTTGTGCTACGGATCCTCCGCTCTGCTGTCACCGATAATACGAGCGAGCAGAGCCACGCGGCACGCGGCGGTGGCCAAGAGATTCCATTTCACCGTTGCAACAGCAGCAGCCCCCCACCCCTCGCCTTTGTCCAATAACAACACGGGAACAGATGCGCACGGGCTGCCAAAGACCTACATAGTTTGTGACTCCTGCCGAACAGCAATCGGTGCTCATTGTGCAGAGGGTGGACGCAGCAGCGCAGTTGTCAGTAGGGGGCTGTAAGGGGGGGGGGGCGAGTTCCCCCACTCCCCCCTCTCCCAACCGCCTCCCCATGCCGCCCCCCACCCCCCCGAACTGTATTGAACCCACCATCTATATTCCAATAATCAAGTCAAAAAGTATTGGTGCGGCCATTCATAGGGCATGGGAGCGAGAGCAGAATGCATTCTAGAACGAAGCAGATCTTATCCCAAACTCATCCTGTTTAGCGTTGAACATTTGTTAAAAAATATCTTAACATTGGCTGCTGTGGTATGCACCACCCACCCCCCGCCGCCCCCATACGTTTTCATATAACCCCTCTAAACAAGATCCTACTAAAGGGTTGCCGGGATCTCTCCTGACACACTGAAGAGAGGAAGAGAGAGAGAGAGAGAAAGAGAGTGGTGCCCCGGTCGTTGTTACAATCACTGTGGCCCTCGCTCCCCCCTCCTGTCTTCAAAACGAGGACCACTCGGGTAACATTTTGATCTTGCGGAAGCAATCCCCTTGGACCAGGCAGTGGTAACGACGGATGTGGGGCAGCGTGTATGTGTACGTTGTACAGTATGTTGAACTTCTTTCGTGCCGCACGTAGCCAACCGTGCTAATCGTGAGGTGTGGGGGGAAGGACAACACACGAGACACAAGAATCTGCTCTAAAGAAATTCGTTTTACATCTATACATCTCTTTGTGTGGGTTGCCCTCGGATTTTGCTGCACAGTGGATGTGGATGGGGGGGGGGGGCTTGCGGGGTGCGATGTCCACCCGTTTAGACAAAGCCGACCACGCCAGGGATCCTCCCTTTGCCACGAGGCCCTCAGACCCTCTTCCTGCCCCGACTCAAAACACTCGGTGGCTATCCTGCCGGAGGCGAAAGAACCGCTTGTCCGCACTGCTCAGCTCGACGGCACCAAAGCATATCTCCTCCAAGCATGGGCTCATTAAACAAACAAAAAAACCATCCCCGTTGGCACCGTCAACCTGTGTGAAGACAAATAAAAGCAACTCTCTGTGTTTACGCCTGTGCTCGTTGGCTTGCCAAGTCGTTGTTGGTGTTGTCCATGAATGGGAAGAGAAAATACATTTCGATTTATTAAATGTGTTGTATGCTTTAAGGCTGTGCCCTATCATTTTATTCAACATTATTTATGTCAGGATATTGTTCTTCCGAGTTGCCGGCCTATTATATTTAGGTTTTGCGTAGAGTCATTTATATTTTCTAGCACCCAGGCTCAGGCTTGGTAAGGCCCCATCGAGCTAAACCTCTCCGTTGCCAGGACGACCCTCCACAGCCCAAGACCATCGGCAGTGGTGGCGGTTACAGGACATCGCAGGGTCGCGGGAATGTGCAAACTAACGAGCAAAAATATATTTACACGAAACCCACACCAGAATTCACTGCAAGCAGGATAAACAATCGTACTCAAATACAAATCACAACAATAGATATATACAATGCCCATACGGACGTAAACAAGCCACGTTCTTCACTTAGGAATGGGCAACGGGCAATCAGAGGTCAATCGAAAAGGTTTCTTGGATATTGAAATGGGTGGAGAATGTCAGTTAAATCCTGAGCTGAATCGCAATGAAGAACTGTGTGGATACAGATCGCGCAGTGTGGATCTCTACGTTACTCCGGCGAGCTTTGATTAGCGTAAAGCTGTAGGTGAACAGCACTATGAGCCCAGAGACCTAAGTTGGATTCATGGCCATGGCTAACATCAGTGTTGAGTTAATAACTGAATCCTTTAAAAAACTTACACTGACCGGTGTGGTGAAGTATGGACAAGGAACCCCTATTTATTGACAAAGCAGGAGAGTCTGCTCGTGGTTTGACAAAGGACTGGAAAATTTTCGTTAGGATTTTATTATAAAAGTTTTTTAACATTACTGACCAGGAGCAGTAGACGATTGAACACAGACATTGTCTAAGAAAATGCATAGCACATTGCAGCATGTCTCTACACTTTAAAACAACTATTAAGGCTCAAGTCAATTGTTAATGAACATTTGTTTAAGTTGCTTGGACATTAAGAATGTAAAATGCTTTTAAACCATGCCTCATACCGAATTTTATATTTTTCTTGCTCGAAACATCAAGTTGCGTTCCCTCATGGCCTTGCCCAATTACAAACTCTTACTAACTTTTTCGCATTAATTTAACGGCGTTTTTATTCTCTACGAACGTGACGTTGTGGGTTTTACCATTTCCTCGGCAGCTCGGGGGTCCCCTTTATAACGCCGACATTCAGTGTCAACGGGGCCCTCGATTGGCATCGGTGTGGTTTGACACTCGCACTTCGTCCCTCAAAATTAAAGATTTGAACAACCGGAGGATAGGGGTTCATTTAAAGATCGCAACCATCCCGAACTTCCCATAGCTACCAGTGTCCGGAACCGAGGAGACTGACCCACAGCCATTGGTTCCGTTTAGTTGGCTCGGGGGAAAAGAGACGGAAATATATATATATGTACGCAACGCAGAATGCTGATGCGAAGATTGATAGCTTGCAGATATTGCTGAGAGGTAGGACATTTTCCACGAAAGCGTGGAAATACGACGTGGCTGCGTGCTCTCTATCCTTATCGTAATCAGCATTCCTTGCCGTCACATCAGCGCGAGTACTTTCCTCGCAAATAAATAATGTTTGAAACAGACTTAGTGCTTGTTCTCCTGAAAATCATTAGAAATGCGTTATTGCTATTTTAGTAGTACCAGCTACCAAAGCACGATGTCCCAGGCTGTGTGGCACTGTGGTTAGATTGCTTTACTCACCAGTCAAAATAACCGTTAAAATCCTGGTTCGAGGTCAACTCAGCCAATCATCCCGTTGGGGTCAATGCAATTATTTACTATTTACTGGGAATTACATAATGGCTCTTAAACAATAGAAGGGCCTCAAAAGAGATAAGCCCCATTTCTCATTTGAGAAGCGGTTATTTGACTTTTGAAACTATGAATATGAATACAAATTACAAATGCGATTTATAATAACCCTGCTCGCCATGTCAGACCTACATTAGGGCCATCCGAAAGTATAGGCTGACAACATATAGCATTCGGAAGATGTCTGCACGCTGATGTGCATCTGTATAAAACTGTAGAGCCGTGCAAACACATTTCCCCAGCCGTGCCTGTACTGCCATGCATTTACATTTTCAGAGGCAGTAGCGACCACAATATATTTCTAAGATATTCATAACCCTGCTCAGCATTCAGATACGTACAAGCAGATCCCTGAAGGTATAATCTGTTATTAAATCATTACAAAGTATATATCGATCCCTTGTATCCATCCACTGCTGGATGAAGGCCTGTTAGTGCAGTGAGTGTAATGGGGGCTATTCGACCGTGCTTCACCATGATAGTCAGTGTGGGTTGGTGAAAGTGGGCAGCACAAATGTTGGAGCACAGAATGACAGCTCAATCATGGATTTTACTAAACTGCCCTCTGCTGCCCACCATGTAGCCCCAAAGCAGCCGAAAGCAACCTCGCACGCACGCAAATCGCCCACATAAGCACTTGTCCAGGTTCAAACCCGCTCAGCTTCCGAGACGTGATGAGATCAGGGATATTAATATGGCGATTCGGTCGTCGGCGAAATAAATGTCACGGTAAATGCCACAACAAATGTACTACATTCTGCACAACGTGTAAAAAGGTGATCAACGAAGGCTGAATTTGCAATGTTAAAATTATTCGCCTCCAAAACTGCCCGCGCGCCACAACTGCGTTGACCTGCCTGGAACGAATGTGCCCTCTGACAGGGCTTACGCTCGTGCTCGGCTCGTGCAGGCGACGCACCGCTCACATTAATCAGCGGGAGGGGAAGCTAGAAATTAGGCAGGGCTTTTTCAAACCGGGTCGGGGTGAAAGCGTTCGCCTCGGAGAGACAGGCCTCAATTCATTCGCAACCCGACGCTGGAATCCGTGCAATGTGGCGCCCAGGGCGATGTGAAGTGTGGTGCCCAGGGTGATGTGAAGTGGGCGCCCAGGGTGATGTGAAGTGGGCACCCAGGGTGATGTGAAGTGGGCACCCAGGGCGATGTGCAGTGGGCACCCAGGGTGATGTGCAGTGGGCACCCAGGGCGATGTGAAGTGGGCACCCAGGGTGATGTGAAGTGGGCACCCAGGGTGATGTGAAGTGGGTGCCCTGGGTGATGTGAAGTGGGCACCCAGGGCGATGTGAAGTGGGTGCCCAGGGTGATGTGAAGTGTGGTGCCCAGGGTGATGTGAAGTGGGCGCCCAGGGTGATGTGAAGTGGGTGCCCAGGGCGACGTGAAGTGGGCACCCAGGGTGATGTGAAGTGGGCGCCAGGGTGATGTGAAGTGGGCACCCAGGGTGATGTGAAGTGGGCACCCAGGGTGATGTGAAGTGGGCGCCCAGGGTGATGTGAAGTGGGTGCCCAGGGTGATGTGAAGTGGGCACCCAGGGTGATGTGAAGTGGGCGCCCAGGGTGATGTGAAGTGGGCACCCAGGGTGATGTGAAGTGGGCGCCCAGGGTGATGTGAAGTGGGCACCCAGGGTGATGTGAAGTGGGCACCCAGGGTGATGTGAAGTGGGCACCCAGGGTGATGTGAAGTGGGCACCCAGGGTGATGTGAAGTGGGTGCCCAGGGTGATGTGAAGTGGGCACCCAGGGTGATGTGAAGTGGGCACCCAGGGTGATGTGAAGTGTGGTGCCCAGGGTGATGTGAAGTGGGCACCCAGGGTGATGTGAAGTGGGTGCCCAGGGTGATGTGAAGTGGGCACCCAGGGTGATGTGAAGTGGGCACCCAGGGTGATGTGAAGTGGGCACCCAGGGTGATGTAAAGTGCGTCGCTGCGCTGCCGCTTGGCCACGCCGGCGACGCGACCGGCCCCGCTCTCCTGAGCGCAGCTGGGACTCGACGTTGCTCCTCAAAATCAGCTTGCTGGGATCATCGCAGCCCCCTTTCGCGAAGCATTTACGGGGGGGGGGGGGCAGGGGAGGGGGGCGGGGGTGGTGGGGGGGTGGTCATGGGAGGCTGAACGCCGCCCCTGCTAAAGGCTCAGTCCACTCCTCTATTAATTATCAAGCTCGTTATGCTGTAAGTGATGGGCGTCACAGTCTCTCCTCGTGCGCGCAGGGTGCGCAAAAGGGGGACGAGAGCGGAAGGCACGACAGGCACGACAGGCACGACAGGCACGCGGACAACCGCGTCGCCACTCATCCCGTTGATCGCATTGTTTTTTTTTTACGTTTGTTTCCACGTGGTTTTTTTTTTACGTTGTCCGATGCCCACCCCTCGAAACAAGGTCACGACTATGGAGCTGGCCCATCGTGCGGTGCCACTCTTTACGAAATCACCCGAAGTGCACCAGATCCCCGTGCGCGAGTTCGGTGTCGCTAAGCAGGCAATGAGGTTGCAGAGTTGCTTGGATGCAGTGCCGGATTAAGCCAGTGCGGGGCCTATAGCATATGCTATAAAGGGGCCCGAAAAAAAAAAACACACACGAAAATATTAAAACACACAAATGTTTCACTTGCACGGTAAAGTAATTGTATTTTTGTTATTTGCTACACAGCCAGATAATACGACAAATCGCTAACCTTAAACACCCAGTCGTTCATAAAAGTTGAAGGCGGTATAGTACTATAGTGATAGAGCAAGTGCAGAATCACTGAACCGGAATTGATAGCTTGAAAGAATTTAGCGCGGGGCCCTTGAAAGTGCGAGGCCCGTAGCATAAGTAGCTACTTTTCCTACGAGGATAATCCGGCACTGTCTGGATGGGCGCCCACCGTCCAATTCAACAATTGGCATTGTTCAGTTCGCGTCTCGTTTGTCGTCTTTCCCCCGCGCCTCCCTCCGATTAGCCCGGTTGGCTACGTACAGCGCGAAAGAAGTTAAACGTCCGTGGCCCTGGGCCACAGGAAGAGCCGTTGTTGTGCATTTACCTTCAAGCTCCCACGTCTATGCTCCGAGCCGACACCAAACCGTGCACTGGCCAACCACGTGACATCTGGACAAATAACAACCCCACCACCACCACTCCACGGTCCCGCGTGTGAAAAGGAGCGCCTTTGATGGAACGCGCATGCACGACGCTCGACATTGGTAAATTAGGATGAGATAGTTGAGGATATAATGTTTACCCTGATCAATGCCTTCAGCCTCGTAGCGTCAGGGGAACTGACTGGGGGTGACCCCCCACCCCCGCCCCCCGCTGCTAATGAAGGCTTAGCCCCCTACATTTCTAATAGGTAAGGAAAAACACGTTGGTACAATATTTAACACCACTGGCTGTTTTTTTTTCTTCAGCCTTTCATCATATACACAGGGAGCGAGAGAGAGAGAGAGTGCAGAATGCACAGCAGACAAAAGCAGATCGGTATCCCGATCAATTCCGTTCATCGCTTCACAATCGCTTCACATTTGATCAACAGCGGCGCCTGTGGTGCGCCCCCCTTAGTTAATGTCCATGCGCCTGCGCCCCCCCCCCCCCCCCCTCCAACACCACCATCACACTGCCACCCGTCCGCTAAACAAGTGCGCACTACTGGGCTGAATGCCTTCAACCGAGCACGAAATCGAATCGCGGTGGTTTTCACTCCGGCATTCCGGCGTGCACCCCCCCCCCCCCTTACCGGAACAGCTCGAGGTCACCTGCCGCCGCTCGTGCTCTCTCAGAGTCGAGTGCAAGCGCTGATTGCCCCCCCCCCGCCCCGCCCCCCCCCCCTTTTTGGCGCATTCATGGGAGACGAAGTCGAGCCTGGTGAAAGCTGCCCACGTCAAACGGTGACCTGGCGCGGTAAATGTGGTTCTTTTGTTTCGCGCTGCCTACGCCGCAAAAACACCGAGGAGCTCAGTGCGCTAACCCTCTGAAAGCCCCTCGCCACGTCATGATCCTATGATAAACACATGCAGTGGGAATCTTGAAATGAGAGACAGTTGAGCCAATTTTTTTTTGTTTACATAGGTGAACTCTATTTTTTGTTAATCTTTTTTTTTAAGTTACTTTTCACCAAATCAAATGCGAACTTTGAGAGTGAGCAGTGTTCGAGAATGGCTCCGGCAGATGTAATCACGCGGAACTCCTTCTCTAAAGTATCATAAGTATCCACGCGAGGGACACGCCTTGTATATTCCCTGCAAACTCTATTCATGACGTGCCATTTAATCCGTTTCAATTTTATTTTCTGATCTTTAAATAATTTGGAAACCAAATTGTGTATGGTGGCTGTTTGTGGAATCATTGGTGCTGGGTTGAGACTTTCAACTCGCTCCACTGCATATCCCAATCTAATTATGTATGCTGAAATTCTTTCGCACCGTACGTAGCCAACTGCACTAATCGGAGGTGTGGGAATCCGGAGGTTACGTTAGCTGCCTGGGTTTGACCCTAAGATCTCATCAGTATCAGCTTGATGCTCTGACACCTAAGCCACAGAGCTACCATTGTTAAACATATTTAGTTTATGCAATTACCATCATTTGATTATTATTTTTTATAGCACTCTCTGATGGAGGTGCTTCCATCATCAGTGCTGGGAGCAAACAATTGCAGGGCTGTACCTCCACCAAAAGAGGCACGACTATACCCCGAAGTACATAGCAGAAACTTCTTGTCTCAAGATTTGTACATCAATGCAAAAGTATGAAAGCTGTATATGCAATGCATTCAGTGGCATTATTTTACTGCATTTACGCTTTGCTTGAATCGCTTTGTTACAACGCTATTAAAGGGCCCGTGAATAATGTGTTCAACATTATCGTCTGTTTTTGAATCACTCTGAATGGTGAAACCTTTCGAGAGTTCCGAGCTGATTAAGCAGACTGGCAAAGGTCAACACGTACGAGGTTATATACACAAAAAACTAAAACTAGAAACTATATATGCATAGTTTCTGCTTTTGATTGTGCAAATACCTTCCCCGAGGTGATTCCAAACCACATCAGAGGAGCGGCCGTGCAAGCAGACACCACCTTGGGCTCAAGTTTAAAAAAAAAGATCTTACAGCCTCACCTGGTCCCATAAAATTCGGGAAAATTACCCATTTTATGGTGTTTTTGGAATTTAATACAGTACAACGTGTGGAGATGGGTTTTTTTCAGCATTTATTAAATGCATGAGCCCTACTGCAAAGCTACAAAGGCGTTGAAATTAGTGGCAGATACATTACTGTATTTACGTAATTCAAAACAGTCATTTTCACCAAAGGTGAATAAGCTGCCTGTGATTTATTTCATTAAATGATAAAGTGTCTCTTGTAGTTCGCGATAAATCGCAAACAAGCATGGGCAAGTCGGCAGTATGGACTTAGAATTTGGCAGCGTAGTGACGGGCAATGCGACAGCAGATAAAGATACATTACTCTTGCTAGCCTTTGCAAATAGACACGTAACCATATTTCACCACGCTGGTCAGTGTGGGTGGGTAAAGGGGGGGGGGGGTGGAGGAGCCCAAGATCAGTTCAGATAACACTCTTCACTGATGTTAGCCGTGGCCAGGAATCGATCGAGGTTGCCAGGTTCACAGCTCAGTGCGCTAACCACTGTGCCACCCCCCCCCCCCCCGCCACCCCCTGTGCTGTATTTTTCTCAACTCAAAGAGAAACACACTTAATTATTTTGTCAACAGTGGATTACAGCAGATGTGTGGCATTTTTCACGATTAAAATGTCCCAACTGACCCTTGAAATGAAAACTGACAAATGAATGCATAGGCAGGAAGATGTGAGAGGGCTTTCTATTCGCAGTGGCAGAGTCACGTCAAGCACTCAGCACAGGAGCTTACAATAATAACTGGCACACACGTGGCTCACATTCCTCCCCAAAGGGTTAATGTGACCGGACATCCTATCGTCATTTTGACTGCTCGTTCAAAACCCAGCACCTGTCCATTTCAGTGGACACCATCTGGCTATCTGCAAAAAAATAATTTATGCACGTTGTTATTTAATGACAAGCTACCATTTATATGGTGCACAGACTAACACAACAAAATGGGCTTCCTGAATCTGACCTTCAAAAGAAGCACGTCCTAAAGCAAGCTCCACGTATTAAATTATCCCAGAATGACACCACAGGGACTTAAAGACTCATTGCACAAATCTTACAGCTTCCCTTAACAATCAATAAAGTCGTTTGTTTTTCACTCTAGTCGAATAAATAGAAATTCCAGGGATTATGTTGCCCCTTCAAACAATTCCCCAGGTGGATTTTTGCAATGTCTCTACAGTGTGTGAGGCATGAAGAATGGTGAGTTTCACAAAGCTGCTGGGCGTGTGTGTGTGTGCATGTGTGGGTAGCGATAGTGTAGCGGTTAGCGCGCTGCGCTATGAACCTGGCGACCCGGGTTCGATTCCCGCTCACGGCCAACACCAGTGACGGGTATCTGAACCGGTCCCGGGCCTCCCCTAGGTCGACTCAGCCTCAAATGAGTACCTGGTGCGGTGTGTAAACATTGCCACTAGGGAGACAAAGGCGGTTGGGCGTGGTGCTGGCCACCCACCCCCTCGTGTACCGTTCTGGCCTTCATAGGTGCTCGCTAACAGCACCTGCCCCAAAAGTCTATTAAGGCTATATGGGGGATCTTTGTCTTTTGCATGTGTTTAGTGATAGGGTAGTGATTACCGCACAGCACTACTAACCTGGTCACCCAATATCGATTCCCGCTCATGGTCACAATCAGTGAAGCAATATCTGAATCAGTCATGGACCTCCCCTAGGTCGATTCAGCCTTAAAAAAAAAAACATTAATACCTGGTGAGGTGTTTAACATCAGCACTGGGGAGATACAAGTGGCTGGGTGTTGGCACTTGCCTCAACAGTCTGTTAAGGGCTATGTGGGGGATTTTTTTCCTTGCAGAGGAAGGCAAGGAGGAGCAACTCTCACAAAAACTAGCAGATGCAGCTAAAACAGAGCAATTTGGCACAGTGCAGATTACACAGGTGGTGCATCTGCCAGTCATCTAAGTCAATTGACACATCAGAATCTTTATTTAGACTGGAAGAATACGATGAGAATCCGACAGATGACCAGTAGAGGCTGGTCAGAAAGTCACGAAAAATAAATTAAGCAAATACATATAAAATACAAATCGCATAAGTACGTGTCTTCCTGCCGATTTTTCAACAATAAATGCAAGCTTGGGCAAGGCAGCAAAATGAACAAAAGAAACAGTCCCATTGAGCTATTATTGCACGTTTTCAGAAGCGACCTGGCTATCACCAACGACCGGTCAACAAAGTGCCTTTGCCATCGTCTGGGGACATTTACAGCAGCCATACGGTGGCACACCACACTTCGGCCGCCGTGGGTGCATAGGCGCCTTGAGAGATGAGTGGAAGGCGCCTTACAAGTGAAATGTAAATCATAATATATATACACATTAACCTATCGTGGATCTCGCGACAGATACCCCCCCCTCCCACCACATGGCCACCGTCCTCATGGCCACCCCACGCATTGGCTGCCCACGTTGTTGTGCGATTTTTCCGTGGTTGCACCTGCCGCTCCCCATCCGTCTCTGTCAGCCGGAATTCACGACTCGTTCGTGGCCACGTGCGCGGTGCGTCCGCTCGCTGCGGCCTTCTCTACTTTCATTTCAGGGGGTGGAGGGGGGGATAGATCCGGGCCCTTCCCACAACAATAGCCCTACGTGTGACGAAGCGCAGGCAATGTTGCGGCGGAACGCGTGAAACTGTAGTCGGGCGGCAAAGCATTCAACCTTGTCACGTTAAACAAAGCACACGCTGATGCTGGTGGCATTCGCGTGGTTTTGTTTGGGACGGCGGAGGGGGGGAGTTCTTTTGTTGATGATGCCGTCACACGAACAAAGAATCGTAATCCCACGTTCGGTTCGAATTCCGTGAGAATTAGACGTGGCTGGAAGCAAGGCCTTGCTTGCCTTTCTGCATCTGCTTTCGTACAGTATTAACGAGGAGCGTCTGAGCTCTTAAATGAATTGTTTAGAACGTCGATGACAAACGAAGGTGATTATTTGCGGTGTTCGTTTGAAAAAAATCTAATTTGTGCGATGCGGCACGACCGAGTTTGGAAAATCCAAACCGTGCAAGCAAGGGCTGTTTATTGCAATCCACTTTTCATGACGGAGCATAACAACGCATGCATATTTTTTTTCCCCCAATGTAATTCGGACACGAAGCCAATATTTTCTAACGCTATTCAAAATGAATCGTTGCGTGTCACGCGAGCCACTATTTAAAACCTCGTCACATTGGCCGCGCCGAATGCAGCCGCGTTAATTTCACTGACATGGCATCATTGAACGACGCACGCCCTCTGATTGAAACCGACACCGTAAAGAGCTGCAGAAACTTCAACGTGCTTTTAGCAGTGATCACGCTCGCTGACTTTCGGACACGAACCCCCCCTCGCCTCGCCGAGACTCGAGTAAGCCGCCCGGCGTCCCTACGCGATCACCGTGCTTCGGCTGACGTTTTAAATAAGAAGCGAAAGAACATTTCGAAATATCTCACCGATGCACACTGACCTTCCTTGAGGCATCACAAGCCTCTTCAATGGCTTTTCCAAGCAGGGACTTCAAAGCCTCAAGTGCAAGCTGTTTTTTCAGTGTAGAGGGACCGGGAGAGAGCTCAAACGCTCTTTACCGCAGCCGGAACTATGCCCGGAATGTTTGGCCTCTGAGAGCTTTGCAGCGGTATTAAAGCAACACCGGGTCAGGTGAGAAACCCTTCGCGGAGGTGGTCGAAAGAGAAACGTCTCCAATCCCTTGTCCCACGACCGTCTATTGCCTGTTAATTGGCAACGTTACGCGTCGTTTGTTGCGAGCCATGACCCGATTCCCTTCGTAAATGAGGATGCCGTGCTTTATACTCATTGTACAAGGTGGTCCAGGTGTCTTGTGACCCTCCCCCCCTCCCCCCCTCCCCCCCAATTATTTAACTCCCTAAAGTGTTTTTCCTTTGCATATTCATTTCTGTTTTTAAATAAGCCTATTTTTTTGCTTGAGAGAATTAAACGGGAGGGTCACATGACATCTGCACCATGCTCTACATGTCCAGCAGAGCCCTTAATCACGTGCTGGATGAGGACCTCCCTGATGCTGTGCTAGTGCGACTCGTGGGGGTTTATTCGATGAGCTAGCCAATCGCACTGGTCAGTCTCTGTGTGTTGGTGACAACGGGCACCAAACACACGTGGTGGCATACAAGTACGGTAGAACCTATTGATGTTGCTGCACTGCCCTCTAAAGGCACTACGGTACTGTATAATCATCATACATGGTCAGGTACGTATGCGAGATTTAAAGTAAAGCATAATACGGAGGGTCTTACATTATCAAATTCGACTGATTGGATAAAATCCATGAACATTTTTCATCCATATTGATATCATTGTCCACTTCCCCAAACGCAACATTTAATAATTGAAAAAGCAATCAAATTTGTTTTACCCCTGCTATTTCCAACATTTACTCCATAAATATAAAGACCAAGATGCATATCATCATCATGGTCCGTGGGCAGATAGGCCGTACTTGTCCACTGACTCGTCATTTGTTTCCACTTTCCTCTGTCTTGTGCCAATATGCCGAAGTAGTGCCACATCTTTCTGGCACCATTCTCCTTTACGTTTAGGAGTGCATTAAGATGCATGCACTGTGTAGCCTTTATAGAATGTTGGGGCAAGTACCCTTAGCAATCACATATCAAGACATGTATGGTGCACGGGGGGACAGAGTGGGTCACCTTTTTCTCCCCGGTGCGAATTTGTATAGACTGTACCGGGTTCTCATAAAAAGACTGAGTCAAACTCTGGGCAAACCCAGAACTGGATCAGATAAAAGCCAGTGATTTGAGCCAGTAGCCAGGAATTAAAGTCAAACTTGGACAGGCAGGTTGTTTAACTTGCGCCACCGCTCCCCATTATACATGAATGTATACACACTCACAGTTCTAACCATTCCGCCGCACTTGTCGTTTTTCAGATGCTGCACTGAACGGTTTCGTCTGTGGCTCAGCCAGAAGCAGTGTCAGAGCTGGACAGTTGCTTGACTGATTTTTAAATACTTCATCGAGCAGCATCGCTGGGAGGCAAATAAATACCGCTGCTCTGGCAAAATCTAACCAGACCTGTTTTCCTCTTTGCTGTTTGGTTTCAGGCAGCTGGGCAGAGGCGTATTAACAGCAGATTCCCTAGATTTGGAAGAGTAACTCCACACAGATGGAACACTGATTGTGATTAACTATGCACTTTTGCAGTTTTCTTACATGAAACAGATTCCACGACAGATAACGCTACTTGTGAATAACTCCGATGTTGTACGGATAAATCCGCTGAGAAGTGGTTGTAAATGAAATATTTGAAACACGTGCTTTATTGAGCGGAGAGCACACTGGCGCAGCAGATACATTTTTAAAAAGTTGCTTATATATTCCGCGTGCATGTTGTTCTGCGTGTAGTCTGTTGGTCCACGTAATGTCCATGTGGAGTGCACCATGCACACCCACTGATAAGGAAGCTGTTGCGGTGTTGTTTAAAAGCAGGCTAAAGATGTATTGTATAATCTCTTTTATATATTTTGAACCGTGTATACCTTTTTGCTATTTTGTATATCTCAAATGTTATTGATGTACTGTTAAGTGTACGTATTAAGCGGTGTGTGACAGTTTTATCGTCAAGGGAGCTATATTAAATAAATATTCATTGATACTCTACTTGAACTCAAATTTAAAATAGTGAGTTATTATACGAATCTAATTTTCCGAAGAAGGCCAGTTTAACGAAATGTCTGCATATTCAATTCCTCTCAGTGAAGATTAAGTAAGCAGTTTTTCCTTGTTAAAGTAACATTTCATTTTATTTATAATTTTACTGCAACTTGATATGTAACTCTCACACATGTGCAGTCAAGTTTTGGATTATAATTTCTTTAAGAACATAATTCTTTCATTTATATTTAATTCATTCATTCATATAACCACAATTATTTGAACACACCATTCTGTATAATTATTTTTAAACACATGAATGCAGGTACAATCATTGTCCTTATTAAACCACAGTACTGTTGTAGTTCAAGCAAGTGATGGTGTATATGTAGCAATACAGAGAGGTCCGCATTGTGCTTGACTCGGGTCAGAAATGTCACAGAGTTAAATTTGTTCTTTCCCTTCCTGACGTCATTGAGAAAACAAAACACGACTCCAATAAAAGCAGCCGACATCAAAAACGGGACATTTTCTTTGCTTGCAAAAAAAAGACTCATTGACTCTCCAATAAACGGGCCCTGTGAAAACCACCGCTGAAAGATGTTGCTTCTCGCCAGACATGACTTTACTGCTTGAGTGAAGACAGCACATTTCTGAGAAATCACAGGGTTCAATTTGTGGAATAGCAACATTGGAGTACGTTACGGTTGAAGGAAGTAAAACAGCAATTTTTTTATTTTAATGCTCGTTTCTGCCTCGCAATTCTTCTTATGTTGTAATGACGCCAATAATGGTAGCCTCATAAGCATCAGTATCCACCTATGGACAGATGGCCTATTGGTGTCCACTGCCTGTACATAGGTGTCCAATGAACATGAGCGTTAAAGGTCAAATCATGAGCGACGTTATAGTTTTTTGCGTCGCTGTGTCATCTGCCGTGACCGCCGGAGAGAAGGCTACTTGCGATGCCAAAAAAAGGAGGTACAAAAGAAGCCCAGGCCGATCAGGATGTGTCAACAAAGCTGTACAAACTCGGTGAAACTTGGCTCTTAGACAAAGGTCTTGTCTGAAGTGCATTCCTGTAAGGGTCGACTATTCCCTCAATTACAATTAAACGACACTCGTCGAAGGACTGGACGGATCGCACAAGGGTCGGCAAACCCAGGAGAGGCCCCAATCCAAGGTGGGAAGGTGTTGCCCAAGCAAAATAGGACTTTCCCCGTTCCAGATCAAAGGCAGCACAAATATTGACGTATTTCCTTTGAATAGGTCATCGCTCGGTCTGAGTTGAAAGCCAACGGTTCATTTGGATGGCTTCCGGTTACCTGCCCATTTGTAAAACGCGGTGTTTTACTGTGCGGTAGTTGATATATGTGGCGGGAAAATAATGAATCTTCCTAAAACGAATTGATAACGTGCAGATGTGTACATGCATGTGCAACCCGTGTTTGTCAAGGCACTTGTGGATTAGGGCCTCGCCATTCTGTGAAAGTCATGGGAGTTATTTTACCATACTTGTCAAAAGCTGGCCAGTGCGGGTTGACGCAGGCAAGGAGCTTAGACGTTGGAGCATAGTATAGTACAACAGCAGCCTACATCACCTATTTTATGCATGGTGGTGGTCATCATCCACGCACTATCCAGGCTGAACGCCGATTAGCATTTGCGATGTGACGAAATCACAGATGCGTCCCACATGATTTGGCCACAGGATAATCATAACAACTCCAATATTCACATTAACGTGACCGGTGGCGTGGCTCGAGTCGGTACCATTTGCTGGACGCACAGTTTTGCTTGAACGTGCAAATAAAATTACTTATGGATCCATTCACGATGCTCCGTCACGTTGGCAAGCCATCACAACCAAAGGCACCCTGAACGCCTTCGCTCTTCCCACTCCGTCTTTAATGGGATGCTACTTTAGAGGATGACACACTCTTGCCTATTGGATTACAAGTGTATTGCAGCTGATGCGTGCGGTGTCGAGTTTTATATTTTTTCCCTGCTGCCTTTCACGCCACCTGGCTGAAAGCCACTGCTCAGCTTTTTTTTTCTCCCCGTGGAAAAGGTGTTGGTGGCGCAGGCCACCGCAGGAAACGGTGCCGCCACTTTCGTGTGAGGAATGGCAGGTGGTTTTCTCATCTTTTTTTTTTTTTGGGGGGGTGGGCAGAGGAGGTGGGGAAAGCCACCCAGGTTGACTAAGCCACGGCGTATTGAATGTCCACAAAAGGAAAGATCCAATTAATGTTTTAGACCACCCTTGAAAAAAAAAGTGATGCTGCTGCTGGTGGTGGTGGTGGTGGTGGTGAAAAAGATTCGGCCATGTGTCGTCACCGCCAACTTCCAAGTGCGACTGGCAACGGTGCAGACTTTATCTTGGCAGCTGTAAGACGCTATATTTTTCGGTCATCTCTTTTTTTTACCGACGTAAAAGGGGCCACACGGAGCTCATAATCAGTCCCATAGGTCCCTGATTCTTTCCAGTCAGACTGAGCCCTCGCTTGACTCTGTACCCTGAAAATGACTCACCTACGTGGCAGACTAACCCACGGAAGGGCAAGCACATTTCCCAATACATAGCCAGGCCGGGACCACTTTGACTTGCGGAGCAGGTGAATATTTTTCTCACTTACAATCCTTAATTTAAACTTCTAATCGTGACTTCTCGCCGGCATTAGCTGTGGAATATTGGGCAACAGTATTATATATATTATGAGACCTCCTTTGCCAGTAACAAGATATAGTAATAGGTTTTGCCCTTTTAACTGGCACAAAAACTGACACCTTTATTCAAGGCATCATGTTTGCAATAACCACAACACAAGCAGTCAAAATGCAAACAAAAGAGACAACTCTGATAATAATATGCACTGTCCTTGAATTTGATTGGTCCACACCTGAGACGGCTTTTCTTAGAGCCTAGTCTCCACTGGTGTTGGACCAGAAGACGCCAAAAGGTGTCAGTTTTTGTGCCAGTTAAAAGGGTAAAACCTATTACTATATTTTGTTACTGGCAAAGGAGGTCTCATAATGTATATAATACTGTTTTCCAATATTGCTAAGCCAGAATCATTGGAAAGATTTGATAAACCATTTCAGGTCTTAATTGATTGTTCACGCTTACGGTGGCTTTCAGACAGCATACATTAATTTTTCGTCTCCCCCCTCCTCTTTTCAGAACATAGATGGACTCGTCCTTCTAAATAAACTGCCAAATCGCTGCCCGTGGCGCTAACGTTTTTTTTTAAATAAGCACACCGTTTAAAAATAAATAAATAAATGCGGACCGACACTTCTTTCAAATGTTTCTTACCGTTGCTTTTCACACCTGATGATGACCGTTTGTGTTATGGTCGAAACGTCGTGAGAATTTTTTATTGTTTTATATATTTTATTATTTTATTGTTTCCCTTTAACGTGACTTTACCGAAAGAGCTAAGAATATGAATTACTGCAGTCACGAAAGCTTTAAATCAGGGTAAAACCAATTACTAAACAGTATTATATACACTCACGTAGCATTGCGCTCCGGACACAGTTCACACAGCTCCCCCTCTCTCTCTCTCTCTGCTAGCAATAAAACGCAGTCTGGGCAAACGAGAAGGAGACGCGTCCGTTTGTTATCTCACGAGCCAAGCCAGTGGCAGCTTCACCTGTCAGCTATCAGACAACTATTATTACCCGTCGTGAGAAAGCAGATGCTTGCGTGCTTGCTACAAATTATAATTAGCAGGCACGAGCCAGGTGTTAGAGCAGCACTGGTTTATTTGGTAGTTACCACCCCAGGATAGGTGGTGGTGACTGCAGCCTCATTGCGAAATCATCATCACTCATTGCGAAATCATCACCACTCACCCATTTCCAGTTTAACTCGAAGGGCTGACCAAAAAAAAACATTTGTCTCGCTGTCACCTTCGAAAGTAAATCTCGCGTGCCGCTTCGTTCACACGTGCGGTTTTTGAAAGTATTTTTTTATCATTCCATAAAAAAAGTACATGATGTTGAGATTATCGATGTGTACAATGCAATACCTAATGAATAAAATGTATTGTGTATTACATTCCAGTTGTTTTTTTAATGTCATCGGCGTGGACTAATCAATATGACAATATAAATATTTACACTACAGAGCTACAGCAGCCTCATATTTTAGATGGATTTTGTTTTTCATTTTTCAATAAAAATGATTTGCACAGATTTTTCCGCCAGACTGTTCAATTTCCTTAAAAGGTTTTGAGGCTATAAATTAAGCCAAAGGCCCAGGCGCTGCATATGTGCATACACGGTGACCTCAGTCATTTTAACCGATGGGCTTGCGTCAAAATGTTATTTAACTAAAGGCTTGCCTGTTAAAGCCCTGCCTGTTAAATCGACTTCAGAGCTGATGAGCCTGGCTCTATGACAATGAAAGTGCAATGAGAATTCACATTTATTGCATCAACTACAATGATACTTACATGCATTAGAGCATGGGCACACTAGGAGTAAGATTTCTCGATCAGCCTAAAGGTTATCAAAACAATACTGGTACCAGATCTTGGTACTAATCAATTCCTGCCAGCAGCACACAGATACCAAATCCCAGACTGTCTGGGTAAAATCTAGACATGGTGCTAACCCAAAGCACACACGATGGTCAAATCTAAATTGTTAGTGTTGAGAGTAAAGATTGGAAATATCCATCCCTTTACAACGCCATAAATTGTGACGACTCAGGGTTGCGATTCGATTCACAAATATATTATATTTGTGTTATTTTATTTTATCAATCTATTATTTTATTCTCATTCTACGTGACTTTACCGAAAGAACCAAAAAAAATGTGGTGATTATAAGGATCTCTGGTGGCTGTAGGGGATCACGTAAACCCATTACATACACCAAATAAAAAAATCAGCTTTTGCCAAGACAACTATCACAAAAAGAGGACAATCTTGGGAAAACCAAGACAGATGGAAACCTTGTACCTGATCCACCAGGCACACCCAACATCCTACCCACTTGGCTCTTGTTGTTCATGCCATGTCAAATAAAAGTTGCCTCCTCTGGATTCAACGGCGGAGTGCTGCTACAGCTGCTGTCGGCCTTGCGTTGGGTTGCCCTGCCTACCGACAGCACCTGATGCGTGCACAGCAAGTGGCGAACCACCTGCAAATGTAACCACTCTTACAAAACAAGCAATTTTACCACCCATTACAAGTGGCCAATAATTTAGACTCACGGTTATTATGCGAGCATTGATCCTAGTCTGTGCTGTGTCATTTGCCACTCTTTGTGTTGTCTACATTGGGTCGGATCAGTGCTGTCCTTATCGTTTGAGCCATATCATTTGCAGCGTCTGTACTACGCGCAGTCAATCTAAATTATTCTGTCTTGTTCGTTCTGCCTCTCTTTCATTCTGACCATGAGGCATAAATTATTATTATTTTTAATGCATACATTACTGGAGCATCCATCAAAAATAATGCATTCGTGCTTACAGCATTCAATGTATGAATTTTGGAAGAACAATTAATTGTTATGCACCAAACAATGATATTGCACGTAAACTGCAGGACTGTTGTTCTTAAGGTGGGATCGGGTTCTACGTTTCGTTTCACAGCAATGTAGCTCTCTTAATTCCAATAACGTGGACAGAGATATCAGGCCCATCAAAACCACGTTGAGATTAAGCACTCCCACAATTTTGCGTGGGCACAACGATATATCTGAAAGACGGCCAGTTGGCAGAAACATTGAGATGTATACCGTGAATTTGAGTTCATTTGACGATCCCCTTGAGCGAGTTGGATATTCTGTCGTGCGTGATTGCAGCAGCAATGGAAACCAAAGACAAAAGCCATCAACACGTGTATTGCGGATAACCAGTACAGCACGGCGCTGAGCGACTACTGCACAACTAACATCTTGACCGTCAGTGACAGTGAACATTTTTTTTTTAAATTAGAGCTTTCGAAGTTCAAATGAACAGGCGAGTTTATATCTGGGGCCGTGACAGCTGTCGGTTGAGTTGTTTGCGAAAGAGGGGTAATGCTTGTGGGACGTTTGCCGTAAAAAAAAAAAGTTTATGGGGTAATTATTAGATTCCCTCCTCCCCCCCCACCCCCCACGCTTACCATTGTCTTCCACGGAGAAGTAGAAAATGTCACTCGTCGCGTTGTCACCTTCCCGCAGGACATAGCAGATGTTCATGTCATCGACATCACCTGCAATGCGTGCACATCACATGCGATTGTTACTGCCAAGCCAAGAGTGCTCTCCAAACGTCACGCATCCCAACAACCTGCCTCACGAGCGGTGGAACTGCCAGAAGCAAGGCGAGTCGAGGCAGAGAAATACAGGGCACCCGTTATCTTCTGCGCATTGGGTGTACAGGAAGGTAACCGAACGGTAGCATTTGTTAAAGGTGTCCAAGTGACAACGGTAGACCGTGCCCTGTTGAGTTTTGACCATTGCTGCTGACTTTGGCCAGCCAATAACCAGCCAATGTGATTGTGTTTCAAAAGTGGATTACGTATTCAACAAAAGGGGCATTTAAAAACAAGTGAATATATAAGATAAATAATGTCTCGCTGGGCCAAATAAAATACATACATCACAACAATGGGGGGGGGGGGGGAGAGACACCAAACGACTTAAGGACTCTCCGATCCCCCCCTACTCCCCCCAGGTCCACTTCTACTCTTTACAAAAACCTCAAAATAAACACCCAAAAGGCACAGTGATAACACAGTCGCACCCCAAAAGGAGCATAGCGAAGATGAGATAAGGGTCTAGTGCTGGAGGGAGGAGGGCGTGTGAGAGAGGCATTGCTGGAATAATACCCGTCTTTTCACGTCTGTGGACACAGAGGCTTTCTCTTACTTTATTGTTCTTTCTCCATTTTTTTGTAACTTCCTGTCCCCCTTATCTCGATCTCCCTCTTGGTCTGTAACCCCAGAGGTGTGTGCCGCAGTCGACCAAGCACATTGCCGAAGTTCTAAAGGGTAAATGTGCAGCCCTGCAACTGATTTGCTCACGCCACTGCCGACAGAAGGGCTCGAGTGAGCTCGAGAGAGCTCCCTCCAGAGGGGTATTTGGCCTACTCTTCCACATTGGACATACTTCTATGACAGGGTTGGGCAACCCAAATAACAAGCTGAGCCATTATTTTTGCAAATTCGGTAAAAAAAATAGAACTCGATATTTCAAGAGACGCAATGCACTGTGGTGACTACGAGACGGTGGTCTTGGATAAGTAACTTTTGAAGTCCTGAAAGAGCTGCACGCGGCTCTGAAGCTGCACGTTTGCCCACCCCTGTTCTAGGAAGAGGTTGGAGTACCCACACTTCATCCTGCCACGCGCAACCTGTCGGTCAACTGGTGTACCCGTTCATTTTGCTAGGTGGACAGCTACGGGAGGATCTAAGAGACTTACCCAATGATTGATTCAACTGCCGTCCCACGTGATTGAGTCGGTGACCTCTGCATTGCAAGTCCAGCGTATTAGCCATGACATCCCATGCAGTTGCAATTCACTGCTTTCTGGTTGTAAAAGTTACATCAAATTTCAGCGTGCCAATGAAGGCAAATAATTATGCAGATCTCCATAATCCTCAACTAAATATAAATTCCCTAATCTTTGTAACAGCGTACCATCCTTTCAGTAATGTACGTAGGTTTTTTTTTTAGGCGTGACAAAAATAATTGTTTCTCGGCCATTTCCTTTACAAAACCGCACGGTGTTTTTCGGTGTGACAAACTTTGCATAACAGGTTATTAACAAAACAAAAAAAAACCCACATTGAAATTGCACAGCCGCCGTTAGCGTGAAGAGCAGGGCAGTGTACGCGCCTCTCCGTGCCTTGTTCGCGTGCACGGCCCAGTATTGTCAATCAACTGCTGGATGACACCCCCCAAACCCCCGCCTTGCCCCTTCCACAAACTGTGCAGGCCCACGAAGAGGATATTCGACATCTACTTTGCTGCGCTGGTCAGTGCACATCGATGAAGGTGAGCCGATGAAGGTGGTGGTCACGGAGAGGGCACCACGCGAAACGTCAGTGGATGTGCAACACGAGAGTGTACTCGAATCGTAAAATGTTCTGGGGTTTTTACTCTCCAACACACCGGCGTGCTGAACTAGTGACGAGTTGCCGCGTTTTGTTAATGCGATATAACCCCAAAGCAACTCTAGTATGGATAATATTTGTCGCGAAAGCCTACTGTGTTAAACTAACAATGGATTTTGCTGCACAGCGCATGAATACACACAAAGCCTATTGTTGTGGTCACCAGACAAAATGTACATATGTATATTGAACTTCTTTCTCACCGTACATAGCCAATAGTGCTAATCGTAGATATCTAATGGGGTCAAGTGACGTCCGCGTTATTTGGTCAAAGGCCCTGTTCACATAAACAGCTCGTGTGAAATTTTCTAAGCAACATGCACAGGCACAAATTTAATCTACCGATTATATTTTTTTTCTCTCCAAAATAATGAGGTTTAAGCTTGAGTCTTAATACTTCAAGATTTAAGCCTGAATCTTATCTCATTTCCCGCAAATGACTGACTCAAAACGTCTTATAATTTATGTCCCTTAAGCAAATTCTTTTCTGCAACTATTGGCAGTGCTCCTGGTAGTCAGAGCAAGTCTCAGCCAATAGGTAGCACAAGTTATTAAAATTCCCAGCTAATGATGTCCAGGTCACGGATACTGCACAGTCAATCACGCAACTCCAATACATGCACAATTTATGTACAATTATTTAAACATTCGGTAGTTCATCATCGATTGATTAGTTGTCACCGATTGATCAACTGTTAATTTTATTGTAAATTCACTTCATACTGCATTAGAGTACAATTTGACACAGTTGTGCATTTAGCCTCATTAATCTGATGAAATCCATTGGCCATGATGACCTCTTGACCTGTTTGGTCTTAACTGCACTCAAAAGAGCACAACATCAGAGGTACCTAAGACATACTCTTTGGTTCTATTGGGTAAAGTCACGTGACTTTACCCAATAGAACCAAAGAGTATGGATCCTAGCAGTCACGAAAGCTTTAAATCTAGAAGTACCTAAGACATACCAAAAAATATTCCCTATGTAGCCCACACATACCATTATTGGGGCAAGTGCCATTAGTGAACGCCTATTAAGTCCGACATGGTGCACAAGGTAGTTGTTTGGCCCGAAACACACCTGGTCACCTTGATCTCTCTGGTGCTGTTTACACACTTCACCAGATACGCATTCAAGGCCGAGTACACATAGGGGAGGCCCAGGACCGGTGAACATATCCATCACCGACTTGAACAGCGAATGGGAATCGAACTTAGGTCGCCAGCGTCGGAACGCAATGCACCAACCACTACACCACCACTCCACCCGTAACAAGGACAAATTATCCCCCGTATAGCCTTACCAGATTGTTGGGTGCAAGTGCTGTTAGCGAGCACTTATGAAGGCCACGAGGGGGTGGGTGGCCAACACCACGCCCGGCTGCCTTTGTCTCCCCAGTGGCGAGTTTTACACACCGCACCAGGTGCTCATTGAGGGCTGAGTCGACTTAAGGGAGGCGCAGGACGGGTTAACACAATCGTCACTGGTGGTTGGCCGTGAGCGGCAATCAAACTCGGTTGGTAGCGCAGCGGGCTCACCGCGACCCGACACAGACGTCAAGATGTCAGTGATATCCATTGGCATGCGGAGGACACGCACACAAAAATAAAGCACATTGCTTAAGTCAGTCAGAGATTTTCATCTAAGTAATTGCTTCATATTTACACCAAAAACAAAGAACTCCCTGCGCAGTGTTATTAGCCGGGTGTCACGCCGGTGAAGCAACGGGGTCTGGCCGCATGCATCACTTACGATTGGCCCTTCCAAGCACTAAAAAGTGAAGGGTCCTCGTTGCGCTAATCGAATGGTCCCAAGACATCCCACTTGCGGTGGGCTCTCAGCATACCACACGCAGCCACCGAGGGCCATCCCCGGAGCACTCTCAACCCCTATCTGCCATCCATTCTCCTGTCTAACATCTCAATAAATCTATTATGTCAATCATACGTGGTCAAAGAATGCACTTTTTTTTATTCAAATCTATGCGATACAAGATTACACGCATTTATGAATGCACGTTCGTATTTATTGTGTACAAGGCTTATAGTGCATTTGATCATATCAATAAAAATGGTTTTCCCATCAGCACATTATAACTAATTTCAAATAGCTCAATAAATATCCTGTATCGATGCGAATGTTCTCACTTTACTGACTGAAATAGCCAGGAATTATAATTGTACCCCATGGCGTAGTTGCCAGTGCCATTTCGTGGATTGTGTTCGCACATTTTATGGTTATAAAGTGCTGTTATATAATCGACTCTTGGACTCTGTGTGTGTGTGTATCTGTGGCTTAGAGACTTTCCACTCAATGCCGCACCCCGCAGAGAGCTCACTCCACTGGCTTTCCACATTGCCCCGCAGGTAAATACCAGCAGCCTTACGTGTCGCGTCACCAAAACAGAACTGCCCCTTGCGACCTACATCAGTTAGCAAGAGCTCCTATGACGAGACGAGCGAGAGTTCCAAAATCACGGCCCTCCCGCACTCAATTTTGGGGCCCCCGGTGGCGAGATATTATCTCCTTTGCCTGGTATGCAGGAGTTCGTGGGCTCGATCCCAAACCTGACGGATGCATATTTGGAGTTTTCGTGTTCTTCCCGAGGTCGCGTGGATGTTTCCCCGGGTCCTCCGGTCTTTTTTCCCTTCACATTTAGAAAAAATGCCTTCAAAGTATTTGACTACTATACATTTACACGCGATAAGCCACTTCGTTTGGCGATCATTTGTGGCCAGGTTGCTTCTGAAAAAGAGCTATTTACTGTAGCTCAATGGGCCTTACCCGGAATCCAACGATTTAAGCGGAAATTCTGTGCCAGGGATCTTAAAAGGATATCCGCTAAGATGATCAGGGCGTGAGAGAGGGGGGAGGGTGTGTGGGGGGGGGAAGTTGTGTGGGCCATAGCAGTGGAGGGAGGCCGCTTTAGGGGCCATCCATTTAGTACGTACGCATGGAGGGGGGAGGGGGGGTTAACCCAAATGCGTAAGCTCGCGTATGGGGGTCTACTGACAACGTACACAAAGGAAACGAAGGAGGGGGGGGGGTGAAGCCTCGATAATAATTTTTCTACATTGGCCTTCAAATGAGCCACAGTTCAGTGTCTTCAGCTGTGAGACAACAAGTACGAGCGGGAGAAGTTGGACTGTGGGAGAGGTGTCACTCGTGTGTGGCACCGTAGCCCTGACTGCGGCTATCACGCAGCTCGGCAAATTAAGTGGCCAAGGTACGCAACTTAATTCTTTAATGCAGCCGGCGGTGAACTATGTTTGCTTAAACACGTTAATATTATTCATCCATGATCGTTTCTGCGTGGATTAAATATCGGCCGTTCTATAGGATTCTGGAGGGGGGGGGGGGGGTGCGTCAGGCGTTCGTACGCAGGTGGGGGGGGGGGGGTGGCGTAAGAAGTACGTGTGCGCACAGGGAGGGGGGTCAGGTTTTGACAGATTTTTTGCGCACGTACTCAATGGAAGGCCCCTTAGCAGTGCCCGCTTTTTTTTATTTGTCCATCTCTCTTTTCAATACGGACTTCGGAAATTCCTGGGACATGCCAATGCTTTCTTCTATCAATAGGGAGGTCCCTGACCTTGGATGTCACCCCACCCCCTAAACATGGACAGGCGCGCATGCACGCGCACACACGTGTGTGTGTGTTTGTACAGTAAATATAATCACACTTTACTACGGCATATAATATAACGACTCTTTGTTTACCCAGGAAAAGTTCAGCAAGACTCGAGACGTTTTGTTGAGTGTGAAAGGACCGACGATGTGTATTTGACCAGTTCCATTAAATATTAAAAAAATATCTATATATACCCTTCTGTAACATTTGTGGGATTATGAGGAGTAATGAAATGTATTTAAATAGTTTACGTTAATATTTGTTTTTTTTTCAGAAAGTGGTAATACACTGCTCAATTGATTTCCATAAGTGCATGTTTTACATTACAATATTTAGTACTTAATTTATCATTGTAAATGTTGTGGGTTTGCTCTCCAACACACCGGTGTGCTGAACTGGTAACTCAATGGCATGTTTTGTTTAATTGACAAACCTTACTAATTGCCTGTGTCCGGGTGGTGGCGGGTTTAACGACACACTAATATCCATGCGATCTAACCCAAAAACCTTCATTGTGGACTTCATACATCAAGTGCGGTGAGAGTGCTAACAAGTATTTCAACCCGAGTTAACTCGTTTTCTTTTCATCCGCGCATATAAACACAACGGCGGTAAATTATTTTGCGAGGCATTTATCGGTGTTTCCAAAACACGCCGAATATTAATCTGAGACCAGTCAACCAAATATATAACACTCCTTTGACCGGGGAACGCAAAGGGTGAAAAAGGTGTACATTCTAACATCGAGATTACAGAAGAGGAAAACACCCCTCTGCTCACCACAGATTATAAACAAGGGATTTTTTTTGTACTGCTCTCCAAGCATGCCAGGTATGTAAGGGAGGAAAAAAACACACAACTTCGTATAGCCAAGCAGAAAGTGTCGCAAGTACAGACTTGTGCACTGCAAATTCTATTGCCTCTCTCTGGGAGTGGGGTTTATTTTTATCGCCCCCCCCCCCCTCCTCCTCGACACAGCCAACACGAGGCAAATGGAACCAAAAAGCAGGATTCACAGCAGCAGCAGAATCAACAACAACAACATGCCTGGCCTGCACTCGCAAACGCCGTGTTCCATCATCATCAGCATCAGCCTTTGTGAAAGGCAGGGTTTTAAGTAGCCCCCCCCTACTTCTTTGTTTTAGGGACCAGCTGTGGTACGCCTGTGATGGAGTCACTCTGCGGTACTGTCGAAGTGTCCCGCGGTGCCGATTTGACCCAAGGACGACAAAAAGCTTCACCCGGAATGCGCCCAATCTCCTCGCATCTCAGAAGCAATGGGTGCCTTGCGTGCGGCGGTACAGTGGTTGCTGGAATGTAGTGGCCCCCGCAAGGCTGTGACAAGGTGCTATAGGCTGCAGGGAAACGTGGTGGGCAGCAGGGGGCAGCGCAACGAACATTCATTGTTGGACTGTACGATGATGCCCCCCCCCCCACCCCCCGCACACACACCCTCCACCACGTAAATGCTCTTCCCCGCTTTCACACAACCCGCACTGACCGGCGTGGTGAAGTATGGTAAACAAAAAAAATCCCCACCACGTGCATGGCATTAAGCAAGCCCTCATCCAGCAGTGGAGTGACTGTGCAACGTGGTGACATTGAGCTACGCGTATTTTGATTGGCTCTCACTGAACGTGCGGCCCCTTATTACGTCTACGGCCAACTTTCTCCAAATCGACCCGAACTTGTCAGATTTCAGGAGCTTCGCAAGGTGTGTGAGCTGGCCAGCTTTCGAGATGCGTGCCCTCCAGCTCTTGCCAGGTGCTGTAGGGTGTGTGGGTGTGAAGCGGCCAGGAGGATGGCAGCGCTGAGTCTCATGTGCATGGGAGGCTCGGTCCGGGCACCGAGGTTTCCTACCGACGTCTATTTTTACTTGGTGGACTTATTTCGCACCGTGCATAGCCCACCGTGCTACCATGGTGAAGCCAATCACTCGTTCATGAATTTGACCAAACCGCTCAATGCAGGACTCTCCTTCAAATCAGTCGTGAGACTCAGTGAGGCATTTACGTGTATATTAATTGGAACTACAATCGTTTTCAGACTTGGCATGACTGCCACACACCGATACATACTACGTGGGAGAAAGCGAGGAATGTAAGTAGTGTCCTACAATTACAATTCCTTATAGAGGAAACACATACTAATTAACTCATTACTAATCTATTATATAATTACAATACCCGCCCCTCCTCCTCTGCCTCTGATCTCTGCACCTGATGGGTTCAGTAACATGACCTCGTGCTGCTACTCTATTGAAGACTGGAAGCAGGTGGATGGCTTCACTATTCTGGCAAATCGCCCGATGATGCTGCTGGATATAATTACCAGCGAAACGTCGTACTACTCAAATTGCAAATATTGTGGATTTACTCTCCAACACACCGGTGGGCTGAAGTAGTTAATAATTGGCGTTTTGTTTACGTGACAAATCCCTTACTAATTTTCTGTCGGGTGGTGGAGGGTTACAACTCATTTAAACTTACGCAATCTAAACCCAATACACTTTAAACCCAAAACACTTTAAATTTTAATTTAAAACTTTCGTGACTGCAGGGATTCATATTATTGGTTCTTTCGGTAAAGTCACGTAGAAGGGAAACAATAAAATAATACAAATATAAAACAATACAATTATCACGACGTTTCGACTGCAACACAAGCAATCATCATCAGGTGTGAAAACCACAGCAAGAAAATTTTGAAAAAAAGTGGCTTTTTTAACGTTAGCACCCCTAAAGTGGCGGTTTTTTTACGTTATGAATGTATGTGGAATTTCATTGGCACCGTACATAGCCAATCGGAGGTGCGGGCGAGAGACGACAAACTAAACACAGAAAAGCCCGTTAAAGACACATTTAAAGCCATCAGCTCTAACAATCTAATATAAGCATCGCTCAACGTTGCTTGTTAAACACTGCATTAATCCCTACTCTATTGCCTGGCGTGCTGCGCGCTTCTAAAATAAAGGCCCCTCGGCCATCACCACCACGTTCGCCCACGGCACTGAGCTTGGCTCGGTTCCTCGGACACCGTCATTAGCGTCCGCGAAATATTAAGTGCGTTACAACTT
This sequence comes from Petromyzon marinus, assembly GCF_048934315.1. Classification (NCBI taxonomy): domain Eukaryota; kingdom Metazoa; phylum Chordata; class Hyperoartia; order Petromyzontiformes; family Petromyzontidae; genus Petromyzon; species Petromyzon marinus. The sequence continues at coordinate 4,284,323 of NC_133684.1, forward strand.
GCATTCCAGCGCTGTTCTTAAACTTTCGCGACCGAAATTCCAGCGAGTTAGTCGACGTCCGTTGAGCTGCAGCACGATGGAGCAGCGTAACAGGGGGGCACACCAATCCCGACGAGTCGTCAAGTAAATGTCGAAGCTGCCTCCAACCGAATTGCCAAGAATGTGCCCGGATCTTTAAAAGCTGAGCAAAGTTAAGCCTGGATGGTGCATCGATGGGTGACAACGGTGAAAAGAACATGGTTTGTGAGCTGCTGCAGGGCAATGTTATCAGCAGGGAACAGCACAGCAAACTCAATTATTATCCTGTACTGTGCCCCAAAGTATTTGCTTTCCTCACCTTTACCAACCCTCACTGACCAATGTGGTGAAGTAGGGTCAAACATTCCCCGCACGGCGTCGGGAGGCCTTCATCCAGCAGTGGATTGACGTAGGGCCCTCTTACAAATGCAGGTGCGCATTCAAAGTGTGTAAGTAGTGGATTCGCGTGAAATCCTGCAGCCACTAGAGGCGTCGTCATTCGCTGCAGTGTTGAAATAGAATCTATTCTTGAGTTGAATCGCGGACGCTGAATCGCAACAATGCGATTGATTGCCTCGGGAGTGTGGGGGGGGGGGGGGGTTAATAGTTACACCCCTCCTGGGTTTGTGAGCAACGTAAATGCCACGTTTGTGTGGACTCCAAAACAAACGGAACCCATGAGACCTTATAATAATAATAATTTTCTAAAGCCAACTTCCACACAGATGACCCAAAAAAAAACCGCTTGTCATACCATATTTGGACGAAAAGCTCAAATATTTGTTTTACACACGAATTGGCCACGTCACGAAAAATGTAAATAAAACGTCTGGAATGGTACACCGTGCAGAATAAGCCACTTTTACCCCCACCCCCCCAAAAAAAAACAGTGTCTGTCATTTGTTGCTGGGAAGTAGTTTGCCTATCAGCACCTCAATGAACGAAACCAGCACATATAATTAATTATATAAAACAGAACGCACAGCCCTGTGTCAATCCATTGCTGGATAAGGGTATCCCCATGCTGTGTTGGTCATGGCGATTATTTGACCATACTTCACCACGCTGGTCAAGTGTGAGTTGGTGAATGGGGAAACCTCAAGGCCGGTTCAGATATCACTCACCGCCGATGACAGCTGTGGCGATGAAATCTTAATTCAGGTCGTACGCATCACACACCTGTACAGTTCCACCCCCCCCCCCCCCCTTCGCTAGTCGGAGGGTGTGATTCCTTGTGCAAGCAGGTGTATTATTGTGCTTTCAAACTCTTGATTCTCACAGGGTAAGGTGGTTTAACATTCTAAGCGTGCCTCAAATGTCTGGATTTGAAGGACGTTCACCTATATATTTTTGGTTGTTTTGAACAAGAGCTCATGCGAGCCCCTGCAGCTGTGCTGTGCTCCGTCCAGGATTTGGTGCCCCCACCGCCGCTTGGCAGAAACGAAAATTGGTGGAGTCAGTCGATGAGCAAATGGTGCCGGGGGTGGGAATTAGTGCCAGTGTAATGGGCGTGCCACCTTATATTAAACGCAAGCGTTTATGAATACCCTCTCCCCCCCCCAAAAAAGTCTCACGTTTCTCGATGTGCACGAGCCAGTGGCTTCTGATATTAAAAAAAAAAGTTTCAGGGAAGTGCCATCACCCCCCTCCCCGCGCGCCCCCGCCGCCGTGTGACCTCCGCGTGACCTTTCCTTCACAAAAGGGTTGTCGCCGTGCCCAGATATGCAGCTCGCAAAGCGTAGGACTGCGACACAGAGGCAAATGAGCTAAATTGCCGTGATAGGGAACGCTTCGATGGGTTGGTATTTTGGCGCGACGTATCAATTGGCCAAATAAATTGACCCGTCTTTTGTTTTGTGTCACGTGAATTTTCCTCGGCTTCGTGTTTGTATGAGTAATACTTTTGAACACGTGCCCCGACTTTCCCACTTTCCTTTCTCTGCTATAGCTCCCCCCAACACTCATACTTTCTCCTCAGCCTCCCCACACCCCCCTGCTCTCATTATCTCCACCCCCCTCTCTTCTCACTATCCAATTTGCCTCTCCCTTTGGCCCCTCTACCCACTTCCCCTCATCTCCCAATCCTCCTCTCACTAGCCACTCCACACACAGCCTCTCTCTCATCACCTCCTAACGAAAGCCTCACCTCATTTCCTCCCCCCCCCCCACCCCCATGGATTGCCTAGTCTGGGACAAAATATAGAGGTACCGTAGATTTCTTGAATCTCTCATTATCACAACGATGTGCACTCCTGGGTCTCCACATCCTGCCCACCTAAAAAGCCCCCAGCCCTAAGTAGCCATCACAGTTCACCACCCGCCCACCCACCCTCACGGACCACGTGGTGCTGCTTGGCCATGCCTGGCGCACGCGGTTTGTCACCGCCGCTGCTCAATATGGCCAACTCATGGGTTCGTTTCATGACATTCACTCGCTTACGTTCCCTCTTTACATTTCTGCTTGTGTTTTATGTTGTTGTTTTTCCCAAGTCGTTGTGTTCATGCTGATATATTTATACGCAGTATAAAGTTCGTGTTATTTTTTTTGTTATCGACATTGTGGTTACTCCCAACTCTTCCAAGACATCTGGCCAGTGTGGAAGAGTAGGCCAAATACCCTCGATAAGGGTTGTCTAGATCTCACACTGCTGGAAGCCCTTCTGCCGGCAATTGGAGGGCAACACCGCGACCTTTAAGTTTTAAAAAAGTCATAATTATTCAGACATTGTCTGAACGATTCTAACGCGGACGAGCATGTAGCACGCACCTTGTGTGAACTTGGACACGCTGTCATTTCCCAGGCCCAGGTTGATGATGAAGCCGTGCTCCGGCAGCTCCTCCACCACGTACTTGAGCACCCGCGGAGAGCTGTCCCGGTCCTCCGCCTTCAGGGCCTTGTTGGTCAGCATGAAGCCCAGGTGGCCGCTGGGCAGCGGGCGCAAGCTGGACGCCCCCCTGTTCACCACGATCTGCGGCACCCCGTTGTCGACGGACAGGATGCGGATGTGCATCATCTGCGGCTTGCGCGTCTCAAAGACGGTGTCGGGGAAGACGTAGAAGTCGGTGTGCGTGCCGTCGGTGACCGTGAACGAGAAGCTGTCCTCGCTTGTCTCGGTGCCGTCGTGCTTGTAGCTGATGAGGTTCTCGTTCAGGTCCTGCTTGGTGAAGGACGTCACCGGGCGGCTGCCGTTGTACAGCAGCTGTCCGTGCACGGGCACCTGCGTGACGGTGAAGCGCAGCCGGTGGTCCGGCGTGTCGCGGTCCTCCACCGTGAGCTCGAAGGGGGTGATGAGCTTCGGCTCGCCCTCGTTCAGGTGCAGGTCGTGGACGGTGAGCACGGGCTTCTTGTTGTCCACGTCGCTGATGGAGATGCGGAACGTGCGGAAGACCGGGTTGTAGCCATCCGTCACCTCGAACTCGAAGCTGTCCATCTTGATCTCGTCGTCCGACGTGTGTATGTAGTAGATCTTATTGCCGGCCAGCTGCAGCTGGGTGAAGGAGGTGATCGGGACCCCTGGGTTGTCTGTGCACTCCATGTGGCCGCGAATGGGGGCGCGGGTGATGCTGAAGCGCAGGTTCTCATCTGGGCTGTTGATGTCAGTCGTGCTCAGCAGGTTGGTGGTAAGGGTCACCTTACCGCCTTCTTTGAGGGACACGCCTTTGTTGATGATGTCCGGGAAAATCATATCGATGCTTCCGATGGACACGTAGAAGTACCGGTCGATCAGTGGATTGATGCCATCGGTTACGTCGAACTTAATGAGGTCCCGTATCCCCTCCTGGCCGGTGTGCTCGTACTGGATCAGTCCTCTGTCGATTTCATCCTGGGTGAAATTCATTCCCAGGGTTATGTTTTCAGAAACTCCCCCTTCGACGCTCAGCCTCTGCAGCAGTCCCTGACCGGGACCAAAGCGGATAATGTAAGTAAGGGTCTTGTCTTCCGAATCTAAATCAGTAGCTTTCAGCATCTTGTTGGTGATCACTTTCGTTTCGCCAATTTCGATTTCCAGTCCATCGTTGATTGCCATGCGTGGAGTCTCATCGTCCACTTGGATGACCATGATCAGCACGGTCTTCTCCACGCTGTGCTTCCCGTCTGACAGCCTCACAGTGAAGTTGTCGTGCTTCGTTTCCGAGTCGTCGTGCTCGTACACGATGCTGGAGGTGCCCGAGATCTCCTCCAGGGTGAAATTCCGTACCGGCGCAGTGCCCGTGGCTCTCTGCTGGACTATCTGTCCGTGCTTTGGCAGCTTGGAGATGTAAAAGTGCAGCTCGTCTTGCGGAATATCTGAATCTGCAGCGTTGAGGATCGGCGTGTCCACAATCAGGCTCATCCCTTCCATGACAATGAACTCCCGCATGAAGAGTTCCGGCTTTTCATCGTTTGCGGGAATAATCGTTATTGGGAAAAAATGGCGGGGAGAGAAATTGATGCCATCTGAGCAGCGGAAAGTAAATCGATCTTCCAGTGGCTCAACCCCCTTGTGAATGCTCTGGACATAATTGATGTGCTTGAGGCGGACATCCTTCATGGTGAACGCGCTGATGGGGGTACCAGCACGGGATTTCTCCGATCCAGGTGCAGGTGAGATGTTCTCAACGTAACCCGACGTAGGCTGCACTATGATTGTGCAGAGGATGTCATCGGTCGGCGTGTCGACGTCTTCCACCTTGATGTTCTTGAGCGTTATGAAGTTTTTCTCCGCCTCAATAACGCTGTAGGGTTGCCCAATGGTCACGGATGGGGCAACACTGTCCACTGGCAAAATTGTGACGCGTACCCTAACGCCTTGAATCTTGTTTCCTCCGATGACCCACTCGTCTGACATGTCGGAAATGGTGAGGTTGAAAGCGTCGTGTTGTTTCTGAGTTCCAATTTCTCCACTCGTGTGAGCGTAGACGACCACGCCATTGATCATGTCCTGCTGGGTAAACCTTTCCGAAGGCGCGCCGTTGACCAGAATCGAACCAAGCTTTGGAAGTTCCTCAACGATAAAGGTTAACATGAGGTCGTCCGTGTCCCGATCCGTGCCCTTGATTAGGTTTGTCGTTATTTCCGTGGCTCCGTTTTCCAGGACGTCCAGTGACGAGCGCAGGGTGTCTTCTTGGATCACGATCGTGGGGGCTTCGTCATCAATCGGCTTCACGGTGACCTTGATGATGATTGTGACCACGTGCACACCGTCAGCTACGTCCAGTTTGAAGGTGTCGCTGGTTGACTCGTCGCCATTGTGAATGTACGCAACTCGTCCATTTGAGATATCATCCAGAATGAAGGATTCGTCAACTGCCATCGCAATGCCAAAGTACTGCAGTTGGCCGTACTTAGGCTCCTGCGTGAGGGTGAATGTTATCTCATGGACTTGCGTATCGGTGTCGGTCGCGTCGAGTTCTGCGTTGGTAATGACAAACGTGCCGCGCTCGAACACCGTGAACCCTGTGTTGGTGATCTTGGGGGGCTTATTATCCACGGGTTGCAAGAAGATCGTGAATGTCCCTCCGACAGAGTTTCCGGCGGTGTCCTCAACCGTGTACGTGAACTGCACAACGTGCGGCGTGATGCCGAGCTCCTGGTCCGGTGGCTTGTAAGCGATTTTGTGATGGTTCACTTGCGCCTGCGTAAACTCTGACACAACGACGTCAGGATTTTCCGTCAGAACGATGGAGCCGATGTTGACTGGGTTGTTCTCGTCTGTGTCCACAGGCGGCTTCGTAATGGTGTACTTCAGATCGCGGTCATCCGAGTCTAAGTCCGTGTAACGCAAAAACTTTCGCTTGAAGTGCGTAATTTCAAATTCCTGCACGGTCATCTGCAATGTGGTTCCGGGGTAAAGCGAAGGAGGTATGTCGTCGATCGGCTGGACTTTTATTAAAAAAGTGTGTTCGCCTGACTGGTTGGGAGGATCGTTGTCATCCTGCACTCTGAAGATAAACTGGTCCATCACTACCGAGGTGCTGTGAGGACCCACGTGGCGATAAAACAGCTTTCCTTCCAGAATGTCCTCCTGCAGCCACTCGGTCACTACCTTCTCGTATAAGTTTTCGCTCTCTATGAATTTCCATGATGATGACTCTTCGGGCTTCTCCGATTGCCGAAGCAGGACCTGACCGATAGAGGAGAACGGCGCCTCTATGGTGAACCTGATGGTCGAGTCCTCCGAGTCAATGTCAATGGCGCTGAGAACGAAGGGAGGGATTTGCATGATTTCATTTTTGGAAATGACCAGCCCGGTGTTGGCATTTACGACGGGCGGTTCGTCGTCGGTCGGGGCGACGGTGATGGGGAAGAGAAACTCCACCTCGTGCTTGCCGTCCGTCATGCGGAAGATGATGTTGTCGCTGTACGTGTCGCTGCCATCGTGTTGATAAACCACCACGCCGGCGTCGAGGTCGGCCGGTGTGAAGAATTTACGGCGGGCGCCCAGCACCGTCAGCTCCCCGTGCCGGAGCCCGTCGATGACGGTGACGCGCACATTCTCTAAATTGTCCTCGTCGCTGATTTCTAGGTTCTGCGCGCTAGAGAGGGGCCTCGATTGGCCTTCGAAGAGCATCTGCCCGGTGTTCCGAGTAACCACCGGGGCAAGCGTGTTCATGGGTTTCACAACGATCATGAATGCAAACGGGTCCGACGGAATGCCCTCGCTGTCGATCACTTCAAACTCTATCTGGAATATGCGCTCCACGTTTGAGTCAACAGCCGGGGGCTTGTAAGCAATTTTCAAATCTTTAATGTCACGCTGATAAAAGGACGTTATGGGAAGGTTTCTGTCGTCTGTACTCACGATGTAACCTTGCTGGTAGCCCAGAGGAGAGGTGATGTTGAAGATGAGGTCGTCGGGGTCAGTTTCCACGTCCTCGGCAGCCAACATCTCGGGCGTGATGGCGGTCATGACGAACTGGTCCACCTCCATCATCATCAGCGCGATGAAGCTCGGCTTGGGCGGCGTGTTCTCCAGACCTTCGCGGATGCGCACCATGATCTGAAAGTACTCTTGCTTCAGGAGGTTCCCGTCCTTGTCGGAGAGCTCCACCACCATGGGGATGTAGTCGCGGTTGGGCGATGCCGTCGCGGCCGTGTGCTGGTAGCGAATGTTGGCTGTGATGAAGTCCTGGCAGGTGAGCATCTGCCCGTTGGCGATGTGGTCCGCGTTGGCGAGCCTCCCGTACCGGGGCATCCCCCCGGCGCCAGCCAGGCTCGTCAGCTTGCACACCTCGTTGGCGCGGTCGTACGTGAACTCGAGGATCTTCTTGTCGATGGGGCCGCTCGTGCCCATGAGCTTCTCCACGCTGAGGGGCATGTTGCGCGTGATCACCTCGAGCTGTGTAAACACCACCTCGACCTCGATCATGAAGGGGATGACGATGGTGTCCGTCTGCGTGTCGTACCTCAGCTGCAGGCGCACGCGGTCCTTGGCCGGACTGCGCGAGCCGAAGTGGGAGTACTTGACGTCGTTGGGGCCGAAATCGCAGCTGAACTTCTTGGGGCTGAGCACGCCGGGCCGTTGAGAGAGGGGGTCGTTGTCCAGGACAGTGATCGAGCAGCGGTCTCCCGGCTGCACCTGCACCACCAGGTCATTGATGGGGTCCAGGTGGACGGCCCGTCCGAAGGGAACGCGGACGCCGTTGTTGGCCACGATGATGCTGTCATGGCTAGGGCCGAGGCGCAATCCGAAGTAAGAAGCGGGGTCGTGTAAGTTCTGCTGCTGATGGTGCTGATGGTGCTGTTGCTGATGGTGGAGGTGGTGGTGGTGTTGCTGCTGCGCGAGTCCAACGCCGCTCAGAGTCCACATGGTGAGCAGACATGGCACCAGCAGCAGCAGCAGGTGCTGCCTCTGCGCTGGCATAGCCCAACTCGAGTCGGTTAGGGTTCTTTGCGACGCCGGCTCCTCGTGGGACTCTGCCGTTCAGCCGCGGCGCAGCACGCAGTAGCCGGCTCGCCCCACGCTGTGTGTCACGAACGGTGCCGGCAGGGCGAGCGGGGCAAGGGGGTAGGCTGCCCTCTCTCTCTCTCTGTGTCTGTCTCCACGTCTCTTCCCCCCAAGCCGTTTGAGCGACGTGCCAGTGTTTGGGGTTTGAAAGCAATAGAAGGGTGAACAAAAATTGGTAACGAGAATGAAAGTTGCGTTGTGAGCGGTTAGGCACACAACACCAACGCCACCACCACCACCACAGAGAGAGAGAGAGAGACACACACGCACACACCGGCACACGCTTTGGCTTTAATGTAACTGAACTGCCGAGGAGGGGGAGAGTCGGGAGAGCAAAGAGTAGGGTGGGGAACACATACGGGTCAGGTGAGAGACAGAGCAAGGGGTGGGTAGGGGGGTGTACTTGCTAAACTGTGACTTCTAGCGAGGGTGTTTGTGCATATGCATGAGTGGTGGTGGTGTGGGGTGAGCAGAGTGCTGGTGGAGAGGGGATGGGAGAGAGAGTGGATGGGGGGGAGAGAGGGGATGGGAGGGTGGCTGGTGGGGGGAGTTGGAGGGGGGGAGAGTTCGCTGGGGCTGGGCTGAGTAAGGGGGAGCACAACTTTTTTTTTCCATTGGCCAAAGTTGCGCGCACGAATGAATGGGCTCGGCCCATTCGTGTCGAGCAGAGTGGTTGTTATTATTCGTGGTGGTGATCATGGAAGTGTCTCGGGTTGTTTGGTGTTTGGTGGTTGTAGGGGGGAGGGGGCTCAGTCGCCGGTATGAGAGTGAGCAATGAGAAAAGAGGGCCATGGGTGGAGATTGACAACGTGTCTTTTTTTGTTGTTGCAATTTTGCGTCTGAGAAAGAACGACGACATGGGAGATTGAACGATGTAATACGGTTCGTGTATAGTCGTGGGTAGTGGTGGTTGATGCTACGTGGATGACTGAAATAAGTTCGGTAGTGTAAAGGGTGCTCACGCGGAGATTTACAGCGCATGAGAGGTGCCGGCCGATGTGGCGGCTTGGGGGAGGAGGGAGGAGGCCTTCATCCAGCAGTGGATCGAACATGTCTGGTGATACGCTGAGATGATTTCATTTCGGATAATAGTTTTGCGCGTGAAAGAGTGTTACTCAAACAAAGTTCGTTCGGCGTGTGTGTGGCTCCGTGCACGCGACATCGTTTGGCAGCTCACTCTGCGCTGTTATAAATGGTTCTGAATGTGGTGAAGGGGATGGCGATGCATTTGTAAGAGCGTTGCGCAAGACCCCAGAATCCTGAGTTCAATTCGCGGCCACGGCTAACGTCAGTGTCGAGTCATATCGCACCGGTTCTGTAGCTCCCACCCGCTTCGCCACCCAGCGTTACTAACCCCCGCACTGACCAGCGTGCTGAAGTATGATGAAACAACCCCCACGGCCGACACGCCGTGGAGAAGTCTTCATCCAGCAGTGGAGTAATAATTATTGAGCTGTACTTGATCAGCTCCAATGCAATACAATTGTAAAGCTTAATGGGGCGCATTTTTTTTCCAGTACACCGTACTCTTCGGCTTGATACGAGATACCCATCTGAATAAAACAATTGAAGTCGTGCGTGAATTGTAACAATACCGATAACAAGACACCGCCATCGTCATCATCATCATCATCGTTATAGAGTGCAACTCGTGCAGTACGGATCAAGGTGCACCAAAACGAATGGGTCTTTGAGACAATCACTCAACAATAGAATGGTTCCCAAAGAATACGGCACGGACAATATACACAACGAGCGAGAATACAAAACAATTGAAAATCTAACAAACAAAAAACTGAACTTGATCGAAAGTAGAGTCCCTTGCAAAGAATCCCATTCGGAACAGGAGTCAATTTAATCTCTGCTCAAATCTGCAATGACCTACGCAACGCTGGTTATAAGTTCGCTGATGCCAAAATATGTGCTTGCTTCGCGTTCCTAGGTAATAAAGCACACTTTCCATTTGCGTCCTTTATTAATGTGGCAATCAGAGGCCAACAACTACAATGGGAAATCATTAATATTCGTCAAGCTACTTGGCCGATTGTTAAAGAAACGTATGAGCAAAAAAATGCACTTATGTAAGCAAAGTAGTATGAAATCCAACACTCAAGGCACATTACTGTAGATCTAGATGTAAAAATAGAAATTATAAACGTACAGCCCTGACATGTATTGCCATTGCTGGCAGAAGGACTTCTAATAGAAGGAGCTGGAGAGAGCCCCTGCAGAGGGTTTTTGGCCTACTCTTCCATGCTGGTCAGAGAGACGGTCTTGGAAATTGGGGAGATTGGCAACCCAAAAAAATCGCAATAGTTATTTACTTCTCCTTTGGTATTTCGGTAAAGTCACGTAGAATGAGAATAAAATAATAAAATAACACAATAAAATTCTCACGACGTTTCGGCCTCAACACAACTGGCCAGAGTTTTGTCGTCCCGACAGGTTTGTTCCTTTCACCTGAAGAAGGCCACTTGTGTTGTGGCCGAAACGTCGTGAGAATTTAATTGTTATTTTATTATTTTATTCTCATTCTACGTGACTTTACCGAAAGAATCAAAGAAGATGAATCCTTGCAGTCACGAAAGCTTTAAATCGCAATAGTTATTTACTTATCTTGTTCCAAAATCCCTCTTTGTCATTAGCCTTGCACCGACGTGCAGCGGTCGTGACATCTCCAGGAGTCTCGTTTCGCAATCGACTCCGGGCACAATGAACGCACGCAGCCACGCAGGCCGCACGCAACAGGAGTTTTCAGCTTCAATGCATTTATTAGGTAGAGCCCTGTGAGCCGTGCGGCTCTTGAATCAGCTGCAACCGCAACAAACCAAAAACATGAGCAAGAAAACATCATGGAGTGACTACGCGCAACCCATGAAGCGTGCACGCGCGATCCAGGCGCAACGCTGACACGTCGGAAGGCGTCGACTCGTCCGTGCTGCCGTCGTTGTGCGATGAGCTGCGGTTTGATGTCGTGGGCGCATTGCAAGGGGAGAGCCACTCACCACTGCCCACCCCCACCTCAAGTGACCTGTGCGTGTGACGACTCTGTTAAGGCCTTCGCCATGCTAATGTACCGAGGAAAGACGGAGGCCAAGTGTAAACAGCAAGAGTCCCGTGACCGCACGAACGTTGTCGTTGGCGCGATATGGAAGAGCGACAAGCGAATCCGGGTGATGTGCGGGTGAGCGACTTCTTGGGTGAGGGACGATGCAGACGGGTCACTGCCATGTCCTGGCTGCCTGCACGCGAGCAGGGCCCTCTGTTAAAGGCACGGCACATGGTGTTTAAAAAAAAACAGCAAGCCTCCTGCAGGACATTGCACTCACGCAACGGAAGAGCAATAACAATGCAGTGGCTTCGTGTTACAAAGTAAATCTGGCGTCGCCCCGTTCTCCCAACCCCCCACAGCCACCTCCACCTGTCTCACATCCAAGGCATCGCCGTGGTTGGTTGAGGCCGCGCTGTGTACGCCGACAGTGGTGGAAATCTGTGTCGAGATGGGTTTAAGCTTACACTTGCACATACATGTGCTGAAACGTCAACGTATAGCTACACACACACGGATGCATCTCCATCAACGTGACGAGCTTGGGTCTATCCACTGCTGAGTGAAGGCTTCCCCCATGCAATCACCATCTCTCACGGTCCCGTGATGCCACAATCCATCTCACTCCTGCACGTGACCTGACAGTGCTTCATTCCTGTGGCGATCGTCCCCTCAGACAAAGTTCACTCCTTTGCCTGAACTTTCAGCGCCAGCCTTGTGTCCTTTGACCATCATCTCTTCACCAAGGGATGATAGCCGATAGGGCGGGTCCGGTTCCCAAGCCCACTCACCGTGCGTGCTTACATTGACGGGCAATGTTCAAGTCTCATTCGCATTTCTTCCCTGATCCACGTGCTGCTCCTCTTTCGGTTCTCTCGGTGTACATTTAATCGGGATTTTTGGTTGTTGTTGTTGTTGCTTTGGTTGAGCCAAACGAGACACGCTAAGTGGCGTGCTTTCACTCCAGCGCTGTCCTCCAGACAGTCTCGTCCCTTCACCTGATGAAGGCCGCTTGTGTTGTGGCCGAAACGTCGTGATTTTTGTTATTTTATTTTTTACCTACGTGACTTTACCCAATAGAACCAAAGAGTATGGCTGGCTAAACTTGGGTGTAAGTTGCCTGCGGAGACTCGCGGCGAGCTGTAACAGCCTGTGCAGAGAGCGCGACACAGCGTAACTTCACTCGCGGAGGAACTGTGAAGACGCCTCTCAGATCACGCATTTTCCTCTGCCTTTCCCGAGCTGACGACTCCCTGACCCCGATCAATGCCAGCCTCTCAAGCAAGACCTTCCTTCTTGCCTACGAACGACCTGCCTCTTTCTTGTCAACTGAATATGCTCACTTGTTTCTAGCACCGCATTTTTTTGAGATGCGGTCACGCTTAGATACTACGTGATTGCAAACTGTATTAAAGCGACCGTGATGATGCGTTTGAGAGGCTCGGCAGTGGGAAAACTTCCACGATGGTTTCGAGAAGGCATTGGTTGGCTTGGCATGATGTATCAATGCAGAAGGAGCCCCCTTTTAGAGGGGACCCACATTCTACATTCGTAGCTCAACTGTTGTGGATCTATACATTTAAGTTGTAAACTAAAACTTCGCGTGCATACATACGATACGCTGTGAATCCCATCAATAGCAAAGCACACGTCACATTTTCCCAGACGCATTGTACTAATTCAGGACACGCGGCTGTTGGCGGTAAGACTTAAAATATCACCTACTATTCAACAAACATAACTGGACAGCACCTTGATGTAGGTGGCGTTCGTCACATCGAGATTTCAGAGTCCCAGATGTTTGATGTTATCTCAGCTGTGATTTATTTGTAAGCTTCTACGATGTACTGTTGAAGATCACTCAAGCTTCACGTTTCTTTGGCAAACACTTAGAAAGTACAATGAATAAGTTGCCAACATTGTAATCGTGCAGTTCAAGCTGCAATTCAACCATGAGACTTTAATAATGGATGATATATTCATGGGCAAGGGATGGTGGAACAATAATGAGCACGCTGAGCTCTGAATCTGGCCACCTGAGTTATGGTCCTGGTCACGGCAAACAATCAGTGGCGAGTGACATCTGAAATAGTCTTGGGTAACCCCCCCCCCCCCACCCCCATCGATTTAAAGCTTTCGTGACTGCAAGGATTCATCTTCTTTGGTTCTTTCGGTAAAGTCACGTAGAATGAGAATAAAATAATAAATTAATAAAATAAAACTGTCTGGAGGACAGCGCTGGAGCTCCAGCGCTGTCCTCCAGACAGTCTCGTCCCTTCACCTGATGAAGGCCACTTGTGCTGTGGCCGAAACGTCGTGAGAATTTTGTTGTGTTATTTTATTTGATTAATTTATTATTTTATTCTCATTCTACGTGACTTTACCGAAAGAACCAAAGAAGATGAACCCCCCCCCCTCCTCTATTGGAGTACGGACACCAGCACTATAATAAAGTGGCCCACACTGTGTTAGACTGCACGCGTGTTTTTTGTTGTTGTTACCAATTATCTGCTACTTTACGGCATGCTGGGATTGATTATTATTTTAAACATTTCATGGCTCGGAAGATGGTAACGCAAGTACCATAATAAATAGTAAACAGAGGGATGAACTTAACACATTCAGGTGTACACTTTTGAAGTATGTTTCTTTTAAAAAAAAATATGCAAACACTGAACTATTCACACGTTTGCATGAGTAAGATGTTTGTGAGAGCGAGAATTGTTTTTTTATTGTTTCACACACTGCTCCCATATGTAGGCGTTTAAAAATAAAATCCAAGCTTCTGCCCTGAATATCGACGGGGTTTTTTTTTCCCCGACATCCGCACGGAATTTCGGATAAACGAAAAATCAATGTCCGTCCCTTCCCTCGTGATCGAGATGTGTTGCGGGTATTGCTGGGCCGTTGCTGCGGCGGCGTGAGTACAGGAGCCCTCAACAACACGAGGGGACCCTGCGAGAGATCACCAGCAGCAGTAGCGGCAGCGGCAGCAGCGGAAAATGTAACTTGAGCGATCTGCTACGACCGCACGTGGCTTTAACGCTGTCCAGCTTTGTACCTATGCTGTTGTTATACTGCTCGAGAATCCCGTTACACCACCGTAAAGACCTTCTGCTCCCTGCCAACACCTCACGCAGTGCATGCCTGTACACCTCCACTATAACCACCACCGGGGGTTGAAAGGCCTGCGTACGAGCGATGACTTTAGAAAAAAAAAATATACTATTGTGATGTACCCATTCCATTGTGGCTCGGTGGAGGTGTTCCGGTTTGCAGGTCCACTCGCGCGTGATGGGGGCGAGAGATTGTCCGTGATTGTGAAATTGTAAATAAACAAATACAAAATTCGCGATGTATAATTACGTTGAAATGCGTTCATTGTGATATTATGAAAACTTTACTTTGACGCAACACAGGCGTCCCCCCCCCCCCACCCCCGAAACGAGGGACCTTGTGGAGCGAGCGGCTGGTGTCATTTGTCGCCTCGACGACCAGTGAAGGGTGAACGGATCAACACGAGGCCGCGAACGCGTAAGGGGTGAGCTGTGTGTACGGTCGTGTTATATGTCATCCGCGAACATCCCAAACGTCAATTATTTATTCAAAATTTGCTTTGTACAGAGTTGATTTAAAGGGTGGGGGGCGGAATCTTTCTCGAGGGACTGGCAGAACTTAAAAAAGAATGTCCATGGCTTCTTTGCACTGCCCTCTGTTGGTTTGACGAAGGCATTAACTTCACTGTGTTAAAATAATAATTGTTCCTGGGTAGTAAGTTTTATTTCCTAATTGCTTATCCCTCAAAAGTACATTAAATGGCTGTTATGCCCCACAAACTTTGCTTTTCTGACCAGGACATTGATATTTTTAAATTTACCTATTTTCCAGAACATTCCAGATAGATTCAGTGCTGAGCAAAACTTGGAGTAACCTCTAGCACATTCTAGAACTTTCCAGTAATATAAATAGTAGTATAAATACAGGGAGCTTAAGCAGTTTAGTTCCAGCTGCCCAAGTGGATACATATCTGCATTTTTCTGAGATGGCATCAAGAGGCTGGAAGCATCCGGCAGACGCATTTTTGCTATGTCTGTGGCCAATTTATCAAGACAAGAGCGAAAAAGTACTCTGTGGAAGCATCTGCTAAGATGTGCGAGGCCTACAAAGCATATTTAGGCATGCCTGTCAGGGATCAAGACAAACCCTGGGCACCTCATTTCACCTGCGAGCAATGCAAAAAAACTCTGGAAGGTAAGATGTACAATTGTCGCTCGGAATTTTATGTTATAAAATTTGTTTAAAATTGTAAAAGTTTTTAATTTTAAGATGTTTTACAATTTTCAATGATAATGAAAAAATATATCATGTATGAAAAATGATGCGAGAATCTCTTACACATTAGTCACGGGTGAAATTAATTTATTTTTGTTGGATAATACAGAGGGGAAAAGAGAGCCATGAAGTTCCCTATCCCAAGAATTTGGCGGGAACCCACTGACCACTCAATCAACTGCTACTTCTGCATCGTGGACCCTTCCAAACGTCGAACTGGCAAGAATGCACCTGCTATCACGTATCCGGACCTTCCTTCATCCATCGCCCCGGTGCCACACTGCCATGAGCTCTCCGTACCCACTCCTCTGGAGAGAGAGCAGCCGTCTTTAGAAGAGAACAGCAAGTCAGAGAGCGAGGAAGACGATGTAGATCCAGATGGCAATTTCAGAGGTGGAGCTGAGGAGAGAAACCCATACTACCCCAACCAAAAATATCTCAACGACTTGATCAAAGATCTTCGTCTCACCAAGTCCAATGCCGAGCTTTTGACGTCTAGGCTCCAGCAGTGGAACTTGTTGGATAAAGTGTGCAAGTCGCGGATTAGAGGAAGCGTCACCAACCCTTTTGCAGCTTCTTCATCCGTCAAGATGGGCTCTACTTCTGCCACAATGTGACCAGTCTGTTCGAGGCAATCGGAATCGCCTGTAACCAGAATGAGTGGCGCCTCGTCATTGACAGCTCATCCAGGAGCCTCAAAGCCGTGCTGCTCCATAATGGTAACAAGTACCCGTCTCTTCCCCTGGCTCACTCGGTGCATCTCAAAGAAGATTACAACAGCATCAAGACCTTGCTGGACGCCTTAAGGTATGATGAGTGCGGTTGGGAGCTCATCGGAGACTTAAAAATGGTGGCATTCCTGCCGGGTCTCCAAGGCTGTTTTACCAAGTTTCCCTGCTATCTTTGCCTTTGGGACAGCAGGGACACCAAGGCGCACTACTACAGGCGGGACTGGCCACATCGGACCGAGTTCTCTGTGGGGAGGAACAACGTCAAGTGGGAGCCACTGGTGGACCCCCGGAAGGTGCTGATGCCACCACTGCACATCAAATTGGGCCTTATGAAACAATTTATCAGATCTGTAGATAAGGAGTCGGCAGCCTTCAAGTACCTTCAAGACTTCTTCCCTAAGCTGGATGAGGCAAAGGTCAAAGCCGGTGTCTTCGTCGGACCACAGATAAAGAAGATCTTTGAGTGCAATGAATTCCCCAAGAAGCTCACTAGTAAGGAGAAGGCGGCTTGGAACAGCTTTGTCGCAGTGGTTCGTGGCTTCCTGGGAAATCACAAGGTATAAACTATGTGGAGCTGATTAAGACTGCTGAAGAACTATGGCACAATGGGTTGTTGGATGTCCCTCAAAGTCCATATCCTTGATGCTCATCTTGATAAATTCAAGAACATGGGAGCGTACTCGGAGGAGCAAGGCGAGCGCTTCCACCAGGATATACTGGACTTTGAACGCCGCTACCATTGACAGTATAACGAGAACATGATGGGAGACTACATTTTGGGCTCTGATTCGTGAAAGTGATTTACAGTTTCATCGCAAATTTCGAAACACTACTCACTTCTAAATCTTTTGTAGTCATTTTGGATTCCTTTAGCATAAATACATGTGAATCTTAATTCATGTTAGTGTTTTCTGACTGTATGTGAACGAAAAGACACAAATTCGCACGTTTTCTCATTGAAAATAGGTAAAAGCAATTACGAACTAACACTTACTACCCAGGAACAAAAATTGTGTTACATAGTGCTATTGCACCCTGGCTCGACTAGTCCTCAAATATTAGAAACATCATGCGCCCCTCCGCCCATTTACAATTAACTTTCAACAGGTAAAAACGTAACATTTTGCCTTGTAAGATCTCAATTGCCTTCCCCAAAAGAAAATTTAGCAGCATTCATTCGTATGAAATGAAGCGGTGGCACTGTAGGTGGACAACAGCGATATGAACCGCTATCATTCCGGGCCACGGCTAACATCAGTGACTTTTGATATCAGAAATAGTTCTGCCTCGTCCTACCCCACCCCCCTCCACCTTCACCAACCCAGACGCACGATTGTCTATGCACTGTGCGATAGAGCTTCAACATACCATGCATTACACCGTGGTCAAGCAAACTCCCACGATACGATACGCACGTTGTATCGAGGCCCTTGTCCACCAGGGAGTGGATTGGCGCGTGCGCACAGTATCCATCTGAGAAAGGAGGTGCGATGAGGGCATCAGTGCACCAACGCAGCCCAGGACCTACGAGGTCAAGTCCATGCGGACAAAGCGACCCGAGTTTAACGTCTAAGTAACCTCCAGGGGCAACGAAGGGGAAGCCGGGCAACAAACGAACACCAGGCAGAGCCGGGGCAGCCAGGGCAGCACTGAGAAATTTGAGGGCAGCCGGCGCCGCACTAGCAAAGTGCGGTTGTTCGTGTGCATTGTAAATATCGTATTTAGAAACTGATTACACAACAAAGTTAACATTTTCTGAGCTACACAGATATTTTAACTTTCCTCTGTAGAACAAGTATATATATACATGCATAGTATGTGTGCTGTATGAAAACAAACTGTGGAGTCGCGGTGAATCACTTGAAATGCCCCCTATATATAGATGACATTCTACCAAAAGATAGCTTGACCTAGCAAGGGTAAGAGTGTGTTAGTCCAATTAGGAGTGCAGTGGCGAGTGCCATAGGGAACGCGTATGTGTCAAGTGCAGCCAACATTAGTTTAACCTGGGGAAATCCTGGGAAAATAGCCACAAGGATTTTAGAAGCGACGGATTTGAAACTCACACCGAGGCCGGGCCTAGTAGCCAACGTGAGTGCTAACCCAGTTACACTGGGCCGTGTGTAACTGCGAGTGCGATGGCATTAGGGAGCTATCTGAGCTTTTAAGCGTCCTTTATTAAGGGAAAAGCAACTCTCGAACAAGCTCCTTAAGTTCAGCTGAAATCAATTTTAAATAAATTTTCCACGCAGCTTAATCGTGTTATATAGTTCACACGCAAAAAAATGCATCGCGTTGTTGTTTTGTTGTTAGAAAAGTGAGAGCACTTTAGAACTAACATAATATTTTTACAAAGTTAAGGGTTTAAATCTGAATTAATTCATGGATAGCCAACAGGGGCAGAACAGAATAAACAAAACGATATTCCAGCCTGGCGGCTCGCAATGGGAAGGCTTTGAGTTCACATCGTGTTTGGGGATTCACTCCACCCATCATCACTTAATGGTCGATTAAAATAATAACACCTTGTGGGAAAGTCAACAGTGTTTTTTTATGCGGAAATACTTGCACCCGGTGTAGGGACGTGGAATTGCCACCGCTTGCCTGGGGCTATAAACGAGAGATGAGCATTGCTTCATTGCTCATTTTCGCAATAAATCACTGACATCTTATTTCACCTTTGATCGCGATTCTGCGTTGTGTAATCCTACCCATTAAATGTGTCCTTTAGCGAGAATTTAACAAGTTGGAAGTCAGTGTAGATGTGCACTGCTTCTTTGCTACAAATGTAAAGCAGGTGTGAAGGTACGTAATTTAATCCGTACATTGGGTAATGTCCTGTAAAAAAAACCCATTATGAGTCCTCTCTTTAAATATGAACATCTTCTACTAACAATGTGCAGTATTGTATTCATATACTGCTTGGCATTTCAAGCACTGCGTATACCCGACAAAACTCTTGCCCGAAGATAGGCGCATTGCATGAAAGCAAGGACACAATTTCCTCCACAACTACAAAGCACTGGAGCATTGAGTTCGAAGATGGAAGATTTTAGTTTCTGAATCAAGAAACATGTTGCTCCGTCGCTCTTGCTTGTTGCGTTGTGGCTCATACACAGCGTGCTCCGTGCAATGATGTGTTGCCAAAGGGGACCTCCTATGGATTATAATTTCCATATGTATTTATTTTTGTAATAGTTTCTGAAACGTGTTGTGGTGATAATGATAAGGCAGAGGCAGCAGGCGAGAGGGAGCCACGGTGGCGAGATGTTAACTACCTCGTCCGATATACAGTAGGTCGTGGTTTCGATCCCGACCCCAACACCTGTATATTTGGAGTTTGAATGTGTCTCTCCCCGTGGTCGCGTGGATTTTTCTCCGGGTCCTCCGGTATTTCCCTCCACACGTTTTTGGCCGCGACTATAGATTTCCACACGACGATAAGCCACTTCGTTGAGCTATTAATTAGTGGCCGGGTCGCTTCTTTAAAAGAAACTTCCAAGCAAGAGGTGTATTAACAAGAATGACTGATGGCCTTAATCTAAGTTGTCTTGTGGTTGTTGTTGTTGTTTGACTTGCATCCCACTGGGATTTTTGGCACACAGCGTTGGTGGTGTGCGGTGCTTTTTCAGGAATGTTTTGCTGTTTTTCTCCAGATTTTCTGTTTTTGCACAAAGTTACATAGTCACTTCAAGATGTTTTCTCGTTCATGTTTTTTGTTTGTTGCGGTTGCACCCGATTCAAGAGCCGAATGGCTCACAGGGCTCTACCAAAATAAATGAAACTGAAATGAAAATCTAGAAAAGAGCTTCGCAGCTCAGTGAGCCTTACCTGGTAAAATAAAAGCAGTTAAGTTTAGTGTTTGTTTACGTGCCCCTGACGTCATTGGTACGGCCTGACACTCGCTGCGCCTGCACGTCCATCATGGCACACTTTTCGTCTGGCTCTGCTTTGCTTTTGCGTGACCTCAAAACTGTGACCCCCCCCCCCCCCCCCAGTGCCCCAACAATGTAAACTAGAGGTGTCGGTGAAATAAATGTAGAATTGTATTTTCATAGAAAGTGGAAACGTTGTGGTGGTGGTGGTGGTGGTGTAGTGGTCCTCACCCTGTGCTGTGAACCTGGTGAGCCTGAGTTCCATTGCCGGCCACTGGCTAACAGTGGTGATTGATATCTGACTGAGCTGGTCAAAGCCTCCCCCACTTCACCAGCCCACACGAATCAACGTGATGATGCGAATCGCTCTCCAACACACCGGTGGGCTGAAGTAGTAACGAATTGGCGCCTTGTTTACTTGACAAACCTTAGTGGCGATGTCGGGTGGTGGAGTGTTACGACACATTTCAACTTACGCGATCTAACCCAAAAACTCTTTATTACGAACTTTTTTTAAAAAAAAGTCTAAAATTCTCTAAAGCGGACATTAGCCACTCCACGTTTGAATGTAAAACAATGTGAGTATTGACGGAAGGGTTACTAGGGTGTAGAATCCTGCGGGATGTTGTCCATTACATCCGCATGATGGACAACTTGTTCCGTTGTCACTCGTAGACCCAGGGCACCCTCGATTGAGAGGCGTGTGTCGTCAGTGGATCCTCAACGAGGTTCAATAAAGATGAACTGAATTAAATTCGCATCAGGTGAACGTCACGCTTCAAATATTCAATGTTTGACTTCCACCAATGTGTGGCGTGCCCCGAGATGTGTGCGTTTTCCTTTGTGTTCGCCACTCTTCCATCGCACGCTCCCCAGGTTTCTCAAAAAAACACGCGCGGCAATAACTTAAGCAAACTTTTTCAAGTGTTGCCTTGAAAATGGCAAAAAAGAAAAATCGAATCGCTTACCCTGTCGTCTCTGATGGCAGAACTGTCAAAGGCATATTCATCTTGTCGAAAAAAAACGTGCACCCGTGCCCAGAATCGCGTGCACAGAAAAGATAAACACGAGCGCACGCTTGTTCACGTCTGAACTTAACTCAACAAATAAATGCGCACAAAGGAGAGATGCGCCTGGCTGTCACCCAGCTGTCACCTGTCCAGAATTATTAACGACCAGCGTTGAAGGTGGATGCTACTGTGGTGATGCAATGGTTGGCACGCCGGTTCGATTTCTCGATGCAGCAGTGTACACGGAGTAAGATTCTTAATTCTCCCAGAAGTATAAATCAACAAGCCGCAGATAGCTGCTCGGCGGGTTGCATGCGGTGGGGCAAAGTTTGGGTATTCCCACCTCTTCCAAAATCTCTGATCAGAGTGCAAGAGTAGGCCAAATACCCTCTAGAGGGGGCTCTCGAGAGCTCCATCGAGTGGAGGCCCTTCCGCTAGCAGTGGCGTGAGCAAGCAATTGCATGGTTGCACCTTTACCTGAAGCTACCTGGTGGCTAAATCAATCCACATTTTTCACTCATACGATGGCTCGTGTTGAAGTGTACTAACTTTTGTTATTAAGCGGTTTTTTTGTTTGTGTATGGGTAATGTGGCCATACTTCTGGGGAAGAGGGGAGCCCAAGACCAGTTCAGATGTTGCTCGCCACTGATGTTACCCATGGCTGGCAATCGAACTCAGATCACCGGATTCATAGCGCAGTGCACAAACCACTGTGCCACTACTCCCTCTAGCAGAACTCAAACTGTTTATTTTAACAAGAGACTAACTTATTTTAACCGATATTGCAAGGGTTTTTTGTCCTTTAAAAGACAATGCATATATTATCAGAGTATGTTTTTTGTTTGTATTCTGACCACAAGTATTGTGGTTTATGCAGACATGATTCCTTGTAAAAAAAGGTTTCAGTTTCGTTGCCAGAAAAAAAGGGGAAAACCTATTGTTATAGTTACAATACAAATTAAATTTCTAGGAATGCATTATTGAAATTCGTCGAAATGCAATAACGCGTTAAGCCTCTGTGAAAGAATGCCAAGAAAACCTCAAAGATATGTGTTGGCCAAAAAAGGAGCACTCCCCATCACCAAAAAGAGCCACTCGCAACAACAAAAATGCCCCAGTTTGAATGGGCACTTCCTAAACTTTGACGTGTCACTGGGCGAGAGTGTGTGAAACATGAAACATTACCACTGATCTAGAGCTCTCTTTCACTTCAATCGTCCTTCAACTCTGCAAGGCTTCACACTTTCATCAGCTCAACGACTCCACCATCCGCAAATTTCTTTAACCCCGACTGTCCCCGTGAGCCTCATCCGTGCCTTCAATCGCAGCCCAACTCGACTACTGGACGCTTTTTCCTCTACGGCCTCCCAGAATGCATCACCTCCAAACTCGAGAACATTCTCAATGCTGCCGCCAGACTAATCGCCCACACCTGTAAATTGTGAACACTACACAGCGATGTTTGCGTTCGTTCCACCGACTCCCAATACGCTCCCGGATTAATTTCAAGGTCACACCACTCCCAACATCCTGCGGGCACCTGTGCGAGTAGAGTGATACGAGCGGACGGTAAGGTAGAAATAAATGATAATTTTAAGTGACCCGAGGCATGTCCAATGTGTCAATGCCAAATGACATAATGCCGGTCGAGGCAGTGTCGCGACAACTTGTAAACTCATGTGCGTCAGTTTAGCGTGCCTAAGAGCAAACTAGTTTACGTTTCACAAACCGTAAAGCTACTTGAGTGGATGTTCAGGGTGTACATCGTATTACATAGAATGGCTTTCAGGTCAACAGGAAAGGTCAATGCAACATAACTCCAAAATGCTGTCATTCCTGTCCGCCCATCTCTCTGTACACCCAAGCGTCTCTTCGACTCGCACACAATGCACAGGCAATCCCGAACCGCGATAGTTGGTTGATAGCTGTTCAGGCCAAAAGTTCAAGAACAACAATTGTAACACACACTAGCGCGAACACTTACTTCAGCTAATACGTGTCTGATTATTATTATTATTTATGTAAGTTTTATATTCAGTGTATAGAGGTTAATTGATATTGAAAAGTAATGAAAGTTGGATTTTACTTACCATGCTTATATTGTACAATTACCCAGTGCATTTTGAGTTTGACTTTTTTCACTTCTCTCCGTGCATTGAAAACCTATGAATTAAACATATAATAACGTACATCCATTTGTGAAATCCCCTGTTAAATGAAGCCCTTTCTCACACCGTGTCGGCCATGCGAGTTGCTTTCGCCATACTTCGCCAAGCGGGTCAACGCGAGCTGGCGAAGTGCCTGGGTGGTCCAACGAGTCCAGACATCGTCTTGCCAACATTGATCGCCGTGGCGCGGCATCGAACTCGGCAAGTGCAGCACGTGAGCCACGGTGCCACACGAACGCTCCACCCCTGGAAGGTATTTTCAGTCCGCAACGGCTGTGCCAAGAAACACTTCCGTAGCTAGAGCGGAGCTCCTCTCCAACGTCTCTACCTCCCTTTTTGTATGAAGGCTGCCTCGAGGCACGTGGTCGCGTGTGCACGAGTGACCATGACACCGTCACATGTCGTCAGTGGGCACATGGCGATGCTGTTTCACACATACCTCAACAAATGCTAGCAAGAAGCTCGGATTTGGTGCTTGGATTTGGGAACGATTCTCCTTCCAAACTCGAAAGCAGCCGCTGGCCCAATTGGCTATCTGCTCAGTGCTCCCGATGAGCACGGTTGTCTGTGTACGGTGCGAAGGAAGTTCAACATACACAAAGGCTTAAATGCATTGTTCTACACTGAGCCATCAACATTGAACACTTCTGTTGCTCACGTCCGTGTTGAGGTTTCTGTGCTACTTTGTTATTCTCAATGATGAGCACCTTTTGACTGTTCACTCACAGGGTGCTAATGTGTGGCAGTGCCAGATGGTGTTCGTTGTAATTCTTGTGAGAGAGAAAGGGGGAAAAAAGACCTGTGCCTGCGTAAACTGTTCCCATGTCAAACAATGTTTCAAGCCCTAGGTCTAGGTCAAGTATTTTGGACGAGAACCAGAATGTTTCGGCACAGAAATCCTTGAGGTCAGAAATGGACCTCCAATGCGGACTTCGCTTCTGTACAACGGGCACATGGAATTGTTTCTCGGACGTATTAAAACAGCGTTGCCACCTTTTAATGTTCGCCTTCTTGGCACAAAGCAATAACGGACCAATGTTTACACACCACACCAGGGACACATTTAAGGCTAAGTCAACCTAGGGGAGTCACAGGACCGGTTCAGATAATCATCGCTCGTGTTGGTCGCGAGGGGGAATCGAACTAAGGTCACCGTGTTCGCAGCACAGCCCGCACTAACCGTTGCGCTGTCACTCCCCATGTGCGTTGACATGAACACACATGTGCCCATGCAAACATGCGCCCACACACACATGGCATAACAGCTGCAGAGCACCAACTCCTCATTTCTGTTTAGCAAGTGATCAGCGTTAGCGGGGGTCCATTACCCATGGCTATGCCTAATAGATGATCGAAATTAGGGTTGCGTTGATTGGTTTTGCAGTGCTTCAGCAGTCCTAATGAACTGGGGATTCAAGCGCCCGTGACTGCGGAAGTGTATATATATTTTTTTTAATCCAGATGTAGCTGCGTTCTGAACCTGATCTCTTTTCAGCTCGGCTGACTTGAAGTGAGAGTTTCTTGGAAACTCGAGACATTTGCCGAAGAGGCAAGCGAAGTCATATATCTCGCGCATTTGGCACTCGCATTTCAAACGTCGAGGACTGCTCTAAATAGTTATCACACGCGCGCACTATCACATACCTGCATGAGCTCATTGGAAGTTGTGAGCCATAACGTAATCAGGCAACGTTGCACAGTTACAAAGTTCACATGTTGTGGTGCGGAATGATTGATTGATAAATGATAACTACTTAGAAATGTTTGCAGGATGAGATCAATGGTCATAAAGATTATTGGCTTTTTTTCCCCTTAAACAACGACTCGCACAAATAAAAAAATCCCTCCACTGACGAAAAACATAGGAATTCCAAAGGCCATATTGGAAGAGCCGTGTGTTTTGATAAATGATCCAGCTTTCATTCAGGGCTAAGGTGATGAGGAGATAAAGATTAGCTTTGCTGGCTCCACGTATTTTATATTCTTCTCTTGCCAGCTTGGACAGGCCCTTGACCCTGGCTGACCCAGTGGGGGAGGTGGGTTTCGGTACTAAATTAAAAAGAAAGATTTAGTTCAATAATGCAATGTACGTGCTGTGGAGGCATTGATGCAACAGTATGTCACGGTGATTATGTGCGGGAAGTGGCGAGCCGCATTCAATAAAGACGCATAAATGTGTTCAGAAATATACAAGGGGTGGTGAAAGAAGACCCGAGAACCCAAGGTCCTCGTAAATTTCAAATAATTACTCGACAAATATTCCGAATGTTGCCTATATTCTGTAGGAATAAAAAAACACCCACTAATATTTGCTTGTATCTTTGTGAATATAATCTTAGTCGGTTTTCAAAATGTTGGAATCCAAAGTAAAGCAACAACAACAATTACTGTGAGCAAAAAAATGTAAACGCTAAACTTTTTGGCAGTCATGTAAATCGTCATTGTAATTACTATAAATTAAAAGCTACTTTCAGTTGGTCATAACCGCATTGTTGAATCTTGGGAACAACACTACGAATTGAGTATAAAGAACGTTTTCTTTGTATTTTCACTTTCTGGCCACGTCTGGCCAATCCGGCTTCGTAAAAACAAAGCGCCGTTTATATTCCTGAGCATAGCGAAACGTAGCACATCATGCGTGGGGTGACACAAAGAGGTTTCGGCATTTTCCTCTTTTTTTTTTTGGGGGGGGGGGGGGTGGCCAGCCAGCGAAGCAGACACCACCACAACCACAACAACAACAAAAGCCCAGCAGTGGAATGTGATACCGGAGGAAGTCAAGTCCGCTGAGGTGCGCGTGTTTTCCTTAGTGCCGTGCGTTTTCGTGAGTTCTCCCCGTGTGTTTCTCATTCCGCCCTCATGCTCTGTGTGCCGGACCCCCGCATGATCGCCGACATGTGCGGCCTGGTTCATGCCCCCCACCCCCCCCCCCCCCCCCTCCGACAATAACACGGCATCCCCGCGGCCGGGCGAGAGAGGGTGGAAGTCGTCGAGGCAAACGGAGCGTCCCAATTATGACACCTTTTTCCCCCGGCACGTCGCATGTCAGGCCAACCGTGCCTCCTTCGCCCGCACATCCTGCAAGCAGTTCGTCTGGGTCCCTCGATACAAATCAACAAGTTCGCGCAAATGCAGGCACCGGGGGAATGTTCGCCAGCGTAACACCGTTCCGTGCACTCATTTGTTTGTGCTGTGGTGCAACCGCCGTGCGTAAACAATTTCGCAGGCGGCTTTCACGTACGCACGTTTCTGCTTCGAAAGATGCCCTGTTGTTGTGGGAATATTAAAACGTCGTCTAGCAAGGTGTGTGTATATATATAAAACTATAAACACAAGCGATTGTATAAAGTCACTTCATGGATGGGCTGTATGGGCATGTATAATCTTGATGTCAAATCCACTGCTGGATGAGGGCCTCCACTTACATTGTCAGTCATGGGAGTTGTTTTTTGGATATCACTCGCCGCCAATGTCAGCCATGGCTGGGAATTGAACTCAGGCAAATGAGTTCATAGCGCAGCGCAGTACGTTTATGATTATTATTTTTATTACGAAGTGAAATTAAAGCAAATAATTTCCTATATATTATTTATGAACAAAATGTCAATAAAAGGGCGTGACATTCTTTGCTAACCCTTTAGCTGTGTCTTGTAAGCACATTGTATGATAACTTGTCAATATTAGTTTTGCTAAGAATGTTTTCAAAAGCAATGGTGTGTTTTTTAAAAGTAATAAAACAAAGCCGACAAAAATAACCCTGAGGCTTTTTTCCTTTCAGATCAAAGCTTCGATCCCGGCAACACGATCAGCCCATTGAGCTTGTACACATGGGGTATTTACTTCAGCTGGAATTCCAATGAAATGTGCCGGCTGATCCATTAATGGATACCCGACTGATTTATAATGTCTGTCTTTCTTCTCAGCGGTGATTGAAATACTGTAGGTTTGTTATTACAAAAAAGTATAACGTCAAAAACATATGATTATCAGCTTTAGTTGAGTATGCTATGTCAAGAAATCTAAAGCATAAACTCTGACAATCAATGGCTTCGCATCTGACAAAAGAGAGTGTTAATATATATATCTAAGTGCATTAAGATTGGCGGGAGATATGCAGAGGCTTTGAATGAAAATGTTTTTTTCCCCTGTAAATTAGTGCGGTATCTATAAACGGATCGGCCTATATTTTAAAATCCTCTGCTATGTATTATTGTCTGCATACATTTTTTAGCTTTCCAGTCTCTTTAAATAGCATAATATGTCAATAAAAAATATGTGATAATCAGCTTTAGTACATATGTAAACAGTTATTTGGCAAAACATGTAAAGCATAAACTAATATAAGTCAAAACATGACTTAAAGATTTCGTGACTGCAATAATTCATATTCTTTGGGTCTTTCGGTAAAGTAACGTAGATAGGTTCAAAGAAAATAGCAAAAAACTACGACGTTTCGGTCGCAACACAAGCGGTCGTCATCAGGAAAAGGGGGTTAGCTTCTAAAGGCAAACTGTTTATAAAGGTTTAAAATTGGGCGTAGCCCAAATGTCAGCCGCATTGGCGGGGCAGCTAATGTTAATGTAAGTAAAATATGATCCGTCGTAGTTTTGGGTTATTTTCTTTAAACCTATCTACGTGGCTTTACCGAAAGACCCCAAAAAATAGTGTAAGTCACTTTGCCTTTACAGAAGTGGCATTCGTTGTTTGAATTTTTATCTTCTCTCGCTACCGACATTTAAATTATTATACCTAACGCAATCCTTCCATTCTCCACTATGGCACGGAGGAATGAAATGCGGTTCATGATTCAGGCGTCTGTGCAGCGTAACGTCAGGTGGTCCTGTCCGCTTTTCCATTAACCCCACTCGCTTTACTGCAGAGTTCGACCCCCGGAAGCAGCAGGAGCTGACTTTCACGAGAACCCACGTGGAGAGATGGAGACCCGCAAGCCCACGCTCGAGAATACAAAAAAAAAGGCAAAATTGGAATCGCCGACTAACCTTGACTTTCACAGCTTCGAAGAGCAGCTGTGTATGTATGGAGCTGTGATGTTGTTGTTGTTGTTAATGAGTCGGTGCATACATTTACATATGAATACACGTGATTTCAAAACGGTTCTTTGCTGCTCGACAGAGCGCTCGGGAGGTTGTTCGGCTCCTGTTTGCGGCCCTGAGCCAGCGGGTGGAAATTCCACCACCCGATGGCAGGGGCGAGTCTCTCCATAGGAAAAACCGCTGGTGACTTCGTAAGCATGTTGTCTATAATTTTATGGAACCGGAGGGACGTATGGGCTGAGTCAACCCCCGCCCACCCAACCAGAATTTTAACTCACACCCTTCTGATCGCGAGCTTCTAAATCCGTCTGTCACCAAGTCACAAAAAATACTGTTCGTATTCTTGATTGTATTTTTTTCTTTACGTTGAATTAACACTAACGAATTAGCCACGTAAATTGTGTAACATATACCAATCTTTTTTCGACGTAGGGCGACATCAATTCAAGTATCCAGTAACGGCAATCCAATATTAGTCTTGGTTATGTTTTTAGAGCAGCCCATTGTTTCGTATCCATGAGCTCTATGAAGGATAAGGTGGTGGTCACGGGGTTTGTTTGATCAAATTCACGACACAGATTGTTCAAGGTAGTTACGGGCCCCATACAAGTTAAGATATTAAACTCAGGTTGCTAGGGCTCAGAGCGCAGCGCATTACTAACGGCTCAGCATCGATATACAACACGCATTATCTAAGTTATGTTTGATTCTGTATGTTTACAACATTTATAGACACGATTAATCTGATTTTATATATATACGATGAAGCAAGACCTCACTCGTCTACTTTATTAGTTGGTTAAATTCCCAACACAATGGATTAACTGCTACATTAATAGATTAATATATCATTTTAACCACCACTGACGAATTCACCCAGGATGCGCCAGATCTCGTCAGATAAGGGAAGCAGAACATTGTTAAGCCCGGAGAGTGCTAGGATGGGTGTCCAACAAGGTCGTAATTATAACATATATATTCAAATATGCTCAAAATGTCCCCCCCCCCCCAAATATATTGCTATAAAATAGATTTATGTTATATGATTGTGGTTATGGTTCTACTTTATTAATCCCTAATCTCTGCCATTACATACAATGAAACAAGAAAAGTTTAAAAAGTAAAAACAGAGCAATGTAATACAATACACTATTAGACATTATTGTAAAAAAAAAAAAGTCCATCCTATGTGTGAGTGAATTTTTTTATATTTTAGACAGGAATTCGTTTTCAAATTTAGATTTTATTCTGGGGGGGGGGGGGACCCCCAGACCCCCTGGAAGATTTGACCCCCCCCAATGTTGACTCCATGGTTACGGCCTTAGTGTTCAACACGCATACAGGCTGCTGTGGGTCTACACTGTCACCAGAGAGGGCAGTGCAGCCAAACCCCCTGCTGTACTGCACTACGCTCCAACGTCTATGGCCCCATGCCTTCGCCAGCAACGCACTGACCAAACCGGTCTTGGTGAAGTGCGGTCAAATAATCCCTCCTCACCACCCCCCCCCCCCCCCCATGACCCACACGGCGTGGGAAGGGCCTCGTGGGGCAGAGGCTGACAAAAGGGCCCTGCGGATGTACAACCACAACAACACGCGCGCAGAGTTGTTGTTTAAACCAAGTAAGAAAGAAAGAAGGGCCCGTGTCTATGCACAGTGGGTGAGGGTCAGATTTTGGGACGCGCGAGCTGTCAGTGGGGGGATCATCAAATCCACCGTGTACACCGTCACTCAAACATCCCGGGAATGCGCGGGGCAGAACGAGATTGCCGCATAAAAAAAAGTAAGCAGACCTCAATCAAAGTATTCCACACCCCCATTATACAGCTAGACAAACGTAGCTGTAGCTGGGTTTTAAAAAAAAAGTATTCTTCTTCGATTTCGATTTAAAGCTTTCGTGACTGCAGGGATTCATATTCTTGGTTATTTCGGTAAAGTCACGTAGAAGGGAAATAATAAAATAATACACGTAAAACAATAAAATTCTCATATGCTTCGTGAGAATTGTATTCATCTTCTTTGGTTCTTTCGGTAAAGTCACGTAGAATGAGAATAAAATAATAAATTGATAAAATAAAATAACACGATAATATTCTCACGACGTTTCGGCCACAACACAAGCGGCCTTCATCAGGTGAAGGGGACGAGACTGTCTGGAGGACAGCGCTGGATTGAGAAAGCCACGCTGAGATCACTCACTCCAGCGCTGTCCTCCAGACAGTCTCGTCCCCTTCACCTGATGAAGGCCGCTTGTGTTGTGGCCGAAACGTCGTGAGAATATTATTGTGTTATTTTATTTTATCAATTTATTATTTTATTCTCATTCTACGTGACTTTACCGAAATAACCAAAGAAGATGAATCCTTGCAGTCACGAAAGCTTTAAATCGAGAATTGTATTGTTTTATTTGGATTATTTTATTATTTCCCTCCTACGTGACTTGACCGAAAAAAACAAGAATATGATTCTTCTTCGGCTCACTTTACTCAAATGGATCTTCGCTTTGCCTCCAGGGGGCTTTTTTTTGCGATTCCATGCAATTAAATTAAAACAAAACAATATTTACCAAAACAACCACAGAGCAAATTGGGATCGGACTTGGCTCTGCGGTTGTGTAATTGTTATGCAGCACGCCACCGTGAGGCACCTGGGAATTTCGGTCGTTCTTCAAGCTTCAGGAATAGCGTGATCGTGGGCCTCATCAAGGATTAAAATGCCACGTGGGTGCGGCTGTGTGGCACGCCGAATGGATCCTCTGCTGTGGCAGACAGAATCCAGTGTCCTCCAGTTTTTTCCTTCTGGGCTTCAAAGTTCAGCATCACGTGACGATTTGGATTTTGAGGGAGCAGTGGTGGCACGAAGCATAAGCAATCAAAACCAATTTCTTAGAGCCCCTAGCAACTCAAGGGGCCCTGGATTCATGAAACAAATAATGGTGAACCAATATATAAGCTCAAATAAAAATATAATTAAGTTATAAATGACGCAACAAGGCTAATTTATCTCTGTCATCCCTATCATCTCTTCCCTCAAACAACTCCATATTTGTCTCTTGTCTACATCTCTTACTTCACTACATCTCTGCCTTATCTGTACCTCTTTTCTCTCATATCTTCATTTCTTAATCTCGTTCATCTCTCCTGTTATATCACTTGAAGTTTCTGCTTAGAGCCCCCAATTGGCCAGCACCACCGCTGTGTTGCAGAAACCCAGCGGCTGATGGGTGCGCTGTGGAAAGTATGCATATACGGCAAGTCCTCGCTTAACGTGTGGTGTTCACACAATGCGTTTTCGCTATGCGTTTTTTTCAATTAGCGAACACTTTTCGTACAACGCAAACATGCGCCCGTTATAACGCGGAACGCCTCCCGACCCCGTCCGTTATAATGCTAAACTCGCCCGTTATAACGGGTAACACACGTTGATATAACTCAGTTTCTGTAGTGGTCAACGGCGAACTACTTTCTTGAACTGCGTGGCCGAGAGGTACGATACAGTTCATGGAATGATATAAGTAATGCAGCGGCATACCCCGAGTTATTTGTTTTGCTATCCCACCGTGTGTGCGTAGTAGTACATCGTATCTCGCCAAACTTTATCGTGACGTTCTTTATGGGGAAATTGCTTCCGCTGAAAGCGTTTTTCGCTCGATGTTGCAATTTTCAGGAATGCATCTACCACGTTGAACGAGGAATTACCGTACATTTGTTCAGTTATGTGCACTTCACATACAACCACTTACAAAAATGTAATCTTTCCAAATATATGAATGCACAAAATGTCTTCATCCCAATACACCCTATGCCTTTGTTCTTGAACTACACCTTTTACATTCTCAACCTGAACTACAACCGTTAACATTGTTATCAGTGCCGAATGCCGAAAAGCTATGAAAACTCTCCGCCATCATATCCACATGCATTCATCAGTGCTAGTTTTCTTATCATCCTCCGCCATGGTCAATCCACTGCAGGGTGAAGGTATCGCCAAGCCGCCGCCACCACCTTCCGTGCTCCAGCGTTGTTACAATCCACCCAGCACGTGCACCATAGTTACATTTCACTGCTCCATCTCCCCAGTGGACAGGCGCTCGGATGTCTTCAATTCCTTGGCTAGCACTCTATCGCGCATGTCGGTTTTTAGGTAGACACTGGCATCGAGGAATCTACTCAGAACTCTACACTCTGACGTTGCCACTCAGTTTGCGTAATTTAAGCATGGAATTCCTTCGAACCAAAGCAGAGAATCGCATTCACATCAAACCAAAAATAGCCAAAGTTGTTGAAATGCTTTATTTCATGCAGACATTGTATTATAAACAAGTTAGCCAAAGTATGACCGTGGAATTCAGAATAATTGCAAAGAGCACACGCACGTGAATGTCACAGTGAATAATTTCGCTGCGATAAACATTTTCATGGAAACCTCGATTGCTTTTTTCACGGATGTCTACTGGGCATCTGTAAAAAGAGCGTTATAGCTCATCGCGTTCCTGCAGTATAAATACATATTCTGATTCTGCTTTCAGTTGCCAATGTTTGGCAATTAAGTTATAGAAATGCACCAGTCCCCAAATTATCTTTTTTGGGATGTTTAATATTCACGACAAAGTTGCATAAAGGGAAAGAAACATTTCTAAAACATGAACTAAAACGTTAACTACAAACACTGGCTGCTGTTAATAACCAAACATTGGCTGTTTCAGGAACACAACTCTTATCAATCAAAACGAAGTCAAAGTCATTTATTTATTTAATGAGTTATCATGTCCTGTCTTAGAGCTCTGAGCCAGCAGTGGAAACTCTGCATTCCCATGGCAGGGGCCGAGTCCATTCATATGATTACCACTGACGATTTCCCACACAACATGGCACTAACTTTATGATGGGCCGAATCAACTCCCCCCAAACCAGGAATTGAACTTGCTTGCAAGCCACTCGCTCTACCCATAAGCCACCTGGTCTGAGTTTTTGAAAACTCATATAAAGTTTCAATAAACTCATTGGACAATATATACTCCCTCGCTCACGGAGATGCATTGTTGCATTCATCGCTTGCACACTGATTCATTTAGTAGCAGATCACTGAAGCGAATAAAGCGTATAAAAGAGAAATTGACACCAACGATATAAAATGGCATATTGGAGACTATATGAGATTATAATTTAAGTAGGATTTTGTTTGTGTGTGTACATCTATATGAACATTTTCAAAGAACTTCAATTTAAAAAAAACCCTCTGGTGGAAGTGCGTGTATGAAGAGTATTAACACGTAAGCTTTCGCGACCAACATTATTCATAATAAAGGTTTTTGGGTTAGATCGCGTAAGTACTCAAATTGGAAATGTTGTGAATTTACTCTCCAACACACCGGTGGGCTGAAGTAGTAACTAATTGGCGCGTTGTTTACGTGACAAACCTTACTGGCTGTGTCAGATGGTGGAGGGTTACGACACATTTATGCTTACGTGATCTAACCCAAAAACCGTTATTATGAATGAAGAGTATTAATCAGATCTTGAAAAAGAATTGCGTAGTTTCCCAGGAAAAGATATGATGTATGTACACATTTTGTTGCAAAGAGATCTTTGAAAATAGTTTTAAGAAAGTAAAGACTGTACTTCTTTCTTCATTTCATTTTCTTCCTCGAAAATGTTTTTTCGTCCTGCAAAAAACAACAAACAACAATCAAAACATACACAAATAATCCACAATTACAGTACGCACGGTTCATCAAATGTTTAATATTGTATAGTACTTGAAACACAGAAATGATGTTATATTGTGATAATCAAAACATGTATTTACAACTTTGTATCAATGTACTGCTGGATGAAGGCCTCCTCATGCAATGTCAGTCATGAGCGTTGTTGTACCACACTTAAAACGTGCTCCTGAGTGCAGTTTGGTGAAGGGGAAGGCTCCAGGACTGGTGTAGATATCACATGGTACTGACGTTAGCCACGGTCAGGAATCAAACCCACGTGCCCAGGTTCATAACGTAGTGCGCAAATTACCGTGCAAATGCTCCCCCGGGCATATTTCAACAAATCATGTATGGGAAGCTGCCATGGTGTAAGAGTGCACTGGAGCTACAGCCCAGAGGTTTCCAGATCGGCAATTTCCCACCGAGCAGTATAAATGGATGCACCACAGTTCGTCGATTGGCAGGTGGTGTGTGGTTGGGGTAAAGTGTGGGTACTCCCACCTATTTCGAAGACGCCTGGCCAGCGCGTGAGAGTGGGGTCAAAATTCACCCCTGGAGCACCGACGAGCGGAGGGCCTTTCTTGCGCGAGGAGTTGCGCAAGCAAGCAAATGCCAGGCTGCACCTTTGCCTTGATTTAATAACTTATCCTAGCGCTAGAGTCATTCACTCGAGGAACTATGAAGTGCATCGGACAAATGGCCGGCAATGTCACAGAGAGAAATGTGCGGTGTGCTGCGAGCATTACCGCTCTGCGCCGTGTTACCGCCGGCTGTGTTTTGACACATGTCGGCACATTTTTCAAATGTTGTACATTTCTGACAGGACCATTGGGGTTCACGTTTTATTATTTTTATTTCCTCCTGCTGCACTGCAGACTGGAGGAGTCGCACCCCCCCCCTCCACCACCACCTCCCCCACCATCCCCCCACGTGATATTTTTCCAATATCGTCACCCTTTCCACGCACGACACCTCAATAACCCCCAGCAGAGGATTTTTTCGTCTCGCCTCGGCTGTAATCTTTACATCAATGGGTAGCATTACGTGTGATGGACCACCGCTAGCTGAAAAGCATTTTTGTTATTTTCCTACATCATCACCACGTCTGCCCAATGATGTAATTCCCCTTACAGGAATGTCGCGGATCGCTGCTGGTTTACATTGATCGCAATGTTGAAATGACCGCCTGTACTGCGCCTCTCCCAGTAATGATCTTGACCTCGGTGACCTCTGCGACCTCTCGCCACTGGGGTTTATTCTTTAGGAAATGCAACATCGGGTTTTCGGAAGGTCCTTTAAGCAAGACATCCAGTAATTCCTGCTCGGGCCAAATGAAAATCCGCAAACGCGCGAGGACGGTCGGACGTGTGGCTCAGAAGATAACACAGGAGGATGAGTCACTTGTCTGAGGCCGGATTCTTCAATCTGCAAGTCGGCTCAGGCAACAGGTTTCACCGAGGGTTGAATTTAGATTACGCAAAAAAACCCACGTGCAACCAAGTTGCACACCTGATATTCCACTGCACGCCTGAGTGCTTGTGAAGGGTATTTATTAAAACATTACATTTTACGACACGAGCAGCTATTGAAGTCTCGCACGCATATCACTCCTCCGCAAATTGCGAAAAGCACCAGACCATACTACGTGAAGAGTGATTAAAACTTTTTGACAGTGTGAGATATTGTTTCACGCATCCAACTGCTACAGCCACGCGTTTATCAATGCAGTCACGCTGACTGCATTTTATCGGCAATACGCAATAACGGATCTTTACCCTGACATTAGTTTAGGTTTGATATATATATTTTTTGTAATACCTTCTCCTCTAAATAGCCTCACTCTCGCTCCTAATTCCGCGTGCGTTATATGACACGCACGAGCCATGCAACTTGCCACTCTATTCCGTGAGAAGTTTGGGTTTGGCGTTCGTGCAATTTTGCCACGTGCTGCGGCCGCCTCAGTGTTTTGTGTCT
Source organism: Petromyzon marinus (assembly GCF_048934315.1). Lineage (NCBI taxonomy): Eukaryota > Metazoa > Chordata > Hyperoartia > Petromyzontiformes > Petromyzontidae > Petromyzon > Petromyzon marinus. The sequence goes on from NC_133684.1 coordinate 4,320,170, forward strand.
CTTTGACAAGGTCTCAACCCCGAGCATGGAGAGAAAGAGAGAGAGAGAGAGCTGTGCATGCAATTCACGTGCCAGAGGCGAGCACGCCGAGGAAGCCGGGTGTCCAGGTCTCCCTCCTGGTCTCCGCATGTACAAAAGAACGGGAATAATTGCGCTGTCAAGGCCCTTGCTTTGAGGGTTTTTATGCCATCACCTCCACCAATAGCCACAAAGGTGGATGCAGCGGGGAAGGAGGCAATTGTGTTCTGCACCTTTAAGAAACTGGCCCCAGCAGTTCACCAGATGTGTTCAACACAATCTGCTTGTCATGCTGTGACATCTAAATATTGTATGACGAGCATACGAATTTCAAATCAAAGTGTGGATTTAAATGTGGCTATATTGCCAATAGCTTTTGGGTAAAAGTATAGAAGGTAATCAAAAACGTCCCTCAGGAAATTCAAATATGTAATAACGAATAATACTGTAAGCATCCATTTTTTTACTACGGGGTTCCAGATCTTACTGACAAGGGATAATCGACTTTCATTGAGTTTTTATCTGATTAATAATTAACAGTCAACATGATGTTTCTTTTAAGGAAAGTAGGCTCGGACAGCGAAATTGCCTCACTCGATTCGAATTCTATCCCGTTCTTACATACATAAAAAACCCACATGAAGCACATAGCATGGGCATCGCACCTCCGATCATCACGGTTGGCTACGTACGGTGCGAAAGAAGTTCAACTAACATCCATACGTACACCTCCTGTGTTCAACACTCACGATGCAGTGACAGCCATTAAGGGACCACGCCCAAGATTGTTTTCCACCGCCGATATGGAGAGATGAGATTGGCTCATGTACAAGAGTTAGATGGATCGTTGCTTTCGGACACCATGAAAGATATGATGGCACATCATATAATTTGATAGATCACGGCTGTCGATGACAATGGTGATTCATCTTAATAATACAACTAATTGACATTTGTAACGCGCATTTCATCCATAGATGTCAATGCGCCATGTATGAAAAGTAGAAAATAAAGATAACCAGGGTAAATGACCAGAACTGGGGGGTAGAGGCTAATTTAAAGATGAACAAACATGATCCCTGCCATGACAACGTGGAATTTATAGATGAGTGTCCCCCAATGCTCATTCGTGAGTGCCACTCCAATGCCCCTTTATAATATGGGACCCCACTTTTGCATAAAGAACATTGCTATCTGAGCAGCAGGACTGGCACAGGCCAGTTTGGTTTGCATTGCCAACCACTAAACCAAGGACATGCGAATAGAAGTCCCTTAAAGTTCACAAAATATCACAGAGCTATTTTAATTCATGGGAATGGTTTCCAAGGCATGCATGTTTCCAACTAACACGTTTGTGATCAACGCGTTTCCAACACTACTTTTAAAAATGAAAGAAGGCTCGCCATTGGAAATCCGATACATCATTCAAATATAGGCAGTGGCCCACACTCAAAAATTATATTTAGTTGGTTTCAGTAAAATTGTATGAATTGAAGTGAAGCAATCACGGGCAATTGCATATATATATGTATAAATCTATTGTTAGTTGCGGAGAGCAGCGGGCACAGTGGTTAGCACACTCCGCTATGAGCCCGGTAACTTGAGTTCAATTCCCAGCCACAGCTGACATCAGTGGTAATATCTGCACCAGTGCTGAGTGTCCCCTTCACCAAGAGACACTTGACCAGCGTGGTGTCGTTATTTCGATGCAGACCGCCGAGAGACTGTCATCCGGCAGTGGATTGACAAAGGGCCGTAGATTGTGACTGCATTTGGTCAGATGTGTTAATATTATCTTCTGATTGTAACATCTTTTGGCTGAAAATGAGACCACGTTTAAATTTATTAAGCAATCCCATTAAATGTAACGATATTGAACCACAATAAACATTTACTATCTGTACCAGCCTGAAAGATTAAGCTCCGTTTAATGGGGTGTTTGGCTTTTGGCTGGAGCTGAATTAAACACACAAAGGACCAATGCCATTAGAAAGTAAAAGTGAAACTACGCAGACTTTAAACTGTCACTGCTGCAATGGGAGTAACGGGTTTAACACAACTCAGACGCACCGAATACCAAGGGAGAGAGGTTTAGCCTAATCTCAGTGTCTGCTTCTTTTTTTACGAGATAATTGTCCTTTAAGAAAAGTTTCCCCCAACCATACTTGATATTTCGCAAACTGATAAAAACAAAATGTACGGCACATATCCATCCACACAAACCATTTTACTGATTGATGTGAATCCTCTCATCGCGTTTCAAAGCAGTGGGTATATTTTGAAAGATAAATATAATAAAGTCAACTTCTGATTTAAAGCTTTCGTGACTGCAGGGATTCATATTCTTGGTTCTTTCGGCAAAGTCACGTAGAAGGGAAACAATAAAATAATAAAAATATAAAACATTAAAATTCTCACCACAGCAAGAAAAATGTTGAAACATTTTCTTGCTGTGGTTTTCACACCTGATGATGAATGCTTGTGTTGCATTCGAAACGTCGTGAGAATTTTAATTTTTTATTATTTTATTGTTTCCCTTCTACGTGACTTTACCGAAAGAACCAAGAATATAAAAGTCAACTTCCTTTCGTTTAACCATTTATTGCGACATTCCATTAACAATGGTGCATAGGCACAAATAACAAACATCATAGAGATGTCATGAAGAAGGGCTCTAGCTTGAAATGTCCCAAATTATACATAGAGTTCGTATTTTTTTTCTTTTAGGGCAAATGTATGGAATGTTTACGCCATTTATCCAAACAAACTATTTTCTGTATACTTTGTGGATGTGCAATAACTTTATTTGTTTCAAGTAAGGCTTTTAATTTCTGCACGGCACACGAGTGGTGCACGTCTTTACGTTCAGCAGCCACATGCCCTCACGTAACAATGCACAGCACACTGGAACAGCGCCTGAGAGTCGAGAAGTAGGGGAAAAAGAAGGGCCAGACCACCTGTGTAGTCGAAATTCTTACTTTCACGTGAATTAATGTCCATGGTTAAATAGCATTCTCTAATATACAGAGGGAGGTTAGGCCACATATGATTTACTGGTACTGGTAAATATAAAATACAGTACAGGGTCAAGTAATTACTTATATTTTTCTGTCTGTGCACCAAAAATATCACTTGGAATTATTAAACTTTGACTGAAATAATATTTAAAAAAACATTATATATTGTGCCTTTGTTCAATATGACATATAGCCAATGTGACAGTCTGCCGACTTTATGCTTGCATAACTGGCCTTCAACAACATGCTTGCATTGTAGGTTTTAGTTTTTCCACGCCAATGCATAAAGTCGACTGAAAGACACGTGACTTTACCGAAAGAACCAAAGAGTTTGATTTCCTGCAGTCACGAAAGCTTAAAATCAAAGATTCAACTGAAAGAGATACATCTGGTTAAAATGAGCATTGAGGTGGTGCTATTCTATCTTGTAAAATCCACATTCCTATGGTAGGGATGAGCCTATCTTATTCTCTTGTAATTTACAAAGCGCCTTAAGTAAGGCGTTAAACAAATCGCACATTTTTACAGCAGAAATGTGATGGGATGAGTTGAGGCAAAGGGCGACAGTGCACGAATATGTCGATGATGATGCGTGAAATAAACGATGATGAAAGTGACAACGAGCACGAGCGGTTAATGATGAGGGTGATGAATGGGTAAGGAATTTGGGAAAGGGGATGATGGTGTTGGTCATGGAGAAGGGAACGGGGATGGAAGAGGAGTTTGAGTAAGCGTGGGAAATTAGTGATTTTTCAGGGTAAGAACCACTGTTGACTTCCCTACAAAGTGGTACTCGTTTTATCGACCCCAGAGAATGAGTTTAGCTAGAATCCCCAGCCAGGATTTTAACTCGCAACCTAACGATTGGAAGCCGCTCGCTGACTCTACCGCTCTCACGCTGACAATGTACGCTCCATGAACTCGGCGCTACTCTCCATGCGAATCTCAAAGAGGCTGGGTGATCGTGCATGCTGCTGCTATGCACAAACACTGTGGAATGCTGCTTTCCCTATCTACGTCAAGAATTGTGACCGTGTTAGAGCATTTAAATCTAGTTTGAAAAGCTAGTGTCATTCATTGTTTTTTTTGTACATTGATTGGATTTTACCCATATTGCGAGTGTAATTATTATCATTTGCTTTTATCATAGCTCTTCATTGTATCTGTGTTGTGAAGGTGATTATTATTGCTATCTTTATTTAGTTTGGAATGTATTCATAGTTGGGAGTGTAGTTCTATTTGTACGACGTCTTGACATTTTGTTATTAAAGTCTCTTTTTAAAATTAAGATTATTATCATCATTAACTATGCCATGTCATTGGGTGCAAACAATGTCCACACACCCTTAATCCCTGAATATAAAAGGAGCGAGAATTTGTGGGCTAGGGGTATGGAGAACGGTAGCGCAGTGGTCAGGACAGTGCACTATGAACCCAGGGCACCTAAGTTCAATTCCTGTCTGCGGCTATAACATCCGTTGTGAGAGGTCTTCTGACCCAGTCACGGCTCCTGCCACACCGCTCAACTGAGTGCCATTTATCAAATGACACCAACGTGGCAGTGTGGTGTCAAACGGACGATACTTAATATTACTCTCACGAAGAGATGAAGTACATTTTGTGAATTGTTACAAGTGAAATGCAATGAGATGTATCTTAAAGTAATAAAAAAAATCATTCAAAGTGTTCGGCTCAACCTCTTAGTATCATGCCACAGGTTTTATTTCGTTAAAATTCTACGTGTATTAATTATTTACGTGCAAACTCTACAGCCAGCCAGTGTTATACTTGAACAAACTTACTGATCACGACCACAGCGATCACTTTCCTTAGAAAATAGCCGGCATTAAAACACTTAAAGTGGGGAAATGGAAAAGTTGATATTTTAAACTCTTAAAAAGTATTATTCCCCCCCCCACCTTCAGACACCACCGCCTCCACCACTTTAAAACATCCTCCATCAAACTGGAGTGAGGAAAATCTCGCGTGTAACCTGCAGCTCCAAGAACAGTGGCTCGTGACAGTTTCGAATGAAAGACAAACAGCGCGAGTGAATTATTGTCCCATTCTCGTGCCGTGACAGTTCAGGACAAAGAGGAATCTCATTGCATGCTCGTTGGCCCGTAATTGCAAACTTTAACTCTTCAGCTTTAAGTCACTGGCCGTGTTCACCTGTGTAAATAGTGCCATTTGGCAGCACTGCTAAGGAATTAAAATAGCGTTGAAATTGTAACCCCCCACTATAGCCTCCGAACTGTATTTCCATTTGCACGTCGGAAAACGAAAATACTGCAGATTATTTTAAAATTAAAAACTTTTTCTTAATATATTTACGAGTTTTAAAGAGAACTGTTAAATCTAGAATATAAAGCACACATGCTACGCAATTGTATTTCATTCTTGTTTCACACTGTGAGCAGTTTTACTCGGTTAGGTAGCCTGTATCGTATTTAGTACGCTAACTCACATGTCTATAATAAGATCGTAGCAGCTGGTGCTGATACATGGGGAGGCCCTACAAGTCTCGGTAGGTTTTGATGCACTTAGGCGATAACAGAGAGCCAACGATTCAGCAGGCATATTTGGCCAGTGCCACCAAAGTGCTGCAAATGCCTTCCAACGCCAACATCCCTGCGTGCTTATTTGAGTATAGAAGCGCTACTTAAAGCCGAGGCCTCGCAAGGCTCTGCGCGAGAAATAGATTCAACTGACGAGACGCAGGGTTTTGTGAGGGCATTCAGCTCAACGTAAAATATAAGCAGTGAGTGACCTATTCAGCAAAACGTCTGGGGGGGGGGGGGGGGGAACACATTGGCAAAATTCTCCATCAACAAATACTGCCTTAGAAGTGGAATAATGCGGTATTGGATAATGTTCTGTTGCAAGGGTTCTACTCATTCTGAGCAGAAATATTATGAGTAATATTATTTCGCAAGGTGGCTATTAATCGTTCATTTACTCGCTGAAACATTTCGAGAATTAAAGCCCCGAGGCAACAGGTTAGCTGCACTTGTGAGCACATTTTATGATCTTGAACATTAAGCATTGTTTTTTTTGGGAGGGGGCGAAAGCGCATCATTGTTTGCACAAAGTATCCCCTCGATATTACAGAAGCCTCAACACGTGATCCTAAGATTGAGGCGCAATGCCTGGGGGCACATTGTGACAAATTGCGCACGCTAATTGAACATGTGCCACACAAGTCGCAAACAGCAGCACGATGCTAAGTACTAACAGGTACCCCCCCCCCCCCGTCCCAACCATTCGTGCTCTGTGGAGGCGGTGGGAATAAGGGAGAAACAGCTTAACGTTTCTAATGAGGACATGTGCTCCCATCCCTAACAACAGAAGGCCGCAGTCGATGGATGTGCCATGGTGCGTTCCGCGACAACGGCCTCCATGCCCTGGGGTTGGTGTGCGTGGTCCCGCAGGTGAAAGGCTTGGGACGATCTCCCGCGGGCGTTTCCTCGCCCCGTGTGTCACCCCGCCGTGCGATCGGTATGGATTTTAAACGCCCACCCCCGCCAGCTCTACACAAAGCGTCAGCTGTGCATTCAGCCCGAGACACAATCAAGCGGTGAAGCGGAATACGTGGAATTTTCAACAGCAGCAGCAGCAACAACAACAACAACAATAAAAAAAAATCCTTCGCACGCCACACCTTTGGTGCTTTTTTTGTTTTGTTTTTTTTTGGCGAACAAGCGGTGGCGTTGTGTCGGTGGGGACGCGGGTGGGGTGTGACGCGTTGCTGCGTTGAAATATTTGTCAGAAGCACCTCACTGCAAGCGGTCGTTTTGCAGCGAGGGGCGTCAATGGAAACAATGCCCTCCTGCAAAAGCGTTCGGAGGGGGGGGCCCTCCCGGCCCTCCCGGCCCTCCCGGCCCTCCCTCCCCCCTCCGCTTCTGTTGCTAAATGAAGCGACTCCCAAGCAACTGGGACAAACTGCATCGCAACCGGGCGAGGTGTGTGTCAAGCCGCTAGGAAGGCCTGCCCCATTCTGTGTCGCAACCGTAAACAAAACGGCAAAAAAGGGTCTCAGGTGACGCTTTCAGACTCTCAACATTGCCCCAGTGACATTTTTTTTTCTCTCTCTCTATTAAATAAGCATAAGCACGTGAATCATCGGCGCGTGTGTCACGGGGGAAAGCTGTGCTCGCGTGCGTGTCCACCACTGTGGGTGAGCGGTGGCGTGGCGGTTAGTGCACGGCGCTACGAACCCGGCGAGCCGAGTTCGAGTCTCGCTCACGGCCAACACCCGTGACGATTATTATCTGAGCCGGTCTTGGGCCTCCCCCCCCCCCCTCCCCCCCTCAGGTCAACCTGGTGCCGTGTGTTAAACATCGCCACTGGGGAGACAAAGGCGGCCGGGCGTCGTGTTGGCCACCGACCCCCCCGCCCCCCGTGTGCCGTGCCGGCTTTCATAGGTTGCTGCTCGCTGACAGCACTTGCCCCAACAGTCTGTTGAAGGCTATACGGGGGATCTTCGTCAATGTTGGGCTACGCACGTGCAACACAGCACGGCATTTACTGTACGGAGTCTGAAAATGTCAAAGTGCTTTTAAATGCGTCATTAGAATGGTGCCAGAGAGGCGAGATTAGCATCGTTCCCCACGCATTAATCCGCACGGGGTAAAAGTTACCGCTTGTTATTTATTAATGTCGTTTTGATGCATGAGGGGAGGGTGGAGCTGGAGGATTTGAAAGAGGAGGCGACGTGAAGAGGAATTAAATGAGTGGAGTCCGTTCATCATTAGCAGCTTGCCTTTACATTGGAATAACACACACAAATAAATAATGAAGCACCCCTTTTACTCTATTTTACTGCAGGCAGCCAGTCGCAGCGTGGCCACAACAGCATGGCTATAGCACACGTTTGCAATTTGCGTGCATGTACAATGAACAACAAATTCAAAAACTTGTTTATAAAAATAAATAATTTAAGCCCACTTATTTTGTAATAATAAAATTAAAATTGTGATACTACGTTGACAGTAGCGCATAGGTACAAATAACACAAACTCAACACACGTGTCCGTAAATGGATCCTCATCGTAGCACAGCGAACGCATTCCTGTGCTTTGAACGCACCTCTCTGGGGCTATTGAAGTAGGGCCATTGCCCGAGACGTCGTCTATTGTAGATTTTGATTTCGTATCGCCACGGGGCGTCCGAGTTATTGGCTAGTCTCTCGAGATTTTGTTTTTCCTTTGTGCAATAATTGTTTCCCAACTCTCTCCCTTCATGGAAAAGGCGTCACCTTGAGTGGCTTAGGCTTTGCAACGATCCCGTCGCGAGCAGCTTGTGCCTTGTCAGCCCTTGTGCAACTCCCTGGCTCTGGAAAGCTCCACCATGGCAACCCTGGCGCTGCGGGCACTGGCGGGTCTCACGACACGCCTACTGGGAGCAGCAGCTCCCAGGGCAGATGGGAAGCGTCCTGTTGAATGTGCCCTTGGGGAGAACCCGCTTCCCGTGAAAGGTAGCCGCGGTCACAACGGACACACAGTGGAAGCATTTCTACGTACGAACTTACGTAATTAGGATGAGGGGGGGGTGGGGATTTATAAAAAAAAACATGCCAAACAAACCCCTCCCCTCGATGAAAGCTGGCATGAAGTTGAAATAGATCTCATGAGTAATTTGTAATATATTTTATTAAAGTAAAAGGTGCAGCCCTGCAATTGCTTTCACTTGAGAGTGGTGCTCAACGTAAAAGCCCATCTCGAGGCTATTTTTGGCCTCTGTGTTTCATGCTGGCCAGATGTCTTGGAAGAGGTGACAGTGCCCATTGGCTAATGGCGGTGTAGCCATTTAAGGCGCTTGCAACCATTGTTTCAAATGCCGTGCCGGGAGATTGAATCAAAGTCACACCATGGCAACAACCACCGTTTTATTTACAGTGTCATACTGCTCGCTGGGTTTAAAATAAATGTGATGATTGGTTTGACTGCAATTTGTGATGCACCAGTGCTCTGCAAACTCTGAAATTAAATCACGTTCAGACATTTTGGAAATGGCTGTGAACATTTTACGTTGCCTGCATAGTTCATAAAAAATATCTTATGTCAATTGAAACGGTAACCCGTTACGCTATACCCCATCCCCTGGCAGTATGGTTAATATACAGAAGTGGCATCCAATGGATTTCCCTCAATTTTCCACAGAGCGAAGAATTCAAAGAGAGGCCGACGTGAACACGTCGTGAACTAAAAGAAAATAGATACCGGTCCTACTTTCATGAATAAAACAAAAACGATAAATATCATTGTGCCTCCGAGTGTGGTTTACGTTCATGGGCGGGGGAAAAAAGCAATCCATGAAATAAATCATAACTCATGGATTTGCATTTAGCAGTAACGTAAAGATTGCTGAGCGTATCTGGTGCTGCAAGGCAAAAACTAAGGTTTAGTAAGCCTCACGGTGAGCTGCCAGTCTTAAAACCGGCTCCACCACAACCGAACGATCAGTTGCACAACTAAATCACTCTGGGAATAACACAGTACTGAATTGTCCCGCGACCGTTTTGTCCTCATCTCTGAGTAGTTGTGCAACACGGGCAGTACGCAGAGTATTAAAAATTGTAACAATCAATTGCGGTTCGCATATGTGCACGCGATGAAATATGCCAAATCACAAATCACCGAGCAATCCGATGCTTCTAAATGCGCAGCCGCCCGAAGTTTTGCTTGCCAGTGGACAACCGCGATTCGGTCGCACCAAACCAAGTTATAACTTGCTGACCCGGCCTATGTTGGACATCTGTGAAAAAGAGCTTCATAGCTCATCGGATTCCTCCTGCAGTCTAAATATTCTGATTCAGATCGTTCGGGGACGGACCCGGCTTCATGAACCAAGCGTGAGAGAAAGCCATCAGCTCGGGGAGAGAGATTTTGGACTCGTTCCTTCCAGTCCATCTAAGCGTCATTATAAAAGGCCCCAAAACACCGTTGCCAGTACTCGGACGCTGCGCTACAATTGTGGCCAAAGTAAACGTGAATGTCTGTTCACAAACAAGCCGAACGTACAATAAAAACGAGAACGAATTTTGACAATGAAGGAAAAAATTAGCGTTCTACTTTAGCAAGCGAACGAAAAAATTTTGGGGGGGGAGGGGGGGGCGGTTAATGATGTCCACGCCTGTGCTTGGGGGAAAGTCACCGTGGCCTCGTGTTTGGCCCTAGCGAGTGCAAGGCCAACCTCTGGGTTCGTTTCAAAACACGAGTCAAACAAATCTCTCTCGCGTGATAAGTGATTGGAACTAATTATTTCCTCAACTGCACAAAATGCCGCTGAGAAGGTCAAGGACGTTAGCGTTTAACAGGTGCTCCAGAACATGGCCATTCAATGGGGGTTGTGGCTGCTTCGGCTGAGTGTGCCAAGTGGAGCGAGCAAGGGGGCCCCCTTGTCCACATAAGCAGTGCTCATGTCTTCAAAATTATTTCGCTTACTCAATAAATCAGTAAAGCAGAGGGAGCCGACTTACCGTAGCCGTAGAGTTGTTTACTTATGTATTCAATTTTATATACTTTAGCCCCTTGGTGTTAGTTAGACTTTGAACTCTTATTATAGTAAGACTTGTTTACCACTTATTTAAGATTTTAGATTCCTATATGTTGAATGTATGCACCATCCTGCAAAAGTAAATTCCGTGTCTCTGTGAACTTTCATGGCGAATAAAACCCTTTCTGATTCTGATTCTGATCTCGGCAAAGCCTCACCGAGCCTGAAGACTACATTTCAGGAAGGTGCCGTTTTGGGATGTTTAAACCGATTCCATTTATGGGTGGTGGCATGTGGGGAGGAAACCGGAGTTCCCGGAGAAAACCCACCGTGCACACGAGATGGTGACACACAACAAGCCCCACACAGCCAGGCGCGCGAAGCCGGTTGCTGCCACTACGCTGCTCTCTCGGCTGTCGTGAGAGGCGAGTTGTGGCTGTAATATTCCTCGTGCCTCTGTCGCCGAAGGTTCAATATCCTTTGCTGGTTCCGTTCACAAGTGCAGGAAGCACAGCGTGCGGAGTTACTTACCCAGTGTAATTGAACATCTCGTTTGAGACCGACTCCCGCAACTTTGGCAAACCTCATCTTCTTTCCACCACGTAACTTTAAATTGCAAAAAAAAAAAACCCATCGTGTAACCCCCAAGATCCTGCCACTGGCTTAACCGTCTCAGTTCAGTGACATGATCATTACTGCGCTAATGTGCAAACTAGGCTGGTGAGATATATTGCCTGAATCTATTTAAACACGATAAATGGATCTCTCAAACACGTTAAAAGCTGTGAGCCCATTACTCGGAACAAGTATCCATTCAACCCTTCAAATTAGGTTGAAGTAGAAAAGAACTGCCATTAAATATATAATGTCTCGACGTTGTTGCAAATGAACGCAAAAGCCATGTGTCACGGTGCGGCCTGTAGGAGCAGTACTGGCTGCTGGCTCATGCCACCTGACTCTTTGCTCTCATTGCCCTGTGCTTTCTGCATGGGTCCCAGACACTTCAACCCTATCAGCAATCACGAAGAGAACATGGGTCAGGTCGCTGGGGGAGGTCCTCCATTCACTGCCGGTGCCAATTAGAGAGCAGCGGATGTGTGCCTGGCCTGGGATTTGAAATAAGGCCGCTTGGGGCTAACACTGCAGTGCAATAGCCGCTGCATTGACAATGTTTGCTAAACCTGAGCCTCTTGAACATAAATATTTGAATTTATTTAGACAATAAAACAAAGATCCCCTGTGTAAGCCACACGGGCTGTTGGAGCAAGTCCTGGTGGCTACAGCACTAAAGAAAGCTGCCAAGGGGCACGCATTAGACGGTGGTGTGGTAGGAAAAAAACACGGCCAGACGCCTTTGTCTCTCCAGTGCTGATGTGTGCACACTGCATCAGATACCCACCTAAGGCTGAGTTGACCTAGGGGCGAATCCACAAATGGTGCATATATATTTGCCACTGATGTTGAGCGGGAATCAAACCCGGGTCGTAACACAGTGCACTACGACACTCCCACTCCCCAATACCGTTTCATCATGTATATAAACATGCACACGGTGCCTTAACCCCATACTAAAACTATTTTTGTAAAATTGCAGTCCACAACATAACTTACGTTTGATTATTTTTCACAGCGTGTACCACCAGCAATAGCTTAACAGCTTGCAAAGTAAAAAGAAAATACGGTGTCTAGAATTTTACCGTATTACTGAAGGTCATAGCTTTTACTGACCGTGTTGTTACTGGAAACATGCCCAGTGCCGTGAAAATTCAGTCAAACACCTTCACTTTGCTGAATCAACAGGATTCTAATTTATTCCAGTCGACAAAAATAGTATTAGGACATCAACCATTCAGAAGGCCACGAATCTTGCTGCGTTTTCTTAATGACCGTAATTCACGGTGAATGTGTACATTAAAATGCAGGAAATTGCCCACATCAATCACACAACGTCGAAATAATAAGTAATAATAAATGATAAGTAAACAATAATTGAAATGGAGAAATATGCTTTACAGTTGGTTAGGAGGGTCGTCTGCAAGATACGATGCAACGTGACGGACGGCACGTGACGACGGCACGTGTTACAGTAACGGACGGCACGTGTTAGAGTAACTGATGCCCTCCCTGGCCACGTGGCTGTCACAAGGCCAAACCAGCCGGAGCAAGTGGCTCCCAAGGTACCCCATGGAATACATTTCATGTCGCGTATGGTGACGGTGAATTTACCGCTCGAGAAAAACAAACAAGTAAAAAAAAACATGATAATTTAAAAAGCGATGGAAAAATGTGTTCTCTCTGTAAAGGACGCGGACCAAATATGGAATACATTTTGAATTTTTAAAGAGCTGCGTCTCATCTGAAGGCTCCCTTCACTGTACCGAGACAACATCTTTGGACACATGAAAAAATACTCTTTTTTTAAGTCAATGTTAACATCGTTGCCTGGAAATCTACTTCATCTAGACATTACGGATTTTCTTTTTCTACATTTAATAATCGCAGATCGCCGACTAAAGTTATTGCAGCTATACTTGGTGGCATCTAAGATTGAGACCTTTCTTGATACCGTACTGAAGCGACATGTAATGCAGCGAAATGCAGATTTTATTTATCAGATTTTCACTCGAAAATCGTTGGCCCATCTGTGGCACATGTTAAAGCGTTACTTGGAAATGACAAAATAAAGAGAGAAAAAAATGTCCCCAGGAACGTTTTCATCAGTGGAATACACTTCCAGTTGTAACATTAGCCAGTGCGTTACTCCGCAAACGATGACTTTGGCATTCATCCAGCCGTAAAGTTGGATACAACCGCATCACGTAACGAGCCTGCATCGGGCTTTGCTAAATTTAAATGTGCGAGCCAGAATGATGTATGATGCTGCATCGTAAGGACCGGGGGGGGGGGGGATTAGTTTGATGACAGATTCCCACGATCAACGATTCTCACGTTCCCCTGCAAACAGAGTCTTGACACCCAGTGGCTGATCGGCCGGCAGATGTTCCATCACTCCCTTTCATGCCGTGTTATTCAGTATCTGTTATCGGGCAAGTGGTGACAATGATCAGATTTTTGTTTCTTCCCCCGGGAGGTCTAATGCGCATCTGCGTTTGCACACCTGCAGAAATTGTTTTCCTTGTTACCTTATCGTCGGTACCGAGCCATGAGCTAGAAAACGTAAATCGTTTCCAGGCGTTTCATGTAACAGATACCTGGAGACATCCATCCGAAATTAAAATTAACTTTCAGTGTCAAGGTTTAACTAGGACCTCGGACCGAATCAACCACAATGCGCCTCGCGCCGTCGTACCACAGAAGATGAGCAGGCTTGAGCCTGTATTGTGCAAGGATGGGCGACCACCATGCATACATCAGGTATGGAAGGTGGTGTTGGCGGTAGAGGGCAGTGTGACAACATCCAACACTCATCTTTACTCTCGCCTTCGCCAACTTGAACTGGCCAGCGTGGTGAAGTAAGGTCAAATAAGTGTGCACGGATGTATGTTGAACTTCTTTCACACCGTACGTATCCAACCGTGTTAATCGGAGGTGTGGGGGGGGGACAAACTAAACACAAAAACAGTGCTAAAGCAATAAGTTTTTAATCTAGATGTTTGCATAGCTTTGGGAGGCCCACACCCAGCAGCCCCTTAACAAATGGGTCGTACAAGTTTGTGCTGGCTTAACGATACTGCAATGCAAACAAATAAGCGGCGCAAATATTTGAATAACAATAATGCATTGCTGTGTGATGATGCATATGATCATTTGCCCATAAATTCTATTCAAGTTTGGGACGTAGCTGTGAGAATTCGTTTAAACCTGCACGGAGAATATACATCTTAAGCCACTATCCATCATTTCACTGTCACATTTTGTTCATCAATGCTTTTCATTCTTCTGTTTCTGGTTAACGTCAGAGAGAGGTAGGTGGCTTTTAACTCCAATTCTTGATCTATTTCTAGCAGCTCACATTTTTCCCAAAACATTTGAAAAGTCAAGGAGGCTTAAACAGCTAAAAACTACCCTCACTCACTCAAAGAGTTTGCTGGTAAATGCTCGCACTTGGGCACTGAGATCTCTCATGAAAGCAAGCACTAATTCATCAAAATTATAGCAAAAATATGTCAAAGCACACACGTACACACACGCATGCAAAGATCCCCTTGTATGGCCATACAAGTTGTTGAGGCGAGTGCTGTTAACGAGCTCCCATGAAGAATGACACGGCGAAGGAGGAAAGTGGTATGACCAGAACCACACACGTGCCACCTTCGCCACGTGTGGCTGGGAATTGAACTCGTCACCGGGTTGGGAGCGCAGTGTGTTGTGAATCACTGCGAGACGGCCCCGCGTAGGAAGACACCAATCCCTTGTGGAGTGTAGACACGCAGACCACCGAAGGGCAAACGACGTTGAGGCAAAATGCCGTCAGTGAGCGCCTATCAAGGCCAGCACGGTGTGCAAGCGAGATTTTAAAAACGTCTCTATTGTTTTCAAACTGCCACGCCTGGAGATTGAATGGTAACAGTGACAGGTATAAATAACCGTTACACATTGGCTGAACCCCAATGTACAGTATAATGTAATTAATCGAATTGTATTCCTGCCCCTTGTTTCACCCAATAAAATCTTATTTGTGCCACCTGTCTCCTGGAAGAGGATCTGAAATAGGTTTATTGATCGTTACAGATCCCAGGCAACTACTCCAAATGCTTGCAGCCTTTTGGCTGAAACGATGTAAAAACTTCGAACGTGTCTGCATGGAACTCACACATGCCGGTGCAAATGCAACCCATCCAAAACAGAATTTATATGGTGAGTAAAAAAAAAAAATCTTGAAGGATGTTATTTCTAAAAGCATACTTGCCTGCATGGAAATATGCACTTGCAAGATATATATACGTTAAATGTAAGAATATAAAATAAAAGACAGATGGCAGACTTCTTTTTTTTCCACCCTCAGCACTACTGCGCAGCACAGAAGCAACCTTTCGGCTCCTCTACTCAAGGTGTTGCAAACCGTATTAACTTAGATCCGAATTTCTGCATCTGAGAAGCAAGGAGGCATGCCACTTTTTTGCACTCTGTGAGAAGGGGGCAACTGCCCAAGTCGTTGCACCACCCTCGTGCAGCAGGTACTACTACTACACACTCCTGTGCATGTCGAGCATCGGTTCTTGAATTGTGACAATTCGTCGAATCGCCAGCGCACGAACTGTTCAACCTCCTGTCATCCGCCCAGTGAAGGCCCTGCGGAACGTGTGACATGCACTGACTTGTGTGGGCAGGTAAATGGACTCGAGGAATTGAATGCGCTCGAGAGGATCTCCACGGTGGAGATGGAGCGATTAGATAAATTCGTGCGCAGGTGCTAAGGTGAATTATTACATAGCAGGAGCGTGAAAGGAGGAGGAGGCGGCGGTTTGTGGAGGCCTTCATCCAGCAGTGGATTGACCATGGCTGCTGCTGATGATGATGACGAAGATGTAAAAGAAGTCGCCTATTTTTTGGGGTATAATGATGTGACCAACAAACCACAACAGAAAAAAAACCCCAAACACTTTAATATTTTCTAACAGTTGAAAATTAGATAGGCTTTCTATGGTCAAGACCTTTGGCAGCCGATCTTATAATCAGCCACGATGCCATGCAATGTGCACGAGCTGTGCCTAATAAGACTTGCACCAGTGGTCTCATATGCATCCTGCAGATGAGCCACGGTTAAAGCAGTGGAGCGTTAGTGCCAATTGCCTGCAGTGTACACAGCTGAGTCGTTGGAACAACGTTCCCCGTCAGAAAAGACGTAAATTTGCAATGCTTAGGAACTCTTGCGACCATATGAGGAGCAGATTTATGATTTAATTATTTTTTCCATCATATGTCAGCTGGCTATACAATGTTTCCCCTCCCCCCCCCCCCCCATATTTCATAGCCAGTCGACATTTATTTTTAAATAAACATTTTCTTTTTTTTGGCAAAGAATGTTATCCCCTCTACTCTACTTTTGCAGCAGCAGCTGTAAAGACTTTTGGCCTGCCAAAAAATGACACCAAACAGGCACCCATTGAAGACTTGTTTCAGACATGCGGAATTTACTGTCCAATTCTAATAGCACCTTGCCAGCCAAAAGACCGTTGCGATATACATGCGTTTCAGCGATAGAGAATGGGGCCTTTGGAGTGGTCTTGTTTGCTTAATAGTAGGGCCATGGTAGTGTGCCGTTTTAATTAGCAACACTGAACGTGCAATCCAGAGGTCGCCGATCTGGCTAAATCTCCCGGCACGCCAGTTGAACTAATGGGGCAAGTGTGTTTTTTTGAAACACCCGTCCCACACGCCCGTGTCCACCCAGCAGTATAAATATAAAGTGATCACTGGCCGAGAGCGATAGCTGGCTGAGTGCAATCTCGACAGCGGTGACTGGGAAGAGATAGCGCAAAGACGGGTCCCTGCGGAGATCCTGCATGCTCAACCAACGACGTCGAACTAGCTGAAAGCCGATGCGTGACCGCAGCTGCCGAGGAGAGAGCAGCACGTAAGGCCCCTTTCAAGCGGCACTACATCGTCATCTTTCATGTGGGAGCCGTCTCGTCAGATCGATCTGACGAGACGGCCAACGGTGAATGGATTGCAACCGCGGTTTGATTCAGGTCGCATGTGGTGGGGCAAAGTGTGGGCACTTCCCACGGCTTCCAAGTCACCTTATAGCCAGCGTCGAAGAGTTGGGCCTCTGCAGACCTAAGGCCCTCCCGCCAGGGGTTGCGCGGGCAAGCAATAATTGGAGGGCTTGCACATTTACTTTTTTTTACCTTCAGCTTGATGGCATGCGCGGCTCCCTTATGAGTGCATAGTCAAAAGGCAACGGGAGGCTGTGCTTGGCTCTGGGGGAGGCTGATTGTGCCGTTGCACAGCGGGTGGCGGAGAGCATTCCATGTTGTTGTCGACGTGATCTGAGAGTGCCACCGGCTCATCTACCCACTGCGGTGCTTGCGATTGTGACATCTTGTCCTGTCAAGTCGCGGCGTTTTATTTATTTATTTGTACCCTTCCTTTGGCGTGCGTTTAAACGTTCGTGGAAAAGCTGCAATTATTCCAAATCACTGCGGCGCGCCGTGCAATTTTCTCGAAAGGTTGCATCTGCGGAAATTGTGCAAAATCTCCTTTAAGCCGAAGGCATTTTATTTTTTACTGGTGTGTGTGTGTGCACCAACGTGGATATATAATTTTCAGTAACACCTGCGTCACAGTCAACACATGTAGTGCTGCAAGTTTCAATGCAGAATAAAAGAAAGTTTGTGCAGAGCATTGCATGAGGTCGAGTCGCATGTTGACGCACAGATGTGCAAATAGTATTGACGTGACTTATATTTATAGAGATGTTTCAGTCTTCGAGTGCTCCCTCCAGTAACCATGACTCAATAGAGAGTTTTCGCCAACTGGCACCAATTAAAACTGCCCATGTATACAGGTAGGTATCGATTAATTCCCAGAATAATTCTTACCAAGTCAACGTTTTGGTGCAGGGTCACTTTTTCAATATAGATTTTTTTTGGGGGGTTAGATCGCGTAAATATATAAATGTGTCATTATACCCGCCACCACCCAACACAGCCAAATAATAAGGTTTGTCACGTAAACAAAACGTGCCAATTCTTTACTAGCACAGCACACCGGTGTGTTGGAGAGCAAATCCACGACATTTACAATCTGAGTACGACGTTTTGGCAGTAATTACAACTAGCTTCATCAGGCGACAGCCAAATTTGTCTGTTGTGTTTATTTGACAAACCTTACTAATTGGCTGTGTCGGGTGGTGGCGAATTTAACGACGCATCTATATTTACGCGATCTGGCCCAAAAAACCTCGAATGGATGATATTGGTCGCGAAAGCCTACGAGTTAAACTCACTTTTTTTAAGGCAGCACCAACTCCTATTCGCAGAACTGTAAAATCCCAGCGGTCCACTACCCTTTTGGAGAGAATGGAGCCACGTTTGGAGGCTTGCGAATCGAAAGTCTCAAAACACCACGCGCGATTTGCTCCTCCTGACGTGGCGCGTCAACGTCGGTGTCTGGCGTGAGGGCGTTTACGGAACGCATGAGCTGCGTGAACTTCAGCAGCTGCTTAAAACGAGGCCACGAGTGACGGAGACTCTCTCTCACTCTCTCTCTTCCAGCAGGGTCAGGAGACCCAACGGGCAAATCTGGCGATGCCTGGAACCGCCTCTGTATGGTTGGTGTCGGCTGCTTCTACGCAAAGCCTCAAGACGTGGGCCCATGTCGACTAGGCCCAGAGCACGGACTGCGGTGATGAGCAACATGAGAACTCATCCTCTCCACTTATATCTGTTCGAGGAGCCATGCACAGCTAACGGTTGTTTTTATTGATCAGGTAAGGCCCAATGAGCTGTGTAGCTCTTTGTCAGAAGGGGCCCTGCCACAAATGATAGCTCAACGAAGTGGCTTATCACGTGGGAATGTACAGCAGCGAAAAACTCTGAACACATGTCGATTCTAAATGTGGGGGGGGGGGGGGGAGGGGGACAGGAGGACCCGGAGAAAAGTCCACGTGACCACGAGTTGAACAGGACACTCCAACGCTGTCCTCTGGACAGTCCGGTCCCTTCACCTGATGAAGGCCACTTGTGTTGTGGCTGAAACGTCGTGATTTTTTTGTTATTTTATTTTTTACCTACGGGACTTTACCGAATAGAACCAAAGAGTATGGATCCTTGCAGTCACGATAGCTTCAAATCTAGAATACAAATATACAACAGGCGTCAGGATTGGGATCGAACCCACGATCTCCTGTATACCAGGTGAGGTAGTTAACATCTCACCAACGTGGCACCCTATTTAATCAAGGGTCTGTGCCCATAAATTCTCGAACTACGTTGGTACATTTTGATTTAAAGCTTTCGTGACTGCAGGGATTGATATTCTTGGTTCTTTCGGTAAAGTCACGTAGAAGGGAAACAATAAAACAATACAAAATATATAAAACACCTGATGATGATTGCTTGTGTTGTAGTCGAAACGTCGTGATAATTTTATTGTTTTATATTGTTTTTTTATTGTTTTATTGTTTTCCTTCTACGTGACTTCACCGAAAGAACCAAGAATACGTTGGTACAATGCACTCGAAATGATAACGATGATGGTAAGGGTACTTTAAACCAATCTTAGTATTCCAAACTCGGTGACAGTTCACTGTCGTACGCTGTCACACATGGCAGTAGTGATGAGGACGCTTGTGGGCTCTCGTCATCACCTTGCCACCGCTCCAACGCAAATGGATTTGCCATTATACCTCCCCCCGACATGTCATTCTGATCACCTACAAATGAATGTCAACGCTCGCTTTGTGTGCACATTACGTTTAATCTGCCTTTACCTGCAGGCAAACATAACTAAATAAACACTGCACAGATATATAGATGGAATATTTAAATCATGTATTTTATATTCCACACAAGGTCAGAAAACTAGCCAATATCCCATAATATAAAAAGTCATGAATTATTAAAATTGTAATTTTGCATGGCCCACCCCATAACTCCATCCTAATTGCATTTAAGGAGCAATTTTTTTTAGAAGTGCTCCTTGTGTCTATTTAAATTCCTATTTGGTTAGCATGGCCTTAATAGAACAGGGGTAATATCTATAATAGAACCAGCTGGCAGTATAATGTTGAATCCAAGATCATTTCAGATAAGCATTATATTGCGTACATTTAAATTCCCAATTCCCAGGAGTTGGTGTAAATTCACAAGGCTCCGAAAATCACACTAAGACCGCATTATTAATCTATTGAAGCAGCAGAGAATAAACAAGAATAGCAATGCTTCTAATATAAGCATTTTCTCAACGCGATTATTATTACACGTTAACTCACAAAGGTCGGAGTGAAAACGTGAAATAAATAATAATTTATCAGGCTTCAAATGCCTAAGCTTCTGTCTGGTCAGGGATGCTCAATGCAGTCCGAATAAAATGTACAATTAAAATGAAAATACATGCTGATGATTGCTGTGCAATAGAAGGCTTACTGCCTTGCTTGCGATACACGAATAGCATTTGAACATCAAAGGCCCGGGTGTCACTGGCAGACCCTCCAGTGGTAACGACTCGTCCAGCCCAAATTACACGTTGATACCCCTGACCCTGAGAGTGATTATTGTGGTCCGTGTGTCCCCGACAAACACGCGAGGCAGGATACATTGCATAATGTGGGGCATTAATACCTGTCCCAGATTAGGCATCGGTGTTGCTTCCTTTCAAAAGATGACAGCTGGACCCTTGAGCACATTTGTCAGTCAGCGGTCAGCAGAGCTGATAAAAAGAAAGTTCATCTCTTGCGCTTTGCTTTCTTACTCGAAATTCTATCCCTTGCAAAATCCTATATTTACTCACCATGACAACGAGGTAGAATGCCCTTGTCATGCCGCAAGCAGGCGAGTGTGCGGGAGGATTGGTTTGTTGCGAAGGCATTTCATTTAAAACTTACGTAAGTCCGACAGAATTAACAAAAAAAAAAGCACAGGAGGTGCATACCTTCCGCCTGCACTAAACACCGCGCGAGTCCGTCAACGGCGGCTCGCGCCCGGTGCGCTCCTCCCCCAGTAAGCTGGCAGGTGTCACGCTCCGCGGCGACGTCATCGCTTCGCGCGACGAGACGAGACACTCACCTGCAGGCTCCTGCCGGCCGTCGCCTCCTAGACAAACGCGCGAGGCCACGGGGGATTCGGATCGGAGCTCGCCGCGTGGTCGCTGTCGATCGGAATCGCGACGGCGCCTCCGTGGGCCCGCACGGATGAATCCGGACCGCGGCCGCCACCGCCGCCGCCAGTGTTGGTGGTGGACAGCGTCTCGTCTCGAGCGAATGCGGGTACCAACAGCGCGTTGTTGTTGTTGTTGGTGTTGCTGGCAGCTCCCTCGTCGTCGCTGGCTTTCTGAACCTCGTGCCCATCGCCGTCCTGCCGCTTGTCGCCAGACACCTTGGGCTCCACGCTCAGCGAGTCGCCG
Organism: Petromyzon marinus; assembly: GCF_048934315.1. Classification (NCBI taxonomy): domain Eukaryota; kingdom Metazoa; phylum Chordata; class Hyperoartia; order Petromyzontiformes; family Petromyzontidae; genus Petromyzon; species Petromyzon marinus. Next base: position 4,341,730 of record NC_133684.1, read on the forward strand.
ATGGACTTGATCTCCTCGGGCGAGAGCAGGGAGAGGGAAGAGTCCGAGGACCTGGAGTCTGGTGGCGGGTCCGTGCTGTTGGACTTCTCCACCGCCTTGTGCTCCGCGTCATCGCCGGCGCTCTCGGCCAGCAGCTTGCTCCCTGCGTCCTCCTCTGCGGAAAAGGAAACATAAATGAAAGGAAGAAGTGAAATGTGGAACGCCGTAGAGCGTCGCCATTTCTCACGCTGTTAGTACGCGCACTCGATCGGCAGGTCGCGTATTGTGGGGTCAAATGTGGATAACTCCAACTTCTTTCAGAATGTCTGGCCAGCGTGAAAGAGTAGGCCAAATACCCCGCTAGAGACGTTCTCTGGAGCTCGCTTCAGTGGAGGCCCTTCCAATAGTAGTGACGTGAGCAAGCACTTGCAGGGCGTCTCCTTTACCTTTATTATGCTTATATTATAATACCAAATGTTGTTATGAAACCAAACTTCGTTATATTACCAAACTTTAAATTAAGCATGTACCAAGCACCACAATTTTATTGGGGAATGTACATTTTACAACAAAATACGCCACCAAATTAAAGACTTTCACGGGCTGATTAGGAATATTCGTGACGCTAATTGTCCATAACTCTCAAAGTTTATATAATATTCATAAAAATATGAGTATATACATAAATACATGTGAGCCATGCACCGCCAATACAGTCTTTAAAAAATGTATAGCATTTATTGTCATATATATCAGCATATAATATCTAATATGCACCAAAATACATGAACATGTAACAAGCTAGCTCATGCAGGAATATATCGAAGGCAAAAACTTTCCCCCGTAGTATTTTAGTTTAACAGAAATAAATTTGCAAATAGGGCCATTGAAGAAGGAAAACCAACGTTATATGTGCATGGGACGATTAAATTCAATTGCCTTCAGCGGTTGAGAAGTCCATTTTATTAAAATTAGTTTTTGGCTTTGCCCTGTGGCAGGACATTAATCCGACACACAGGCATTGTCAGTGGTTTGGGTCTGATAAGTTGTCTGCACTCCCTCGAAATTCTAAAGAATGAATAATGCACTTTGATCTCTCCGCTGGGGAGGGAGTATGCACAAGCGCTGTGGCCACGCAATCTTAAGCGCAGCACTCTCGGGAAAAGCAGAGTGACATTAGGGAAAAGAAGAGTGATAATAAAACAACGATAACCTGCAATCGATTTCCACAAACGTTTCCCAACATTACTACGACAAACCCATTAGTGGCATAATGTTGCTGGACGCGTGTTTATGCCAGACGATTGTATCCGACGCAAGGTCGCATACTTCTGGTAATTTCCGGTTTTTATTTTGGAATTTGTCGCGTAGATATAAACGTCTACGAAGCACAGCTGTACGGCACAAAGGTCAAGGAAAGGAACGTGCCTGCGAAGGCGTTCAACCGAGGAGATGGAGCAATGAAATCAGTTCGTGTGCAGGTGGTAAGGTGGATTGTTACATCGAGGGGAGCGGTGGTGTAGCAGTGAGCGCGATGCGCTACAAACCCTGGCGACCCGATTACGTTTCCAACTCACGGCCAACACTGGTGACGATTATCTGAACCGGTCCCTGACCTCCTCTAGGTCGACTCAGCCTCAAATGAGCACCTGGTGCGGTATAACAAACATCGCCACTGAGGAGACAAAGGCAGTCAGGCGTGGTGCTGATCACCCACACTCCTCGTGTGCCTTGCCGGCCTTCATAGGCGGTCGCTAACAGCACTTGCTCCAAAAGACCGTTCGAGGCTATACGGGGAATCTTTGTCTCCGTTACATCGAAAGGTCGTGAGAAGTGGCGGCAACTTGGGGAGGCTTTTGCCCAGCAGTGGATTGACCACGTCAGCAGGAAGCGTACTCTGGCCGGGATTTTCTCCTCCCAAACGCGTGCTACGCTCCGCGTATCAGTGCAGCCTGGAGGGCGTCCGCTTGCAGATCGCTCCGCTGCCGAGTACAGTTGGAGCCAAGGGGAACAGGTGCTGGGGTAAAAGCAGAGCCTCGGTGGGGCTATTGGACTGCTCTTCCGTCGGCGTAGCCGCCCTAAAAATGTTAAGCAAATTAAATTGGGCCCGGGCGCTTGCCTTATGACAGACTTCGTGACACGCAAGCAATGAAGGTGGCGGGGGTGGGACACAATACATGACGCCGGGGAGCTAAAAATAAAATCTATTATCTCCAAAAATGGGAGCAGAGGTTGTTGGCATCTGACACATGATGGCGATAAATGGAAAAAGTTTTAAATCCAATTCCGCACCGCATTTGCATGGAAGATTTTCACCAAGAAAACAGTAAGTTTGGCAGGGTTTAGACAGAATGTACAACCTTGCTTGGCGCAATTCTTTATTTTTGTGTGCTACAATGTGCAGACGGTGCTTCATGAAAAATATTAGCTGACACGAGACAGCCCCAATCAAAGCATTTGCATTTGAGAGTAGTCTCAAGCACGGTTTAGCTTAACCCTTTTGCTTATTCTGCTTTGTTTTGTACATTGTTGCTGAGTAATTATTATCCCCTTATTGAGTAATCATCTCATATGCGCCCTGATCCCAGATTCACTGCATGGGAGGTGGCACGGTCCAGTAATGATTGATGACAATGATCTGAACTTTCCGTGAAATGTCCCAAAAACCCAAGCTGGATTTATCCATTTTCCTCAGCACCACCCGTGTCAGCCTCTTGTCGAACATGAAAAGTCATCCCACTCAGCGGAAATTGAAGCAGTCATCCAAGCCCTGACAATCCGTTACCTAAACCAATTATGTTTGTTAATTATTATTATTATACATACAGTATATGTATATAAGCAAAGAAAACACTAAACTAAACAATGTTTTTTTCTATTTTACCAGGCAAGGCCCACCTCATTGTGAGAAGCGACCTGGCCACAAATGATAGCTCAACGAAGTGGCTTATCATGTGGAAATTCATAGCAGACAAATGCTCTAAACGCATGTTTCTAAATGTGGAGGGAAAAACCGGAGGACCTAGAGAAAAATCCACGCGACCACGGGGAGAACATGCAAACTCCAAATATACAGGCAGCATCAGGGTCGGCATCTAACCCACAACCTCTTGTATACCAGACGAGGTAGTTAACATCTCACCACCGTGGCGAGATGTTAACTACTGAGATAGCATGAAGCAACAAAATACCCATCATAGTGGAGTCAGGCAAGGAGTCAAAGTTATTCCCAGTCACAGAGGATGATTTCCGAAAATTGTTGCCGTGAAATAAAGCGCATATAAACGTAGAGGTTAGTGACTTCGATGATCCTGCGCTGTACATGAACCGTCCTAAAAAAAAAAACCCACCCGTGCCGGATTTATCCGTCCGCCCCGGCCGGCGCCACCGACATGAGCCCGGTTCCCGTGACGTGAGGCCGCCACGCGAGGCCCCTCTGTCATCGGGGGGTGGGGGTGGTGGCAGCACGATGCGCGAGACGCAGCAGGTGCCGGGCGTTTTAGACCCCCCCCCCACTCTCAGGCGAGCGTGGGGATGCAATCGACACTTTGGGGACGCGGGGGACCACGCAAGGCCGCGCCGCTTCCAAGCGAACCCTCTTAAACCCTAATTTAAACCCGCGGGGATAAAATTAGCGGCTTAACTCAGAGGATCCGTGGTGTGTTCTTCTGTGACGAACGCCAAGGAGGCTTCTCGATTATACAAAAGTACTGCGCCGTGAAAGCTGCCGGTAGGAGTAAGAACTCTTCCTCTGTCGTGCGGTATGATATTGCAATTGCTTCTCGGTGCTCCATTGTTTCCTGAACAAAAAAAATCTATCTTCTGTAGATGCTCATAAGGAGCCGGTGATATAAGCCAGCAGGTATTAATATACCTGCGCCGTCAAAAGGACTTTTGAAAATGAGAACTGGTGAAATTGTAAGGATTTTGTTAAGAACAGGCTGCCACATACAGGGTGCTTTATGAAATTTGTATTGGATCATCATGAAAGAGAGCGGAGAGACAAAAATTGCCCAGTTTGAATTTCGACACGTGGAACATGATTCCACATGTGCCAACCCTCCGGATTTAAGTGGTAGAATGTTGATTTTCCTGATTTTTTTAACCCTTTCTCTGCATGCTGTTTTTCAAGCAAAGTTTAATAAAAAAAAACTTTCTATTCTACAAGGCCAGCGTGATTTTCTTTGAAATTCGGTCCGCAGCACGAAAGTAAAAAAAAAATGCCTGCGCTTAAATTGGCAGAGTTTGCAAGTACATAATACTATTATGTTAAATGTGCAACAACAGGAACGCAATAGAAATGTAATATGTAAGATTATACGTTGTATGTGTATGAGCCATAGACAGGGTGTTTCAGAAAAGACGCTCGATGTCCCATCAAACGAATGTCTTCGCAACAATAAACAAACCGCTTGAAACGATAGCTCGCAAAGCACAAGGAGTTTGGGAGTTTTCCCTTAAGTAAAACACACTCTCATTCTGGGAGCCATCAGCACCCGCGACCACCGACTGTTTCTCGCATTAACTTCAATGAACGGCAGCGAACAAGGTGGCACGTAGCGCGGTGTCCTGCGTGGGGTTCATGGTGGAAAGGTGAGCGCGAGCGCTGGAGACTCCCACATTGAAAATGTGTTTACGCGACTAAACACTCCCAAAACATCTTGTCATTTGCGGGGCTTTAATTTCAAGCTGTTCGTCGATTATTACTTATAAGAAATACCTTGCGATGAACACTACGACGTTTTTTTTTTTAAAGTCCCTCTATATTTAGGCAGAATTTGAAAACCTTAAAGTAAAAAAAAGCACGAAATTGCATAAACTAGTCTGTGGTGATATTTGAAATTAACATTTCACTTTGTAAATTGGTGAAGTTATGAAAGCTGACAAAATTTAATTCTAAACTTATTTTTGCAATGAAATCCAATGTGAACATGTTTATTACACTGGGCAATGAACAAATGCAATGCAGAAGTCTGAAATTATCACGGCACAATACGGACGCAAACAGCGACATTTATCATTGAAGGGGGGGGGGGTTCTTTCTCTCTACTTACTTTACCTTCAGGTGGCAAATTGCCTTGAGTGAAATGTAAGATATGAAGCTTCCCCCCCCCCCCCCCTCAGCTGTAATCTCTGCGATGAACCGGCGTGTTGCCTTCCAGCGCGCGAGGCTTATTCATTTTATACAAAGCGCAATTAATTACATTTGAACGTTCTCTCCATAACAAGCCGAGAGCTCATCGACGGGCATTGAGTAAATGTTTAAAGGCGTCCATTAAGAACATTTAAACATACGCGCAAATTAACTCCCCCCCCCTCCCCATCCCCTCGTAAATTAACCAGGTGGCACGAGATTTAAACTGGCAACACAACACAAGCTGGCCGAGCTGCAAGTGCTCGACTCACAGGGCTAAACGGCCACCTCAAATCAACAAAGGGGACGCCTTCCAAAGCTGGCCAATTAAGACAATAATTTAGAAGACATTATCATGAGCCATTATCTATCCACTGCTGGCTGGCACGAGCGCACGAGCCCGACCCTCATCGATGCGTCCGCAGTGGCTGGACGCCGCCTCCCAAGCGGCTTTCCTTCATCAGTCTCGAGCCACGGCCATCATCCTCTCTGGCGGTGTGTCCTGCCCCACTGACATTTCTTGACGGCGAATACGATGCCTCGAATTGTTCTCCGATCCTCGTGCGTTCCGTCTTTCTGTCTCTCAGCGATACACGCACACAGGCACTTCTCAGTGCTTTCTGTTCACTTTGCAGCTTTTATAAGAACGCCGATGTGAATGTCTCAATTTCTGATCCACATGTCATAGCTGGATTTAGAAAACGTTTTCCGTACCATTGGCAGCATACGCGTTATTAATCAGGTTCTGGAAAAGACTCATTAATATAAAGCTCCATGAAGCCCAGATTGTGAAAACTGATTTAGTCATCTAAAGCTCTTACAAAGCCCATAAAAAATACGTTTAGAAAGCTATACTGAGATTGTAGGAAGTAACTATTTATATTAGAGTAGAGTCAGACTAGAAGACAGACATTCACCAAAATTATTCACAGCAACATTAGACATTTTAAATTGTATTGGAGTAATTAATGTATATACAGTACTGGAGAAATAACGAACCATCTCGGCAATGCTGATAATATAATTTGGTCAACTAATGGAAATTAACCACGAGACATTATTAAATAACTCAATATAGAGAGGACTGCAAAGTTTGGAACAGGAGTCACGTGACAAAAGTCCGTGTCAGGGACACAACTTGAAAACGCATCACGGCAGGCGTACCCAGGGAAAATTGTGATGTTTGCTTGAAAACAAAATAATTATACAAAGAAATTCTGCTTTTAGAAAACTGAACTTGATCATCTTAAGCAGCACACCAATGTGCCTGAAGAATATTTGAATGTAAGCTGTGTAAATTCGACAGCATGTTTCTTTTCTTCCCTTCCATAGTGTGAATATCTTGCTCCTATGCATGTTGAACGTCTTTCGCACCGTACGTAGCCAACGCTGCTAATCCGAGTGCGCGGCGAAGAGGGGGGGGGATGTACAATGCAGTGCGCCTCGCGGTGCTCCACGTTAACAGGCAACCCACGAAGCCCTCACTCTGAAGCCGTGCGGGGTGAGAAAGAAAAATGACCGCCCTCCCGCTTTCAGATCGAGACGCTAGCGGTGGCTGTCAGCGTCCGCCAGGATGTCGCGCAAACTCAGCGCATTGTGTTGGCGTTCTGGCGCACTCGCTCCGGCACGCACACGCCTGCACACGCACGCACGCACTCACTCGGGCACTCGCGAACGCACGCACTCAGTCACGCACTCACTCAGTCACGCACTCACTCACTCACTCAGTCACGCACTCAGTCACGCACTCACTCAGTCACGCAGTCACGCACTCACTCACTCAGTCACGCACTCACTCACGCATGCACGCACGCACTCACTCAGTCACGCACTCACGCACGCACTCACTCAGTCACGCACTCACTCAGTCACACACTCACTCAGTCACTCACTCACTCAGTCACTCACTCACTCAGTCACGCACTCACTCACGCATGCACGCACGCACGCACTCACTCAGTCACGCACTCACTCAGTCACGCACTCACTCAGTCACTCACTCACTCAGTCACGCACTCACTCAGTCACTCACTCACTCAGTCACGCACTCACTCACGCACGCACGCACTCAGTCACGCACGCACTCACTCAGTCACGCACTCACTCAGTCACGCACTCACTCAGTCACCCACTCACTCAGTCACGCACTCACTCAGTCACGCACTCACTCAGTCACTCACTCACTCAGTCACGCACTCACTCAGTCACTCACTCACTCAGTCACGCACTCACTCACGCACGCACGCACTCAGTCACGCACTCACGCACGCACTCACTCAGTCACGCACTCACTCAGTCACGCACTCACTCAGTCACTCACTCACTCAGTCACTCACTCACTCAGTCACGCACGCACTGACGCATGCCCTCGCCAGCACCGAGCCACGTGATGACACACGGCATTCAGCCGTGACCGCATGAGGAGGCACCGGCTGCCCTGGGAGCGATGCTCGCAAGTGAACGCGGCCCACAATGCCGTTTCCATCAAACTCGCCGGTGAATTAACCGAGTGATTGGATTGAAAATAATTTGAATGTCTCCTTTACCACCCCCATTAGACAAATTGCTTATGTTGGTGGGGAGGGGGGGGTCACGTAAATATTTTCATCTGCGAATAGGCTTGAAGAATGTGCAAAACTAATTATAATTGGCAAAAGGTTTTGTTTTTCATGTAAGCACGGTTGCTGTTTGTTAAGTGGCTGATTTTGAAAAGTTAAATAATACTTAAAAAATGTATCTGCTGTAAAGTCAACCGCACATTTACGAAATGAAGCACATTGCTAGCATTGTATTCCTGGTTGAATTACCTACTAAATGGCACATTTGAGACTTCTATAATGGGCGGTTTATTTTCCAAATGTACTTTCAAAAAATAGACTTTTAAATGCCCTGGCTGTGAGTCAACAAGGCTTTGCACCGTTGTATTTAGAGGCGATCTTAGGGTTTTTGGAAACCCGAGAGAACGCCACTGATTGGGCCCCCGGCCACCCATTTATATACACAAGGCAACGACAAAGATCCCTCCTATAGCCTCAACAGACTGTAGGGGCAAGTGCTGTTAGTGAGCACCTATGAAGGCCGGCACAGCACACGAGGGGGTGGGTGGCCAGCACCACGCCCGGCCGCCTTTATCTCCCTAGTGGCGATGTTTACATACCTCAGCAGGTACTCGTTTGAGGCCGAGTCGACCTAGAAGAGGCCCAGGACAGGTTTAGATAATTTGGCCTTGAGCGGGAATCCAACGTGGGTCACCGGGTTTGTAGCGCAGCTCACTAACCGCTGCACTACCACTCCCCACAACACATACACACACACGAAATGCTGTACTCTATATACCTATACTTGAACGTGTACATGATATTGTATGGTGTGAGGGTAAGTGGTGGCACAAGCGTTAGCGCACTGCACTATGCACCCGACGACTTGAGTTTGATTGCCGGCCACGGCTAACATCAGTGGTGGTGATATTTGCACCCGTAACCGTCCCTTACTTTCAGCATCCCGCACTGAACATCGGGATGAAACATCTGACCCAAGCCTGAAAGACATGGCAAGTCCATTGTCCAGTAGTCGATTGACAAAGACTTCTATATGATGATCATTATTAATAATATGCTGTTTATAAAAAAAAAAAACAGTATATGTACACAAACTAAAAAAAAATGCACACGTACATAAAATGTGTTGCTGATTTACCACCTTATTTAATTAGAAGGACAAAAAACAATTGTTACAAAACAATTCCACCCCCATGTATCACACCTGGTGGCCCTCGGTCAGGGCTCTCTGTAAATATGGGTCATTCTTACGTCGTCCGAACAACTTCTGCTCCACTCAATTTTGAGCCGCCGCTCGGACAGCTGCTCAAGGCTGCTTTAGGATCGCCAAAGGTTGCCAACTCTGATGTCTTTAGGAGCCAAACCGGCCAAGAGCGGGGTCCACCGTACCGACGTTTGTCATTTCCCCCGTTACCGTTGCACGCTGATGAACGTTTCGCGCGGAAAGCTGGGGACGGAGAACCGTTCCCTTATGTGTACAGCACGGTACAACAAATCGCGGCGATGAAAAATGCTGTTTTGACAACGTTTTGTCAAAACAATCGAAGTTGATTACGGTATTTGGGCATGGGGCCTAAACTCCGCGCAGACTGCTGCGCACGGCGTGGGTTATGTACTCGATGCAAATGACCCGTTAAATTACAATGCAGGGCACGCACCCGCAATGAAATGCAGAAGGTGCGAACCGAGCGCAGCCTTTGTCTTTTAACGGATCACGCGCGATGACTACCGTGGCGAACGGATTTATAGGTATTTTGTCATCGCGTGAGGTGCTCCCGCAGCAGACAGAATAACTGCCATGACTACACTCAAACAAACAGGGCACAGCCAGGGGGAATGTATCTATGTATGTTGAACTGATTTCGCACCGTACATGGACAACCGTGCTTATCCGCTGTGCGATGCCTTCCGCAATCGACGACAAAAATTGTCCACCTCAACTTATGTGGTACTGAATCGTTTTTTTTCTGCATTGAAGATCACGAGACTTTGTTTTGCGTCACCGTTAATTTGTCCGATGCTGAAAACGAAAAATATCCGGGGAGCCATAAAACCCGTGAGCAATTGTAGTTTCCCAGGCGGGATTTAATAATCATGTGCGCGGTTGGCAACAACAAGACCAAATAATAAACCTACCGTAGGCTCCTTGTAAAATTTTAATCACCACACTGAAAACAATCCGGTGAAGAATTAACCCGGGAAACAAATACATCAGGGACATCAATGTTTAAAAAAAGCGCTATATTTGTAGCGTAGGTGCACGTACGGTGCATTACAAAGCGTCGCCGGGTGTTCATCTCACGCAATCACGCCCCGCAATTGTGCAACTTCAATCCACGCCACCAGCTCGCATTTCTGCCTCCTGCGTAGCCCACAATAAAGGTTTTTGTTGGGTTGAATCGCGTCCATATAAATGTGTCGTTATTCCGCCACCACCCGACACGGCCAATTCCTAAGGTTTGCCACGTCAACAAAACGTGCCAATTAGTTACTACTTCAACACATCGGTGTGTTAGAGGGTAAACCCGTAAAGTTCCGCGAACTCGTTATAAAGTATATGACTCCGTGTATAAAAGAAAAAAAACTACCGCGTACCGCGGCTCATAGTCCTCCCTACGTGAGTGGGGGTGGTGGGCCCCAATCACCTCGCCTTCCCACAAGCCAGGAGCAGTGAGTTCCGACTTCGGACGTCCGCGGAATTTCTGTACCCCCCACCCACCCACCTCCCTTGTTACGGTTCGTGCCTTTTACCTGGCTCTTGACAATTTTTTTTTTATTCTAGATTGAAAACTGATTTCTTTAGAACTTATTTTCGTGTTTAGTTTGTTGTCCTTCACCTCCTCCCCGCACCTCCAATGAGCACGGTTGTCTAAGTAAGGTGCGAAAGAAGTTTAACATGCACACATACATCATATATCCGTCTTGCAAGCGCTCACTCGCGAGTCACCGTTGCATTGGGAAAAATGAAAGTGATTTCTCCGCTTGGACGAAACACCACACAGTCAGTGTTGAACTAACTTGGAACTAAATTAATTGGCAAGGGGAGCAGAGACTACAGCATGAAGGCTCAACCCGCTTGAGCTCCCCCCCCACCCCCCAACCCAACTTGACTGAGTTCAATGCAATCAACCATCGACGAGTTCGTCCACTGATGTCCGTATCACACGCTCGAGTTCCGGGGAAAAAATCTAAAGAAAAAGAGGTGGCGTTGGCCAACTGTTAAACATTAATTTGATTGCATAGTATATTCATTTTTAAGAGGCTACGCTGCTTTCTTATCCCGAAGTCTTAATGAGCACAAGAACCTGATGCTTCAGAAGCGATTGACTTGGTGAAAGTACAGAAATAAACCGGATGACACCTTCCAAAAAATGTTAAAATAGATTCCGCTGTCCGATGTCTCGTCAAGATCTAAGAGGATCAGCTCCCCAATGTGTTTTCGGGGGTTGCACCACGTGTCGTCAGCATGATCTTCTATGTCTTTCTCTACATGCTGGGAGCTTATTACTGAAATTCTGTTCAGGAATTCAGTTCCTCAAGAAGCTCCCACACAGGTGGTGGAATGCATCATACTGAGGAGCCAGGCCACGACACGTCAGTTCGTTGATTCACATCGATGCTTGCACTAACTATAAATGCATCGCACGTGCAAAAATCACTTATTTTCCATTTCTTGATATGCAAATTATATCATAACGTTACAGTTTAGGCTAAATCAGTGAGCAATGCTTTACCCAAAAAAGAGAAAGATAGAGTTACAATAAAAATGCGAAAGAGAATTACATCCACTCTTCAATTTAACCATGACCCCGAATAGTGAAATATATCGAATCGCCCGGCAGAGGATGGATGAGTTATATAGCTAGACGTCTCATGTCAAATTGGCCTTTCAACCGGTTGCCTTCATCATCTCCAATACTGAAGTCTAATTTACAGCCTGTTGTCCTTTTTGTTGAATATCCTCGTGGCTATGGAAAAATGACGTTCTATAAAATGAAACCTGACAAGCGAACTGGATTGGTCAGCTCGACGCAGGAATCAGTAAAACAAATGGCCCTCCATTTTTGCATAAAAATTCCAAACATGGCAGTCAAAAATAATGCTAAAGGAATCATCTTTTGTTTGCATTATCCCAGCCAAAACGCTGTGCCAGTGGACACACGGGAATCGTCGTTCATCCGCAGCAAATTTTCCCTTTCAGGTGAATCAAGCAGAAGCCCTCGCAGGCCGCTGGATGCGCTCTTATCTCCGTGGTGTTAGCGAAATGGGTACATCGTAAAACTAAATTCAACAAATCTACCTTCTCCCCTCTGAGCTGTCATGTCTGCTTACAAAAGGGTGTTGATTCATGGCGTAACAATATTGACAGTACCAAATATAAAAAGTAAGTGTGTGCTATAATAATAATAATAACAAATAATTATTATATCACCGGTTATTTGCCCAGGAAAGCCTCGCTCCATCTGCGGTCTCTGGGATGTTTGGCCTATTTCTGCTCATTAGCGTGTTGGTGTGTGGGAAGAATCAGGAGTACCCTGGGGAGAACCTACTCACAGCCCATGTCTACAACGTAGCAATATCCCATCGAAGTCTATTGCCCGGCGAGTCTCCTGTTCAAGTGCCAACCGTGTTACAACATCGAACAAAAATCACCAAGCCTTTTGGGCATTTTGCTAACAAAAAACTTCAGCAGCTCCTAAAGAAAAGCATTGTGACCCTCTTGTCTTAGGACACCATGAAGATTAATATGAGCAAATGTGACATTGCTGAGATTCATGACGACAATGCACTTCTTCAGGAACTTGTGATGTTTTATTTTTTTACATAATGCACAAAGGATCAGTGCTTTCTTTTTTATCTCACGATTTTTGTGTTACGTTTGAAACTTGTGGTTTTCCGACCTGCACTATTTTCTGTTACGTTCGGTCTTCATCGCTATTTACAGGTTTGATTACTCACTATACTCAAACCCTGGTGAGTTTTCTGATTGCGGTTAAATCACACGCATTCAGGGTGATTTGGATTACAACTACACGTGGTTAGAAATTCGGGGATGCAGTGGTAAAGCACTCTGCGTCAAAACCAGATGATGACTTGAATTCAATTTGTGGCCATGGTCATTAAGGTGAAATATCGCCAAACGGTGGATTGACAAAGGACTGTGAGTTCTTACTCATTATTATACACCTGTAGTTATTTTGGAAATGCAAAGCCAGGTAACTAAACAGAGCAGCACATGTAAAAATACCTCTGGAGGAGTATTTGCAAAGCTTACCATTCTGGCAGCACATGCGAGGGAAATATGTTCTTTCAAAGTTCATAGATAACCAGTAAACTTTGAATGGCAAGGACAGATATAACAAATGTCATTGGAAAAGGCTAAAGTTTTTTGTTTGGATATTTGTCTTCTTGTACATTGCCTGAACTATACATGAAAGAAAACGCCAAGGTCTGGCTTGTATTAATATCGCACAGGACTCCTACTCCTCGAACCTGCTGCCTCCTAGTGACCAAGTTTAGAAAGAAAGTCAGTGTTTCGTTTTAAATAAATGTCAGCAGTGTGCATAAATAATTCATCTTTTTCCTTCCTTTGCGAGTGATGATTCATCAGCATTGTATATTTTAAAGCAACGTCTTTGTGCAATTTGCTGGAGTTCCACAAAGCCAAAAACGTGAGAAGAAAAAAACATGAAAGCATTCCTCAACTTGATGTTGTGTTTTTTTTTAAACCAAGGTCCGCTTTACAAAAATCTATTTACATGACGTTGAAAAAAATGTTTACAAAACGTTGATAAATGCAGTGTTGCGCTGTGTGTCAAACAGCGGTACCTTTGCCAAAATGTGGTTCTTTAATCTCGGCAAACCGTCAACGCCTGAACGTTTAGAAATTTTTACATGGGCTCCAGTACCCATATGCGGACTTCTCTTCTGTGGCGAATGGACAGATAAGAGCCTGCTCTCTGACGATCTAACAGGTGTCCTCCAAGAGGCAATTTCAATACATCACCTTGCTCTTCAACGGCTCCTAAAATATTGACTCAACGTGGAGCTATGAGTCACGTCCTGGTGGCTCTTTGTTTCATTTCTCACCATTGCAGAGAGGTGACTGGGTGACTCACAGAGAGAGAGCGAGCGAGAGAACTGCGCTGGCACTGCTGAGACATTGACTTTGATTCTGGGCAGACGCCCAATGGTGAAACCCGAATTTCAAGTGGCGTGGTCTAAGCCCAGTCTACGAGTGTCTGCACACAGAAGAAGAAAAAAAAACGTTACATTAAACTTAGTTTAACACCTAATTTGGCTGAAGTCAAGCTGTAAGAAGTTAAAACATCGGTCTGAGTGCCATGCGATGAGCGTTCCTCTCTGTAGCAGAGCTTGTGGGAAAATTACGACCTCGAGTGTGGATAAAAGGTCACTTGAACTGATTTCAGGAGGAGGTCTGTGATATCTCCTTCCATGAACCATTCCCAAACATGGGATGATACAATATTCTGGGGGGGGGGGGGAATGTGAGGAAAATAAAATAAAAAGTCCCGTAACTATCAGGGCATTCGGAAATATATATTTGTTTTGCGGCTTTTTTCTATTAAAAAAGGCAACAACATATATATAGGTTGAAGGTCCCGCGGGTACATTCACCAGCGCCGAGAGACACCCTCTGGGAAGCGCCTCAATGTGCATGACACTGTTTAAAAATCCCTTCGAAACGTCTCCCCTCTTTACATTCTGCCACATCACTCAGTGAGCGAGACGACTGCGAGAAGAATGAACGCCTCGTCTCTGGCCGGACAGCCCTTGAACACGACGGAGCGCAGCGTGTGCCCCCCACCACCCCCTTCCAGTAACCCCAACAGAGACCTCACACTTTGCATTCCTGACACGGAAAATTCCATACGTTTCTGTGGGGTCCGTGTAGTCCATACACAACTGCCTGTGCGTGCGTGCGTGCGTGCGCTAGCAGGCCTGGAGCAGGTGAGACAGGCTCGTCGCTTACCTTTGACCTCGAGTTTTATAAACACGCATACATCAGTATGTCCTTTTTTTGCACAGCTGACAAGGATCACCCACAATTATCGTCGTTTTTACGAGCTTGCGCGTACCACGTACGCTGCGAAGGAAGGATGCGGTATGGTATAAAATATTACCTAAACCAGTTTTTAGAAATGTTATTTCTTTACACAACTGTTTTTTTTTTTCATTTGGCGGATGTGCAAAAGAAATGAAACACTTTCAACCCTGTCATGATTTTGGAAGAGTATGCAAATTACCCTCTAAAATAGCTCTCCCGAGGCCTTTCCACCACCAGTGGCATGAACAAGCACTTGCAGAGCTGCGCATTTTTCTTTCTTTGTTTTAAGAAAACAAAAATGGGCAACAACAGAAAAGAAACCAAGTCCTTCACTTCCCACATTTGCCCGGAAGAGACCATCACTTCTCTAATCCTTTAAGTGGGGAAAGCCACTGCCCTCAGAGCCTTAAACAACTCCAAACAGCTCACGGTAGAATTTCACACCATAAGCAAACAATGTTAACCTGGCACGAGACCGATGAAGATCCCACTGTGCCGGTTTCGCTGAAGGCCGTCCACCAATTTTACGAACCCCGCATTAATCAATGGCCAAAGGAGAGTGTTATGTCCTAGCAATTAAAACAAACTGTGCAGGTTCCATCTCTTGGCAATAGCAGCAGAGGAATGAACGCGCTGTGTTTGGACCGTCATTTGGGAGTGGCAGAGACACTTGTGTGGGCTTACGAAGTAAGGGGGTAGAAATGAATTGTGCTGTTTTGTTGTTGTTGTTGCTGCTATTATTATTACCACTGAAATCAAATAAACGAGTAGCAGGAAAAACACTTAAGAGACATGTTTTTTTGTGCGGAGGCTTCAGACGGAGCACTTTGCACGATTGTTAAGACATATCAAGTCCCCGATGAACTTATTCTAAGACTTATCCGTGCGCCAAATCAATGTGCCCTTCATTTGCCTTGGCATCGTGTTCCCAAATGTGCACTTGACCAACTGGAAATTGTCTCTCTTTGTCTGCTGATCATTGCTCGAACGCAACACACTCTTAGCTGATGATCAAGAATTGTCATGCAATGGTAGCCAAGGAACAGAACGCGTCCAAGTAAACGTCAACTGGGAGATGGAACTTATACAATGAGTTCGTGTGCACATGCTAGGTGGATTTTTACATCGCAGAACTGAGAAGGATGGCGATGACTTAGGCGAGGCTTTCTTCCCGCAGAGGATTGATCATGACTGATGATGCTTTTTTTTTGGACACATGGTATGTTTTTGATACAAGTGCTCATGTGAAATGTTGCATCATACGCACTTACTTCGTGGATTCACTGACCTGACCCAGATTGCTGCGCGTTGGAATTTGATAAATCATTGCGGAGAGAATTCATGTTTTTCTTGTCTGCCCTGAGGCTTGAACTCAGGATTATAGAAGTTCTGGTTACATAACAAATGAATTGAGGAATATACTGGAGTATATACACCCTCACACGTGTGTGTATATATATATATACCCCCTTGGAATATACATAGTGGATTGGAGTGGGTGGTACAATAGTTCAATGCGCTATGAACTCAGGGACACGTGTTTGACTCCCAGCCACGGCCAACAGTCGTGAGTTATATCTGAACTGGTCCTGGGCACCTTCATCACTTAAACACACTGACCGCAGAAGTAGATATTACATACCTACTTCGGATATTATTATAGAGTGACCTCGGAGTAATGATGAAGCACTTTCCCACCCTCCCTGGCGCTGGGAGTGATGTTCTTTCCATGGCAGCCAAACTGATATTTATAATTCTCAAAGTTGGAATTTTTGCCAAATGAACCGCAGAACCAATTTAATTGCAACGGATTTTTGTTGCGCGCAGTCATCGGTAATCATGCTGAGACAATCAACGTAATACACTCGAGATGCAACCATCGATTTAAACCGATAAAGCGACGTATCGTTTGCATGCCCCCGCACTAACTATCGTGCAACCGCTCCGATAGACAAACGCACTCCACAAACGCCGGCAAGCAGGTGAAATACGGTGGTCGCAGCTTGCTTGGTTTTTTCCCCCCTATCTCCAGCATTATAAGTCGAAAAGGGGAACTAAAAAAACGTGGAGACTGAAGTGGTGGGACAGCGAGACAGAGGGCGGGGATGTGATCTCATAAATTCCCGTATCACATTGCATTTCAGCCCTGAAGAGGCTCCAAAATGAGATCAGAGCCCCCTGTGCTCCCACCCCGACATAAATAACGTGGAGCTAATGTGGCCTCGCCCCATCTGTTCTGTCCAACCCACCTCCAAGTAAATCTGCGCTGCCGGTCAATGGGAGAATGCAATGGGAGATTTATTATGCAAGCCACCTGACCAAGTCCAAGCCAAAAAAAACTAAAATACTGACATTTATAATACATAATGTCACCAGCCGAGGCGGGAATTTAAATGTCAGGCTATAAATTGATTCCAAAATTTCTGGAAAATGTAAAAAATATATATTTTAGTAGAATGTTTAAGTGCAAGTTTTGTGTTGTATTTAATAAAAAAATATAAGCAATGTGTTGGCATTTCTACAACACTCTACGTCCATGCTGATAGTTCTACACAAGATCAAGGATTCCAGATTATGAAACAATTACAATGTTTTAATGTACGATACAGTTTTAGTTCCCAAATTAATCTGTGTTATTCTTTGTGGGGAGAAGCGAGATTCATGGTGGTTACATATTTAGCTTAATTTGTAAACGCATCCGCATATGTGTATGTGTGTGTATATGTGTGTATGTTTGGGGGCACAGGTGGTGCATCGGCCAGTCATCTCGGTCAGTCCACCCATGGCACCTAGGTCTGTCCCATGACCTGCCAGCGAGCGTTCGACACTTCACGTGGCCTTAACGTGCACATAGCCTGGCACAAACGCCGTTGTGACGTCACCGCCACTTAGTGGCAAATGGCGGTTGTTGTTATTGTATATTTGGGGAGCAGTGTTGAAGCGTTTAGCATACAAACCTGCTGACCTGAGTTCAATTCCCGGTCACGGCTAACATGACATTTGTACACCGGTGCAGCGTACAAATATCAGCACTGGGGAGATAAACGTGGCTGGGCATGGTGCTGGCTATCCCCCCACCCGCTACCCTGGTGTACTGTACCAACCTCAACAGCACTTGCCCCAACAGTCTGTTAAAGGCTATAATCGGAAACTTTGTCTTTGTAGCGGTTAGCACGGTACGAACCCGAGATCCGAGTTTGATTCCCACTCGCAGCCACCGCCGGTGATAGCGATTATCTGAACCGGTCTTGGGCCTCCACTAGGTCGACTCAGCGTCAAATGATTACCTGGTGTTGCGATGTTGTGGTAAACATCGCGACTGGGGAGACAAAGGCGGCCGGGCGTGGCGCTGGCCACCCACCCCCTCGTGCGCCGTGCCAGCCTTCATTGGCTGCTCGCAAACAGCACTTGCCCCTACAGTCTGTTGCAGGCTACACAGGGGGGGGGGATGTTTGTCTTTGTTTTGTATCTGTGTGCGAGAGAGTGCGTGTGATGTGTGTGTACGCATGCACGTATATGTCAGCCGGTCAGTCTGTCTTACGTGTGTGCGTGCACCAATCACACGTTTCTGAGCGCCGTGGGTCACATGAGGCAACAATCCTGCTCCGTTTGCTGGGCAATCGGGTACTGACAAAGTGGAAGTCAGTGGGTTGCTCATCTTGCCTCAGGGTTCATCATCACCATCATCATAGTGCCATGGCGAACAGTGGGGCAGGTATGAAGCTTGGATCTGGGCTCCTGTGGCTCCCTCGAGAGGACATAACACACCGTGGCGATGTGAATGTTGTGCACGTACATCTGTGTCCCCCCCCCCCCGCCCCCCGATCTGTGTTCGAGCTGTGCCCGCATATCGTTTGGCACGGTTTTCCCAACGTTTCACTCCGCCGTGCGGGAAGTGTCTTCGTGCCGCTCGAAGGAGGTGCCGGCACGTGGAGGGAGACCTCCTCCCTTGTGCTGAACAACCCCCGGTGGAAGACGGAAACACGCAGCACAAGGTGAATAGGAAGAGGAAGAAGACGAAGAAACCCCCACCGCGGCAGTAAATGTGTCTATCAGATATACTGACCCGGTTGAAATTTCTGCGCGCTCCGGTTTTTGCGGCAGCATTTGTCCCTTCGAGCTGTCCGCTGATGCGTGGCCGCGTAGAGGCAGTTGAACGAATGACTAAAAATCACACCCGTGGGTGTGGCGGTGGCCGCCACAAGCGAGCGGGTTTAATGGAGCCGGCAGACCTCGCGGAATACTCGCGCTGATTCTTAACGCCTCACTTTGCAGACATGTGTCGGCAGATGTTAATCAAAGCGGCCGGAGATGCGCGGGATTAACGCCTCGCGTGGCCGTGAGAACAGGCGAGATCTGCTTGTGCGATCTGTCCAGGATTTGGGCTTCAATGTCTTCCCGAAAGGGAACACATCAGTGGGTCCTTCTCTATTCCATGAGAAGAAGACGCAGAAGAATGGCGGAATCTTGCATGCGGATTATTATTTTCTGCATGGCTCATAAAGGTTGCGGGGGGAGGAGGTTAGGCGGTCTTAAATTTACAAATTTGTGAAATTGAGCTTCATAGCGCGTCAGATTTCTCCAGGATAAACAAAGATTGCGATTCTTATTCTGAAATTTCACAGCTGCTAAATCATGGTTCGTTCAGGCAGGTGTGAACTATCTTTGACAATGATAACATACTGCCCGTTGCAATATACTGCTGGATAAAGGACTCCTCGTATTTCACCACGTTGGTCATTGCATGATGTACCATATGACGTGTGTATGCATATATGCTCGTTGAACTTCTTTCGCACAGTACGTAGCCAACCTTGCTAATCGGAGGCACGTGGGGGGAGAGTCGTAGCAACTGTAACTCAATGCCTACCCATGAACAGACGGAGGAGGGAGACATAAAAAATGTCTAATTCACAGCCCTTCGTCAATCCACTGCTTGACGAAGGCCTCTGAGTGCTGTTTTCATTTCGATTTAAAGCTTTCGTGACTGCAGGGATTCATATTCTTGGTTCTTTCGGTAAAGTCACGTAGAAGGGCAACAATATTATAATAAAAATAGAAAACAATATTTTGATTATTTTATTGTTTCCCTTCGTGACTTTACCAAAAGAACCAAGAATATACTGTTTTCAGTTGTGGTGCGTTGTTTGACCATACTTTATCACTTGCTCAGTGGGGGGGGGGGGGGGGGGGTTGGTGAAAGGAGTGTCCCAGGACTGGTTCAGCTGCGACAGGCCAACGACGTTAGCCATGGCAGGGAGTGAAACTCGGGGTCGCAGGGTTCAAAGTGCAGTACGTTAACCATTGTGCAAACACATCACCCCATCTTTTATGTCAGTCCCAGGATTCGATGTTTAGGCACCAAATATATATTTTTCTGCAAGCTCAAACTCAGCACATTATCACGCCCTCTAGAAAATATCATTATACGCCATTATCCAGCGACAATTTGGCAACATTATTTGCCAACAATGCTCGTGAATTTTTCCTTCAAAGGAAAATTTAGCACATTTTAAGCTGAATACGCAACAAATATAGCAACATATTTTGTAAAAAAATAAACTTTCTTTTAGTATGAGCAGTAAAGTAATACTAATTTAGAACGGTTTGTAAATCCACTGCTGGATGAGGGACTTCCCATGATGTTGGCCAGAGCGAAGGCCGAGGAACAGGTGGAGGCATCCAATTTGAAGCCAAACGTGGCCGGGATTTGAACTCAAGTCGGTGGGTTCATAGCGTCGTGTGCCAATCGCTGGACCACAGCTCTACGCCTCTGGGAGGTATTTCGTGCATTCATAAAAAGAAACCACGAAGTTTATCTCACATTCTTCTTCATGCAGATAAAATATAAATTGACTTGAAGAGCCAATAAAAAAAAACATACATTTTACTTTAACGGTATTTTACCATTGAGGCTTTGCAAAAAAAAATGAGAATCCTCAATGGCAACGATCCATTCCTGTTAACAAAAAAACTAATTTCCTAACCGGTGTAATGTTTAACCTCGCATTGCTGATTGACGAGAACTAGAGAATTTCCGTTCCTGTGCAGATCTAAATCCTGATCAAAAAGCACTCGTGGTATTTGTGGTTGTATGCCACGCGCACGGTCCTATAAGGGTTCTAGCAGGTGAGTGCTTTAGTGGGTGGCCGGATTCGATAATATCAACAGACAAGCCAAAACACGAAGCTCTTGGGGGCCTTCATTCTCATGAGACATTTTTTTACACACCGCCCGTGTTCGGCTTCTCGTAATATTGGTGGACACGAGCAGCAAAGCATTTGTTTACACGTCGATTCGCTTATCTTTTTTTCTCTCCCAAATCCTGATGGACATCCAATTTAAACATATAAAGCCGTTAATATTTTTTGCATACTTGCGACTGACTTCGTGGTGAGCGTAGCATAATTCATCTGCAAAAGTACACTTGACTGATTTTTTTGTATACAGCTTTTAATACTATAACAATTACCCATAATGCACCACAATAGCTTTTTTGTAGTGAATGGGAACCCATCACTTATATGGACTCCTCTTGCCCATTAACATCGTGTAATCCAGCGTCATTTGTTTAACAAGCCTGACTCTGCTGATGAGACCCATCAGGTCAAATCCAACGTCTTTGCTGGATAGTATTGGTCTGGAAAGCAAAATTGCTGATGGACAAAAATATATTGTCTCTATATGTGCAGACACAGAGCAGAAGTCTCCTTATAATGCCATTCGTGCATTGTGGTTCTGCTGTTACATAGTGAAATTAAAGTGATTTTCGGCTAAAATTACCACTAAAGCAGTTTCCATCTCCTGTTTACAGCTCTGAGCCAGTGGTGGAAATTACACATTCCTATGACAGGGACACGTCTATCCATAGGATAACCACTGATGACTTCCCCACAAAGTGGCACTCGTTTCATCAACCCTGGAGGCGATGATGGGCTGAGTGAACCCTCAACCGTAATTCCCATTGCGAGCTGCTCGCTCTGCCCCTGAGCCACCAGGCTCCAAAGTCTTTGCTTTATATATGAAGTTAATTTCTGAATAAATCGGATGAAGAATTGTTTTTTATTATTCGGTATCATTATTGATCAACTTGCGTACGTACGCTGCTGACTGCTAACGCACACCAACCACTCCTCTTGCAGCACTGGCACAAATGATAAAGGAATCAGACTCGTCTCAATGCTGGCAGTGCGCGGACGCGTAAATTCCTGCCACCAAACAGCCCGGCACGCAACGAGCACCCGCGTGCAGCTACGGACCTTTAAAACAAAACAAAATCTACACTCAAGTGAATTTTACTCCAGGGCTTTCGGCTGAACCCATTCTTGAAAAAGGAGCGAACGAAACTAAATTCGAATTTCGCAAAGCAAACTCTCAGTCAATTGACCACTTGCTCTACAGGCATGCACAATCTGAATTTGCATTTATATATTTTTTTTACGAAGTTGTGAGGAGGCCATTGCGTTAGAGATTAGCACTGCTAATGAACTGGCCTTTGACGGTAAGATCCGCATGCTAAATCTGGTACACAAAGTAGAGAGATCATGCAACTAAGAATCGCCGCAGACACACTGCCACCAGCGTGGTTTACGCATTTTCTTGAGCGGGGTATAAACCACACGGAGAGCCAAGCAATTGCTCTGCGTGGAATCTTTCTACAAAATTGGGTTCCCTTCCTGACAAAGTTGCGACTGAGCAAATCCACTCCACGGAATATACTCTAGCCACAGGTATATGTGTGTGCTGAACTTGAGATTATTTTCAGGCAAGAGCACGAGATGTAGCTGGTACGTCCAAGAAAAAGCTAATGGTACACTCTGCACGCAGAAGTCCTAAACGTCTCAGCTGTTTTCCCCCACTGAAATATCAAAGCTGCTCAATTTTCTTCTTTGGTTCTTTCGGTAAAGCCACGTAGAATGAGAATAAAATAATAAAATAACACAATAAAATTCTCACGACGTTTCGGCCACAACACAAGCAGCCTTCTTCAGGTGAAAGAACAGAACTGTCGTCCCGAGAATTTTATTGCGTTGTTTTATTTTATTATTTTATTATTTTATTCTCATTCTACGTGACTTTACCGAAAGATCCAAAGAAGATGTGTGAGAACACTTATGCCAAGTGGCACCGAGAAGTCGACACGGCTCCTGGAGCAAGGAATAAAATAAAACTGTCTGGAGGACAGCGCTGGAGCGAGCGCTGTCTTCCAGACAGTCTCGTCCCTTCACCTGATGAAGGCCGTTTGTGTTGTGGCCGAAACGTCGTGAGAATTTTATTGTGTTATTTTATTTTATCAATTTATTATTTTATTCTCATTCTACGTGACTTTACCGAAAGAACAAAAGAAGATGAATCCTTGCAGTCACGAAAGCTTTAAATCGAAATTCTGCTCAATCTTGGTTGGTTCAGGCAGGTGTAAAATACCTTTGACAGTGATAACATACAGCCCGTTTCAATCTACTGCTGGATAAAGGCCTCTTCATATTTCACCACGTTGGTCAGTGCATGATGTACTATGGACGCATGTATGTATGTTGAACTTATTTTGGCATCGTACGTAGCCAACTGTGCTAATGAGAAGTGAGGGGGAAGGACAACAAACTAAACACAAAAAGTGCCATAGCTCCAGTGGCTTCCTAACATCGAAAGGAAGAGCGTTCCAGACGGCCGCAGCGCATCTGAAAGCGCCGCGCGAATGCAGTGACCGCCGTCTTTGTTCGATTTGCCAGCCACAAGCCGCTGCTGCGAGGATGACCGGAGTTGCACGATGGTGGTTAATGCTCCTTGACGAGATGAGCAACGTTGTGTGGTTCATTCGTGGCAAGCACTTTGTGCGTAACGAGTGCGACCTTAGATTGTATTCGTTCGAAAGGCGCCTCCTTGCCCTGAGGGCGAGTGTCTGTATGATCCACCAACCCTTACATCAGATGAACGAATAACAGTTATTTGTCATTGCACTTCTGGATGACGGCTTCCCACGTGTTTTTGGCTCAGGGGCAATGCTGGACCAAACCTCATCGCAGTCGTCGGTGTAGTTTCTGTGAAAGGTGCCTCGGACCAATTCAGATGTCACTCGCCACTGACGCTAGCGGGGCCAGGAATTTAACTCTGGTCACCAGGTTCACAGGACAGGGCGATAACGACTTTGCCAATGTCCCCCCCCCCACCTCAATTATTATTATTTATTTTGTAAAAAGTGAGCTTTCCGCAAGATTTTAGTTCCGTAATCATACACGACCAAGATCACGCGATTATGCACATTTAAAGCGTTATTCTACGATGTAATTAAATGTAAAGGAGTTGCAATGTGTCAGGGCAGTGAAGTTGAGGCGAGGCAGAATGTTTTTGCTGCCCTCTGGTGTCTAACGACGGACATCGCCGCACGTGACCAATTTATCTGCCCAAGACGAGAGGTTTTTTTATCACCTACCAATATCAAGGGCCATTAACCTAGCGCTGACAGTTGTGTCTGCTCACAGCCTCGCATAACACAGTAAGCCGGTGTAACGGTTAGTATAACACTATTTGTTTGATGTCTTTCTCATTATGCTTCCTCTACTTCCTTAATGAACGTGCCGGGGTATCATTGCCCAAAGCGTCTGGAAGACTCAAGGTTTGGCGGGGGGGGGGAGGAAGATGAATAAAAACTTTCTCGCAAAAAAAGCTCTGCCAATCCTGCGTCACAAACTCCCTCGCCGCCGTGTCGCAAATCTCTCGCGCGGAACGAAACGTCGGGACACCACGCTGAGCGACACGTGATAGCAACCCGTAAAAACACACGTGAGATCACGCTCCCTTCACGTTGTACATATTCCATCAGAGTCCTTAAGATCTTCTGATCTCCGACACGCCCGCTTTTGTTAGCGTAGCACCCAAGCTATGTGCGGCACGCCTTGCCACATGAAATCAGGCAATCAGAGTCGGTAGATAGATTAAAGTCTGCTGTGTAAACCCCATCTTTTTCAAGCGGCCTTCCCTCTTTAGTTGGGTCGGTTGGCCCGGTTTCGTTTTTGTTTCCTGCTTTTTATGCATTGGGATGCTTGGATGGAATGCGCATCATACATTTAAAGGAATATATTATGATTGCGTTATGATGATAATGATAGTGGCAGCCGTGAAATGTGCAGTCCTTTGTCGCTCCACTGCTGGATGAAGGCCTCCCCCAATGCTGTGCTGGTGGTGGGGGTTTGTTTAGATCACACTTCACCACACGGTTTGGTTCAGGAGATCAGTTCAGACGTCACTTTCCGCTATGTTGGCCGTAGTTGAGAATCGAACCTGGGTGGTTGCGTTCATAGCAGTGTGCTAATCAACGTACCACCACTCCTTTTAACAATTACGTTTTTTTAATCTTTAAAGGTTACCTTAAGTTGCATAATCATGAATTTGATGCGCCACCAATTAGCGTACCTTTGAATGAGTGGTGAGGTGGCACTGCACCGTGAGCCCAACGATTCCTGACAATGGTCAACATTGGTGGAGATGGATAGGTGAACCTGTGCAGATGATGGATGGTGGCGTGGCAGCCCAGGGCGGGAATGGAGAAAGTCCACCATGGAGATCGCAAACGGCGGTGGTGGTGACTTTCAGAGGCCCTCGTCCAGCAGTGGATCGACCAATGGCTGCTTATGACGATGTTCTGTATGCGATGTGTTCATGTCACCTCTACAGCCACTCGAGGTTGTTGCCATTCACTGCAGTCAGCAGTGACTCTGTTTGTTAAGAGGGAAATCGTACACTTCTAATAACCCAAATAACTAATATCAATGAAGTATTAAAATTAACAAATTTCCTTAAACGCTATTTAAGGAATAATTTCAAACCAGATTTAACCACGTGAAAAACAAATGTGTTTAACATTATAAAAAGCACGCATTGAGAGCTGTTACATGCCTGTACTTGGCAGAGGTTGAAGAAAATAATGTTTCTCTCAGTCCGCTCAGACTCATGGGGCATACATGTGGAAACCAGATTGCCAATTCTGAGTTTTAAAAGTAAATGTTAGCGTACTGTTCTAAACAGTACTGCACACATTAGGACCAAGTTGATTCCAGTGGAAATACCATTCCACCTACGGACAATTTAACCACGTAACATTCAAATGCTTCAGCCCTCATTATGCAACACAATGACTCTATACTTCCTAAAATGAGTTGATGCTATTCCTTCCTTAAATGAGTCTCGTCCCTTACCATATAAGGCGAAGTTAGTCAAACTATGTTTTTGTGGGTAATTCCCAAATGTGGTCTCATAACGACTCTCTGTATGGATTTTTTTATTACTTCTAAAATTTCACTGCAAACATTCCCCTTATCGACATAATCTTCAAACTTCCGTGGTTCAGCTGCAATTTTTTTGGGTTTATTATTATTGTGTTAATGCCACTCGAAAAATATATTGCTGGATAAAAATAAGAATTAAAAAACGTTAACCAGATACAGCGACAGATGTATGGTTTTCTGAAGTGAAGGATATCAATTGCCATCGCTTTTATAGAGATACCTTCATGTACAGGACACGTAAACACACTCCCGCACATGCAAGGGCACTTTACTATACGAGCAGCAGTTGCCTATCGCCACTAGCCAGAGGATGAAAAAAAAAATTCCAACAAAGAGGATCGCGCTGAGGTACCACTGGAGAATATTGTGACCTTTGACCTCACGAGAAGAGCATAGGACAGAGACTGGCGTGCGATCAGGCTCTGGACATGGATGCGAAGCCGGCAAACCTCGCGAACGACTCGCGGCGGCCGCGACTGAGTGTCAGCGGTGTGCACGCGCAGCCCGTTTCGTTACAATCCACTGCTGGATGATGGCCTCCCCACCGCCGCGCGATTTCGTGGCCAGTTCTTCGACCACGTTCACCATGCCGGTCGCTGCAGGGTTGGTTAGTGAAGGCGAGGAGCGTGGCAGCCTAGCACAGTACACCAATGGGTTGTCGCCGCAATGCCCTCTGCTGCAGTTTAAGATATACATTAAAATAACATACAAATGTATATCTTAACTTGAGATTGTGGCCAAGCGATCAAGTGAAATTATAATTACTATGCTCCTTTACCCAGAAAGGTCCGAGTCTAGCGACAATTACAGAGTGACTCAGATTTTCGCATCATGATAAAAAAAAAACGCTAACAAAAAATCGGAGTGCAGGCTATGAAACAATGAGATCTAAACAACAACGCGCAAAGATGTGCATTGGACGCACACAAGCTCTCACTCCAATACAGACCATCAGCTCGAGAGGCGCTGCACGTGTTGCTGTGTCATCGCTTTAGACGCTGCTGTGCGCGCACTTAACGCGGGCCTCACCCGTGCTTGGGGACTTCTCAGTCTTCTCTGCAGCTTTGGCCGACACCTCGTCTGGGTTCGTGGCGTTAGCTGCCTTGTCGTCAGAATCGTTTGAGTCTTCTTTGTCAGACTCGGGCTCTCCGTCCTCTTTGGGGTGTTTGGCAGCTAGCGGGGGGAAAAATACGTAACATTTATCTCAGAGGAGACAGCTTGATTCCCATCGTTTTAGACAGAAAATGTATTGTAATAATAACAACACACGCTATTGGTCAAACTGTTGTAAGTGGACTTCAGGCAATCCACGTCACTAGAAAGGATGATCGCCCCTGGTGAAGGATCACTGATTGGCGGCCAAGGAAGGCATGCGCGAACGTCCTCGGTGGAGATGAAGCCATGAAATAATTAATCGTGCAGCTACAATATGGATTATTACATCACATGTTTGTGTGGTATGGTGACAGTTTGGGGGAGGCCTTAATTCAGCAGTGAAATTATCACGATGAACCAATGGGTTTCAGCTTCATACGGATGTAATAAAATAAAAATTAGACGCTTGTACTAACACATGCATGGAGTGTTAATGCTAAGTAGCTTACCGGATGCGGTGGCTGCTAAATCCAGTGGCACCAGTTCTTGAGAATCCTGACCATTAACAATCTGCACTGTGAAACTCTGCTTCTTCTACAGCAGAAAACAGAAAATCCAACCGCGCAAATATTTGTTATTCAACACTGTCTATAATAAAGATGGAGCAATGCAATTACAAAAATCTCAACACATTGGTCAATGACACAGGCAACGTTTTGGGCAATGGCTCTTATTCATAGCAAATTAGTTCAGATGGGACATTGTCCAATTATATATATTTTTTTATTTTAAGGCCATAGTGTTGATGATGAATGTGTTGACTTGTTTTATTTGTGCTTGTGCCGCACTGAAAAGGCAAATATTTGCTTTATTAGGTTAACACGTAGACTTTTGGGACCAATATCATCCAAAATACAGATTTGGCTGCTGCCTGATAATGCTAGTTGTAATTACTGGCGAAACGTCGTACTCAGATTGTAAATGTTGTGGATTTGCATTCCAACACACCGGTGTGCTATACTCGTAACGAATTGGGATGTTCTGTTTACGTGACAAACCTTACACATTGGCTGTGTCGGGTGGTGGCGGGTTTAACAACACATTTATATTTATGCGATCTAACCCAAAAAATAAACTGCATTTTGGACTTATTTTTTCTATATATAAAAGTACAGTTCCTTGTCAATCACCTGCTGTGTCATCCATGGGAGGTTGTTTGACCATACTTTAACAGTCTGGTCAGTGCAGGATGCTGAACAGGGACACGAGGATCTGTTCAGATATATCTCACTACTGATGTTAGCCGTGGCCGGGAATCCAGCTCAGGTAGGTAGACTAGTACAGCAGTGCCCTAACCACTGTGCCACCAGTCTGCTCAGCTGTCTCTTTATCTGTCTATATAGAATATCCTATGAGACACTGGATTTCAAATGTTTCACTTAGAACCTAATTTGTAGTATAGTGGAGTATGTTAAATCTTGAAAAAAATATTACGAAATAAAATATATATTTAAATATGGTGCTGTTTCCAAATAGTCGGTGGAATGGTGGTGCAGCGGTTAGCACTCGACACTGTAACCTTAGTGAACTGAGTTTGATTCCTGGTCCTGGCTAACACCAGTGATATCTGAACCGGCGCTCAGCTACCTTTCACCAGTAGTCTCAGTGACCAGCATGGGGAAGTATGGTCAAACAAACCTATATAACCAATATGGAGTGGGAGGCCTTCATCAGCAGTGCGATAATGAAGGGCTCATCATTATGATTATGCATTCCATAGACATTACTCGTTGGTTCTTTCGGTAAAGTGACATAGAAAATAAAATGAAATAATAATAGAATAGGACGTTTCGGTTGCAACACAAGCAACCATCATCAGGTAAGAATGAATGATAAAACACAGACACGGGAACAGCATAGGCAGACACACATGCAGAGAGACACACACACAAAGACACACCGAGCGAGACACACACCAAGACAAATGTGTGTATGCCTATGCTGTTCCCGTGTCTGTGTTTTATCATTCATTCTTACCTGATGATGGTTGCTTGTGTTGCAACCGAAACGTCGTATTCTATTATTATTTTATTTTATTTTCTACGTGACTTAACCGAAAGAACCAAAGAGTAATTCCTGCAGTCACGAAAGCTTCGAATTCAATTAGACATTTTTATACATATAACAGAGACAAAAATTAAATATTTACGATATGTACTTACACGTATCTTCATCCACATGCAGAGCACGGCGATGATGATGGAAACAATAATTATAATAATGGCGATGAGAATTATGTACAATAATTTACCTGAAAAAGAAAAGTTTCAAGCAACCAAGTTAATCTGTGCTTGATCACATGACATCCATTCTGTTCTTTCTTACGGACAAATAAAACAAATTCGGAAAGCTTACGGGTTGATAGACTAAAAGATGTCGATATATTTTAGGATATATGGAATCGAAGGCAATTTATTACCCATATTGTTCCAAAAAAGTGACTGGTAAGCAATGACATGATTATATTTTATTGACTTTTTCACTGATGGCCCATATAGGAGAGAGGACGCTCACCAACACTTTCCGGAAAAAACGAGCAGTATCGCTTAAACACTGCTGGATAACATTGGTCTCACGTCAGATTATCTGAACTACTGAACAGTATTGATCTTTTTTGTGGAAATATGGAATACATGTTTAGATTTGATTTTAGTTACGTATGTATGTAACAATACAGGACCAAAAAAATACCGAACAGGGGAGACTGCTGAACAGATGAATGTATTCTACTGTCTTTCACAGCCTTGAAAATGTGATGTCTCTCATTTATTACTGATGCATTGCTTCATGTGTTTTATATATTGTTGCTGTTACGTGTCCTTTGATGATTGATATTTTCTCACGAACCATAAATATATTCACACACGTTTTCGTTCTTCCAATTTAGTCACAATGTTAAGAGGACTGGGACTGTTACAGAAAACACAAACTTTAAACATTATAGCTGCGCTAGTGTTGAATTGTAGGAAATTAATCAATAATTTTGTAGCCGGTTTCAATGCCAATTCCGTATGCTTTGCATCGTGAAAGGAGATTCAAAGTAAAAAAAACAAAGTTTATTTCCCGTTTAATTTCATCATTGAGGAGATGTCCACCTCTCGTCCACAGACTTGAGTCAGTGGCAGAAATTCCACATTCCTAGAGCAAGGGAAGTTTATCCAAAGGACAACGAAAACACTTCGTACTAGCCAAAGATATTGTATGACGTCTTATTATTCTCAGAGTTGGGCATGTTTACCAAATTAAGTAAAAAGGCGAATTTCATATTAGCGGTTTTTTTGCAGTCATTTCGTGACTGGGCCAAGAACATCAACTCGCTACACGTGAGAACCCAGTTTTAATCACAGGTGGTCTGGATCTGTATTTGAACCCAGGAAGGTCGTGAATGCCACCTCAGTACTTTCACCTCTGAGCTACATGGCCACTTCTGTGATGTAGCTTTTAAATAAACAGAAAGGTACCTACTCTCTTTTTGTTGAGGTGCAGCTGTGCCTGAAGTGGACAAAAAAATCGAAGGAAAAATGTCATTACATTACACATTTTATTATTATTATTATGGTATTTCACAAAGCAAAGTAATTATTTTCCAAAAAATATTATTGAGCCTATTATCGTGCACGTTGCATCATTAATGGTGCATCAAGATCAAAATTATTTATTTGCTCAAATGAACATTGAGGCAGTGCTGACGTACTGCTTACAGTCATAAGCCAGTGGTGGAAAGTCCATAGTCCTATGACAAGGGGAAGTCTATCCATAGGACAACCACTGTTGACTCAATCAAAAACACGTAATATCATCAAATCAATGTCATTATTATTATTATCCTAAGACTTGGACATTTTTTTACAAATTCAATAACAAGCATAATCTAATATAATAGGTTTTTATGAAGTCATTCGTGACTGGCATAAGCACATCAATTCGTCCCACTTGAGAATCCAGTTTAGTCGCAGGTGGCGTGGACCCGGTTTTGAACCCAGAAACCGAATAGCACCACCTCAGTAGTTTGACCTCTGAGCCTCCTGGCTACTTCTACGCTTGGAGCTTTCAAATGAAGAGAAAGGTACCTACGCTGCGTTGTCTTTAGAGTTGTCGACTTGGCTGTGGCTGATGTGGAAACAAGAAAGACGTAAGTATGAATGACTTTAAGTAAGTAAGAACATTTGATATTATAATAATACTTGTTTTTTTACCCTTTATCTGGCAATAAAACTGACACCTTTTAATACAAGGAGTCATGTTTGCATTGACCACAATACCTGCGGTCGGAATGCAAACAAAAAGCATAACTCTGATAATGTATGCACTGTCCTTGAAATTGATTGGTCCACACCCGAGACAGCTTTCCTTAGAGCCTAGTCTCACGTGGTGTTGGACCAGATGACGCCAAAAGACGTCACCAGGAGACTCAGAGGTCAGACTGGTCCAACACCATTTGAGACTAGGCTCTAAGGAAAGCTGTCTCGGGTGTGGACCAATCAATTTCAAGGACAGTGCATACATTATCAGAGTTATGTTTTTTGTTTGCATTCCGACCGCAGGTATTGTGGTCAATGCAAACATTAATCCTTGTAAAAAAAAGGTGTCAGTTTTGTTGCCGGATAAAAGGATAAAAAACCAATGATCATCTTTTGCTACTGGCAAAAGGAGGTTCCAATGGTGGAACATTTGATATTGCACACTCCAGTCCATCACGAATGCGCATTGATCCCTCGTTGAAGTAGGCTCTCTGAAACAACAACACCGTTTTGAGTCTGTTGCGGAACTGTCTCAGACCCAGGGATGGATCCCGAACGTGAGCTGGTAGCGTGCTCCAGGGCTTTCGGCCAGATACCCCGAAACTGCGCTGGCCGTATCGCACGCGAGGTTTACACAAAGCGAGTACACCAGCAGGTGGCCGCGAGCTGCGGATCTTAGTCGGAGCACATTTGGGTGTGTTGAAACTGGTACGCACTGATCGGCGAGACAGGATGTAGCAGATTGATGGAGACTCTTAAAGATGAGTAGGCAGAATTTATACGTGATCCTGTATTTAATAGGTAGACAGTGCAGCTCATCACGTATCAAACTCGTGACCGGATCATATTTGAACATGATTATTATGGTGTTTCACAAAGCGAAGTGATTTTTTTTTCATCCTGGAGTCTATTTTAGTGCAAATATGGTCCACATTGCATCATAAACGGAGCATCAAAGTCAAAGTTATTTCCTGCTTAAGTAAGCATTGGGGCAGTGTGCCTATCGTGTTTACATGCCTGAGCCCTTGGTGAACATTCCACATTGCTATGGTTAGGGAAATTCTATCCATAGGACACAACCACTGTTCACCCAAACCATAAAACGTACAATTGTAAAAAAAAAAAAATACTATTTTTTATTGCTATTATTCACAGCGTTGTACATTTTTACTAAATCAAGTAAAAGGGTACATTTTATACGGTCATTAGTGACTGAGCCAGGGACATCATGCCAGTGACACTTGAGAGCCCAGCATAGTCACAGGTGGCTTGCAGCTGCATTTGAACCCAGGAACTCATTGATACCACCTCAGTTGTTTTTCAACTCTGAGCTACCAGTGATGTAACTTGTAAATGCAGGATGCTTCAACAAAATGTGAACACTTACATGACACTATCGTTTTTTTAATGGAAAAAGAACGGATAATCCACTGTAACAAGATAAGAAACGTATGTTGATAGCTTCAAAAAGTCTCTACTTGTTCGCCAATCATTGTCAACACACGCTTGGAATCTTCTCAAGGTGGTCTCTAGAGCCCGGAGGCACATTTATTTGGGTGTTGTTGCAAGTTCTCCGAAATGTTAACATTGTTTTGAAGCACCCTGTATACCAAAAAGGTACATACTCGTTATTTTCTTTGCAGATGTCGCTTTAGCTGTGGCTGATGTGGGGGGGGGGACAATGGCATAAACATTAATTATTTTAACACCATTCTTGTTGTGTTGTTTCTAGAAATAAAAATATTTTTACACTTTTGGAGTTATTTCAGTGCAAAGTGGTATATGTTGCACAGTAAATGGAGCATCAAAGTCAAAAGTCAAAGTTATTTCTTCGCTCAAACGAACATTGAGGCAGTGTGCCTCTAATGTTTACAGCCCTGTGCCCGTGGTGGAAATTCCACGTTCTTGTGGTAAGGGCACGTGTATCTATACCACAACCACTGTTTTGAACTCAAACCAATTTTTTTTTATTGTTAAACCAATTCCATTATCATATCTTCTTCCAAAAGTATTTTTTTATCAACAAAATAATTCAGGTACACAACACAGAGGATATGAAAGCAGGTTGACACCAGCACAAACACATTACAGATTACAGTGAAATGGAAACCTGTCAAAACCACACGTTTCAATGAACCGTTGCAATAAACTCTACAATCCCCTGGTGTCTTCCTAAGCTCTGATACCCCTGTAGGAGAAGGGGAATAAGGAAGGGGGGGGGGGGAGTGCCTAAATGCCCTAATGAATGCTCTTTAAGAATCAATGACCCCAATAGAGGATAGGTAGTGAAGGCGCTCCATATTTGGTGGTAGGCTTCCTCTCTGCCCCTTGGTTTTGCACTTCGATGCTATAGAGCGGCAATTTTTTCTCTCCCATTTATTGGCCCATTCCTGCAGTGCATGCTATTTCCAGTTGGCTGTGATGGTGCGTTTAGCCATAACATTGTATTATTATCATTTGTCTTATTCTCAGCATTGGACATTTTTACGAAATTAAGTATGAGGGTAAGATGAATGATAGCTTTTGCGCAGTCATTGGGGACTGGGCCAAGAACATCAACTCACTACACTTGAGAACCAAGTTTAGTCATAGGTGGCCTGAACCTGAATTTTAACCCTGAAACTCACTGTATGTACGTATTATGTTGAACTTCTTTCGCACCATACATAGTCAACCGTGTTAATCGGAGTTGCGGGGGGAAGTACAACAAACTAAACACAAAAAGCAGTTCTCAAAAGTTAGTTTTAAATCTTGATGATTTAAAAGTGCATAGCTCCAGTGGCTTCCTAATATCGGAAGGAAGAGCATTCCAGACGGCTGCAGAAGCGCATCTGAAAGCGCGCGATGCGGTGACCGTCTTGGCCATGTGACCCATAAGCCACGTGGCCACTTCGCCCCTTGAGTCTTTAATTAAGCAGAACGGTACCTACTCTGTGGTGAGTCTGCAGTTGTCATTTGAGGAGTGGCTGCAGTAGACAAAAAAAACACAAATAATATAATTATTTTGATAAACATTATTATTATCACGGTGTTTCTAAAAGCAATGTAACTTTATATATATATATAATCCTTCAGTCTATTCTAGTGCAAATTTTGGTGCACATTGAATCGTAAATGGTGCATCAAAGTCGATGAGATTTCCTGCTGAAACAAAAAAGTATTGAGGCGGTGCTTATCCATCTTCTTACAGCCCTGAGACCGTGGTGGAAATGCCAGACTACTATGTCATGGGTGAGTTTATCCAAATAACAACCACTGTTGACTTCCAACATACCACTTGGTAATGACTTACAAAACTCAAGAAGGCCTTTGTCCTCAGTATCTGCAGTCCCGTCTGCCCCCCCCCCCGCCCCCCCCCCCGCCCCCCCCCCCCAGACGTCTGGTAGATCTAGCTTGCGTTCCTCAGTCCAGGCCTTGCTAGCTCAATCTATAATATTTCATTTTACGCTGGGCGGTAGTAGGGGCCTTTTTGAGTGTAGCGTCTAAGATTTGGAACTCTCTGACGCCGGCCCTCAGATTGCCTGTGGGCACCAAACAGTTCAGGAACTCTGCAAGCCGCATTGTTTTATTTTAGCTTTTCCTTGAGTATGTCCTCTCATCTTGATGTTTGTACACGTGTCTTGATGTTATAGGTAGGAGGATTACCTTCGTTTAATATATACCGTTACTTTCTGCGACGCCCTCTTTAGCGGGGGCGAGTTTTTACTAACAAAAAATGTAATTGAATGAAGGAATTAACGAATGAAAGTATACACCCAGTTTATTGACTCCAAAGGGATGATGGGCTGAGTCAAACCCCCAACAATGATTTTAACTTGCAACGTTCTGATCACAAATGGGTTTGATTTACCTGCAGAGCCACCAGGCCAGAACACCTTGTTTCGTTATTATGCCTTAACTGTTGGCTATACGTGAATAAAAAAAAAATGTTTGCTCTAATTTTTAGAACTCTTCCATTAATTACAATTTGCTTGAACTATTCTGGAAGGCAGCTGAATACATTTAGCTAATTCATAAATGCGTTCACCCTTTATTTCAATTATACAATTGCCCATTGTATATTTATATGAGAAAGGCTGACTTGAGTTTGATGACTCTTTTCAGAATGTTCCTGTCTGAGGATGTTTGGCTATTTCCATTAAAGAAGTATTTGGCATGTGGGGAGAAAATGGGAGCGCCTTTAGAAAACCCCACATGCACCAAGGGAGAGTACTCAAAGTTCCACGCAGATATATTCAATAGGCAAAATATATATGTATGTCCAATGAGTGGACAAATTCCATCTTTTGACCTCATTCACTGATGTATTGTAATCTTCTGGCACCTTACCGACTGTGCAATCAGACATGAAAGTTAAGATATTTAACTTTTATTTTATTTACCCCTAACCTTTGGCTGTGTGTGTGTATATATGTATCAAGCACCATATACGTTTATCTCGCCTTCATATTTCATGAGTTTCAAAATGTATATACTCAGCAATAACACGTAAAAAAATACTTAGCAAACAGTTTACGTGTCATTCCTACGATGTACGTATGTATGAGAAGAGGTTTTCCCCTTTTTTCTGGCATCAAAACACCAAACTGAAACCTTTTACAAGTGGAGACTCTTTGACTTTTTGAAGCTATTAACATATATTTATTTTCATGTCACAACGTATTATCCGTTCTTCTTTACCATAAAAAACGATAGTCCCTTCTAAGTGTTAACATCTTTTTGAAGTACCCTGTATATATGTCCTTTTATGTACGATTGCATTGTGTCAATATATCAATATACATATTGATTGTTATATTTCCAATAGAGAGTACTTACATGATGAAGTTTCGCTTTCTTGGGTTGCGTTTGAAGTTGAGACTGTTAAATGAAAAACATTTAAAAATATATTTAATTTATTCATTATGATTATAATAGAGGTGTCTCACTCAGCAAAGTGACTTTGTGTCATTTTGAAGGCTATTTCAGTAAAACTTTGGAATACATCGCAAAGTGAATGGAACATCGAAGGATAAAAGTCAACCTGATTTCCTGCTCGAGGTGGCAGGAAATCAGTTTGATGCGGTGCTCACCTTCTGTTTGCAACCCTGAGCAAGCAGAGCGGAAATTGGATGTTACAATGGTGGGGCCAAAGTATATCCATAGGACAACAACTGTAGACCTCCCCACAAAGTGGCACTGATTTTACCAACCGAGGAGGGATGATGGGCCGACTCAACCACCTTTTGATTGCCTCTTGCTCTACCGTCCGACGGGGTTTCACACCTCTACGTAAGTGCAACATTTATGATGATTCATCCCTCACGAATGCACATTAAGCTCAACACACTGGTCCATAACACTGCTCTAAAAGGGAAACAATACATATTAGGTGATTTATTTTTTTGTAACTGGCCCTTGTTCACAGCGCACACTGATCTTTGTATGCTGAAGAAGGGCCATAGGATGAAATTATGGTGTTCTTTTTGTTATTGTAATATGTGATTATGCACGACGGCCAACGCTGTGACACAGCGAGAAATGTTTATTTATCTGTCTCCTCAGCACTCAGGCCTCTTGAGGTACACAGCCGAGCAACCTTCATCAAAGGGAACTGTGTGCAAAAATTCGAGCGGATGTCGAGGAAATCCAGTCTTGAAGTCCATTTACAGATATTCTCTGGGTCTTTCGGTAAAGTCACGTAGAGAGGTTCAAAGAAAATAACAAAAAACTCCGACGTTTCGATCAAGAAGAGGGGGTTAGCTTCTAAAGGTAAACTGTCTATAAAGGTTTTGCAATGGGCATAGCCCAAATGTCAGCAGCCAATGATAGTGTGAGTGGTGGGCAGCGACCGCCACGGTGGTGGGTGTTCCACCAATCAAAGGGCTGCCAAGTAAAAATTTGCATGTCAATGTAAAATCGTTGAGCGGCCTCCACGGCCAGCGCCCTGAGGTGGCTATGTTAATGTGAGATATTAGCATGTTAATGCGGGATCGCAGAGCAGCAAACCTCGACAAACGCTTGTGTTGCGATCGAAACGTCATAGTTGTTTTGTTATTTTCTTTGAACCTATCTATGTGACTTTACCGAAAGACCCAAAGAATATGAATTCCTGCAGTCACGAAAGCTTTGAGTCCATTTACAGATTTTTAAACATAAGTCAATTTACAGAGATGCATTACATCAGGCTATATATATATCTGGATTCCTCTCAAATCCCATTGCGAACAATGTAAAACAAAAAAAGCACTTTTTCTACGAATAATCGGACGTTAAGGCCACCATCTCAGCCATCCTCTTCCCAATCCAAAGTTTAATGTGAGACATTTACAGTATAGTATTCTTCTCAGACAAAATTTACAACATCCAACTCCGGCTCATCTCATCTAGCCCCCCACCCCCAACCTCCATGCTGGATTTTTCCCCCACCTTTTCCCCAATACACCATTCTCAGAATGTGTTTTTGTGGTTGCCACTTCAACGGTCGTGAGATTTAATCTCTCAGTTCATTCCCCGTACCAAATTCATTCAAGAAAATTCAATTTTACTCTTTTACTCTGCCCATGTCACCAACATTTGCAATCAATCTCCCAGCTCTGGCATTGTCCCTTTGACCTTCAAACTGGCAGCTGTCAAATCGCACCTGAAAAAGACTGTGGCCTCGACTCTTGAGGTTCCAAATAACTATCGTCCAATCTTCAATCTACTCTTCATATCCAAGGTGCTCGAATGTCTGGTTGCTTTGCAGTTGAACCACCATATCTACTCTAATGACACACCACTGAGACAGCTCTGGCTAAAATGGTGAATGGCCTTTGGATCACTGCTGACTAGCTCCCCCAGTAATCTCACTTTGCTGGTTCTGAGTTCAGTCTTTGTTTACACCATCGACCATGACATCTTGATTTACTACTTGGGAAGCATCATCGGAGTCTCAGAAACTGTGCTCCATTGGTTCAGATCTTATATGACGAATTGGGAACGGTTCGTATCCATGTGAGATTTTGAATCTGCCCCCAGCGCTATTCATCTGGGGACTCTCAGGGGTGCCGTTCTTGACCCTCTTCCCTGTTGTAATTATACAGTTCCTCTGAGTCATATTTTCCGACATATTGGCCTAAAATGTTAATGCAATGTGCACGACGCCCACATTTCGGCCGCTGACTTCCTTCAACAGTTGGATGCAACAAAACTTCCTCCAGATTAACAGTGTCAAAGCAGAGGCGATGCTCATCTGATCACCCCCACCAACTACAAAAAGCTGCACGCTTCAGCATTATGATCGAGGGCCAGGTAATCTCTTTGGCGCAGAAAGTCAGAAATCTAAGGGTTATCTGCGACCCCACACTGCCCTAAAAGGCTCATTGAAAATATCACAAAAACTCATTTTTTTCTATCTTAGGACCATCTCCCGTATCCAATGCCTTCTCTCTGCTTCAGATGAAGAGAAGATGGTTCATGCCTTTATGTCACCTCGCATTGACTGCTGCAATGGCTTTGGTTCTCGGTGTGGATAGGATTCTCCTTAACAGCCTGCAGTGTTCATATTCTTAAATCAAAAAGCCTGCAGTGTGTTCAGGTTGTGGCTGCTAGGGTGTTAACCAGAGTTCCTTCTCCAGATCACATTCTGCCTTGTGTTGGTCTCTCTGCACTGGCTTGCAGTTTCACCTACGATTCAGTTTCAACTTACATAGCTCAGAACCACCTTGCCCCAGGCGACATCAGAGACACACTGCTGCGACTCATATGTCCCCTCAAGGTCACTAAGATCGAGGGAATCAGTTCTTCTCTGTGATCCCAGGTCAAGGCTTCGATCGATGGGCGACCAAGCTTTTTTTCCTGAGTAACCCTTAGACTCTGGAACTTTCTTCCACCAGGGTCTTAGAATCTCTGAGTCTGTGGACATCTTTAAAACACATCTTGAAATGTATTTCCTCACTTATGTTTCTTCGACAATGAGTGAATAAAGTCAGAAATCTTTATTTATTATATATTTTAATTTCATGAGGTTTTTTTTATTCTGAGTGTTTCCTGCTGTCTTGAACATTGAGATCCTCGATAAAAGGCCGCTATATAAAGTAAATATTAATTATTATTATTATTTCTACCATGTTGCAGTTTTAACCAAATGAGACTCTGAATGGGATTATGAACGTATTGGGAATTCGGAATCAGAATATTTATTTATACTGGAGGAATCCGATGAGCTATGAAGCTCTTTTTCACAGATGTCCAGTCGAGGTGGGTAAGAACGTTACGACAACAAACAACAACAAAAACACGACAGGAGTGTAAAGTACCAGAAAGATAAACAAATCACCCAAACACAAACAATTAAAACACGGAACCATCCACATCCTACCAGGCAAAGCCCACTGAGGTATTAACATTATTTTTCAAAAAGCGACATTCCAGTGCCAGAAGAGATTTCAATGTAGTAGGGATTTGAAAGGCGGTCAGAGGGCATTGAATTGGGCGGGCAGACCTATATATTATTCCTTGCTCCAGGAGCCGTGTCGACTTCGCGGTGCCACTTGGCATAAGTGTTCTCACACATCTTCTTTGGTTCTTTCGGGAAAGTCACGTAGAATGAGAATAAAATAATAAAATAATAAAATAAAATAGCGCAATAAAATTCTCGGGACGACAGTTCTGTTCTTTCACCTGAAGAAGGCTGCTTGTGTTGTGGCCGAAACGTCGTGAGAATTTTATTGTGTTATTTTATTATTTTATTATTATTTTTTTCTCATTCTACGTGACTTTCCCGAAAGAACCAACGAAGATGAATCCTTTGCAGTCGCGAAAGCTTTGAATCGAAGTGTTCTCACACAGTCACGGGAGAGTCTAATCAGCACCGAGCAACTGCGCTTGGGGTGAAGCTCGAGGTTCCGAGGCGTCTGTGTTCCCCTTCACGAATAGGGAACTTCAAATACGACGTCGTCTTAGAGCCAACAGCTTGCACGTGTCTGGCTCCCTTTTTTGAGTTTCGAAACCACATTGTCGAATAGCTATGCGCATTATTGGGGTTGTGTTCTTTTACATGTTTGAAGATATTTTTTTTTTTACAAATTCTGTACTTTGTTTTGAGTTATCCATAACAGAGTCTGTTTGGGTTAGACCTGCGTAAATATATAAATGTGTCGTTAAACCCAACACCGCCCGACACAACAAGTTAGTAAGGTTTGTCACGTGAACAAAACAAGCCGTTACTAGTTCAGCACAATGGTGTTTTGGAGAGTAAACTCACAACATTTACAATTCGAGTACGACGTTTCGACAGTTATTACAACCAGCTTCATCAGGTAACAGCCAGCGAAAACCTACATGATAAACTGTTTTTAAATATGTTTTATCGCGTGTTAAACGCTCTGAGACACCCTATAAAAAATATTATGATAATTGTAATTATTTCCCATTGTGTAGATTATTTATACAGGATGGGGTTTTAATTCATAGACTGTGACTTGGCACCCTGTGGCTCCATCAACTAATCTGTCCACCAGTCTCATTATATTTAATATAATAATTATTGTAACTTTACTATTCATAATTTGCAGTGCTTTACCCACCTATTGCAGGTTATAGACATCCCCACGCCATTTCAGTCGTGTGGGTTGTTTGACCATACTTCACCACAGTGGTCAGTGTGGGTTGGTTGAAGGGGTAGCCAGGGGCACATCAGTTAAAACTTAAAAATACTAAAAAAAATTTTTATTTTAATCTAGATTTGAAGTTTTCGTGACTGCAGGGATCCATACTCTTTGGTTCTTTCGGTAAAGTCACGTAGGTATAAAAAATAAAATAAATTAAATCACGACGTTTCGGACGCAACACAAGCGTCCGTCATCAGGTGGGACAACCACAGCAAGAAACAATTACTGAATTGTTTATATATTTTTTATACCTACGTGACTTTACCTAAAGAACCAAAGAGTATTTTTATTTTACCAGGTAGGGCCCACTGAGCAATATAGCTCTTTTTCAGAAACGACCTGGCCACAAATGATAGCTCAACGACGTGGCATATCACGTGGAAATTTATAGCAGCCAAATACTCTAAACGCATGTTTCTAAATGTAGAAGGAAAATCCGGAGAACCCGGAGAAAAATCCACGCGACCACAGGGAGAACATGCTGACTAAATATACAGACATCGTCAGGGTCGGGATTGAACCCATACCTCCTGCCTACCAGGTGAGGTTGTTAACAACTCGCCATCTGATGTTAACGTTAATCGTGATTAAGAATCAAGCTCAGGTGACAACATTAAAAGTGCTGTGTGCTAACTACTCTGACACTGCTCCACCCCCATCATCATTGACAGGGGTGGCGGCATGGTCATACAATAACAATGGCAATTATTTTCCCAGGAAATCCCCACTCCGTCTCAATAATTATTTTTCAGGAAGGTTCTGCAATTTGGGTTGTCTACAGAATGGGATTCCATTAATGAGTGGCTTCTTTGTTCAAGGAGGCCGGAGTACTTGGAGTGAGTGATGTTCAGCAATGCTATCTCATGACAATCTCGAAGTCCCATGCCTACAACCCCTGTTAGAGCCTCGTGGTCACCCATGCATGTACAACTCAAGTTCAAGTTCTAAGCTTGGACTATCTGGCAAAATCGGATACATTTAGGATGACTTAGTCGGTGGCAACACGAGCATCTGTGTGTAATCTTAGTATCTCAATCAATGTACATTCTGTCTGTTTCTTCCTAATTTACACTCGACGCAACAAAGCATCCAAAGGTGATCGCCACGAAAAGCCGAGCAATGAACGCGTCGTTGACGTTTTCGAACGCTATACAGCCTGCAATCATTTACCTGTGAATGTTGTCACGACGTCTGTGCTTGATGTGGCGTTCGCAGAAGACGTAACATTTGTAGATGTAAAATTGGTTTGTGCAACGCACACTGCACCTGTGATGACAGCACAGCCAGCAAAACGTTTCACAGGCCTGATTTTAAGTCAAACTTTTTATTTAAAAATAAATTGCAATAAATTACAAAAAAATTATTGCAATAAATTACAAAAAAAAATCAGAATTAGACATGTCAAATACATTGTGAAGTGGATTGCTATTGTAGTGGAGCTTGCTGTCTCTTATAGTTATAAGACCGTAGGAAAATGATAAATGCTGGCAGGAAACATTTATTAGACAACTACTCTGACTATTGTTATACTGTATCAACATCCTATTTATATGCACTGTAGTGTATACACATTTCACACTTTAAAAAGTTAATGACAATCCTGCCACTCTATAACAAATAGTATAAGCAATTACTCTCGTCAATTATTGTAACACATGGCCATGCTTTTAATTGCAAATTGTATTAATTAGATGAAATGGGAAAAAAATACCCTTTGAAAAACATATTTTGATCGTCAAACTTAGGACACAGTGCAAATAGAAAACGTGGGTGGTATATAGAAGACTTAACGTGGCCACAAACTGGCGATAAGGAAACATGTGGCCGTTAGTCGCGATTAGGTACAGATTAATATTATTTATATATGTGTTTGTTTCCCGTACCCCCGCAATTTGGTGCCATGATGGTAAAAAAATAAATCCATTTATAATTCTCAAAGAGCAGTGCAACTGCTCCCGTGTTCGACTATAATCGACGGAATTTAATTTTGCAGAAATTCATCTGAGATCCCTCTTCAGGTGACATCTGCTTCACACATTAGAGGGGGCAGAATTTTAATACCTGACCTGCTGGTGAGTCACGTTCATGGCACAACAGTGAAAAGTTTTATATTTTTTTAAGTCTCACAACTAGATTTCAATTCAATTAATTGCAAAACCAAATTAATCTTGACGGGGTTTTTTTTTTTGGTGTGTGTGTGTGCATGCACTTAGTCGTCTATACCGGGGCTGAGACCGATCAATTCAATGCACTTGAGGACCTGGTCTCAGCAAAGGGCGACTGGGCACATTTTGATGCTAAGCATCTTAGCGATGCCAGGCCTCAGCGCTCTGACCGCTAAGCCACCTCGCCACCTTGATGATAAAATATATATCTATTTTTTTATCAAACTAATCCTGTTTACTACCATAGTAAAACATCTTTTTAAAAAAAAATATCCGGTAACCAATAGCTGTATTTCATGAACTGCAAGTATTGTCGATAATGTTTGTAATCAGATATCTTCGCTAATTGTCACTTTATTTTTTGGGGCATTTTGAGTTAAAAAAACAACAACAGATGTTCGCCATCACTGTTACTCTCATGATGTTACAACGCAGTATTTGGTTTTCTGTATCTAGCTAAAGTGAATGTTTTACAACTTTCTGCCACACATCAAAAATACCATGGAATGAAAAGTTTTAAATCTATACATATCACAAGAGCCATTTAATCAGCTTAATTATGAATACACGTTGAATATTATTGATCTGTTAGTTTAACATTAGTTGACACTGATTTTTATTTATTTTCCACAGCATCCAAAAAATATTTCTTCGTTGACACTTAAAGAAAAATGTAGTTGTCAAGGCTCACATAATACGCGACATTAACATAAATTATTTGCCAAAAATGATTGCCAGCCAAATCTCAAAAGTTTACAGAAGCCCTCAAAAGCAAACATTTCTGCGTTCCAAAAGACGGGCAACGCCTTAAAAGCGTAAGCCTCATTTATCGTTGGCACATTTTAATCATCCAAAGGTAACCATCCGATGATGTGACAGGGCAACTGTAAACCAGGGTGAACTCACCAAGCAGTCCAAAGATGAGCAGACGATACATTTTCGTAGAATGTAAATGAAA
This sequence comes from Petromyzon marinus, assembly GCF_048934315.1. NCBI lineage: Eukaryota > Metazoa > Chordata > Hyperoartia > Petromyzontiformes > Petromyzontidae > Petromyzon > Petromyzon marinus. The sequence continues at coordinate 4,385,903 of NC_133684.1, forward strand.
ATAAATGTAATGTCTGGGGTGGGGAAAAAATGGTGCGCGGATCTCTCAAAGCTAGCTACCGTTTTGTACGTTTATAAAGATGGGGTTGACTTTATCTAAGTGAGCAGGGTTTCCTGTCGCCTACACCGTACAGCCGCTTACTTCCGCAAAACTCTGGCGCTCGCACACTCACACACAATCTGCACAACAGATGCGAGGACCATGTGGAATGCTTAAGAAACAGAATCACAAAGCACACACCCCAAAATATTGTTTGATGTGCTTCAATCCTTCCAGTTATACTTTTTGTACATACAGTTGAACAGTTGAACAGTTTATTTAGAATTGCCCTGTGAGCTAAGAAGCTCTTGAATCGGGTTTGATCAACAAAACAAACAACTCTAAAATTAAAAACACAACGTTTGCAACAGGTCTCATAAAAATTATAAATACAATGAATACAGCAATAAAAAGTCAACAAATGTAAACAATTTACAATATATTACTTAATTATAAATAAAATATATAACTAAAGTGAACATTAAGATTAGAGAAACATATTGCAAAATAGTGCATCTAGAGTGAGGAATAAGATTCGATAAAATATTACAAAACAAGGAATAGAAACGCCTTTGGTAATGATAACAATATTTTAGCCGGAATACCCTTTGAGATGGAACATCTCGTTTGAAAGGGTGTCCAGGATGTCAAGTGACACATACAGACACTGAATCAAACATTTTAGATAAATGCCATATTCAGTGCATGTTTATACAATTTCGTGTACTTTAATTCTGAAGTGTGTCTGCCTTGTGTCTAACACTTACCTGGTAATTATAAGTAACCAGTAAATATGCCAACGTTGAAACAACGTTGGACCAACGTTGGTTAAACAATCCATGTTCACTGGGTACTTTAGACAAAAGTTCCGTGTTTGAATAAAATATGTTAGGAAACCATACCTAGGATTTTATATTCCTGCAATTGTAATAACGTACAAGATTCACATTTACACGATTGGTACTTTGTGCTGTCATGGCAGATGGAATTGTGGATTTGGTGTGATAAATAATATACATTTTCCAACATTTATTAACCGAGTGTGATATTTTCACAGCAAATATTGTGCATGACGCAGTGGTCTAAATTAAAATGGGACATTTGTTCAAATAATTACTTTCATATATTGTTAAGATCCACCTTGGGATTTTGAATTTGTGCTGCGAGAGGTATTTTTTTTACATTTCATATTTTTGTTTACTGCGTGGTGATCCAGTATTTTTTGCGGGGTCTGTTGAATGGTGTTTTTTCTTTCAGTAATAGATATTAAATCAATCAATAAAACCCATTGTCATCAGCAACGATCAATCCACTGCTGGAGAATGGTCTCCCCAAGCCACCGTGATCTTTCACAGTCCTCCAACGTTACAATCCAGTGCAACACGTAGGTTTTCGTGACCAATATTAATCATACATGGTTTTTGGCTTAGATCGCGTGAGTATAATTGTGTCGTTAAACCCCGCCACCACCCGACACAGCCAATTAGTAAGGTTTGTCACGCACCGGTGTGTTGCAGAGTGAACCCACAACATTTGCAATCCAAGTACATTGTTGTGGATTTACTCTCCAACACACCGGTGTGCTGTGCGAGTAATGATTTGGCACGTTTCGTTTAACGTAGACCAGCCCTACGTTACAATTCGAGCGCTGGCCACCGTCCCATCGAGCGACGTGTCCAACCCCAAGCCCCACTTACTTTTCTTAACAGTCAGAATCGTGCCAATAACCTTTATACGTTTTGCAGATCCATGGTTAGTCCCCCCCCCCCCCCTTTTCTATATATCTCAATCTATTTTCAAGCATGCTTATTTCCACGGTTCTTTGTACATTGTTCGGTTTTTGTTCCATTTATGCGTCATCACGTCAAATGGCAACTTCGAAATAAGCTCAGAGGTAGAGCAAGAGGTTCGCAATCGCAAGATTGTGAGTTCAAATCCTGGTTGGAGAGGGGGCTTCTCTTGGCCCATTATCTCTCTGGGGTCACTCTAAAACAAGTGCCACTTTGTGCGGGGAAATCAGCAGTGGTTGTCCTATGGAAAGACTTGCCCTCGCCATGAGAATGTTGAATTTCCACCACTGGCTCAGGGCTGCAAACAGGAGATGAGTGCTGCCTTAATCATAATTTGAGAAGGAAATGTTGTGGCTTGGATCGTGAATCCAATATAATAACTGATGTACAATATAGTATTACATAGGCAGGTGTACTAAACATGGCCCATTGTAAAAGTGGCTCTAACCAGGTGCCAGTTTGGTCATACGCCATATACAGTATGCGATTGTACGTTGTTCATTATTTCATCCCACAACTTCCTGATGACACACACTGAATTTTTCAGTCTGGGTGTGGTTCTTCAAAAGAGCGTGGCAAATGGAAATTGTTGCAACACGATCGTTATGAATCGCAATACACCATGGCCTAACAAACGCTATTCTGTTTAGCATCTGCACATGTTAAACGTTGGACGTTCAGGCACCACGTGTGAACATGCCCACATGCACCACAAATTGACGGACATCACTGCACTCTCGTCCACTTCGACGTCGGCGGCGTTCATGAAGTTTACGGCCCTTTGCCAATCCACTGCTGGATAAGGATCTCGCATTGTCAGTCATGGGGTTGTTTTTGTTGTTGTTGTTGTCAGATGTCACTCGTCAATGATGTACGTGTGTGTGCTGAATTTCTTTCGCGCCGCACGCAGCCAACCGTGCTTATCGGAGGTGCGGAACGGTGTGAGCCATGGTCGGGAATCGAGCCCAAGGGCAAAATAATGTTCTTGCACAAGCACAGCCAGTGGCGGGGGCCCTCGGGGTGGTGTTGTGATTTCGGGTTGTACCGCGCTGCTGTTCGGTGTGATCCTGAGAAGGTCCCGGCACGTGGAACGAAACGTCGGACATCATGCCGAACAACACGCGCTGCAGCCCAAAAACACACCGGGGAGCCAGTCCCCCCACGTTGTGTTGTGACGACTCGTGACGATGACAGTGGCAACCGTAAAATGTATGACCCTTTGCCACTCCACTGCTGGATGAAGGCCTCCCTCATGCTGTGACGGTGGTGGGGGGTCTGGTTGACATGTACTTCAGCACACTGTGAGCCCTGGCACTGCTCCTACTGACTCAAACTGCGTGGTTTACTTCCTTCCTTCTTTCATCGTCGTCGTCAGTGCGGTCGTTCGGGCACCGTCGTCAATTATTCATATCGCACGAAATTCGACGAAAAAAAATGGTGAGTCACACACACACAAACGGCCAGAACGTTAAGTTGCGATGGACAAATGAAACCTTCAAAACCACGATCCATCAAGCAACAATAGCTGGTGGCGACAGCGATCGTCAGGGACAGAAGCATTGGAGGAAATCGACCACTTGAAGAAATTACCCGCACAAGGTATACTAATTTAGGGCCGAGTCCACGAAAGTTTCAAATAACCTCCACTGACGTTAGCCCTCGAACTCCGGATAGCTGGGTTCACACTAACCACTGTGCTCCCTCCCCACCCATTATCCACTGTTACACACAGACACTTAACGAACATCCAGGCGCTCGGATTGTGAGAGAAAGCATGCGTCTCGATTAATTATTTGGCCGCTATAAATTAACAAATGATAAGGCCCACTTCGTTGAGCTATTCATTTGTGGCCAGGTCGCTTTCAATAAAGAGTTATATTGCTCAGTGGGCCTTACCTGGTTAAAATATATATATAATTTAATTTAGTTTTATCTTTACTTAAAAAAGAATAAAAACAAATAATTCGTTTTCGCTTGGATGACTGCTTCCATTTCCGCTGAGTGGGATGACTCTTCATGTTCCATTTATGTACGGGACGCAGACTGCATTGGGCATGCGAGGAAGAGAGGTGGTCGTCTCCCTGTTGGGAGGAAGCGAAGGGCAGTTGCCGTGAAGTTGCACTGGGAAGTTGCACTGGCTGTGGCGTGAAATGTCAACGCGAATCGGGGCGGAATTGCAGAGGCGGTGCCCATTAAGCAAATGTGCAAATAGCGAACGATGCGTTTGTGCAATACGTACGCACACATGCATACGTTTTATGTAACAATTAAAAAAAGTTAAAATAAAAAAACACGTATTATGTGTGTGTACGTACGTGTTGTCCAGACAACCTAACAACTGTGCCACTATACTGAACAAAGTGCCTCTGCGTAATATGCATGCATTCGCTTATCTCGAACGTCAGCAGGCGCTCCGTAAATGTATAACACACAATCTGAACAGAGATCTCAGGAATCTGGCTTGTGCATGTGCGGGCGTGTGCATGCTAGGGAGCGGTGGTGCAGTGATTAGCGCACTGCACTACAAACCCGGCCACCCAAGTTGGATTTCCGATAACGGTGGTGGTGGCGAATATTTGAACCGGTCCCGGGCCTCCTCCCTCCCTCCCACCCCCCCCCCCCCCCTAAGCCGACTCAGCCTTAAATGCGTTTCTGGTGCAGTGTGTGTAAACATCAGCAATGGAGAGACAAAGGTGGCCAGGCGTGGTGTTGGTCACCCACCCCTCTCTTGTGCTGTGGCGACCTTCATACGTGCTCGCCAACATCATCTTGTCCCCAAAAGTTTGTGAAAGGCCACACGGGAGACCGATGCCGTTGTCTTGTGCTATGTACAGTACTGCATGTGCACCAAAGCGAATTTTTATTATTATTTTATTACTTCATGTATGATTCATACTTCTAGAAAGAACTGTATATGCTTTAATTTGCACATACTCCCATCGGTATTAGGGTCGTTAAATGGCAATTGTGTTAAACCGGGAATCATTTTCGGAATTATCAGAATCGAAAGTGAGATATTGCTAATCTTTGCACGTGTGAACTTTCAATCAGCACGGTGCATATGACTCTGACTGGTCAGCCGAAACCATCTTAAGGCACTAGTGGCAGCCTCAAGGCACCGCGTGGTACATTTGCCCTCGTTTGTCAGTTAAAAGGTTAAAAAAGGTGCCTATATTGCCAAATATTTATATGCGTGTGGCCAACCAGTAACAAAATCAATAACCCGTGATTAGTGGTGATGGATTATATTTTTATTTTAACAACCCAAGTTTATATTTATAGCATGTTCTATATTCTATTATTTAAATTCCCTCTTGGAAACAAAGCTGATTAACATTCATTTACATAATGCTGCACAATTCAGTCGTATGGCCCTCTAATGCAAGGGTCGAGAGCCGAGACTTCATTAGGAATGTGATTTATTTCAGCCAAAGTAGGAAGTTATATGGAAAAGAGACGTTTGGTTTGGCTAAATGCCCCCATTTTTTTTGCTATTTAAGCTTTATTTTTGGTAAAATGCCATTTCCATGTCGATGCTGCTGCATGAAAGCGTCTTGATTCATATCACCTGTGGCGTCCCCCAACCCGTGGCAACATATCGTCACCTCCTGCACTTCCAGGTAGATGAAACCACAGTCGATGGAAACAGAATAAATAAGTAATCTGCTCCATGGGTGGAGTTTGCTGGGGGGCGTGGGGGGCAACGCGACCCCCCCCCAACTGGACACCTTTATTAATTTATTTTCAGTAGTTTAGAATTAAGATTCAACATAATTTGATTAATTACGTGCACCCGTGATTCCTAATGTGAGGGGCAAAGCGAACCTCTACCACCCCCCCCCCCCCACCAAACATCGAAGTCAAAACTCTGCCCTAGGGTTTTCTCGCAATGAGGATAAGAATGTTGAACTTTTGGGTGCTTGACTGCCCCAGCATCACATCTCGGTCATTCGAATGCCCAGTCGTAGTAATTGGATTTCGTTAGCCTAAAGGGGGCCCCCTGGTAAAATCTGTCCATGTGTAGAACGAGGTGACGCAGCTCCAGCCTGTAAGTGGGCATTAGTCTGGCAGTAGGGGGGGGCGGGGGGGATGTTGCTATGGGTTATTCCAATTAAAGTAATTTGTGAGTGATTTTTCAAATTTTGCCAAATTTGGACCGTGACGCCGGCACACGTGGCCTATTAGTTTTTTGTGCATGACGTCACGTGATTTTGTTTAATATCCACTGTGACGCAGACAGCGCGCAGTTATGGTTCATACACCCGCAGTATTAACCAGGGTAGGCGGAGGTTTGAACCAGACACCTCTGCGGCAAGTGGCGAACGCGTGGTAATTCTGTGACAGATGGGGATATAGGAATTTGCCACCTCCTCTGCATATTCTGAAAACAGGTAATGACATTTCATCATTAGACCTCCTTTGCCAGTACCAAAATATAACAATAGAGTTTTTCCCCTTTTTTAGGGAAATGTCATTGTCCTAAATGATCGTTTTTGTTAATGTTCCCAATTTTGACTGCTATGAGTTTCATTATTAAATATGGTGACGGAGTCCGTGGGCCAGTCATCGTTTCCATATGTTGATGTTGTTATTTAACGTTTTCTTTCCCATTAAGTGAAAAATAAATTAAGCAGAGGAGACTCTCGTCTATCTGCGCTAATGACGGGGAGGACAGGTGCGGATAATTTAAAATCTCGGATAATCCAAAAATGTAAATTTCCCGCGGATCTCTATTCCAAAAACCGCGCAGAAGTTCTATCCACTAAGCAGACAGCAGAGCCATGCCAATAAAAATAAATCAAACTTTGCCCACTATTGTGGGCGATCACGTGGATTTCGGATGTACCGGAGCACATATTTGTTCGGTTTAAGCACGTGACTTGTAATAAACATTTCCAAGCATAACAATTCATAACTTAAGAATAGGTTTTTCCCATTTTTTTCTGGAAACAACACTGAAACCTTTTTACGAGGAATCGTCTGCATTAACCACAATACTTGCGGTCAGAATGCAAACAAAAAAACACTCTGATAATACATGTATTGTCCTTGAAACTGATTGGTCCACACCAGAGACAGATTTATTTTGAGCTAAATAATTCTTGGTACTGGCAAAGGAGGTCTCATGATGTAAATGAAAAACTTGTTTTTAGATTATTAAGTAAGGCTTCGCGAAAAATCCATGAGTTATTAATTTATGTCAAAATCTCAGGTGCGCGCTTAATCAGCAAATCGGATAAACCGCTCGCGGATAATCGAAAGTCTATACTCTTTGGTTTTATTCGGTAAAGTCACGTAGGTAAAAATAAAATAACAAAAATCACGACGTTTCGGCCACAACACAAGTGGCCTTCATCAGGTGAAGGGACCGTACTGTCCAGAGGACAGCGTTGGAGTGAAGACAGCCAAGGCCAGGTCGCGTCCTTTAAGCTGTGTGGGAGGAAACAAAAAACCCTTGACAAAGGAATTAGCATAAAAATGATGTACTGGACCGGCACGGTGGGGGGGGGGGGGGGAGTTTACATAATGTTGGTGTGAAGGGAAATACGCTGCTGTGAAAGTTTGGGATACCACTACTTGAAAAAATATACTGTACCATTGAAAATTAGTTTAATGTTTGGTTTGATTTAGAACATCTTTCCAATGATTGCTTAATTTGAAACCATCCTCTCGGTCGAAATTGTGTCTGTGTTTGTAAATCTGAATTGCCTCGTGGACAAATCTCTGATAAAAACCCGTGGGTTTGCAGAGAACCTTGGTATCGGTAGAAAACTATATCGTGATCACCCACAGCGTTGTAACAGTGATCAGCTACGGGAGAAGAATTCGTTCTGCCGTGTTTCAAATCTGATTTGTGCTCGCGAATTCGGTCAGAGACATGTCGTTTCTCTGAATGCAGAGAAATGTGCCGGCCAACTGCCATTACTAAGAAAAAGAGCCACTTCCACCATGACCACCGTGAAAACACACACTGGATGTAGAAGGGAATTCAAAGAAACGTTCTGTTCTCAAAGCATCAATTGCTCTTAATGCACAAATTGCATTTCAGTACAGACAGTAACATTTTCCACCCAAATTGGCACGCACTCATAAATGCAAGCGCGGTGTAATTAGGTATCCCCTGAGCAAATACGTGTCATTTGTACATGTTAGAGCAGGTGTCTGAGCAAAGAACGGGGATTGTTTCAGTACTATACGGTGACTTTAAAATATACATTTTAAATGTTTAGAAATGCATCGCTAGCTTTATAATTGATTAAACTGGCCTGCTTTTTTCTGCAAGAAATAAGTAATGATTCATTAATTGAAGCATGAGTGGTTCCATTACGACACCGCGCAGTCCCTGTTCTATTCCTGGCCATGGCTAACATCACTCACAAACCATGGTGAAGTATGGTCAAACAACCTTTATAACCAAAAGCTTTGGGAGGCCTTCAGCCAGCAGTGGATTTACAAATTGCTGTAAATAATTATCATTCTATTTTAACGAACAGATGCATTGCTTGCATGTCATTTGTATGAATACATTATGTCCTGTGGCCTGTTAGAATGGCTCCTGAAAATTTATAATCAGAGCACGTGTTGAGTTAATTCAATTAGCCGCACCTGACGCTTGCTCTGTGCAAAACCCAGCATGAGAACCCCAAGCAGAAGCGTGAAGGTGGCTTAGACCCACTCAATATATGTGCCACCAATGAAGCAGTACTGACCGCTCTACAAATACAAACAAAGCAGACATTATGTCTCCGTCATGTATATATATATGTCCACGTAAGAAAATAAAACTATTCTTTACACGACCCCTCGGTCCCACAGCCTTCTGGGATTCATATTCTTGGTTCTTTCGGTAAAGTCACGTAGAAGGGAAACAATAAAATAATAAAAATATAAAACAATAAAATTATCAACGACGTTTCGACTGCAACACAAGCAATCATGATGATGATTCGACTGCAACACAAGCAATCATCATCATGATTGCTTGTGTTGCAGTCGAAACGTCGTTGAGAATTGTATTGTTTTATATTTTTATTATGTTATTGTTTCCCTTCTACGTGACTTTACCGAAAGAACCAAGAATATGAATCCCTGCAGTCACGAAAGCTTTAAATCAAAATGTATCCTTCTGGGAGTTGATTAAATTTAAAAGCCCGTCCAGAGTTTTAGAGCGCTGTATCATTGCTGCTGAAATGATACACTCCCAGAAGCCCGTGCAGCTGATGGTTCGCATATAGAAAACTTTTTTTAATTATTATTTCATGTGGATTTTACTACATCTCCGTCTCATCCAGAGCTCATTTGCATTTATCTTGCTTCGCATCTCTCCTGTCACCTCAACAAGGAGTTCGAAAACTCCAAAGTGGGGTTGGCCCCATAAAGTAATGTCCGCTTTGGGCCCTCGACTGCACACAAACACAGTTAAAAAGAAGCGCTGACTATGCCTTGGCGCTCACACGAATCCTCCAAACACATAACCCTGCTGTGAATAAATCGCACATTTGCCTTCTGCTAGTGCACGTACACATGACGCCGCTTGAAATAGGAGGCAAGCCTAGATTCCTGCCGGTTAAATCAACACCACATCCGACGGTAAATGTTACCCCTGATATCCCCAGAGGGGCGTTAAGGCAGATTGAAGGCTGAGGTTCTTTTTTTTACAATGAGGTTCTGATTCACTCCTGCCCCCACACCAGAAATACCCATGACGAGTACACAGAGCCAAATAATCAACGGCCTTCGCTTAACCAGTTAAGAGCCTATTTAGATTGATTATCTCTTGCCATGGTTACGCGCGCATCATTCATCTTTTTTTGGAAAGTGGGGGGGGGGCGGGGTTAACTCGGAGGAAAATGTCACGGTTGGAATTTAAGGTATCGCACCGACACATGTCCACACGTCCACAGACGAGGGTGCGTTTTGTTAGTCACAAAATGTAGGAATAGAATGGGCGATGCATCCCCTCGCAAACTATCTCATAGGCAAACGCCAGCCACTAGGCTACTCCGTCATGCAGGCGTGGGATGTAAATACTTGCCCCAGGCAACTGCGGATCTGTCTTTTGTGCATTTGTGAAAGATGCGTCAGGGCCACAATTTCCCTAACTGCATCCAAGTACGTGCAGGGATCATGCTGCCCACAAGGCTCTGGTTGAAACTGCACGGAGGTAGACTCGTACACAAAGAAAGTACACTCTTGTGCAAATAAATAAATAAGGGGCACAAATATTGGAAACGGGAACCAATATTTCCCAATATCAGTTGATTAAGTAAATTAATATTGGTTCCTGGGTTAACCAATATTGAGAATGAACATATATTCTTTGGCATTGGGACTCTTAGCCTTGTTTCTATTTCTCTCTGGGGTTTTATCTATTTCTCTCTGACACTGCGTGATTCTAGCACTGCTCTTGATTATGGCCTTTCAATGCATACATCGGAAAATGTAGAACCATTCATTGTGCGGCCTCACTAGAAGCCTTCTATCAATCATCATCTGCCATGTTCAACCCACTGCTGGATAAATGCCTCCCCACGCCGCCGCCACATTTCACGATGCTGAACACCACCCAGACCCTGCACACTCGTTTTGCTCGCTCCATCTAATTGTTGGATGTTTTCTTTGGACCCTGTTCATTCCTTGGCTGCCACTCCATTCACCGATTGCCATCATCCCTTTCGGCGATGTGCCCTGCACGAGCCCACGAACATTTCTTCACGTATGTTCTCTACACTACCGCTTCCTCTTTCTACCTATGAGAGTAATTTCCAGCAATTCATCTCACTCTACGCTTCTCTGTGCACTTTTCAATTCACGTTACATGTTTTTCGTCAATTCCCCTGCTTCCGAACAATATGCAGGACACAAGCCAAACTAGTGCAACGCTCAACAATCCTCTTGTGTCCTCATTGCAGGTCTGCTCCCAATCACCTTCCAAAAATGGACGAGACACATCTAGCAAACCGGCAACCCCTTATATTTGCCTGTTCTCTAATTAGAATGATACACAAGCTACACAATCACATATATGTCCCAAAAGACAGGCTATTGGACAAAACGACCACAAGCAATGCAGGTATTCTGGTACACAAGTAAAACTCTGTCCACCGATTCATATCTCTGTAATATATTATTTTTTTCCAAATTATCAAGGTAGGCCCTTAATTTTCGATTTAAAGCTTTCGTGACTGCAAGGATTCATCTTCTTTGGTTCTTTCGGTAAAGTCACGTAGAATGAGAATAAAATAATAGAATAAAACAATAAAATTCTCACGACGTTTCGGCCACAACACAAGTAGCCGTCCTCAGGTGAAGAAACAAGACTGTCCAGAAGACAGCGCTTGAGATATATTTTATTACTTTATTATTTTATTCTCATTCTACGTGACTTTGCCGAAAGAACCAAAGAAGATGGGCCCTTAATGTTATCTAAGTTATTTCACAGCTGGTGTCTGTGCACTTAAAAATAATGTTTTACCAGGTAAGGCCCACTGAGTTCTATAGACATTTTTCAGAAGCAACCTGGCCACAAATGATAGCTTCAGGGAAGTGGCTTATCACATGGAAATTTGTAGCAGCCAAATATACTTTAAACAAGTGTTTCTAAATGAGAAAAATTCCACGCGACCGCGAGGAGAACGTGATATACAGCAGGCGTCAGGGTCAGGATAGAACTCACGACCTCCTGTATACATCTCGTCACCATGATGGACCGAATTTGCATGAGGTAATCAATACACGTTGGAATGGCATTCATGGCTGTCTTTTTGGATATACTTGACCCCGCCATGAGGCGATGGTTAGCACACTGCACTTGCAACCAAGAGGTCGCTGCTTTGATCTTCCCATACGGCGGTTGATAACAACGGGAAGGTTCCTTAAATCCCCCCCCCCCCATCCCACGTCCACCCAGAAGATTCAAATGAGTCCACCACAGTTAGTCGATCAGCGGGCCGTGTGTGGCGGGATAAAGTGTGCACACACGCCCGCCTCTTCCAAGACATCTCACCGACGTGGAAGAGTAGGCCAAAATAACCTCGAGAGGGGGGGGGGTGGTGGCTCTCTAGAGCTTCCCCTAGCGGAGGGCCTTCCACCTTTAACACCAGACTCCAAACGGAGTAATGCTTCATGGTGTCTATAACCAAGTTTCATGGCACATGCAAACAAGACAGCAATACGCTCATTGTGCAAACCCCCCCACCCCCCCGTACTGTTTAAGAGTGCGCACGTTTCTTGCCCTGTTTTTTTTCATTTGTCGGCTTTGTAAACTGTTAATGTGTGTGTTTTTATTGTGGTATACGCCTCACAGGGGAACGTGAGATTTAATGCAAATGCAGATTAGCCTAAGGCCCTCTGCATAATTAAACTAAACACCAGCTCGTTATACATGACCCCGGGCCCAATTGCTTCAGACAAAGAAGGACGGGTGCCTAGATATACAGAAATAACAAGCTATCAGCACCCGTGCTCTTTCCACTGCTTGATATAGGACCGTTCCTTGGTCCCGCGATGCCGCAATCCATATAGCTCTTCCGCACGGGCTGATCTTTCCACTCGGTCCCCATGGTTACTGTCCTCGCGGGCGCGTTCCCTCCTTTAGCTGCCGCTCCGTGGGCAGTCTTCACCAATGGCCATCTTGCCTGCGACTGATGTGTCCTTCACAAGCCCACCGACGTTTCCTCACAACGCGATCATCGACAACTCGTCCAATGTCCTACAGGAAAACAGCTTTACACTCTGCACAACGGTGGCCCAATGCATGCCTAGACTTCTGTCACTTCGTTATTTCCTCGTGGTGCAATTATGACAATCACCCATTACATTGATAACAATTATCAAACATGAGTAACAAGATTCGCTCAAGGTCACCAAATTTGATAGCAGACAACAATTTACATAGCAAAATTTTGCCTCCAGTTAACCACTAGTTCTGTATATGTTACAGAACTTATGTCGAATTTAACTTGTCCAGTGCAAGAGATGTCCAATCTGCTTAACTACCCTTCTGCTCAGGGCATTGTGCAATGGTAGAGGGACCCCAGGAACATTTTGCAAATCACTCTATAAAATATTCAAAATATATACACAGGATACAACCACTGATGTTAGGTGTGTTCAGGAATCCAACTCAGCTCACGGCTTCATAGTGCAGTGGACCAACCACTGTGCCTCCGCTCCCAGCAGTAAGGGTACTGCCACCGCAACAACTCATTACTAATCATAACCATTGACTGATTACTAATCGATTATATAATTACAATACCCCCCCCTCCACCTCTAATCACTGCACCTGATATGAGTTAAATGATGACGTCACCCTGCTGCTCTATTTAAAACCGGGAGCAAGCGAGGGCTTTACCATTCTGGCGAATTGCCCGATGATGCTGGATGTATTTACCAGCGAAACGTCACAGTACTCAAACTGTAAATGTTGTGGATTCACTCTTCAACACACCGGTGGGCTAAAGTAGTGAATTATTTGTCTTTTGTCAACGTGACACTTTTTTTTGCTGATTGGCCGTGTCGGGTGGTGGAGGGTTACGACACATTTATAAATAACGCGATCTAACCCAAAAACCTTTATTATGAATAATATTGGTCGTGAAAGCCTACGTGTTAAAATGTACATAAATATATACATTGTTGCATAAAGTACCTGAAAATCATGCATACAGGTAATACATTAGTAATAGGTGTTTACCCTTTTATCTGGCACAAAAACTGACACCTTTATACAAGGGATTATGTTTGCAATAACCACAACACAAGTAGTCAAAATGCAAACAAAAAAGACAACTCTGATAATATGCACTGTCCTTGAATTTGATTGGTCCACACCCGAGACGGCTTTTCTTAGAGCCTAGTCTCCATTGGTGTTGGACCAGAAGACGCCAAAAGGCGTACAACTCAAAAACAGCGCACCATCAGAGTATTGAAAGCTCGGGGTAAGCACTTACATTATGAGACCTCCTTTGCCAGTAACAAGACATAGTAATAGGTTTTTACCCTTTTATCTGGCACAAAAACTGACACCTTTATTCAAGGCATCAGCCTTCTGGGATTCATTTTCTTGGTTCTTTCAGTAAAGTAACGTAGAAGGGAAATAATAAAATAATAAAAATAAAACAATACAATTCATCATCAGGTGTCAAAACCACAGCAAGAACATTTTCTTGCTGTGGTTTTCACACCTGATGATGATTGCTTGTGTTGCAATCGAAACGTCGTGAGAATTCTATTGTTTAATTTGTATTATTTTATTATTTCCCTTCTACGTGACTTTACCGAAAGAACCAAGAATATGAATTCCTGCAGTCACGAAAGCTTTAAAACGAAATTCATACAGGAAATGTTGATTTTTGTGTATAAATATCTACTTTAAGAAGCTTACAATTGACTAATGGGTTTTTTGGTAACAGTATTGTGAAAAGATTATTTCTACACAATGTATGAACGAAAATGCACGTATATTTCTTTTTTTTCACTATTTGGTGCCATTTCGAGGTCAAAAGTTAGAATCGATAGCAACGGCCTCCAACGGGAAATGAACCACGATTGATTTATTGATCTGTATAATATGGCCATCAGACGATGCATTTATTTGTGACCGCGAGCTGGACGAATGAAACGTGATACTTTGAGTGGTTCTAGTTTATCGCCGCGTTTCCGATTTACATTTCGGCCGTTCTCAGAAAGATTTTTCCATGCCTCCAGCTCGGCTCTCCGAGCACATGGAAAGCACTCCAGGTTGGATTGCCACCCCTGCCGGTACAAACAAAGAAAATGGAACATACTATCGGAAGAAGAATATCTCACGGTACCAGAGGAGAGGAGAACCACGTGCGGATGCATTGTCCGGAGTGATGTATTATTACGCAACTGATGAAAAAAAACGTGACTTTTTTGACCTGAGAGATTCCTCAGGATAGCTACCTCAAAACAGCACAATCCTGGGGAAAAAAAAAACAGGCGAGTGTCAGCGGGCTCGAAATTGGAGCCAGAATCCATCGGGGATTCTGAAAGCATTAGCTCTCAGCGCTTCCTGTAGAGTGGAAAAAAAGTACAGCCCATCGACACTTCCTGAATAACTTATTTCATTGATCATTTATTTACATGACAACTGCCGTACTCAAAGACACGATCCAAAAACACGATCAATCAGACAAAGACATTCAAACAACTCTAACGTTGCCCAAGCTATATCCCCTCCACCCCACCTTCCCCATCTATTGTGAGCCTTACAATCATTGGAGGATGTACGAATGTAATGATTAGATGTCGGAGTATCTATTTTGTAAACAGATCCGATGGCTGCTTGTAAGAAATACCAGTATTTTATTTCAAGGCAATCAGAAAATAGTGCAACAAAATGGTGAACAATAACATTAATAGTGCCCCAATAAACACGCAATTTAATTCGATAAAGTAAGTTAATAAGCAATTAATGGCTTCAATAATGATGCGATGGATGAACTGAAACACGCCATTAACTGCACATAAAGCGTGCGTTTGTTTGTAAGTGTTAACGACACCGAGCAGCCAAATCTCAATCGGGAATCAATTCCACTTATGCCAATTTATATTAAGAAACTGGCACAATCAAGAGCTTGACTAAATAAGAAAAGCACTGATTTGAGATATAATAGCATCAGGTTGGTGAACAAAATGAGCCGCATGTATAAATGCCAATTTTTTTTTGTATGTAGGTAGTGTGCAAAATGCGTGTAACGTTGCTGTGTGTTTGTGTGCTCCCCTCCACAAAGACAAGGATCTCCCTATCGCCTGAACAGCCCGTTGGTGCTGTGAGCACGCAACTATGAAGGCTGTCACGGCACTACGCCGGACCGCCTTTGTCTCCATAGTGGTGGTGTTTCCAATTCTCACCAGGTACTCATTCAAGGCTGAGTCGCCCAGGGCCGTTGCAGATAATCGTCACTGGTTTTAGCCGTAAGCGAGAAACGAACTCAGATTGGCGGGTTTGTAGCGCCACACACAATGACGCTTGGCTTGTGACATGATCACCTTGGTTGAAAAATATATATTTGTAGCGCTCTATTTTTTCTATTGGTGAATTTTGAGCAATCCTCTTTGCTACATTTTGGCAACTTTAATTCGAGAATATCTCGAACGGCGACGCAACTTAACACTAAAATTTATTTCACGTTGGTGAACCTTTTCGAATGTTTTCATGACCCTCTCGCTCCAGACTGAGAGACAGAAAGAGCCAATACATGAATGATTTTGACCATACAGTAGTTGCAATGCGTTAAAAATATAACCTGTGGTTATAATTGCAAATATCTATACACCCCCATACACCTCCCGTTTACCGTGACATTTTCAAGCTTGAATTATTAATTGATTATTTCCCACTGGATGCCTAATCTAATAGTGTACAAAAAAATTGGAAAAATTACGTGCCAGTGAATATAAATGACCCTTCAGTTTTCTGCTATATTAGATGTTTGGCTGCATGCCTTTGTTTAAATACAGGGTGTCCAATAACGTTATTACCCATTCTTAAAGAATCATAAATGAAACAGTAGTTTGAATTGTATGGCTCAAATGTTGTCAACATATATCTTGAGTGATCTCAGACGGCGCACACACAACAGAAGAGTTTAAAAGAATCACACTTGAGATTGTAGCGAACACCTGGGAACTCTCAAATCCCGATTCGATATGTGTTACCAACACCAGGGCACACGTGTGATAGCTGAAAATAATACGAACATGCCAATACCACCAGGCGTGTGTGTGGTGTAGTTGAATTAAACATGCGGTATAAATATAATTAATAAATAAAAAATCATGATACATGTACATATTTCTTGATGATAATGGAATAACAATCTTGATTTGAAGCTTTCGTGACTGCAGGAATCCATACTCTTTTGTTCTTTCGGTAAAGTCACGCAGGTAGAAATAAAATAAAATTAGTCACGACGTTTCAAACACAACACAAGCTGTTCACATCGCAGCTGTCGCGATGTTCACCTGAAGACGGGCGCTTGTGTTGAGTTCGAAACGTCGCGATTTATTTCATTTTATTTCTACCTACGTGACTTTACCAAAAGAACCAAAGAGAATGGAATAACATTCGCTCACTTGAACACGTTAAACAATATCAGAATTTGTATTCATTCTGGAGAAATCCGATGAGCTAAGAAGCTCTTTTTCTCGGATGTCCAGTAGGGGCGGATTATTATCCGATTTGTGACCTCGCCTTCGGTCAGCGTACATCCCGCTGCTGTTCACAAGACGGTCGCTAATCTTATCGGGTTTTTTTTTATTGTTAAATAATGAAATAAATGGACCTATACAAAAAAAAGTGTGCCGTGTCCAAAATTGAAAACCTCTTTAACGCCAGCAAAGGACACCGCTGTCTCTCCCCGACCGTCTTAATAAATTCAGTTCTGTGTGGCTTTGCATCACCTCCCATGAAAGGTCGGTATATCACCTTTGTCAGGCTCGTCAATAATAACTGTTCACACAGCGCAGGGCATGCATGACTACTAACGGAACGCGTGCAGACAACGTTCACGCGGTCAAAGCGAAAAACGGGAGCAACGGTTTGAAATCTCTCATTGGCATCATATCCACGTAATTGCTTCACATAATGGCAGACTTACATTTTGATGTAAAGCTTTAGTGACTGCAGGGATTCATATTCTTGGTTCTTTCGGTAAAGTCACGTAGAAGGGAAACAATAAAATGATTGTTTTATATTTTTTCATTATTTTATTGTTTCCCTTCTACGTGACTTTACCGAAAGAACCAAGAATATAGTGGCAGACGTTATTATAATAAGCGTACAGCGGCATTATAAGGGATGCTGCCATGCACGGCGTGACGGTGAAAGCACGATGGTCTCGCGATCCCAGAGGTCATCAGTTCGTTTTTTTGTTTCTGGCACGGCAGCTGAAAAAACACGAAGCCAGTCTCTTCAATCCGCCTGCCTCCATCCACCCAGCGGTTTAAATGGGCTCACCACGTACGTTGAACTTTTTTAGCACCCTCACGTCGCCACACGTGCTAATCACAGTCAATCGGCAGGTCCGATGCGTGGTGGAATAAGTCGTCTGGCCGGCGTGGAAAGAGCGGATCCAATTCATCCTCAAGTGAGAAGCCCTTCAACTCGTAGTGGCGTAAGCAAGCAAATGCAGGCCCGCACCTTTGACTTGTTTTGTTACGCTATAGCAAACAATACGTGTTTATATGTTACTACACATTTGATGAATTTGTAAGTGAAACACCCCACCACCACTCCCAGCGCAATGCTTATTTTAAATTCAAAATGCTGTCGCGACACCCCGTACACTCCTCCCCCTTGCAAAATGAATGCAGTACCTCGCTGAGTGCGCGCAACGCAATGAATATTTAAATGTATTCGAATATTTAGCCTCCGTTGACAGCTTTGACGAAGCCTATTACTCGACTCAACATTGGCTATTCCGGGCCCGGGAGACGCTGCTTCGAATGGATAAACAAAAACTAAAACATCTGAGGAGTGAAATCTCAGCAGCCAATATCACACATAGACAAAGATCACCCGTATAGCCTTAACCGACTGTAGGGGCAAGAGCTGTTAGCGAGCACCTACAAAGGCCGGCACGGCACACGAGGGGGTGGGTGGCCAGCACCACACCCGGCCGCCTTTGTCTCCCTAGTGGCGATGTTTGCACGCCGCACAAAGGTACTCATTTGAGGCTGAGTCGACCCTAGGGGAGGCCCAGGACCGGTTCAGATTATCGTCACCGGTGTTTGCCGTGAGCGGGAATCGAACCCGGATGACCAGGTTCAGTAGCGCAGCACACTAACCGCTACACCACCGCTCCCCACTATTATCACGCAGCCCACAACCAAACACCCCCGAGCAATCAACCCTCAAAGCGTGACACACAGCTCCATTGCTTATATCGCTATCCTCTGCAATCTCCGTGAAACCCTCTTCCTCCCCCTCTTCCAGCACCAGGCGCCAGCTTCCCAAAATTCCTACAACCAAATCAACACCCCCCCCCACCCCCAAGCGCACAGCTGGGTACGACCGAGAAGTGAGTAAAGAGAGCGAAGTAAAATAGAGATAGCCGCAGAGAGGAGCTGGGGGGAAAGCGAGACCAACCCCACACGAGTTAATCTCAGCTCACTGACGAAACACACGCTCCTGAACACTGCCTGATAAGGGTTTGCGTGCGTGCTTTGCACATTAATGCGTCTCTCGTCGAGCTGGGACGTTTCTTTTTTTGTTTCTGCCAATAACCGGCTCTGGCAGGGATATTAACGAAAAATTGATCTGCTTAGGCCACGCAAGTTATGCACGGTGTGGAAGAGCGGGTCGGGAAACACAAACGCCACGTTAGTTCATGCAAAATAATTGTGCGCTGTACTACGCTGCTCGACTGGACTCGCATCGCTAATGCAAACATAATCATTTGCATTATTTAAAAAATATATATATTATGAAAAACGTACAGACTTAGCGCGTTTTTCTAATTTTTGATCAGTTCAAAGAAATTATTTTTATTTTTATTGAATAATAATCAATGAAGACGACCAATTTTCACATATAAGCCGCTAAGCGTAGCAACCATCATTCGTTGGGACCAGTTTTGCAGTCGATGTAATTTGCTAAAAGCATCGAGTTTGGAAAGACGTCGATGTTCTCAGCGTTTGACACGAAACCGTCATCAGTGGCACACGGGACTGAAGCTTTTGGCACCAATGTCGAGACAACGTGAACACAGAAGTGGATAAAGAGTGACAGCCTTTATGGAAATCGTGATGATTGTCGCAGGAATAACAAACAATACAAATACACATATTTTTTTTGCATATCATTTAATTCGACTACTTTCATCACATGTTTTTTAAAACTGTGATAATAATTTATCATCACTTCAATACAATTTAAGGCGAAACAATGGTAATCTTCAGATATGCACGTTCCTAAATTGTTCTTAGATCAAAATTGGCAAAGGGAAATAACGAATGAGATCACATGCCAAGGGAAATAATATTTTAGAATTCTGAAATTGTCACGTGTGAGAATTTATTGCCACAGTACCGTCTCTTAAAAAATAACCACAAAGAAGTAAAACATAACAATTCTTACTGAACTACTTAACCTAATTGACTAATCAAAACCAACTTTTATTAACAGTGTAATACTAAACAATATTACAATCCAACACATAATACATTACGTGTAAACGGCGTGCTGCAAACACGACCATGCAGTACATACTGCTTATATATAAATACAATAACGAGTACCAACTGTCCATCGCATATGCGTTCGGTCGTAAAACCAAAAAACTGAAAAGAACCCCGCCAGTCAGGGTATACAGTTCCAAGAAGAACCTAAACAGGACGCGCGAAGAGGAAGGCAGCCGTGGCGAAAGTGACATTCACGTGCGGAAGGAGAGATCGTAATCAGCAATGAGATCGTCGCCTGCACGGGGGCCTCGGCGGTTGCACGTGGATCATTTCGTGAAAGCTGGCGTGCACACATCCATGCGATCGCAGAAAAAAAAACCGCTTGGCAAATTTGCAACAACAGCAGCAAAAAAGAAAACCACCAGGGCACACCTGCGATATAAAACTTTCCGCCGCCCACGTGGGCAGCGAACGGGGACCACAAATGTGCGTGCACCATGCCAGCAACTTCCGTTACATAACGCGACTCGCCGTTCAGATGGTTAGGCACGCGTTGGCAAGTGTAACTGAAGGCGCCACCAGCATTCGCTTCGTCGGGTTTGACAAACAATTGTTGACTTTCCTAGCCGCTTTTTTTTATTATTCACGCACGGCCCTTTCATCGTTCCACTGCGGCATGAAAACCTTGCCATGCTGTGCATGCTATGGGGGGCGGGGGGGGGGTCTCAGTTGATCACATCTTTAGCACGCTTGTTGGTTGGCTGGTGAATCGTGCCTGGGAGCATATACATACGGTACAACAATGGATGTTGTTGCCTTGCCGCCTGCTGCCCAGAACGTCAGCCCGAATCAGCCTACAGCACCTGTTTCGTGGTGCGGTGATCGCCCATCCAAGCACTGTCCAGGCTCAAATCTGCTTAGCTTCTGGGATCCGATGAGATTCGGTTTCGCGTTCCTTGTGATTTGGTCATCGGAGTGTTGAGTGGACAATGACTTGAATGGGCGGCTACCGTGCATCACAGGCGTCATAGGCTGTAGTCCGCAGGACTGCGGGGTGGATGCCATAGAAGAGTGCACAGTCTGCCGATGGCTAATCACTGGGATTATGGGCAATATACAGGGTGGTCCAGACGTCTTGTGACCCCCAATTAATTGACCCCTAACATTGTTAGAGACTTAAATGGGGGTCACACCCTGTACATTGGCTACCTGAAGTACGCCATAGCTCAGTCAGTCTGTGCTTGATCTTGTCAGATCACAGGAGCTATACAGACTTGAGCCTGATTCGTAATTTGATGCGAAACTGCCTTGGAATACCAGATGCTGTAGGCTTGGGCAATTGGGTAACCAAGAGATGACAGTAGAGGAGTTGATTCTTACTTGATTTGAAGCTTTCGTGACTGCAGGAATAATTACTCTTTGGTTCTTTTGGTAAAGTCACGTAGAAATAAATAAAATTAAATAATAGAATACGACGTTTCGATTGCAACACGAGCAAGCGTAATCAGGTAGAACTAAATTTGAGAGGGAGGCAAAACACAGACATGGAGACACACAGACAGACACACAGGCAGAGAGAGACAACAATCTATCTGTGCAGAGCTTTGACCGCTACCCCTTGTATTCATTGTTTATTTTTGTCTTGGTGCTGTGATCTCCTCCCAAACTTCACTCATTCGTGGAATTGGCCAAACATCCCAATGCAGGATCCTACCGAAAGAGTAAGGATGATTTTTTTGGATGAAGGAAATAACTTCACCAATGGATGAGAAGGAAACTTTGGCCAATCGATTGAGAGACAAATTCCACCACGAAAATGCCGAAGCTTTTCCACATCAATGAGGATGTAGCTTGCAGGAATAGAAACATCTTCAATTACGATGATGCGTTTTAATATCCAGGCAAGACCACTCATTCACGACTATCAACAACACAAGCAACACACATTGCTCGTATGAGAATGGGGACATTTGACTTGAAATATATTGCTCGAGGACAGCACTTTGCATGCACACCGATTATAATCTCCACAGTTTTGTAGTATTTTTTTTATTTAAAGCTTTCGTGACTGCATGGATTCATCTTCTTGGTTCTGTAGGTAAAGTCACGTAGAAGGGAAATAATAAAATAATAAATAATACATTATTTCCCTTCTACGTGACTCTACCGAAAGAACCAAGAAGATGAGTTTTGTAGTAGTCCACCCCCAGTCAAAGATTTTTGCTAAAAATACTCATCGGCGTACTTTATTCTACACCTCTCAAACAATTGCTCGGCTTTTGCCTGGTCACACACATGCTACTGATTTCTAATCCTTATCTAAGTCCAGGAAATGTCTCAATTTGTATCTCGTCAGGGACCCGCAGACCAGCGAGCGCGTGATCCTCACACACCCTCCTGGCAAATCCGCTGGGATCAATTCCGCGCAGACGGAGTGGGGAAGTCAATAGCGTGATAGGATCACAGCAAGTTGTTTTCGGTGATATTATATCGCCCGCCGGAATTCGAAATCTAATTGGTTAAGCGCAAAAAGGGGATGACAAACCGTGCACAGATCTTTTGCCTCACGTGGAGAGATGCGTTAACGATCGCCTCTTTTTTTTCTTTACAGCGCTCTCTGTCAAGATAACTTACGTAACGTTATCCTTTCCTCTTTTTTTACTGTTTTTTTTTTTCCCCAACAAAAATAACCTGAATCGTTTTCACCACCTGCCTTGAGTCTATCTTTATCCCCGGGTGTTTTGTTTTACCCAAAATGCATTTCCATGCATTGCCTCACTCTCACGTGGACATCGATCGGGCTGTCTAAGATTGGCTATGAAATCGTTTTACATTTGTCATTGCCAAAACCCATTCCACATTTTTTGCAATTTGCTTCGAAAGTTTGTGGCAACATTTCTTGCCAGGGAAAGCGGATCACACGTCATGCCTTTGCCTACACAGCTGGTTTGTTGGTAAAGGCCTCGTTTCAGATGATTGTGTGTGGTGTGCTTGCTTTTCCTTTGAATTTGGCATGGCAGTGGCCCTGGATATGAAGCATGCATTTAGATTATTTATATTATTTAGCTGCTATTAATGTCCACATGATAAGCCACTTCACTGATTTATCATTTGTGGCCAGGTCGCTTCTGAAAAAAAGCTAATATCTCAATGGGCTTTACCTGAATTATGGCGGACAATATAGTTTATATGTATTTGACATATATTTACATTTAGATTTAAATGTTTTGTGGTTCGCTTAACTTTCCTGTACTTTTAACTCCTATCGTGTATTTTTGTACTTCTAGATTTGAAGCTTTCGTGACTGCAAGGATCCATACTCTTTGGTTCTATTCGGTAAAGTCACGTAGGTAAAAAGTAAAACAACAAAAATCACGACGTTTCGGCCACAACACATCATTCAAGCGCTGTCGTCCCCGACAGTTCTGTTCCTTCACCTGAAGAAGGCCACTTGTGTTGTGGCCGAAACGTCGTGATTTTTGTTGTTTTATTTTTTACCTACGTGATTTTACCGAATAGAACCAAAGAGTATTTTTGTACTATTTGTTGTTGTAACTTTTCTGACCTGCGCCTACTGGACATGTGGTAAGAAGAGCTTCAGAGCTCATCCAGCACAAATACATATTCTGATTCTGACTGCGATCAGCTATGAATCTACAAAGCTCCTCCTGCCAAGGCTGTCGCCGTTATTCTGCACACATTTACAATGTGGCTTTCGCGGATTGCGTCGCGCACGTTGTTCGCCGGCATCGCGCCCGACGTTTCACTCCACGTGCCGGGAGCTTCCTCAGGTTACCGAATTATTCCCTTGCCTTCATCAGACACGCCTCTGCCCAATGTGGTGAAGCACGGTCATATAACCCCCCCCCCCTCCCGAATAAGCTCCGAGCACGTGGAGTGAGGCATGCGACATCGCAGAACAAGTGACGCAAACCCCGCAGACTCTTTCTGAAAGCCACGATGCTGAATGCTGTTGCCTACCTCATAATTTACACTTGGCTAGACTGTATTTTTCTTCCTGCTATACCTTGTTCTCTGAGGCGCTCTTTATATCGAGGTGGGTTTTGCATTGATCACTCCCAAGGCTGTGGAATTTCCTTTCCTGTTGTTCTACGCTCAATTGATTGAATTGGCAATCTGGATGCGTTTGAATTAAACGTCGAACCTTACCATTTTAAGGGAAGTGTTTTGGGTAATTAAGATAGCATGTGCTGCAATTCTACTGAGATTTCATGCGGATGAAAATTGCTCTTTCACAATTATTTTCACTTGAAATATCAACATTTAAAAATATAATCAACCATTTAAAAAAAATGTAATCTCACGAAGCGTTTGGTTTAATTTTGGTAAAATCCTTCGTTTCAAGTGCCGATGATACAATATGAAATAATATTCAGTTTAACACGTAGGCTTTTGCGACCAATATTATTCATAATAACGGTTTTTGGGTTAGATCGCGTTTATTTATAAATGTGTCGTAACCCTCCACCACCCGACACGGCCAATCAGCAAAAAAAGTGTCACGTTGACAAAAGACAAATAATTCACTACTTTAGCCCACCGGTGTGTTGAAGAGTGAATCCACATTTACAGTTTGAGTACGACGTTTCGCTGGTAAATACTTCCAGCATCATTGGGCAATTCACCATTCTGGCGATGGAGGGTTACACATTTATAAATAAACGCGATCTAACCCAAAAAACCGTTATTATGATTAAATAATATTCTCTGAAGTAATGTTTAATAATTAAAGTGCCCTCTGATGTGTTTCGGGTTGTCGATGAGCAGGGTGTCTGAGGTTGGGCTCCGTTCACCTGGACCTTCTCAAGTCAGGATATGATTTGAAGAAGTTCCCGGTAAGCGGCGCAAATTGTTGGACACCATGCCAACTGACAAGCGGTAACAACCCAAAAACACATTGTAATACAAATATATGTGTTCCTTAAACAACACAGCTCTAAACACCGTAGACAGAGGTTTCCATTTATAATCATTATAATAATTTACACTTCTAAAGCATAAATCGCCCGGAGGTCACAAGGCACTGTACAAAACAAAGACAAAGACCTCCCGTATAGCCTTTAATAGACTGTTGGTGCAAGTGCTGCTAGCAGCACCTATGAAGGCTGGAACGGTACACGAGGGGGTGGGTGACCAGCAACACATCCGACCACCTTTGTCTCGCTAGTGGCGATGTTTACACACCAGGTAGTCATTTGAGGCTGAGTCAACCTAGGAGAGGTCCAGGACCGGTTCAAACAATCGTCACTGGTGTTGGCCGTGAGCGGGAATCAAACTCAGGTCGCCGGGTTCATAGCGCAGCGCGCTAACCGCTACACCACCGCAGGCTCACACCAACATATCAATTTAAATCACATTGCATACACAAACAGCAGTCAGGGAGCTGCGTGCTTTCTGCCAGTTGTAGGGCGTGAGCTCATTGGGACGGTGTGATCCATGCCCGAGAATCAGATTAACCTTTTTGCAGTGAATGGAGGTTAATGGCCAGCTAACCAGATTCACTTACAAAGCTAAATGTAGGCACAGGTCCGAAGACATCCAGATGTTCGCTGTAAATCCTGTTTCGAGTGCGCCTGCCATACGGTCAACACAGCCTCTTCTGCTCAATTAATTCCATTATTGGGGCGCCATCCATATCACCCTTGTCTGATCCTGACTTCTAGCCGACTGAGTCAAGCGGGGCCTTCATTTATATTAAACTAATTGTTAACCGGGAAGGAAGTTCTTGTTTAATGCAGCATCATTTGTTTTCTTAAAAGTCTGACTCGTAATTAACTGAGTGCAGCCTTGTATTCGTCATGGTAACTGCATAATTGAGAAACATTAACAATTCACATATTATTTTTGTTTGTTTCAAAATGCAGTGATCTCAACCTAGGGCTGAGTACTGTATATTTAATTCAGTAAAATAACATGAGCAATTCATAGTAGTATATATATAGGCCAATTAGGCTATAGAAATGTTATGTGCAGCCCTTTGTCAATCCTTTGCTGGGTGACGGTTTTCCCAAGCCATAATGATCATGGGAGTAGTTTGACCATATAGGGGCGCCGTGGTGGCGAGATGTTAACTCGCTCGCCTGGTATACAGGAGATCGTGAGTTCGAATCCGACCCTGATGCCTGCTGTATATTTGGAGTTTGTGTGTCTCCCTCCCCATGGATTTTTCTCCAGGTCCTTCGAGGTTTTCCCCTCCACATTTAGAATCAACGTCACGCGTTTAAGACTATTTGGCTGCTGCTAAACATTTCCCCATGTTGAGCTATCAATTATGGACAGGTCACTTCTGAAAAAAATCGATATAGCTAACCGGGCCTTACCTGGTAAAATACAATTTTAAAAAATAGTTGTAAACATTTTAATACAAATATTTCACCACGCTGGTCAGTGTGGGTTGGCGAAGTCGGATACCCGGGATCACTTGGGACATCACTTGCCACTGATGTTAGCCATGGCCGAGAATCAAAACTTCCGCGTGCTGCACGCTTCCCCTCCCATAGCAACTTCTGCACGTAACAAATGAAATAATAATAAAAAAATGCACCATCACACACAGCACGTAGAATTACTGTTTAACACGTAGGCTTTCGCGACCAATATTATCCATAATAGAGGTTTTTTTGGGTTAGATCGCATAAATATAAATGTGTCGTTAAACCCGCCACCACCCGACGCAGACAATTAGTGAGGTTTGTCACGTAAACAAAGCATGCCGATTAGTTACTACTGGCATGTTTAGTTTACGTGACAAACCTTACTCGATCTAACCCAAAAAAACCCTCTATAATGCATATAATTACTTTTTGAAAGACCGAAAATGGCAAAAAATGTGATTCCACTTGCGAGCACCCATTAAGCCACTTTGTGGAGTGCGTTCATCCTCGCTTTGCAGAATCACTCGCCAAGAAAGGAATCAGCGGGGCAATTTAATCGCAGGGAACCCGCTTCTCGTCATTCCCTTGCGATGGCCCTTGGCAGCGTAATCACGTGCAATGTGAGTGCCTTTCGCGAGCCCGAAAAGCACTCACGCTTCATGCATTGTGGTCACCTCTATCAGACCCACGTCGCAAATTGGATGAGTCCTATTGACGCCGAAAAATCCATACAACGTGTGGGGTCATTTCAGGAATAAATCTGCAGTAGGGGTGAAGCCCCAATCACTGACAAGTGAACATATGTTTAGCATATGGTGGCTAAAGCCAGTGCCGGATTCAGCTAGTGCGGGGCCTGTAGCATGTGTTATAAAGGGGCCCTTCATTAAAAAAAAAATACTTGCATATTTTTTCATTTGCCATACAGCCAGATAATAGGACAAATCGCTAACCTTAAACACCCAGCCGTTCATAAAATTTGAAGGCGGTATAGTACTATAGTAATAGAGCAAGCACAGAATCACTGAACCGGAATTGATAGCTTGAAAGCATTTAGCGCGGGGCCCTTGAAAGTGTGGGGCCCGTAGCTACTACTACACATGTAGCTACTTTTGCTACGAGGATAATACGGCATAGGCTAGAGGGGTGGGTGCCTCGCGGCTGCGCTGTTGGCGACAGTGGTGTTTATTCAACAACCAAAGCGTACGGCAGAGTACACCTTTACATTTGATGTGGCATCTGCTGGGTGACGTCACACGATGCGCGGTCCAATAATGATAATCAGTGGTGGGAAGGATCCGTAAAAGAAGAATGAACGGCATGAGTGTTAATCCCTCCTGACTGCAGTTCCGCCAAATTTTAAATCGTATAACGTTACGTTTGGATACGCAACGACACCGAGACACTAATCGAATGCATTACGTAAGGATGTAAAAGGCGGCAACAACGCGAACTCACGATGCCAGCTTGATGTGATTGCTCGAGCAAATCACAGTGATAATTCATGTGAATGCCCACGCACACATACGAGGGCGACACTCAAAGTTCTACGCAGGCAGATCCAAAGACCGAGAGTGGTGCCGTCATCTCCTGACCATCTCGTAGCCGAGCCATACGACACTTGGCCATACCTGGAGTTTCTCTCCCAAGTATTAAACGGGATTTATCCCCGCTTAGCTTTCAAATATCTGACAAAATCGAGCACGTTTACGGTGATTTGAGCGTTGGCGAGGTTTTAACGGCCACATCTATGTGTAGTTTCACAATGTGACTATAAGACTATAATTGGCAACGTTTCCACTGTATACGCCTATCTGGAGCGACAAATTCCCCCTGCACTAAATATGGACACTGGGGCTCTAAGTTCCTTTTAAAACGTCAGTAAAGTACTTCATTTATGACATGCTGCATTTATACATAATTTGTAACATCTTTTAACGTGACATATTTAATGAATTTCATTTACGATGTGGAAAAATGTATGAATGCTGTTTACACCTTGTGGCTATTAAGTTACGAGGTAAAAACTAACATCATCACTTAAAACAAAACATGATTGTGTGAGACAAATTACAACAGTTTGTGAAAATGCTTTGATATATTTATTGTATTATCTTACCCCGATACTTGCTGGATTGTTATGCTATCCACCCCATGTACATGAAGAAAACCCACCCAAATGCATAATCAAAGGTGGAAAAACTAAATATATTTACCGTGGAGGAGGTAGGTAGCGCGGTTGGCCACGTATGGTGCGAAAGAAGTTCAGCGTACATGCAACGTGAGAGTAAAATGTGAGATTGGGTTTTGCGAGTGGTTAACATACGTGACACCATAGTCTACAGGACCTGCTGGTGGTACTCAATGATAATGTCTTTTTTTATATTTTTAGAGCACCTTTTATGAAGACGCTTAACATACATTTAAAACGCGGTAAAAAAACAAAGAAGTGATTTAGATGGCAGGGCCGTGCAAGGGGATGCACAATGGGTGACCACGATCCGGGGTGCGGGAGGGGTTCGGATAGGCGAGGGGATGGAAGAAGTGGAGGGGGAAGAGGGGAGGGCAGACGAAGAGAACGGGCAACAGAGAAGTGGTGGAGCTTTAATGGAATGAGGTTAAGGAGCGGGGACCGCTTCGTGTAATTCATAGCCCTCTGTCAATTCACTGCCGGAAGACGGTCTCCCCCGTGCTGCACGGCGCCCTCTGATGTGTCTTTGGGTTGTAAGGCTTGCGTGTTGTTATTGTTGTTGTTGTTGGGCACGCCGATCGACGTTTTTTTTTTCTTCACGCGCTGAGAGCTTCTCAAGTTGCTGAAGTTCCTGAAGAGGTTTGGTGATGGGGAGAGTTTATATATCACTGATGGACTCAGGTCACCGCGTTCTGAGTGCGCTGTGTGAGTAGTCACTCTGATCATTTAAAATTGGCTGTAAATTACGTGAAGCGGTAACTGGGACACCTGTCTGGAACGGAAGAATTTTGCACCACTGCCTACTACGACCGTAATTCATCTTCTCAATTGCCTGGGTGTTTTATATATATAATGCCCATGCATTTAATTGCTTCATAAATCCAACTGTGGTCTACATATTTGTACGGGGCACTTTGAATGCGAGAGATGACGTCTTTAAAATAAGTCGCTCTCAAACCGTTTTTTTTTTACGCCAGCTGAATTATGCCTATGATGTTTGATTATTGTGGGCTCACCACCCAGGGCATTCTCACAATGTGTTAGGTCAAAATCGCGTGAAAAAAATTACAATCTTGGTTTCTACCAGAGCGTTTGGCGATTGCATGCTGGATAAATAAAATCACGGTAATTTGGAAATAAAGTTGAACAACAAGATCTCAATGCAAAACGCCCTTATTATACAATCCAATTAAAATAGCACTACTTTTGTTTGAGATAATCTGCTGGAAAAATAACATTAAAGTTGAATACAATGTTGACTCAACAGTGTGTGTGTGTGTGTGAGCTCATCCTATTATGAGCACCTTTAAATTGTGTAGATCTGCTTTTGGAAAACTATTTCACTTTTGTACTCCTTCAGCCTTTATGTTCCATGCTTTTATGTATTATTGACCCGAATATATATCAAAGTACAGCCTTCAACTGTGTTGCTTATTGTTCTATACAAGCACATCAGGGCACTCGAGTATGCTGGGCTGAGAGATATATATTTATCATTTTCCATCTCACTCCAGCTCACTCCTTTCAAAATGCGTTATCTACAAAGCAAATGCAGGTCACATTGTATTTTAGAATGTCTAGACTTGTGTAATATTTGACCATTGTACAAATGTTATGATTCGAAAACACGCCTGAGCATCTGCATAAACATGCTAAGCCAGGACCTTCAAAACACCAGCACCCAAAGCCTCTCCACAATCTGTGTTTGCATGTTTGCCAATCTTTTCCATTCAACTGACAACATTCAGGCACATACCTGATGATTGTAAACTAACTCTGGACGAGGACGAGGAGTTGAGGAGGATTATGTCTTGCAACATTACTGCATCGTTAATGCAGGATTGCTGGATATTCTTCGAATGCTTTAATCCTTCGTGAGAGGGTTGTATGCCTTTATATATACACCGTTCATTTGTGCAAAACCAGGAAACAGCGGCAATTCCTCCATCCATTAAAGCTCATATACTCACTCCAAATATCCGATGACCAAATCACCCTGAACGTGCTGGGTATCATCACATCTCAGAAGGCATGCAGCTTTGGGCCTCGTCAGTATTTTCATGGGTGACCACTGTTCGCTTGGCAGGTGTTGTGGGCGTGGAGGTGCGAGGTGTGGCTTGTAAATGCGAGCGCTAAATAGTCACCCCCCACACCCATCCACCCACCCGCTCACCCCTCATTTGTGAGGGGTTTTCTCCGGGTTCTCTTGTTTCCTCCTCGGTGCGACAAACCCTCATCATGGAATGGAATTGTCCAAAAGGACACAATGCAGGACCCTCCTGTAAACAAGTCGTGAGGCCCATTGGAAGCTAATCTGAGAAAATAAAGGGCCCGTGAAATAGAGCTGCCTATTGGGCCCTTCCTGCTGAAATAAAACAAATAATGCATCTATCTGTCCAAAGCTATTGTCCGAGTCAACTTATAGAAAAAACAATTGTATCTATGTAATGTTTATTCGTGTATATGCGGGATTTAAAAGTATCTCCTGCAGCATGGTTGTTTTTTGCTCTCTTTTATATTCGCCTCATTGTTTATACATCGCTTTTTTTTGCTTTGTTTTCTCCCCATTTGGCGACCCGAGTTTATCGTGCAAAACGAGGCTACCCAGATTATCATGAGTTCTCTCGCACGGTTTAACAGAATAAACTTGAAGCTTGAGCCAGTATAATCGATACGACAACCGCTATCCAACGAGTATACCGGCCCCTGGATGACAAAAAAAAATGCATTGTTATTATAATTACGGCTGTCGCGGGGAAACTGGAATTCCGCCTCAATTGCATGAAACACATCGGCAAACGAGTGTTGACCGCGCGATGCAAAGTCCCGATTCGCAGTCACGCAATGGCTCCGGTGCGTGCCTCGAGAGCCCGCTCCAATGGCGACCGATGTGCAACAAAGATGTATGGCGTCTCTCCCAACAGAGGCAGACATTTATCCTTAGCTGAGCACAGAGACACAGAGTTCACGTATAGCCATCAGCAGACTGTTGGGGCAAGTGCTGATAGCGAGCACTCGACGGGGTTGGGTGGCCAGCATATTTAAACGAGGTCTCCCTCGTGGGCGTCGTGGCGATGTTTACACACCGCACCAGGTACTCATTTGAGGCTGAGGCGACCTAGGGGAGACCCAAGAACGGTTCAGATAATCGTCACTGATGTTGGCCGTGAGCGGGATTCGAACTCGGGTCGCTGGGTTCGTAGCGCAGCGCGCCAACCGCTACTCACCGCTCCCCACTGAGCACACACACACACACAGACACACACACACACAGACACACACAGAAACAACAAAAACAAACTGAACGCATTTGGAAATAATGGCCCTTCTTTATAGCACAGACATCGCATTATGTGCTATGTAGACGGACCATTGCCTAAAACGTTACCTATTACATTTTATATATATATATATTTCCCTTTAGGAGAGTGATATTGACAATTGTGTTTTTTTTTTGTGATTTGCACTTGTGCACTGCCGCCGACGCAGCATCACCCCCAGATAATTCGTTTTACAGAAACAACAGTCATCTTTCAGTATAAGATGCCTGTTCTCTCTGTAAGCATCACCATTAGACATGGTCACCGCACTTGCTGGATCAGTGCCTTCCCAAGCCGCCACCACCTCTCATAAATCTGCCACGCAATAATACAGCCAGCATCTGCGCATTAACTGATTTCGTCGCTCTGTCTTCACATTGGATGTGCTCCCGAGACGGGGTTGCATTCTTTGGCTCGGATTGTACCAATCCTTCGATGGACATCCGTTCTTCAGCTCATGATGTGTGCATCGAATAACCTGTGTAATTTTTCGTTATATTATTATTATTGTTGTCTTATATGTTATGGACTTGTCGGGCCCGCTAGAGGCACCAGAGCCGGCCACATTCACAACAATGTACAGAAAATAATCACACACTCTTTGAATCAAAACATTTCTATGAATGTTTCGTGTGCAATGAGAGGAGATTTTCATATTTAAAAATCTCTCTCAATCCATCCGATCGCCCGTGGAGATGATTTGATTGACCATACTTCACCGCCCTGATCAGTGCAGGTCGATGAACGAATCCGCGGCCCTGAATCGTAACAATTCATAAAATCACAAGGGGATACGGGGGGGGGGGGGGAGGCAGATCTTTACATTCATATATAATCCTTACGAACAAAGGCGGCGGGGCAGATCGTTGAATGCGGGCAGGGTATGTGGGTGTACACAACGGTACCCCTCCGAGTTGCGCTCGTGCTGTGCGCTCATCGTCGCGCGGCCAGACAACGCGTTTCGTGGACGCACGCTTCATTAGAAAAATCCGGCGCATTCATCCACGGGGTTG
This sequence comes from Petromyzon marinus, assembly GCF_048934315.1. Taxonomy (NCBI): domain Eukaryota; kingdom Metazoa; phylum Chordata; class Hyperoartia; order Petromyzontiformes; family Petromyzontidae; genus Petromyzon; species Petromyzon marinus. Next base: position 4,418,801 of record NC_133684.1, read on the forward strand.
AGCTTCCACGCGCTGCATTAATGAGGCCATCCTCCCCGTTCTTTTGCCAGGAAAACGCACACGAGGCAGCAATTCACAGACGATCTGCGCTGCGTTGACACTGCAGGTGGAGCCGGTGGCCGGGTTTGCACGCCGCAAATAACGCCAATACATTGTGGAGGGTAAACACGCCGCAGAATGGCAGTCGGAGGCACTTCGCAGCTCAGAGGATGGTGGGTGGGGGGTGGTCCTCTAGCCGCATCGACTTTATTGCCGTTTAATTCCCCCTGCACTGATGAACAGACCTCCGTTGCACCCCGACAATAAAGGGACACGCGCGTTGCCCTTATTGTGCATTTCCTGCACGCGCCCCGTGGGTTTCACGAATGCCTTCCCCTCGTGCCAGCCGCGTTGCGAGATTCGTTTAACAGAGAATATCTGCCCTCGTCTTAACCGCGCGCAGACTGCTGCTGGATAGAGGTTCCCCCCCCCCCCACCCATTGACACACTGTCGCTGGTCGGCGCGGGTTGGTGAAAGCGCGGAGCAAAGACACATCAAGGAAGGTGCTTTATGCCAAAAATATGTATTATCATTAGTATCACTACGGGTGGGGAGCAGTGGTGTAGCGGTTAGCGCTACGAACCCGGCGACCCGAGTTCGATTCCCGCTCACGGCCAACATCGGTGACGATTATCTGAACCGGTCCTTGGCCTCCCCTAGGTCGACTCAGTATCAAATGAGTACCTGGTGCGGTGTGTAAGCATCGCCACTAGGGAGACAAAGGCGGCCAGGCGTGGTGCTGGCTACGCACCCCTTCGTGTGCCGTTCCGGCCTTCATAGGTCCTCGAGAACAGCACTTGTTCCTCAAGTCTGTGAAGACTATCCGGGGGATCTTTGTCTGTCTTCTCTATTATGAATATGGGAACATATAATTACATTGATTCTTTTTTGCACTGCCCTCTTCTGTCCACCGTGTAGCTCCGCAGCAGCCTAAACCTGTGTGTGGTGGCCACTCATAAAAGCAGTATTACAGACTCAATCATGCTTAGCTACCACCACTCCACTGCATACGAAATGAAATTATACGTTATGCCGATAACCCAGACCTCTCAGCTAATCGGATTGCCTCTTTTTGACCATGAAAGAAATACCACGGACCGTATGGAAAGAGCTCGGTTGCAAACATACTGTCCGTTAAGCTATCCAGTTGCCAAAGCAATAAAGTTGCGGTGAGAAAAAGTGTTTTTATTCAGATAAAACATACTCAGCTATTTTATGCTTCAGGCCAAACTAAGTTGGGACCAAACAATGCCCACATTTAAATGTTTCCCATGAAATATAAATGTCTTACTGGACCTGTATTCATACCCAGGGCCTTTAATTTGTGAGACGTAATGAAACGTCTTCAATTCTCAGCAGACGGGCATTTAAACTGAGATCGTCCGAGACGATTCCCAAATGCAGCTCGGCTGTTGGCATTTCGGCATGTCTATTATTGAGAAAGTGTCCTCTGCAGGCATGGGGGCAACATGAGCTCAGATCACGTGCAGTAGCCAGGTGGATTACGGTACTGGCGAGAGCTTGGGTAGGCCTTCATCCAACAGTAGATAGTTGATGGCTGCTTTCTGCTGATGATTACTATGTGCACTGCAGAGATGTGGTGAGTTACACAATGACTGAATACATCTGTTACTGCTGTACTCTATAGATTACTATCCCTCGATAAATATTCAAGACAATGTTCGAATGAAACGATTCAAATGTAATACAAATATTGATATTATATATTATATAAATATTTATATTATATATGATATGAATATTTATATTTTTAAAATATTAATATTACCAGAACAAAACCAATTATTGGACGGTTAAATTCAAGCAGACACCTCCAAGGACACCTTACATTCTTATTTAAAATTTAAAAAAACAGCTCCTCAAAGCATTTCTCAAGCTTCCACAAATATTAATATGGACATTCCTCTTCACACTATGAGAGCAAACATTTGTGCAGTTTAGCCTTCAAATTCACCTTCACGCCCTTCGGTATTTCCTCTGATTTATTTTAATTGCAGATGCGTGATCATTTTAACAATTTCAAGTTCAGCAAGGGTCCAGGTGAGATGTGGTTACATTTAATTAATCCCAACCAAACTGTGCAGTTTGCTTGGCCGTTATTAATACCACCGATAATAAGGGCCCACTGACATTAACACCAAATAGTGGTCGCTTATTTATTTATTGCACGTCGCAGCGGTCACTGATCTGAATTGCAACAACGATGTTTTGCAAAGAGCAGAGTCCATCAAAACAGGAAGCGCAGCTTTACGCGGCGGCGGGCCGGCCACGTCAGAGTCTGATAGAACGGAAAGAAGAAGTTAAAGATGCACCCACGGAATTACTTGCTCATGCCACTGCTGACTGAATGGCCTCCCCCAGAGGGAGCTCTGGAGAGTTCCCACCCCCCCCCCCCCCACGATTAAGGTTGTTTTGACCAAATTTACCAAATTTCTATTCTTTGGGTCTTTCGGTAAAGTCACGTAGATACGTTCAAAGAAAATAACAAGTAACAACAAACATCAGTTTTTGTTTTTTTTTTATTTTATAACAGTAGTTTTTTTTATTTTTTTTATTTTATTTGAACCTATCTACGTGACTTTACCGAAAGACTCAAAGAATATGAATTCCTGCAGTCGCGAAAACTTTAAGTCAAGATTCAACGCTACCAAACTGACCAGACCGTCTTGTTCGAGGTGGAAGTACCAACGCTTTACCCCCACCGCACGCGACCAACCGTCTGCGGTTTTACCCATAAACAGGATACTGGTGGGTGGTTTGCGGTGGGATGATTTAAGAAACTTATGGTAAAAAATAAGAATTCAGATGTGTAATGCGCATTCCATCCGAGCATCCCAATGCGCAATGCATGAAAAGCAGGAAACAAAAACAGAACCGGGGCGACCGACCCAACTAAAGAGGGAAGGCCACTTTAAAGAGATGGGGTTTTCAAAGCAGACTTGCGCTGTCATGTCCACTGAGCGCTGGAAGGTAGAGTTAAACCCAGCGACCTCTCGACTGCAAGTCCGGTGTGCTAAACATTGCATCGTGGGGAAAATATTCTCTTTCCGGTAAAAACGAAGAGCGATGACGTACAACAACAACGACGACGACGAGACCAGAGACTACGTCGTTATTGACGACTTTCATCATTCGCTTATCGCAGGCTGTGCTTCACTAGTGTTTCCGATTAATGATGATAATAATAATAAGAAGAAGATGATGACATTTTTTTCCCACTTTAACCACTTCATCTGGCAATCGCAGACAGAAACGAACGAGAGGGAGATGCCGTGAGAGGAGAGGCCGGCAAGCACTTTGTGTTTCTTCGCAGCCGCTCCGTGAGCCGCATTTACGGGATAATGAACCGAGCGTCTGGGGGGAGGTGCGACAACAAATCTGAAAGCTATTGCTTCGTATCATGGAACTGTTCACAATCACTTTACGGTCGGCTCGATCACCCGATATGGAATGAACCTCTCATATAATATGGTTTATATGCAACGTGGGCTCCCTCGGGGTCATTTACGAAGCCATTTGTCCTATTGGTAATGAGTCAGGGCCACATTCTCAGAATGCTAATACAAGGAAACACTGTGTTCTTGGTATCGTTCCATTCAATGGGAGGACGCGCATAATTGTGATCGTAATGAACGCTGGCTGATGCCGTCTTGCTTTCGGGTGACGCTTTTCACACCTGTGGTTAAAGTGCCGAGTGTTGTTTGTTCACGGGCACGCCATGGTTTGCGTGCATCCTCGAAGTGTGCCATTAGCAGGGATTTCATTTCAGCTAGGGCTGCACGGGCTTTGTGGTCCAGAAAATACACACCAACATCTACCTCCCCCCAGTCTATTATGGCCAAACGCTGGCCATAATAGACTGTCCCCATAAACAGGGCAGCTGGCGGCTAGCCAATTATAACAAATGAAGGTTCTCCACGAATGCTTGCTGTGGCTCAAAACTGGAAGTGGGTTTGGGGGCGGCAGGGAACGTGCCCACCACCACACGTGTAATTTCCTTCGTGTTTGCTGCACTGCTTTCGCAGAGCCTATAGCTACGCGCGTGCAGTGGTGGCGCTAAGGCATACACCAGCACGAGCAAAAAAAAGGATTTGGCTGCCCAAGCAGCTCAACAGGCCCCGGATTGATCAAAACTAATTAGGCTGCTTCAAAGTCAAACCCTAATAAAACATAGCAAGCTAAATGACAGGTAAAGGCGGTTAATCCCTCTGCTTTCTAACTTGTCTGCATCTCGATTGTCTCATCTCATTGCATGTCTACAGCGTATTCGTGTCTAAGTGTCTGTTATCTCACTGCATCTGTTATCTCTTGCCTCTATCTCTTTGGTCATCTCACTCGGAGTTCATAAATTGACAGCGGGGCCAGCCCAAATGTTATTCATGAAAACAGACTTCCCCCTCAAAATGGGCTAGAACAGAGGGTCGTCAACCTGTGTCTCCAGAGCCGCGTGAAGCTCTTAAAGGACTGCAGTGCGACTCTTGATATTGGACCAAATAATGTCTCTTGTTGTTATTTTGGTTGCCATCCCCTGACCATAGAAGTCGAGTTCACTATGGACGTTCAATTCACCATGGACGTCCAGTTCACCATGGACGTCCAGTTCACCATGGAGGTCTATATTCTTGGTTCTTTCGGTAAAGTCACTTTACCGAAAGAACCAAGAATATGAATCCCTGCAGTCACGAAAGCTTTAAATCAAAATTTCATGGAGGTCTAGTTCACCGTGAACGTCCAGTTCACCGTGGACGTGGACGTCCAGTTCACCATGGAGGTCTAGTTTATCATGGGCGGGAGTCGTCAACCTGGCTATCTAAGGACTGCTTGGTGACATGATTTATTGAGGACCCACCACCGTCTCGTAATCACCACACATGCATTGCGGCCCTTGACATTTTTTAGGTTTATTTTTTACCAAATTCTACGAAATAATTATCTTCCTGTTATTTTGGTTTGTCGAACCCTGGGCTTGTGACCACCGTCAGCAGGCACGGTGCACTGCAAGCACACCGCGACGCACCGCGGCAACTCCGCTCCCCACCACACCTCACCGTTGCGCACGGCCCTCACTGGGCAGGCGAGTCCGGATACTTTGAGCCACGTGTCAAGCCGACGCTCTCAGCCGGTGTAATCAATCGCACCACGACGTGGCCATATGCACGCACGGTACGATCCCGCTTGTAAGACCATGTGTGTGTGTGTGACCGAGCGTTAGTGTCGTGGGGTAGCGACCTGAGAGTTCGATTCCGGCTCACGAGAAGAGTGGAGAATGTTTCAACCGGCCGTGAGGCCTCCCCTCTGTCCACTCACCCATGAATGAGTGCCTGGTGCTGTGTGCTGTATATAACATCAGCACTGGGGAGACAAAGGCGGCCGGGCGTGGTGTCGGTCATCCAACTTCTTTCGCACCGTACATAGCCAACCGCGCTGATCGGAGGTGCCGGGAAGGACAACCATCTAAAACATAAAAAGCAATTCTAAAGAAATTAATTTTCAATCCAGATTATTTAAAAGTTGCATATCTCCCGTGAGTTCCCAATATCGTAAGGAAGAGCATTCCAGACGGCAGCTGCAGGAGTGCATTAAACGTGGTGAATCTTTGCGTAACTTTATCGACACAGGGCACAAGTGTTGAGTGTGGCTCACCTTACCATGATGCGGATAGCATGGCGTACATGGGTAATGGTCGCGTCTTTCCGTGTGCTAAGCGTGTGGTCATTCACCCCAGACCAGCCCCCTCCGCCCCCCCCCCCATAGATTCGATGAATTGTCAGAATTCATTCCGGGTTGTGAGGTGATTCCAGAATGTTTTTCGCTCTCCCCTTCTTAGCATCTCATTTATATTGCCATGTACATTTTTTCGGTGATTAAATGTAGCATCATTTGTTGCATGATTTGCATACGGAGTATGTGATTGTTTTTTACATGCACAATTCAATGCGTGGATCATGAGCATAAAAATAGATTTTTGTACCAATGGCTCAATTGTTCACTGTTACAATCCCACAATATGGTGGGTTGGTTCAAGGCTTATGGGAGCTTTACATATTTGAAGCGTGCCAACAGAGCACTGCTTAAGTTCAAACATACAGCTATAATAGAGCAGTCACTTTAGGCAGCAAAGCCTCCACTGAGTCTTTAGACTCTGTTTGAAGAGGCCACCTGCTTTGGATGTTCAACGAATTCCGACCCGATTATTTTTGTTGTTGCGTGATAGTATCGCAAGGAAAAGAATAGTCTGCAGAAATAGGCCAGCAATGTGGTTGGTGCACTGCCGCCTGCTTGCAGGCTACCTTGTCGAAGCAAGAGTCATAGAAACCTTTGCAGTCCATGAAATATTTCCATCAAGGTCATTAAATGATGTGTTTTTGTTGTGCTTTGATTCACGGTGGAGATTAATTATATTGATGAAAGTGACAAAGTGTAGCTCTATCCCGTTGTTTGCATTACTTGTAATTTTGGAGGCGTAATTTATGATTGAGATGTGATTTAATGTTCTCATAATAACGCCTACCCTTTAAATTAATTATTAAAGCAAAGCACAGAACAAAATAAGGTCCGTCTGAATCACTAATTTCACTGCTTGGAATTCAGCTGAACTATTTAGCTTTTACTGGGGCAGTAAAATAAATATATATGCATTTGTCACTGAGAATAAATGAAAGGGTTCGCCCACCAACTCACAACAGGTTCAGGTCACAATTGACACCAATATTTACCGCAAAACAAAAAAGCAGCATTGTGAGAAATGAAAGCACAGCTATAAACACCTTTGTCACACGCTCTTAAAATATTTACCTTGGCATGCTGCAGCATTGGTGCCAATGATAAACCGCTTACGTTTGGTTCACCCTTTCGGATGGTTTGTTTTTTGGCTATTGGAGGAAGGGGGAAAAAAACCGCGCACAAATGTAAGCACGCACGCACACAAAAGGGCACCGGTTGTGTCTCAGCGTTATTAAACAGAGAAACAAGCAGGGCGGCACTGTTTATTTTATGGGGCATCATTCATTCCGCTCCTATTTTTAGCCCTAGATTTTATGCTCAATAATCGGAGCACTGTCGGAGGCTTTTTGAATAAAGCAGACAGTTTTCAGTTGATTTATTTTCAGTTTATTTATTTTGGTGTAGCCCTGTGAGCCATTCGGCTCTTGAATCGGGTGCAACCACAACAAACAAACAAAAACACGAACAAGAAAAACATCTTTAAGTGACTATGTGACTGTGCAAACAGAAAATCCATGGAAAAAAATAGCAAAATATTCCTGAAAAAAGCACCGTACACCAACGCTCTGTGCAAAAAATCCCAGTGGGATGCAAGTCAAACAACAACAACAACAACCACAGAAAACTTACATTAAGGCCATCAGTGTAACGCCGTACTACAACAAAACAAAAATGTCCAAACCAAAAAACGTTTTCAAAATCACCAAAAAATAAAGCCATAATTGCAACGTAATAGTGATGTAGTTTATTGTAAAAATTCGGTCACAGTCTCTGTGACCGAATTCGGTCACAGTCTCTGTGACCGAATTTTTACAATAAACTACATAAATAACATGTAACACCAAATCCTAGAGCCATAGCTGGCTGCATGAGTTACTCCACAACAACAAAAGCATCAGTCGGAGTATCAAACAGGCAATAGGAAGGAGAGTAGTGGTGGATGCTTGTGTATCCCTCAGGCCCTTTGATAGTGCGTCATCACTTTCAAAAAATATATATAAATTTGAGATAAAAGAAGAAAAGAACGCTTCCACCTACTGCTGCATTATGATCTTTACAAAAAAAAACCTTTGTAAATTCATGGCGCTTAGACAGAGGCCGGCATGTTGCCGTGGTGTAAAATAGTAAGCGCACTGGACTTACAACCCAGAGGTCGCCGGTACAATCTCAACCAGCGCGCAGCGGAAATAGCAGCATAAAATGGGCACACCACGATTAGTCAATAAGCCGGTCACGTGTGGTGAATAGAGTGTGGATACCTCTACCTAGAGAAGCCTTCTAAAGCACCTTGTCGTGGAGAGCCCTCCTGCAAAGCAGTGGTATACGCAGGCAATTGCAGGGCTGAACCCTTTCCTTTTGATTTAAAGTGAACCCTTTAAAAAGCAGCCGAGAGCAGTACGATGCATGGAGCCAGTGCCACATCATAGCTCGAGACGGTTAGCAAGAATGGCCACGGCTTTTACCGGTGAAATTGCGAGGACTTTTGTTGGTTTCTATCACAGCCGCAGAGCTCCAGACTCATTTCGGCAGCATTGCAGTTGACGGGAGTGCTTGACCCCTGCTTGGCAGAGAGCTTATGGCTCGGTCCTCCTGGATACAAACGTTGTGGTTTCTTCCTTTGTTTTTTTTTCCTGCCGAGTCGGTGCCGATATTCCCCCCAAGGGTTCTGTGCACACGTGGAGCTCGTGAGCATCGATGACCTCAATAACAACGTGTCAGCGTTGTATATTGACACGTGACATGGTGTTTAAAAATAACCTGTCTTTCCAGGCGTTAAAAAAAACATTTTTTAATAAAAATTTACTCGCGCGACACGTGGGATCGTTTTAAAAGGCTCGGTAATTCTACGCGTACACCTCCCGACGTCTGGTACATGTTTCAGCGCACGTTCGATTCGCTTGCATCGGCGTCCACGTTTCAGGTCCAGTATACACTGACAGAAATAAATAAAAAACGAAAGAGTGACGTGAGGATCACTGAATTTAGAAAAAAAACAACGAATTATTGGACGCCCCAGTGGCCGTTAAGAAAAAGGGAGTTTATTTGGGGCAGGACACGTGGCTCGATGGAACGAGGGTCGATGGTCATAACTGGCAAAGGAGTGGCCGTCAAAGGAAGGTACAAGCCCGAGAGGATGACCACGACGAAGATGGAGCAATGAGATCAACTCATTAGGGATCTATGTGTGTTGGCAACCGTACGAAGCCAACCGTGCTTAATCGGAGGTGTGAGCGGCAGTGGACTTGGAGAGGAATGGATACTGATCTATCCAGCAGTGGATATATCATGTCAAATGATGATGATGCGATACTCAGTGAGAAATATAGCAGTCTTGCTGCAGAGGCTTAGTTATTATGCTTGACAGTGCGTGCACCATATTTGATTGGACCAAAAAGAGAGTGGCAATATTTGATGATGATTCTCAAGTGAATAAACATGAGTGCGCACGGCGATGATTTTACAATGTTGTTGCTTGTCCGTTGACTCTGCCTCGTTGAACACACGTCCGAGGGAGAATTATTCCAAATCATTAAGCCAGAGCTTTTGAAACACCGCTCACTAATCAGTTACACTTTACATCGCTGGTTAAATGATTCATTGGCTGAGGTTTATTATTAAGCTCACGATTCGTTAAACGGGTTTCGTGCGTTAAAATCTATGTTTTGTGTTGTCTGAGATGGGTTCGCATCACCCTTGCAGGTAGCCGAGGCGGTACCATTCGCCATGATGCTAGACGATGAATCGATGAATGAATCCAAGCGTGATCCCGATTGATTATGATTAATCAAACATCACCCAGAGGTGAGGATCCAACCATTGAACCAATGTTTTTTTCTTCTGAATAAAAACACATTTCTTCCATGAAAGTAAAAGTAATGAAGTTTGGTCAATAAGCTCAACGTCACTCATTGAAATGACATTTCAAAAAGTGCAATTCGGGTGAAGGTGTTAAAAGCCAAAAATCCTCTTCATCTTTCGATTTAAAGCTTTCGTAACTGCAGGGATTCATCTTCTGGGTTCTTTCGGTAAAGTCACGTAGAATGGAGATAAAATAATTTTAAAAAACAACAGAATAAAATTCTCACGACGTTTCGGCCACAACACAAGTAGCCTTCCTCACGTGAAGAAACAGGACTGTCCGGAAGACAGCGCTTGAGTGAACCCTGCCAAGCTTAGTAGCGTCTTTAAAGCTGTGTGGGAGGAACAGAGTGCCTTGACAAAGGAGTTTACATATAAATTAGCATGTAACTGGAGGATTAGCATGATGTTGGTGTGAGGGATTAGCACCACGGAGAGCGACGAACTTTGTTCAGACGGACGAGTCCATCTATGTTCGGAACGGAGGAGGGGGGAGAGAAGTTTACATATCAACTTTAAATTAGCATGTAACAGGGGGATTGGCATGATGTTAGTATGAGGGATTAACACCACGGAGAGCGACGAGCTTTGTTCAGACGGACGAGTCCATCTATGTTCGGAACGGAGGAGGGGGAAAGAAGAGGAAACAGCCACGATGCGCTGCTGTGCCCTGTGTTGCATTACAACTATGCTATAAACTAGACTACTATACATTACAATGTTATACCATCCAATCTAAACTACATTGTATAATATCGTATCCTTAGACAAACCCCACCCTTGAATTATACAATGCGTTACTATATACTACCCTATAGTTTTGACTATAAAATATTAGACTTGTAGTATTACACTATGTATTAGTCTACAATCCCTACTGTATACCACACTGCTGTATATTCACTATACAGCAGTATAGTATATTCACTATACAGCAGTGTGCCGCGACTCTAAGGTAATACCAACTGCATTTACACTAACCTCTGCTGCTGTAACTTCTTCTAATGCGAAACGAATTCTTTTCAAAACTAGCTTAGCTCTTATCTCAGAAAAAATCAGACTTACGCGCACCGAACTAGATCAGTTATACAAGACACTCTACAAATCACACTTATCATTGACGGCAACAATGTCCACATCGGATTGGGAACATGTAGACAATATGACTGCCTCTTCAGCTGCCACTATGTCGACCAAATGTAAGGACAACTTGATTTCCAAATTCAACCGCCTCTCCAACAAGAATTCGGATCCACACACCGAAAAGATAGACGTTAACAAAGTCGTTATTAATCGCAGTAACAGTTCTATTTCTGATGGTCTGAAAACTGTTTTAGCTAAAGGACTAAACTTTGCAGTCACACCTAGACACATACCAGTTAATGATATCATTGCCCATGTCGACGTGGCACTCAAGGGCCTGGGTCACATCACTGCAGACGTAGCAAGATCTGAAATCGCTGCAACCCTCAAGCCATCTGGCTACCATGAGAGATTCGTTCATGAGGCTATCCACATATACAAACACAGAGACAATTTCAACCGAGAAGATGGATTCCGGCTTAGTAACCATTGGAAAGACATTATAAACCATTTTGGTTCTTGATTGATTGTATTTTACGGTGACTTTCAGACCGCAGTCCATTCGCTGGCACTGCCTCTTAGTACCTTTCACACGACGGTCAATAGTATAGTTTATAGCATTTTGTATAATAATAATAATAATGAATAGTATAACAGTGTAATGTTTAACATAATTCAAAAGGCAATATATAGTGCTGTAATTGCATAGTGAATATACAGCAGTGTGGTATACAGTAGGGATAGTAGACTAATACATAGTGTAATACTACATGTCTAATATTTTATAGTCTAAACTAAAGGGTAGTATATAGTAACGCATTGTATAATTCAAGGGTGGGGTCTGTCTATGGATACGATATTATACAATGTAGTTTAGATTGGAAGATATAATATTTAATGTATAATAGTCTAGTTTATGGCATAGTTGTAACGCAACACAGGACAGAGCAGCGCACCATGGCTGTTTCCTCCTCTTCCCCCCCCCCTCCTCCGTTCCGAACATAGATAGACTCGTCCGTCTGAACAAAGCTCGTCGCTCTCCGTGGTGTTAATTCCTCATACTAACATCATGCTAATCCCCCCAGTTACATACTAATTTACTGTTGATATGTAAACTCCTCTCCCCCCTCCTCCGTTCCGAACATAGATGGACTCGTCCGTCTGAACAAAGCTCGTCGCTCTCCATGGTGCTAATCCCTCACACCAACATTATGCTAATCCCCCGGTTACATGCTAATTTATATGTAAACTCCTCTCCCCCCTCCTCCGTTCCGAGCTCGTCGCTCTCCGTGGTGTTCATCTCTCCCTCACACCACCATCATGCTAATCCCCCAGTTGCATGCTAATGTATATGTAAACTCCTTTGTCAAGGCGCTCTGTTCCTCCCACACAGCTTAAAAGACGCTACTAAGCTTGGCAGGGTTCACTTAAGCGCTGTCTTCCGGACAGTCCTGTTTCTTCACCTGAGGAAGGCTACTTGGGTTGTGGCCGAAACGTCGTGAGAATTTTATTCTGTTATTATTTTTTTATTATTTTATCTCCATTCTACGTGACTTTACCGAAAGAGCCCAGAAGATCCTCTTCATCATCATCATCATTCTCTCTCCCTTAGCCACAATGGCAGCGGGGGTGCAACCGATGCCTCAGCTGTCCGCTGTCTCCACAGTTGGCCTGTCCTCTGCTGTCGTTGTCAGGCCTTGTGTCCTCATCAGTCAGTGTTATCCTACTGTGCAAACCCCCCTTCACAAACGAAATAACAAAGCCATTGCAAAGGTGTGACACTGCCCAGGTTGACTCTTGTGGGATGTGCAAGAGCAGCAAATGGGCCACGTTCGAAAACGACTTGGGATATAATTCGCAAGTTGCTAAAATGTCAACCTATGACCCCCCCCCCCCTCGCAATTGGTTATAAAAACGGGTCGGTGCCTCCATCACCAACAGTAGGGTAATTCGCCAAAAAGGCGATGTGTGTTTCGGTGTTTCAGCGTTTGTCTCTCAAGATGTCAATCTCGCGGATAACCTTGTGGGGTTTTTTTTACACGTGTGGGAAGGAGGAGTGATGGCTTCGTGTATATTGCACTGCGGGTTGAAGACATAATTCAATTTCAAACCGTGAAGAAAAGTAAGTGGGCTCGCGCAGAACATGTCACCAGAAGGGAGGGGCCGATGATCAATAATAATGAAATAGTGGCAGCCAAATAATGGAACCTGTCCGAGGTGATCCAGCGGTGAAATCAGCTCGTGTACCAGTGCCAGGGTGGATCACTACACCGTGAGAGGTGGCGACAACTTGGGAAAGCCTTAATCCAGCAGTAGATTGATCGTGGATGATGATCAGAATCAGAATGATTCATCCTAGAGGAATCCGACGGGCTATAAAGCTATTTTTTTTTCACAGACGTCCAGTAAAGGGCACGGGGTCAGACATCAAGTTGGGGCGGGTCAACAACAAACAATCCAACAAACACGATAGCCGTGCAAAGTAGAGAAAAGGTAAAAAAATTCGCAAGCAAATAAAAAAATAACTATTTATATTTTACCAAGTAAATCCCACTGAGTTATCAGCTTCTTTTTCAGGAGCAACCTGGCCACAAATGATAGCTCAACGAAGTGGCTTACCATGTGGAAATTTATAGCAGCCAACAAACACGCAGCTGCTCACATTCAATTGCTTGCCAAATACACCACCAGTGGCAATTGCTATCCCATCTTGCCCTGCGACTCCCGTAGGTCAATGCAACATAAAATGAGCGCCTGGTACGCCGAGGTCAACATCAGCATTGGGGAAACAAAGGCAGCCACGTGTGCATAGTGCTGGCCAAACCTCCCATTTACATTCTAAATAAATATTCCTATTCTTATGATTCTGATGTTTGCATGTATGGGTTGTACTGTATTGAATAGATGAAGGGAGCAACAATGATAATAACAATAATGCCAATTAATTACTCAAGAAAGTCTGACTAAATAAAGGGTGCTTCGAAAAAGATGTTAACGCTAAAGTTGGACTATCGTTTTTAATGGAAAAAGTACGTATAATAATACACTGTAACATGGTAACAAATGTAATGTTAAAAGCTTCAAAAAGTCAAAGAGTCTCCCACTTGTTCGCCATCGTTGTCAACGCACGCCTGGAATCTTCTCCAGGTGGTCTCCAGAGCCCAGAGGAGGCGGCACATTTCTTGTGGTGTTATTGCAAATTATCGGACGTGTTAACATTTTTCTGAAGCACCCTGAAGTGACATCCAGACCACATTGGAGCACCCACCCAGATAAATAATTTGAATCGGAGGCGAGGGCGTGGAGGGTGAGGAGGAGGGGGCAGGGCGAGGGGTGTGGGGGGGGGTGCATTTATTGTAGTATTGTTGCAAATTCTCAGAATCGTTCAAATACATTTGAAGCACCCTCTATTAGGATTCTTATTTTTTTTCAGGAGTATCCTGCATCGGTACGTGAGGCCACTTCCATTAATAGGTGTTTGGAATGTTGGAGGAAACCAAAGTGAACGTAGAAAATCCATGCGCAGGGGATAACAATCTAAGTTCTTCACATGTCGATTCCAATCCACGGACTCAGGCCAGTGAGTGGATCAAAGCTATCCGTGGACTGCACCCATTGCTCTCTGTTGCCATGTTCATATGTATGTTGGCCTTCTTTCGCACCGTACGTAGGCCCTCAAACTTATAACGCCTGCTATGCACTGGTGGTTACCCATCCAAGCGTTTACCCAATGGGGTCGGTCACATTCAGGCTCTGACTATCGTGACAATTGCCATCGATTACACCAACCACCCCTGCCATCAGTGCCGGATTATCCTAGTAGCAAATGTAGCTACACATGTAGTAGCTATCTTATTGGTTCTTTCGGTAAAAATATTTTATTATGTTTTATTTTTATTATTTTATTATTTCCCTTCTACGTGACTTTACCGAAAGAACCAAGAAGATGAATCCCTGCAGTCACGAAAGCTTTAAATTGAAAATGTAGTAGCTACTATATATGTAGTAGCTACGGGACCCGCACTTTCAAGGGCCCCGCGCTAAATGTTTTAAAGCTATCAATTCCGGTTCGGTGATTCTGCACTTGCTCTATCACTATAGTACTATACCATCTTCAACTTTTATGAACGACTGGGTGTTTAAGGTTAGCGATTTGTCGTATTATCTGGCTGTATAGCAAATTTGGAAAAAAAACTATTACTTTACTATGCAAGTTACAAATTTGTGCTTTAATATTTATGTGTTTTATTTATTTATATCTAGCTGTACTACTCGGCTTCGCTCGGGACTTGGATCCACCACGCCCGGCCGCCTTTGTCTCCCCAGTGGCGATATTCACACACCACAGCAGTTAGTCGTTTGAGGCTGAGTCGACCTAGGAGAGGCCCAGGACTGGTTCAAATAATCGTCACCGGTGGTGGCCGTGAGCGGGAATCGAACTCGGGTCGCTAGGTTCGTAGCGCAGCGCGCTAAGCACTACACTACAATGCGTTACGCTTCCACATGGGCGGGTCACGTGACAGATTTGACGTCACAGCTCACTGGCCGTGCAAATAATTAAATTCAGTATTGAGCTACCCCGCCCCCCCCCAAACAAAAGTGTATTTTTTATAATTTTTGCATGGTGTACAGTCTGGAAAGTACCCACATGGCAAATTTCCAGTTTGTTGCATGTCGAGAAGTACACTAAACATTTTGAACAGACACACACATTCACAACTTTGCCTTTTATATACATGGAGATGTATGCTACAGTCCCCGCACTTAGCTTAATCCGGCACTGCCCGCCAGGGCAATCGTTTCACCACCACAGAACCTCGCAACTCCATCACCGGAGAGCACACGAACGCGCAACCGCGAGCAACATCAGCAGCCGCCGAGGCGAGAGAAGCGAGAAGCGGAGGAGACAACCTCCCACGGGGGTCACCAGGAAACCCACGGGGCAGTCCCGCAACGCATTGAGCCGCCTCCCGACGGCAAAAATCCTCGCGACGAGAGGAGGCCACCTCGACCGCACCCCGGTCACGAAGCTGCGCCTGCGGTACAGAGCAAGACGATGCCTCCTCGCTAATCATGGCCCAGCGTCGTCTGTTCAAAGGGAGCCCGTGGCTCAGGACGATGACTTAAGCACCGCGGCTGGCCATGGGGCAACACCATTGCACTCAATAAGCTAGGGTGGGCACAATGGACGCGAAGGGGAGCGAAAGGGACCCACGTGTGTAGCAGGATGCAGATGATGTGTGTGTGTATGTCGAACTTCTTTCGCACCGTGCGTAGCCAAGACCCGCTAGGTGCAGGGTCCACAGTCAGTCCTTTCTCACGCAATCTGTCCGAGGCTCTTCGTGAAGCTGTGATGCATCGTAGCTACAGTCACAACAGCAGCAGCAACAACAACAACCGCCGCCGCCATTCGTCACGAAGTGGCGGTGATGTCACCACGGCGCTTGTGCCAGGCTAGGTGCGCTTTAAGGCCACGCGAAGTGTCAAACGCCCGCTGGCAGGAGAATCACGGTGGTGAGACCGAGGTGGTGCCGCGTGGTTGACTTTGACCGAGATGGCTGGCAGACAACAAAGATCCCCCGTATAGCCTCAACAGACTATTGGGGCAAGTGCTGTTAGCGAGCACCTATGAAGGCCGGCATGGCACACGAGGGGGGTGGGTGGCCAGCACCACGCCCGGCCGCCTTTGTCTCCCTAGTGGCGATGTTTACACACCACACCAAGTGCTCATTTGAGGCCGAATCGACCTAGGGGAGGCCCAGGACCCGTTCAGATAATCGTCACCGGTGTTTCCCGTGAGCGGGAATCGAACTCGGGTCGCCAGGTTCGCTGACCGCTCCACTGCCGCTCCCCTGGCAGGCAACACTCACTCCACGGCCCCCACGTGCCTCCGTGTCGGCACGGGGAGTTTATTCTCACAGACGTCTGCAACAGCGTGCGCCTACTTGTGCGGAAGTGACATTGGAGATTTATTATAATTTATTATAACCGGAATTCAACCGTATGATTTGCCTTACCGGCAACCGGTGGCAGGTTTTTGCTCACTTTTTTATCGGCTTTAGCGTCACACTTCACCGGAGGAAAACGACTTGTTTCACAGAGAATGTGTGTGAGTCTTAGAAAAACAATTGGGATATTTAGGCTGGCCCTGGCAATAAACCTCTGCGTTATAATTTTTTGGGGGAGCACAAAATGTAGATGTTGCTTACACAGCAGTACAAGCCGAGAGAGTTGTCATGCCAACTCTCGAGGCCTTCAAGAACACGATAAGAATTTACACAAGTTACTCGCTCACTCGTGCACATTTACCGTATGCATACGAGATTATTATTATTATCATCATTGATGTCATGTACATACCCTTGATATGCACCCCATATATCTCATTTCAAAGCAGACTGAGTGTCTTCATTGGCTCTCATCTGGTCAAATAAAGGCAACCGATATCACAATATGCCAAACTGCAGTTGGACATTCACGATACGGCAACCCACAAAATCATCAGCAGCAGTCATGGTCAATCCACTGCTGGACGATGGCTTTCCCAAGCCGCCAGCGCCTCTCAAGATCCCTGGATGTTATAATCCATCGTGCATCCGAACAGGAGCTGATTTAATCACTCGGTGGATGTCTTCTCAGATGCGTTCAGTTCTTTGGATACCAATCTGCCAATGTTCTTGACCATCTGCCACTTTACATTTTCGTGATGTTTCCTGTCAAAGTCCACTTACTTTTTTTAACTTGTTTAATTATGCCATTAACCTGCATATGTTCTCGTCATCGTGTGGTCCTCTTTATTTAATCTATTCCAAGTAATGCATCCTTTCAAGTATTTTTTATTTCAATTCAGTTTTGGTTCCATTGTATTTTTGTCAATGACCAAGGCGTTCCTGAACCATACTGTACATTGTAGCAGGTAGTATGCACTCATTAAAAAGATACTCTCTTCTTCAGGCACATCGCTACGTTACTTTTTATTACCAAGTTCAGCTTTCGACATGCACCCCCAACCTACTCTTGGTGCTTCCTTATTTCATCTTTATTATATTTCATCAGACCATTATGTACTGGAGACCTGTGCGAAACAGGGCTTCATAGGCCACCGTCTTCTTCGAGTTTTAATTAAATGTTTATTTTATAATTTTACTGGCATCCATCAATTATGAAATGTCAGAAACAGTTAATAAATTGCAAAGTCCGCTAATAACTTCATTATTCACTTTGCATGCGCATGGCCAGGCTTACTGTGGATTGCCGCTAATTATTGTATGCTCTTACACTGCCTGAAGCGATGTCTCATTGTTTTTCTACCAATTTGTCTATGGCAAGGGGCCTACCAGCGTACGCATTCTTACGTTGTGTACGTGCGTTTATGCGTGCGCGTGTGTGCACGTGATGTGCGCCGTGGATTTATGCACGTTTGCAATACGGCAGCGGTCAGCAAACGGCGCCACAAAAACCCGGCGACCCGAGTTAGCTTCTTGGTCACCGCTAGCATCGGCGGCGAATGTCACGTGACCTAGACCCCCCCCCCCCCACCACCTCCTGCCCACAATCGTCAGCCTGGTGAAGTATGGTCAAACAACCCCCATTTCTGAAAGGTGCGAAGAGGCCTTCATTCAACAAAGAGCCGTTCACATTTTTGAATTATATGCAATCACATGTTTCTACAGCAGTCGTGTTGTATGGGCCCACTTGTGCGCTATGCATGCAGGTGTGTGTTCAAACTGTTCAATTAATATTGATCAGCACTCCAGATGACTAATATCAATGTATATGCTCAAAGCTCTTTTTTAATATTTTCAGCCATGCTTTGGTGATTTCATAAGGTTAATTATATATATGAGTGTGTTCTTTTTCCAGACAATGTAAATCAATTACAACAGCACTATATTTGGTGCCTCCTTTTTTAAAAAAAGCTGTAATTCCGTTAAATAAAACACACCTTAATATTACGTTCTCCAATACATTGTTGATTTTTAAAATAGCCACAACATAACACCACAAACAATGAATATATAACTGTGGTTTTCATTGTGTCGTAATAAGGTCAAGGGTCATTTTCTGCTCAAGTGAGAACTGAGGTGGTGCTCATCTCCCGTTTACGGCCCTGGATCGGTGGTGGAATGTCGACATTCCTATGGCGAATGCAAGTATGGCCATGGCACAACCACTGTTGGCTTCCCCACAAAAATACCACGCATTGTATCGACCCCAGAGGGACGGATGATGGGCTGAATTATCCTCCAACCAAAATTTGAAGTCGGAGCCTTGCGATGCGAGCCGCTTGCGCTACCCCTGAGCCACCTGTATGTTGTATGTATGTTGCATGTATGTATGTTGCATGTATGTATGTTGAGCGGTAGTGTAACAGTTAGCGCACTGTGATATGAACCTGGTGACCCGAGTTCGATTTCCGCTCACGGCCAACACCAGTGACGATTATCTGAACCGGTCCTGGGCCTCCCCTAGGCCGACTCAGCCTCAAATGAGTACCTGGTGCGGTGTGTAAACACCGCCACTGGGTACACAAAGGCGGTTGGGCGTGGTGCTGGCCACCCACCCCCTCGTGTACCGTTCCGGCCTTCATAGGTGCTCGCTAACAGCACTTCCCCCAACAGTCTATTACAGGCTATATGGAGGGTCTTTGTATTTGTATGTTGAACTCCTTTCGCACGGTACGCAGCCAACCGTGCTCATTGGAGGTGCGTGGGAAGAACAACAAACTATACACAACATGCAGTTCTAAAGAAATGAGTTTGTCAATCTAGATTATTTAAAAGCGCATAGCTCCAGTGGCTCCCTATATATTAATAGGGAGAGCGTTCCAGATGGCCGCAGAAACGAATTCTGAAAGCGTGCGATGCGTTGTTCTATGGCTAGCCGGATTGCTGCCATAGTGATACTAAAATAACACATCTGATGGAACTACGTTATTAGCATCCTCATAATCATCATTAAACTGTCATCGTAATTCATGTTACCCTAAACAAAGGCTGCAAGGGAGAAATTACCCAGCTGGATATCTGTGAAAAATAGATTCATAGTCTCATCAGATTCCTCCAAATTAAATAAAAAAATTATTCCGATTCTGAACTATCCCGTTCTAGCTGTCTGATCTCCACTTGAAGCCTCTTCAGCCGTCTCTTCCAATTAAAGGCGACGTTTTACACGGAGGGGCCCCGAAAAGGTCACATCTTTGCAAATCTATCTCCCGCAGCCTTGATGAAAGTGCACCACTTTGCACGGAATGTTTTTATGTGTACATATGGTTGCTCCTTAATGAAAAAAAAAACAACTTCGCATAATTCGTATCAACATGTACATGTATGTACAGCCCTTTGTTAACATACTGCGTATGGAGGCCTTCCCATGACGTGCGGGTTGTGGGCGTTATTTGACCATACTTCACCACGCCGGTCACTGAGACTTGGTAAAGGTGTGAAGCAAATACGTGGAAGCATAGAAGTACAGTGCAACAGTGGATGTTACTGCCGCACACCGCCCACCACGTAGCCCTGCAGCCTATAACTGTTTTGATGGTGGTCACCGCCCATCCAAGCACTATCCAGGCCTAAGCGATGCTTTGCTTCTAAGATACGATGAGATCGCGTGGATTCCAGGTGATCGTGGACTTGGTCATGGACTGCTCCTGCAAAGTCAAAAGTCAAAGTGATTTGCCGGTCAAAGGAGCATTTGATGCAGTGGTCATCTCCGGTTCACAGCCCCTAAACCAGTGGTGGAAATTCCACGTTCCTATCGCAGAGGCGAGTACTGTCCATAGCACAGCCGCTATGGAATTACCAACAAAGCGATGCGGTGCTCGTTTACTGAATAAAGAACGCGATCATTTAAAATGTACGAAATACAGCATTGAGTGCAGTGGTGGCTCAATGGTTAGCACGGCGCGCTACGAAACCGGCGAACTGCTGGGTATGAAAAATAAGAATTTTATTTGGCAATAAAACAGGAGGTGTTGAGATGTACAAACACCAAATATAAACCTTTTTGCAAGGAATCAGGTCTGCACTAACCACACACAGTACCTGCGGTGAAAACGCAAACACACATGCTCTGATAAATATACGCACTGTCTTGGAAACTGATTGTCCTACACCAGAGACAGTCTTCTTCATGGCTCAGTCTCAGCAGTGTCAGACCAGAGACCACCAAAAGGCGAAACAGTACAAACTGAACTGAGTTTATTTCAGTACAAACTCAACTGCAGGGTGAAATGTGAACCAGTCCTGCACCCTCCCTCACCCCACCCCGACCGCTTCACCAACCCTACGCTAACAAGCTTGGCGAAGTAGGACCAAATAGCCCCCCATAAACGATAAGGCATAGAGGAGGACTTCATAGAGCAAGTGCGGTTGGCACTGTGAATTATTTTGCATTCCTATTACGATGCCGCGACAGTTAAACTTTGCGACCACCTCCCGACCGGACACGTGTGAAAAAAAGAGCTTCATTGCTCATCGGATTCCTCCCGCGGCATGAATAAAGATCCTGATTCTGAAACCCCGACAAACGGAGCCCGCAGAGAAGGCAGGGGTGGACCCTCGTGACCTGCGCGTCTCCGGGCCACCCTCTTCATGTCTCAGCCAATGCGACAGCAATCACAGTGTGGGGAAAGCGTCAGCTCCGGTCCCGTTGTCTCCGCTGCTGCTACTGCTGCTGCTTCTCCATGGAAAAGGCAACACACCCACGCGTCCCCGTCGTGCCCCCCACTGCCTCCACATTCACAGCAAGGCATCGATTCATCGACGATTACAATTGATTCTTTAGCTCAGTGGTTCTTAACCTGGGGTGCACGCACCCCCTGGGGGTGCGAGGTGCCCTTTCTCGGGATGTGAGACATGGACAGTTCTTTTTAGAAGGTAAATAATCGAAAAGACAAATTAAGCACGGACACCTAAGTACAATTATTTCATTTTTTTCCCATCAAACCTATGTATTCATTAACGTGATACATTTTGTTTACGATTGAGAATCAAAAGAGAACAGGCAGCAGTCAAGGTTAAGAAGCACTCACTACTTTAGCTCGTTATGTAGATGCACAGCACTCTTGTTCAACCACCGCTGGATGGGATCCCATCCCAATTCCATAGGGTCGCGGGGGTTATTTGATCAGCGTATTCTTTTCCACACCGGTGAGTATGTGTTGCTATAGGCGGGGAACGTAGACGTTGCACCATAATACAGTACAACAATGGAGTTTGCTGGACTTGTTCTGTGCTGATAACGGGGCCCCACGGAAGCTCACAGCAACGGCGTAATGCATAATGGTGGTCGTCCATCGACAATTAACCATTCTTCAGAGACAACGGCAGTGTTTAAACCCTGCCTGGATACCAATTAATTCGCCCTTGTTTTTAGCTCTCCGAGTTAACTTCTATTCGTCTTATTCGTTTTTTTTCCCTCTCCTTGGCCTCCGATGTGGTTTCTCTGTGATGCACAGTGCCTTGAGGTGCATCGTAGGACGGCACTTCATAGATGTGCTTTAGTGTTACTCGTTATTCGTATTATTATACAGGCTCATCTCTGATTGTTTTCTGAGATCTGGTAAGATCGGGCACTCACACCTGTCTACCCCTTATCAGTGCCCTACCTTATTACAGACCAATTCAGAGCTTATTGGTCACCCTGTGCCCGTATAAATCTCAACGTGCATCCTACAAAGTCCCATCACAAGGGAGAAACACAAACAAATAAAAAAAACATGTTGCCCGTATTTAAACGGCTGTACTCCGTGTGGACCTGAAAACTTAATTTCCCTGCACAAGAATACGGGGTAAACCGTATGGGTTGACAGCTATGGGCACGTTCTGGCTGATTTGGTCATATGGCACATGATGCACGTGTACAGTCGTGTGCGTGAGAGAATCGTTCATTCAACATGTGTGAACGTGATACGGTAAAACTACATTCGGATGAACAAAACCAAATGAGACGACAAGAGGAACGATCCGAATGAGAGTGGAAAAACAACAAAGACCAAGAAGAAAAAAATCGTTCAATGCAATTGTGACCCGCATCGAGACAACGCATCGATTCACAGAAGCGTGGGGGGGGGGGACTTGTCACACCTCTATTCGACCAGGTCGCTATAACTCTACAGCCACCATATGCTGCTGTCGCAGTCCCTGTACAAAATGCAACACCAACCACTGCCCCTACCACAGACCTTCAGGCCACGCTTCCACCCCGTGTGTAAGACGCCGTAAGACGCCGTGCCACACGATTATGCACGGCCCCTGCCAAGCCACGCACTTACCCTCACCCCCCCCCCCCCAGTTGCCAGAACATCGCTCCCTGGACAGAAGCTCCCTTCTCTCTGCTGTCCACATATGGGACTGCCTCCCTGATGAACACTTTGTCGGCGGGATCACATATTCTGGTCTTCACGCCTTCAAGTGGCGAGCACACACACGGAACATCTCTTAACTTCACCTTTGTAGGGACTGAGTCTTTGAGCTGCAGTGAACCAACGATTATGCCGATTCGATCTACTCATGTGCGATATGGCTATAGTTCATAATTGCACCCATTATAAAACAGATATGATCGATGTCATGTATTGTTTTATTGTTGTAGCGCTTCTCTAGCTTATATAAACCCCATTCTGCCTTCGTGTTTGAATCCGCTGCTGGGTAAATGCCACCCCGATGCTGTATCATTCGTATGGGTTGTTTTACCATACTTCACCCCACTGGTTAGTGCGGATTGGAAAAGGGGGTTTTCCAGGACCAGTTGAGACAATCACTCGTGTCTCCTATGGCTGGGAAACTAACTCAGGGCTCCAGTTTCAGCGCGCCAACCACTTAACCATTGTGCCACCACGAATGCCCATTCACAGCCTTTTAGTCGGTACAATCGTGAATAATGTAACACGCTTGAAAGTGCCAAGCCCTTTGTTTTGAACATCTGCTCAATCAATGACGTATTGTTTTTCATACACGTATATAACCATAGTAATCACGGTATTCGCACAGAGGCAGCGATAAATATTAAATAGCCACGTGGAAGTTTGGATGGAGAGTACATCTGAGTGGGGGACAAACAAATACCGCGACGAGAGGTGCGTCCTGAACATCGCGGCATCGACAGCACCCGTGAAGTCCGATGCCACGCGCTGCGCGTCACACGGCGAGCGCTGTGCTGGAAGAGGGCCAACTGCCCGCCGCACGTTGTGTTAATCACTGGAAGCCACGAGTGACTCCCCACACCACCACCACCACCACCCATTCCCCTACTGCCTCGGCTGCGTCTCCAGCGTGCCGGAGAACGGGGTCCACATAGGGTCACGCTCATTGAAGTAATGGGAGAGAGAAAAGCATTCCCGAGGACGATGTGGGCAGAACGGTGCGCGCGTGTGTGCAAAATTTACAATTATTTTGGAGCAGCGGCGGCAAGCGGATAATTATCCTTATTATAAAACAGGAACATTTAGTGGAACTTGCTAAAAGCTCAGCGATGCCCTCCTGCGTTAAGTTGGATGGAGGCCTGGGTCTGTTATGACATTGCGGAGCCTCTCTTTGTGTGGTCACTTCCCTGCCCTCGCTGTTTCCCCACCACCCACGCCCGATGCCAAACGCTCCTCTGTTATTCGCCTTGGTTATTTCCGTTGCGTGTCTGTTTTTAACGTTAAATATGAATATTAAAGCTAAAGAGATGTTGGAACAAACAAAACTAGTTATATGTCTGCCCATGACCTGTAGTAATGCACATAGCGATGCTATGGGATCAATGACCAAATTACCTACAGCTACGTGACTGCATTTCATCCATTAGAGAGTAGTTAATGTTGTTGGCGGGGAGTGGTGTCCCTTAAATTCCGAGGCTCTGGGCTGCAACCCCTAAAGCCCCAACCGTGTTGATTGTCGTGATAGTGACAATGAAGCAGAACATTACGTTCGGCAATCTCCTCGCCGCGATTAGATATGCCGAGTGTGCAAATAAGAAGGGCTCGAAATGCGCCGTTTGTGCAATCGTAATGATCTTAATATTTGTACTGCTCGTGCTTAATTGCTTATTATTAAACCATTACGAGGTTTGACACTGGACGGCGGTTGTTCGCAGAACACTAGAATTACCGAGACGCGCAGAGCGAAATCTGGTCGCGTTAAACCGCGTGAAATGTGCCACCCATTCAAGCCCCACTGCCGTCCCGCTGCTCAGATGCTATCGTATGATGCTGCATGTAATTGGATTTTTTCCCACCTGCAGAAGACACTGCATGCAGACAGCTGGGACTTGAGCCTCCAACAGACTGCATTGGGAAGAAAAAAAAGCCTCACCGCTTGGGTCCATGGCACTGCAGTGATCACGTAGCGAAGCCACTTGCTTGACGTCAAAGCTCTTAAATATGTAATTGCATTGCTTTTACTACCGGGCCAGAAAAGATGTAAGTACGTAATATGCGAACTCCATACAGGTGTGAAGGTAACGTTTGGATACTGAGATCACTGCGCGTCAGGTGTGCAAGATGATGGAAGCTTGACCCGGGTATAAACTCCACCTGACTATATTTAGAAGTAGAAATCATCGGAAAATAAAGGAACCGCAACTGAAAATATCCAGAGGCAACGGCGAAAGTTTCAAATTAAGCAACCATTGGAAAGATGTTCTAAATCGAACCAAACATTAAAACTAATTTTCAATGGTACAGTATATTTATTCAAGTAGTGGCATCCCAAACTCTCACGGTGGTGTAATGTCATTTTATGCTAATTTCAAGCTTTCACAGTAGTACATTTTATGCTAATTCCTTTGTCAAGGCGTTTTCTGTTTACCCCCTCACAGCTTAAAGGAGGCGACCTGCGCTTGGCTTTCTTCACTCCAACGCTGTCCTCTGGACAGTTTGGTCCCTTCATCTGATGAAGGCCACTTGTGTTGTGGCCGAAACGTCGTGATTTTTTGTTGTTTTATTTTTTTACCTACGTGACTTTACCGAATAGAACCAAAGAGTAACGACGAAAGTGTTTCTGAAAAATGTCCTCAGGTACCGGCGCGCCTCTCATTGGGCCCGTACTGGATACGAACTACGGGGGGTCTTTGATGTCCTCCTCCCCCCGACAGTGTTATGCCGATTGTACGATTGGTATCAGGTCGAGATGGAGAATCCATTCGGATCTCTCGCACAAAACTACAACTCCTTCGTGGTCCGCATCTGCTCACGAAAGCAGGTATTACAGAGCAACCTCCGGACATCCCGCATATTGTGTGACATGTTGTACGTAGTCAGCACACGTCATCCCTAAAAGCCACTATTAATGCTACCATTCACTGTTCTGTTCAAAAGAGAATTGATTCTTGGATCAAATTGTGACCTGGAAAAGTGATAATTAATCCAATTGCTGAGGGGCGGATTGTTCCATCCCTCGTGATCATTGATTAAATCCTGGGACCTGGGGGTTATAGGAAATGGCACAGGTCATAATTCCTTGACATATACACACACACTTCACATAATCCATCTTTGCGTAACACACACACATGCTCGTATATGGGCAGCATTGCTTTTGCACAATTATTAAATGATTGACATTTATGGATATTACCAAAACATGGGAATGTTGATATGTATACAATGGTAAGCACACTGAACTTACAATCCAGATGTCACTGATTCGATCTCCAGGCCCGTCAGTTGAAACGATAGAGCAGGTTTCTTAATTCCTCACGCCTCTGCCCATCCCGCAGTGTTGCCAGACTAACCCGCTAGTCGATCGGACTAGCCACAGTTAGTTGATCAGCAGGCTCCGTGTGTGTGTGTGTGTGGGTAAAGTCTGGATAATCCCACATCTTCCAAGACATCCGTCCAGCCTGCAAGAGAAGGCCGACATATCCTCTATCGAGACTCTCTAGAGGTTCCTCTCGTGGACGGCTTTCTGCTAGCAGTGGCACGAGCAAGTAATTGCAGGGCTGCACCTTTAACGTTTACTTTTTACCTTAAATTAATACAATACATGGATAGCAACAACAAATGGTGTGAATAACGTATTGATCAACAGCAGATTGACTTCATAACGAGAGGGGAAAACGGGAGGATTTGGTTAAGTGTAATGCTTCTCTGGGGTTATAGGCTGGGTTTAGGATTGGGGTATGGGTGAGAGTGTCTATAGCTTTGTAATTGGGTCACGTATTTTGAGTTAAGGGCCGAGCAAATGCATCGCAAAATTTTGCACATGATGTTCACAATTCTGACAAATACCTCACATCTCTCCCAAACCATTGAGCCACAGCTGGTGTCTTGATGCATTTTTCATGAAACGATCAACGCGGCAAACAAGCCAAAAAAGCGAAATTATCTCTAAATAAATAACCAAATAATATGTGTACAGTGCTTTTTTTTCCTCTCCCTCTAAAGCACAGTACCGTGGCTCCCCAGGGACTTGCCTCCAGGGGGGCATTGAATGACCTCAGCCATCCAAAACGATGGCCTTCCTTAAATCACCATAGTTATATTTTGAAGATTTATTTATATAAATGGCCAATTTGAGAATAAATCCACGAGAGTGGAATTCAATAGATCGCAGGCCAACAGGAACAAGATGTGACAACACACAAACAGCCGGGGATTATTGCATTGCTCGTTCACAGAACATCCGTCAGCAATGCCTGCCCTCGGCCGGACGTGTTGTTTCCCCCGTCAACATGTGGCTAATGGAGTGACATTTTTCATTTACCCTACCAGAGACACCCCCCCCCCCCCCCTCAATAGGTGCGAAGGAGCCGATCTCCGCAGGGCACAATTGCATAGCTCGTGTCAATTTAAGTAGCGTGTGTCTGCAAAACATTGCCATGCGGCCGTGTATATATATAAATGATACAGGGGTGGAGCGGTGATGAAATGGTTCACGCACGCTTCGCTATGAGTCCGGAAACCAAGTTTGATTCCTTATCATCATTAGACCTCCTTTGCCAGTACCAAAATGTAATAATAGGGTTTTTCCCTTTTTTTTCTGGCAACAAAACTGAAACCTTTTTTTTACGAGGATTCATGTCTGCATTAACCAAAATACCTGCAGTCAAAATGCAAACAAAAAACATACTGTGATAATATATGCATTGTCCTTGAACCTGATTGGTTCACGCCAAGGGACGGCTTTCTTTTGAGCTTCGACCCAATTGGTGCTCGACCAGATGACGCCAAAAGGCGTACAGCTCAAAGACAATGCACTATCAAAGTAATGAGGGCTCGGGGTGAGCATCTACATCATTATTATTTATTTGACTCCTTAGTCACGGTGAAAGTGATGGGAATTTAGTTTGGTATTTGTAGTACATCGAATAAATTAATGCATTACCTACAAATTCATTCGTTATTTTTGATGAATGTTCGTGAATTTTGTGATGACTATTTATCACGGGTAAAAAGTGTTTGTTTATTTTCCGTGGCTGTCCCAATTGTGTCCCGTAGCATCTCCCTTCGATGTGTGTGAGTCTGCATGCATGTCTTGCCCGTGCACGTCAAACAGTGCAGTCTGAAGCATCCTGCCAATAGGACCAACGCCTGCATTATTGTCTCACACCGTCTTCCCGCCACCTTGCTGTCAGCTGAAGATTCAAAGTGGCGCAAGCTGTGAGCCACAACTATGCAGTGATCCGTATTTTTGAGAAGGTTGATACTTTCTTATTATTTTAGAGTGGGCATTTTATCATTATTTTTAATAATATTAATTATTTGTATATTGTTATTGTTCTTATTATTGTATTACTTCATTTAATATCTCATTATTTCATTTAGTGATTTATTCTAGATTTAAAGCTTTCGTGACTGCAAGGATCCATACTCTTTGGTTCTATTCGGTAAAGTCACGTAGGTAAAAAATGAAACAACAAAAATCACGACGTTTCGGCCACAACACAAGCGGCCTTCATCAGGTGAAGAGACCAGGCTGTCTCTTTAAGCTTAAAGGTCGCGGTCTGAGCGTTGCTGTGTTTCACTCCAGCGCTGTCCTCGAGACAGCCTGATCCCTTCACCTGATGAAGGCCGCTTGTGTTGTGGCCGAAACGTCGTGATTTTTTGTTGTTTTATTTTTTACCTACGTGACTTTACCGAATAGAACCAAAGAGTAGTGATTTATTATTATTAAAAATTTCAGTGGGTTGATACTTTATTATTATTCATACCGTGCCCTCTCCGTGGAACTGCTTTGAGTTTCTGCTGTGCTATTATTATTGTTGTTATTATTATTGTTATTATTATTGTTATTATTGTTATTATTGTTATTATTATTATTATTTTTGTTATTATTATTGTTATTATTGTTGTTGCTATTATTATTATTGTTATTCTTAATGTTATTACTATTGTTATTATTAGTATTGTTATTATTGTTATTATTATTGTTATTATTAGTATTGTTATTATTATTATTGTTGGTATTATTATTTGCACTATTTCCGAACGTTGGATCTGCCTACTTCCAACCTCTGATATTCACCGTTAACATATGCGAGCAACTATTAAATTATACGGCTTTCCCTGCAAGCATTCGATAATGATGCGAGCCATTTTATATGCTTTAACAATCGCAGTATGTGCGGTAAAAGTAAAGCGAATGGGAAAAGACTGTGAAAAAATAACTCTCTCTCACGTTTCTACTTTGCGTATCTTGCTAATAATGCAATACCCAGCATCCAAGTCACAACCCCAAGTTGTATTATTCATGAGCATTTTCCCCGAACATAGAATGCAATTCATTTTATACAAAATAAAACGAAAAATCTATTTTATCGGATAGGCCTCATCTCTTGTAAAAATAAATGGTGCACAGCGTTGCAAGTGCCGAATGAGCTCGGACTTTTCTGCACGTCGTTGAAAACGGCTTCCTTGCCCTGGAACTAGCGCAACATACTCCTCCTTAAACAACATTTCTTCAAATTGTCCCCAAAAAAACCTTTGCACAATTGTTATACTGTATGACGGAATATGTATATCTTATTTGTATTGTATTAAGACAGAGAGAGTCCAGCAAATCTCCCACTGTGGACGTCCAAGCCCTGAGGGTCCGTTTGACCACGAGTGCCTTGTCTGAAAAAAACGCCAGTGGGGAAGGGCAATCGATATGGACATGAGCCAAGGAATTGTTTTTTTAAAGACATCATCTTGACGACCGATTCCATTTGGTCGCACACACTGCAGTGGAAAATGACTTTGGCCATCCAAACATTATTGCTGATGTTAAAAGTCCATTAATTAAAGCAGGAATGAACTCATGACACCGGTCAAAAAGTCCCATTACAAGATTACAGCAGGTGGTGGTGGTGATGATACAAATAAAATAATAATGCCTGCCGCATATCGAAACGGGGTAGAGCGGAGGCGCAGTGGTCAACATAGCGTGCTATAAAAACGCAGTGCCTTGAGTTTTGATTTCGAGACGTGTTCTGATATCATCAACTGGGGAGTGATGTCTGATTTGTACTCGCACTAACCGTGTGGTGAAGTGTACGGTCAAGCAAATACCCATGACCGAAACGGTGCGGGGAGGTCTTTACCAGGCACAGGACTGTGAATTAAAATTGTTTCACAATGGCTTTATTATCACACGGCGATGAGTGATCAGGCCTCAGGAGTCGCCCGTCGCAGAGATGAAGCGAAGAGATTGGTTCGCGTGGAGGTTCAAGCTTAATGGCTCGTTGCATTGTGGGACGGTGAGACACGGCGGGCTGATCTGGGAGGCCTTCACCTACAGTAAATACATTATGATTGACTATGATGACGATGATGAAAGTCTTTAAAGTGTTGTCTAATCAGCTTTAACAATAATCTGTCTTATTACGGTCCAAGGAGTGAAACTGGCAAATATTTGTTTTCGTATGGCCCAACAGAAGTGTGAGCACAAAGCAAGGAGATTGATTTTGATTTAAAGCTTTCGTGACTGCAGTGATTCATATTCTCGGTTCTTTCGGTAAAGTCACCACGTAGAAGGGAAACAATAAAATAATAAAATATATATAAAACAATACAAGGAGATTGATGTTTGTTTTCAGAACATGCTAAGGGCAGACTAAATCATTTCTGCATCAATACTTTCAAATGATTCCGCGAGTGAATGCTGTAAGCATACACTTGGTGGATTGAAGTGGATGCTTTGCGGGTGATGTTGTGATGTGTGTTATGTACAGGCAAATGAGAACAAGAACGATCAAATGAATGAAAAATACGAAATAATTAACTCATTCATGACCGTGTGATATTCAGCGATATACATAGTGGGGAGAGGTGTGGTGGAAGCAATCACCTTTGAATGCTTCTTTTTTATGGATTCATAGCCGCAGATTAAAGATGTAATTTTAGATTTGTTATCCAATCAATTTGAAAGCCAGCACGGAACACAAGGGAGTGGGTGAACAGCACCACGCCCGGCCGCCTTTGTCGACCCAGTGACGATGCTTATACACTGCACCAGGTACTCATTTGAGGCTGAGTCAACTTACGGGAAGCCCAGGATCGGTTCAGATAATAGGATTCACATTCTAGGACATGATTGAGAATTAATTCATTGGAGGATATTTCATGTATTTCTTAACGTATGCACGGTCTACATACTGAGTTGTTAAAGCTGCAAACATGAATATTCATTATTTAAAAAAAACTCTCTAAATCAACTGGCAGCTTTTCCGTGGAACTACGAGATCTTTTCAGAAGGAATGTTTTTGTAAGTCTGCTAAAACACAACCCGACATGATGTACCGTAGGATTCAATCAAAAACGTCACGATGCGGGGAAATTGGAGACAATAAAAAAAATCCCCTTTTTCCAGGCACACTTATTCGATATAACTTAACGTTACGACTCTGCTGTCCGTGTGTGTCCATCTCGACGCTAACAATATGCTTCACATACTCTTTGGTTCTTTCGGTAAAGTCACGTAGGTAGAAAATAAAATAAATCACGACGTTTCGGGCGCAACACAAGCGCCCATCATCAGATGGGAAAGCACCTGGCTATCACAAGTCATGCTTTCCCACCTGATGATGGACGCTTGTGTTGCGCCCGAAACGTCGTGATTTATTTTATTTTCTACCTACGTGACTTTACCGAAAGAACCAAAGAGTATGGATTCCTGCAGTCACGAAAGCTTCAAATCAAGATGCTTCACTTCACAGTATTGATATGAGGGGGGTACTTTAGGCGATGGGACCCTTGCAAACGAGATGTTACATTCACAAAGGAACTTTACAGGCGAAATCTTTTCCTGGATTAACGCGACTTGAACACATATCGGCCGATCGGTGACAATCACTGCTGGCATCTGCGCAGTTTTCCATTCTGAGATACCGATAAGGGGGATGCGAATGCAGCAACCTCGTCGCCACTCTTCTCATCCGTGCAAAACATCAGATAGCAAGCAGTATATATGTGTGTTGAACTTCTTTCGCACCGTATACGTGACCAACCCTGCTAATCGGAGGTGCG
This sequence comes from Petromyzon marinus, assembly GCF_048934315.1. NCBI lineage: Eukaryota > Metazoa > Chordata > Hyperoartia > Petromyzontiformes > Petromyzontidae > Petromyzon > Petromyzon marinus. The sequence continues at coordinate 4,450,960 of NC_133684.1, forward strand.
GGGGAAGGACAACAACAACAAAATGTGTTGAGCATTTGTGGTGGACCACCTTCGAGTGACTCTTAACCACAAATCAATGCGGATAATGATTCGCATTGAATTGGTGGAAAATTTAACCTTTTAGAATCGTGTAATGACTTCGGACTCGAACTGCAGAGGGTTATTTTATTTAACTTTTAACGCGGCTTATGACCCCGGGGTCACGAATACCGCGGCGACGTCGACGAGACAACAAACATCCCCGAACCTCGTTCCTCGCCGCCCTTTTATCCTCGGCGTGAACCTCGCCACGCCCTCGGTCCCGCCTTTCCTTCTCGGACTCTCTGGCAATTTCCCGGAACCTTTCTGGAACTTGGCAACCCTTCGCTTTTCCCTCTCTCTATCCTGTTGTCACCGCTTGTCCCTTAGTTGACGCACTGTCTTTGCAATGGGTCGAATTTTCCACCACTTCCAGGTCCCGTGACACACACACACACCGAATGATAGGAATGTTTTGTGGATTGATTGGGGGCCGTGGATAATAGGAGCTGCGGTTGATGGGGTAACAAATCACGTGATGCTGCAGATTGTTAAGTAGGGGACACAAATCGGCGCGTCATGCGTGGGGGACGCTGTGGGTCACGTGGGGCAGGCGGCTTTCATTTGTCGTGCAAAAGACGTGGTTTAAAATCACAGATTTGGCGTATGCCGTGCATGGATGTATGTTGAACTTCTTTCGCACCGTACGTAGCCGACCGTGTCAAGTGGGGGTGCAAAATCACTCGTGTTAATCATTCGTAATATATAATTATGTCGTCACAAATTAAAGACATTGATTTAAAGGTAAAAAATAATGTGTTATTCATGGACACGTTTTACTACTACAATTTAGGCCGTTGGTGTCTACCTGCCTGTGTCCACAGGGACTGTTGGTTTGGGGGTGCTGATGTCCATTGTTTGTTTCTTAAGTGCTACATGAGGGTAACATAACACCCTGCTCCCCCATATGGCCTCGTCTAAGGCCATGCTAATATCTCCGTATTTGGTACAGTGGTCGAAAAGCACAAGCATACGGCAGCATGCCATGCTGCACTTATCGGTGCATCGGTGATGTATCCCTTCACTTTTACAAACGGTTCCCCTTCCTATGCCACGAATGTTTTCCACAGAGGGAGGAACGGCAGTGAAGGTGGCCTGCAGGAAGAAATAGGTTTCATCCCGGCTTAATCACTGGAAACGAACATGCTTCAACTGAGGGGCAGACTTCCCATAATGCCTGCATGCGCATTTCATATTCACATTGCACAAGGTGGGCCGGACCACCAGTTTTGGAAAACCAAATTATGATAGGAGGTCTTTGGGGAGTGATCTCACATTTGCTTCTGCAATCGGAGTTAAATTGTATTATGTGCGTACAGTAAGTGCGATTTGCTGAACTTCTTTCGCGCCGCACGTAGGCAACCGCCCCAAACCGGAGGTGCCCCTCGGCTTCTAAATGGGTGCAGCATCTACTTGGCTTGGACTTGCACAGCAGCAGCAGCAGGAATCGGCGGGACCGGTGGGGGGGAAAGCGTCGACAGGCGAAGTTTCCACCCTGCTGACGTGACCGCTGAAAAACCTTTCACCGCTTCGGCTGACCCAAGGGAAGAGATGCCTGTCATTTGTGCTAAAACGCAATGAATCCCACTGCGAATACAAAAGGGAGAGAGAACAAAACATCACACTGCTTTTATAAATGCTTCAGGGCTTTCTCTATATATATACACATACAGTATCCCCCGTATGGCCTTTAACAGACTGTCGGTACAACTGCTGTTAGCGAGACTGCATCGACGTAGAGAAGGCCCAGGTACCGGTTCAGAAAATCATCGCTGGTGTTGGCCGTGAGATAATCATCGCTGGTGTTGGCCGTGAGCGAGAATCGAACCCAGGTCGCCAGGTTTCGTGGCGCAGCGTAGCGCTAACCGCTCCACTACCACACACACACACGCGCGCGGTATACACGCGTGCAAATGCGACCAGGTGTCATTGTGCATCCACTTAATTGCGTGACGTGGAAGTACGATTGGCAGAGTCCCAATGTGTTTAAGAACAACAATCGCAACAACATTTGGATTTATAAAAGCGCGCGAATGCAACGGGATGTCAAGACGGAATAAGAAGTAGAAGAGACACCGTGGTGGCATGCGCAGCACGAGAAACGATGGGGCAAATGTATTTACTTATTCAAAGCCATGGGACAGTGATCGGGAGGAGACAAAAAAGCAGGCCCATCCTTCCCTCCATCCCCAGGTACCCACCGTAATTCCCGTAAACCTCCCTCCCCATAACCCATCCCTATTCACCGCATCGCTGTTAGTTACCCTCAATGCACCGCAAATAGCCCTTGTGAAGCGCCTTGGATAACGGCGCTAAATTTAAATAGAAGAGAAGGTCTTAAGCCTAGACCCGAACAGGGTGGTTGGGGGCGGCAGGGGGATTTTCAGCGCGCGGATGGTTGATGGGAGCGAGTTCCAGACTCGGGGGGGAGGGGGGGGCACGAGAGAAGGAGGAGAAACTTCTCACTGAGCGAGGCGGCTAGACTGGGGGGGGGGGGGGGAGGGGGGGGTGCGCAGTCGCTGGAGTGGCGTACACGTGAGTTAGGGCGGGGGGGTGGGCAGTGCGGTGAGGTGTGAAGGAGGGAGGGGGGGGGGTCTGGTGGGGGGGGGCGGTGAATCCGTAGAGGTGTACGTGCACATACATGTATGTATGTGCGTACGTATGTTGGACTTCTTTTGTACCGTACGTGGCAAACATCGCTAATCGGAGGTGTGCGTGTGCGCGCGAGACTCACCTGCAAGGCAGTAAAGGGTAATCATAGTAATAAGCGATTTAGCAAATAAGCGTCTTTCTTAGGCAGGCGGTGTTTATGTTTTATCCCACGGCGTATGTCGTTTTTGATTCCCCGTCCAGAATTTGATTTAAAAAACCCAATGAATAATTGGGAGGGAAGGGGACACTTCTGAAAACTCTATGTACAGGTAATTAATTAAAATGTGATATAGCAAAAGCTGCACATATCACATTACGTACTCCGTGGTTTATTTTCGTCTCCTCAAAGGAAATTCATCTCCATGACTGTATTTAAGAGCACCGTCTTGATTTGAACATTTCATTTTTGTACGAGGAGCAGCGTGAAAGCTTTTCTTGACACAAGAGAAGGGTTTAGGCCATGTGCTAAGTCAAAATGTTTCTCAACGATTAACCTACATGAGAGGCCCCCTCTAGTTTTCACGCAATTTTGCTGCCAGCAGCAATCGTTCCAAACGTTCTTCAGGTCGAAAAGTTGTCAAGAGGACCTCGCCGCTCATCAAATCCGCATTGCCGCGTCCAGAAAAATGGCACAACATTAACAAATTCCTTTGGTGTTAAATTCATCTCATCTCATTCCTATAAATCGTCAACCATCAGTCATTTATCAACGGACTTCTGGATAAGGGCTTTTCCGAGTCTTGACTTAAAGCTTTCGTGACTACAGGAATTCATACTCTCTCGGTCTTTTGGTCAAGTCACATAGATAGAAAAAATATTATCCGAAGCCTATCACTCCATCTCCATGATAGTCGCCCTCCCTGTTGTGCAATTCTCTGTTGGGCTGCCATTCCATTACCAGTCTCGAACCACCAGCCATCACCCCGCTGCGTGGTGTAATCTGCCCGAGCCCACTTGACTTAGCAGTCAATGCGATGCCTCTGCCTTGCATTCATTCTCTGATCCACTTATTCCTCTTTCTGTATCTCAGTGCCATTCCAAGGCCTGGGCATGGCCATCATTCGGTAAAGCTGATGATTTGGTGTTGCTGCTGCATTGGAGTGGTGCATAAGCAGAATTAACAAAAAAAACTAATACAGCTCTACAACATTCGTCAATAACACTGCCTTATGTATAAGCGTCAACGTTTCTGGAAATGGTCCTTTATAGCTATCTTGTGCCATTAAAAAGGGTATTTGCGTTAAACGTCACCTATTATGCATTTGTTTTCTTTTAATGCAGTGTTATTAATGGTTCTTTTTAGTTGTGTTTGTCTTTCATTCTTTTTTGTCCATGGCCAATGTTTTGTTAAATTGTGTTGGTTCATGTCCACGTTTCTGTACATCTCTTTATTTAATCATCTGCATCCCAAATATTTCTTTCAATAATTTACCTTGATATTCATCATCTTCTGTTTTCAAGTTGTGTCCTTTCCAGCGTGTTTCGCTTCAGCATCTATTTTCCTCCGAATTATATTGTCATACAATATAAATTATGGGGGGGGGGGGGTGGTGGGGAGTGATTGTGCAATGATTAGCGACCAGTCAGGTTATAGATACGAAAGGTAATTTCATCTGCTCAGTACCCAATATATAAAACACTTTGCCTCCTTCCAAAATGGCTTGAGGAACCAAATCTAAATGATAAGATCTAAATGATTGCCTCTATTTTGCTAAACACTACATTGTCCTGACCACGGAAACTACCTTTGTTGAAGAAATAATGGCATGCCACGACTGACTGATTATTTTCAAGGCTTCCTTGAGTTGAGTCAGATCTGTCACACTTAGGCTTACTCTGTTAAAATGCTTACATCGGCTATACCATGTGAAAACATACAGCGTTAACTATTGCCCTTCGCCCAAGATGTCCTCCGAATATTCAGCAAACATTACCATGACAATTTAAATAAATGAATAAACAGATCGCGGTCCCTTTGTCCGGTCTTCTAATGACCGACGTGGCATTAGTAGTACCGCTCTGCTGGGCAGTGTGACACGTAGGCTTTCGCGACCAATATTATTCATAATAAAAGTTTTTGGGTTAGATCGCGTTTATTTATAAATGTGTCGTAACCCTCCACCACCCGACACGGCCAATCAGCAAAAAAAAGTGTCACATTGACAAAAGACAAATAATTCACTACTTCAGCCCACCGGTGTGTTGAAGAGTTAATCCACATTTACAGTTTGAGTACGACGTTTCGCTGTTCTGGCGAATTGCTTGATGATGCTGGATGTATTTACCAGCGAAACGTCGTACTCAAACTGTAAATGTGGATTAACTCTTCAACACACCGGTGGGCTGAAGTAGTGAATTATTTGTCTTTTGTCAACGTGACACTTTTTTTTTGCTGATTGGCCGTGTCGGGTGGTGGAGGGTTACGACACATTTATAAATAAACGCGATCTAACCCAAAAACTTTTATTATGGGCAGTGTGAGTTGGACCAGTTCAGTTGTTAGCTGCGACCGCCACCGATGTTAGCCGTGGCCTGGGAGTCGCAATTGAACGCAGAGTGGCAGCCAGAGGAGCGAACACGCCCGAGAGGTCAACCACGGCGGAGATGGAGCCACGTGATTCACCGGAGTGCATGCGCCAGACTGATTGTTGAACAGCGAGACAATGAGGGATGGAAACTACTTGGAGAGGCCTTCCTTCAATAGTGGCTTGACAAAGGACTGTAAATCATTATGATTATCATTGTATGTACTATTTTTTTTTATTTCAAGCTTGCGAACGTTCAAATATGTCATCATCATCTCGTTTCAAACGTAGTGTAAGTGACGTCATGAAGCAATGCTTTCTTATGAGATGAAAGCTGGCAAAAATATCGGAACAAATATGCATTGCAACACACATGACCAATGGAATAAGATCAAGCCTTAACTAAACTTGGACGTGAATAGATGTAGAGTGATAACATTGAATGCGAATTTTGGGACTACCTTCTATATTTTAACGTGATTTCAATAATAGGAAATGTGTTCTCGCAAGAGTACAGAATATTGTATGCAGATAAGATTATTTCACATTCAATCAATTTAACAGCCCGTAGTTTAAATGACTGTACGAAAATTCGTCAGTTTCATAGTGGACTGATATCTAATCACTGAAGGCAATCTAATTCTCATTAAAACTTTTTAAAATATAAAAAAAAACATTTCCGTGCATGCCGTAAGGTGGACACGAAAGCACAGTGTGCACTTTGTCCCAAAAAAAGTGAGTCTAATATTTATATATATTTTGTAAATACTCTAAGCAGAAGCATTTGTGCAAATTCACAACCCATCTGCCATTGTCACTCTCTGCCATTTGGCAAAGCGGGTGAACTGCATTTTGCTGTGGCATTCTGGTGAGTTCAGAGTTGGCAGTGTGCCCCCCCCCCCCGATCACCCCCCCCCTCCCCCGCCACATAGATAGTGTATTGTGGGCGACAGTCCAAAAAGCATGCCATCTGCTTGCTTGTGCAGCTTAACCGTCCCGTGGTACTCTTAATGAAATTGGCAGATTTGTACATTCCGCCTTGGCCCAGCCATTTACACTACCTCCAATGAACATGTAAGCACCGCGGTTATATCAAAAAGAGAATACAGGGCTTTTTCACGACAAATTATGATCATAATCTGTGCAAAGATAATTGGAAAAAGTTATATGTAAATCGGAATAAGGTCTTGTTTGCCGAGGGAGCAAGTTACGTAGGGAAATCATCGTACTATGTATGGTGGGCATTGCCGAATGTTTGTCTCCGACAAATTCCACCAGTGTGTTTGCACATACGCCGTGGAAGACTTTTCAAAGTTCGCCCACGATGTGTGAATGGAATACATTTGATTTGGCGGATGTTTTACGTGCTGTGGAAAACGGGACACTGTCCAAAACGTTGCCTCTTGTTACCTGTTTCCTTATCAGGCCACAAATGTTATTGACCAATGTGTTTAGGTTTGCATTCAGAACACCCCACAGTTACAGAGAGCATTACAGGTCGCTCATTGTGCAGAGCACAATAAGCATGCTAAAGTAACAATTTTAACAAATGTCACTTGCCAATTAAAAGCCTCACTTGAAATTGTGCTGGCAGCTTCTGCTTTAATACAGGCTAGAGTCCTGTGCAGAAGAGGATGAGCCATTGTGATGCAACTGCATGTCTGCATTTACAGTGCTTCATTAAACACAAGACCAGCAAGTGTTGTGTATTAACTTGCCCATGCGTGCAATCTGTGGTGCCACATAGCACAATACTATTAAGCCACATCTACTGGCTTATGAAATTTATCTCAATGCTCTTGGGAATTTCAATAATATGCCTTCATTTTGGCTGTTTAAATGTGCTAGACCTCCGCTGCTGAATCTGAAGAGCCCGAATATGATAGCTTGTATGAGGCAACTTGTAGTAGGCCACAATCATAACTCTTTAAAACTATTATTATTTCAACATGAGTTTCCTGAAGATGAAGTTGATGACAGTGGTTATAGATGGGTCCCATGGCTCTTTATGACCGGTATCAGTTGGAAGTGAGAATTTGGACGTAGTAGATGTCTTTGTATGCTTTTGTTGTGAAGTGGATAACAGAGGGCATTATGAAATAGAGGTCAAGATACGTATAGCGTTAGTAGCATAGCTTTTGATTGAGTACATAAACCACTTTGGAAGATTAGAAAGATCAACAAATGGATGTTTGAGGCAGGAGTAATGTCTTTGCTTGCTGTAAGGGCCAAAGGCTTGGATTTCAATAAAGCAACTAGGAAATGAGCTACTGGCCTTTGAGTACACGTGCAATTTGAAAATGATAGGAATTTCATGTATGCAACTCGGACGTTTGAAATATAATATGACGACGTTTTGTTGTAGATGTAGTCACGAAGAGTTGGCTGTGATGGGTCAGACAAGTCCAGGTCGAAGAAGTAGGTGACCTAGACCGGCACTGGAGTAGCACTCAGGGTCCGGGGATCAAGGGGGAGGCTTAAATCCAGGTGGCGTTGATGATGAGGCTGGAGGAGGTCAGATGTCACCGTTGCAAGACGCATGGGGGTTCGCGGAAGGAAGCAATTCTAATAATAATAATAGGGTTTTCCCCTTTTTTCTGGCAACAAAACTGAAACCTTGAAACTGATTGGTCCAATGGTCCAATCAGTTTCAAGGACAATGCATATATTATTATAGTATGTTTTTTGTTTGCATTTTGACTGCAGGTATTGTGGTTAATGCAGACATGAATCCTTGTAAAAAGGTTTCAGTTTTGTTGCCAGAAAAAGAGGAGAAAAACCCTATTATTATATTTTGGTACTTGCAAAGGAGGTCTAATGCTGAAGCAATTCTAGTGTCGTGGTGGCATCAATGGCATGGCCTGATTATCATCAGCATTAATTATCTGTCCACTGCGGTCATTATTATTATCATCATCAGTTACCATCTATCCACTGCTACCATTATCACGATCATGATCTATCCACCGCTGGATGAAGGACTCTCCAAGCCATCACCATCTCTCGCGGGACTTGTTATGCAGCAATCCCATCTAGCTCTTACAGACTAGATTATTTCATGGCTCCATCTCCATGGTAGACGTCTTCTTGAGCTACGTTCCCTCCTATGATTGTCACTGTCGTCGGCCTCGACCACCGGCCATAATCCTTCATAGCAACGTGTCATGCCCCAGCCCACAAAAAAATTCTGAACAGTCAATGTTGATGCCTGTAACTGGCGTTTGTTCTCTGATCCTTGTGTAGTGACGTATATTGGGTCACTACGGTGCTAGCATCAGCTACTGACAGAGGAGTGGAACTGCGAGTGTTATAGCCTCTTTCTGAAACCAGAGTATGTTATGGCATGGAAGGGGGGCCTAGGGGGCATGGTTCTGGGGACTGTCAGAGAAAGGGCAGTTGAGGACGTGACAGTCTGGTTGAACCCGAGAGGGCACATGACCAGGACAGGGTAAGAACGTGGGTCAAAGGTGGCGAGAGGGACACGTGTTGTATGGGCCAGAACCTTCTGGGAGGATCCAGACGGGGGCGTGGCCGAAGGTGGAGCCAAGCCACGCTCAGGGGCATAAAAGGGAGGTCCCGAGAGCCGATCAGGGCTGTCTTGTGGAATGGAACCCATCGTGCTCCGTCGTGGGTCAAGCAGCGTGTTACTGACCTGACCCGGTTATGTAGTGACCCCGTTGTGGTCTGAGAATAAAGGTGTTGCCTCTACAGTCACGTGTGTGTTTCCAGTGAACCCACTACACTTGTCTTCCCATTCCTGGGTCTCAATGTAAATCCAAGCGTGGAGTTCTTCACGCTCATTTGCGCGCTTTGTTCAGCTTCTGTTAAATTGTCTTTGTCAACGTCTCTCATCTATCTCACAGCAGGTAATATACTCCGATAATATTATGCTGTGTTGGCATTATAATATCCGTGTATATTCTAAAATATATTATGCATTAATACACATACTCGATGCGTCGGACCGAGATCGCATATTCTTGACACCCAGAAGCTTCCCGATTTTGCCAATCACGTTATATGCAACAACAACAACAAAATATTCGTTTAAAAAACGATCACAAACGATCCGTGTGATTTTCCAGAAGGCACAATTAGACATTACCTGACGTGCGCTATGGTATTTAGAGCCGCGTGCCTCGCAGTTACGTTGTCTATCTCCACGAGCAGTTAATATGAAAGTAAAAAATACGCCCGAAAATATCGGTAATAGCATCATCACCTTGCGGGGGAAACTGTGATTAAATGTAACAATATGCAGCGGAACGCTGTTAGCAGGAAACAAGGGGTGTAGATATTTACAACAACTGAAGAAAAGAATCCTCGTCGCACGTGGATAAAATGCATCGGGATTGACAAAAGTCCCCGGCTGGCAATACTCAGAAACGCAATCATATGTAATTGCCCACACTATTAAAGTGATTTGCTCCATTATGTTAGAATGACATCAGTAGCAATGGCTTTGTCGACTGTTTAGAGAGTTTCTGTTTTAATCTACTTTTGTTTAGTGTGTCTGTGTGTGTGTTATAATAATGATTGACGGTCCTTTGTCAATCCACTTTTGGATGAAGGCCTTTCTTTGGCTGTGTAGGTCATGCGGGTCATGCAGGCTGATTGACCATGCATCGCGTATGTTGGTTAAAGAAAAGGAAATCAAGCAAGACCAGTGCAATTACCACTCCTGTTAGCCGTGGCAGATAATCAAACTTGGTACAATGCGTGAACCATTGCGTTCCCCTTTCATTTCAATAAAATTATTGACATGCACTACACCGAATATTGCAAACTCAATATACACCTGCCACGATATACGCAGATATTCTATTCTTGAAATTCAATGAATTCTTGAATCCACCCGGGCAGTGCGTTGGGTGTTACCCCTGCGTACATGTGGGTTTTCTCCAGGCACTCAGTGACAAATACCTATGAATGTAATTGGTTAAATATCCTAATGCAGGACCCTCGTGAAACAAACAAAAACAGTCATTAGACTAACTGAGGCTTTCCTGGGTAAATAAAGGGCATTCTAGTTCATAATTACAAAAGCGGGTTTATTGTAAGAAAATTACCCATCGTTTGAAGGATAAATGTGCTTCGTTTACGTCTTAACGTGTGTTTGTCCTGCTTGGGAAATATATTCAATTAGTTTTATTTCCTATAATGGACTGTTACTCTGTGTGATGTAGCCCCAGTACGCCTTTTATCTAGACACACCATATGCTCATCTACTGAGCGCAGAAGGGACCCGTGATGTTATTTAGTACCGTGGACAGCTCCTAATAATAAAGGCACACCGGCAGTCCGAATAAACTGTCCGATTCAAAGCAGTCAATCATCATCAACAAACATGTTACAATATAGCCTTTCCCAGACTGTTGGGGAAAGTGCTGTTAGCGAGCACCTATTTAGGCCGGCACGGCACACGAGGGGGTGTTGTTTTCAGCACCACGCCTGGCTGCTGTTGTCTCAGCAATAGTGATGTTTAAATGCCTGTACCAGATGCTAATTTGTAATGCCGAGTTGCCCTCTGGGAGGCACTAGGACCGATGCAGATAATTATTGCCATTGATGTTAGTAATGGTCAGCAATGCGCAAACCACTACACCGCCACTCCCTACATTTTTGCCTTTATTAGTATTATAGTTATAGTAAACACATACATAGGTTACGGAACATCGCATCTTCAGGTTATCTTGTTCAAACGCAACATCCCATTATTATGATGATTACTGTAAAATGCGACTGCTACTATTATAGCACTCAGGGCCTTGTTATTTCCTTTTGTTGTTGTATCCCTCCTCTCCGAGTTCCAACTGACGGAGGCGATGCACAGGGACGTGAACCCGAGTGCTCGGCTGCCCGGAGGGCACGAATAGCTGTGGCGGAATGAGTTAGTAGCACGCAGCAAGCCACGCAAAAAAAACAGGAACTCACGAATCTAACGCTCACCGCAACTCTGTGTGTATGTATGTGTGTGCGTAGTGTAGCAGTTAGCGCGCAGCGTTACGAACTCGGCGACCCGAGTTCGATTCCCGCTAACGGCCAACACCAGTGACGATTACCTGAACCGATCCTGGGCCTACCTTCGGTTGACTCAGCTTCAAATGAGTACCTGGTGAGGTGTGTAAACATCGCCACTGGGGAGACAAAGGCGGTCGGGCGTGGTGCCGGTTACCCACGCCCTTGTGTGCTTGCTAATAGCACTTGCCCCAACAGTTTGTTAAGGCTATACGGGGGATCTTTGTCATTGTGTGTATGTTCACGGTTGTGCTGTACAGCAGCTCTCCAATTCGTTGGGAGCAAAAGACACGTCACGGGCAGCATGGGCGGTTGTTCAGTACCATGGACAGCTCTCCGTGCTCGACTCGGCTACGAGCGAGTTCGCCTGCACAAGCCGCCCTCATCCAACGCGGTTTCATAATCGTACACACACACACACACAAAAAAAACAAAAGAAAAAATATCCCCCGTGTAGCACCTAGAAGAGACTACTGGGACAAGCGTACGCGTAGGATTACGTATGTGCATACCGCTAATGTAGACTTGTGTACTCACTGTGAGTAGTGACCAGCGAGGAGAAGTATGGCCATACAAACCTCCAGGACCGATACGGCGTGGGGAGCATGCCTTCATTGAGCAATGAACTGACAAAGAGCCGGAGAAGAGATGGCGTTCTGAGAAAATCGATATTGATGCATGGATTTATCTGAGCATTACAATAACGGGCACAAGTTCGTCTCCACATCGAAAACGATTTTTATTTTCTTAGGTAAAGCACAATTACACACACTTTTGTTGCAAGAAAAAAGGGGAACACCTATTCTCATATTTTGGTACTGGCAAAGGAGATCCCATGATAAAAGCACACTTAGCTATATATTTTTTTCAGAAGCGACCTGGCCACCAATGATAGCTCACCGAAGTGGGTTATCACGTGGAAATGTACAACAGCCAAATACTCCAAACGTTTGTTGATTATAATAAATGTGGAGGGGAAAGCCGGAGGACTTGGAGAGAAATCCACACGGATCAGGGTTGGGATCGAACCCACGCCCTACTGCGTACCAGGCGAGGGAGTAAACATCTCGCCACCGTGGCGCCCTACTGTTATATGACATTTAAGCCTATTGCCTATGAGCGTAATACAATACACAATTCTATATATATAGCGTCTGCCATAAATACACGAGCATTTTAGGACTCCGTTTAATCTTGGGACTAGCATGCTGTGTGGACCGAGCTAACATCGTGACTATGGGGTATGAGTAAGAGTTATAAGCGCGGATTTTAAACCATCAAATTTAATTAAACACAAATAGGTAGGCACGTAGAGGCAATATTGCGTGGAGGGGAGAGATGTGTCTACTCTTTGGCTGCGTTATTTAAACAATGGGCTCGAGCTAAAAATGATTGCCAGCACAAAGAGAACACCACTCCAATTATCTAGAGTATCGGTGGATTAGCCACCACGGAGAATGATAGGAGGTTCAGTCGGCTCGTGGTGTTTTCTGTTTACCGATGGGGTTTTTTTTTTTCCCCGCAACTCAAGACGTGTGCACGACACGACACGTGCAGCAATCCGCTCGAATGCGTCCGCGTGCATTGTGCGCTGCTCTATATACCCGAGGTCAGCGCTTCGTGTCAGGCGGGTCTGTTCGGGTCGGCGACAAGGAAAAAATAGTTCAGTCTGCGGCGCACCACATTCAGTACACGCTCCAGCTACGGCTGTGGCTAATAGTCGCGTCCCTACAGCGGTCTATCAGTGACCCGGGAAATATTAGTTGGGAAATTAATCTCGTCACAAGCTACTTTCTCGATGTACGCGTGAACACGTGAACGCGTGAACGCGTGCACGTAACAGCCCACGTCGCAAGCAATGCCTCGTGAATGCTGAGGTGTCTGAATTACGACATATCGGCGATATAAATTCGCGTGTTTTATTTGTGTGTGTATGCAAAAACATCTTCACTGCACACGGTGCACCAAGGAGATCTCTGCATACGCCGCGAAGGACGGCGATGGCAGGAGTCACTCCATCTAGCAGTTAATAGAAAATGGAAGTTGATACGAATGCGTTTCAGTGCACTTGAGCCAATTACTTCATTATCTGCTGCTATTGCACATGATACAGTGCTATAGTGTGCCCAAGAAATCACGTCTGCGCTCGTGAGCAGTCTACGCGAGAAATTAATAGACCGTATTGTATATCTAAATTGCATATCTAAATTGGTTCACTCTCTCGACCGGAGAGCCTTGAAGGCTTGTGTTAACAGCCACCATGTGTCTAAACAAAAACACTCTGGACGGGGTTCGACGTGCTATGTCTCATCAGCAGCGTCGGACCCCGACGAAGCGAATACTATAATATCATTACCATTACCAAGAGTGCAAAGACAAAGATCCCCGTATAGCATTTACAGACTTTTGGGACAAGGGCTGTTAGCGAGCCCCGATGAAGGCCATCGTCCTTGGGGATGGACTGCATGATGATGACGATGATGATGATAAAGGCCGGCACGGCACATGAGGGGTGGGTGGCCAAGCACCACGCCCGACTGCCTTTATCTCCCCAGTGGCGATTTTTACAAACCGCACCAGGTACTCGTTTGAACCTTATTCGACCTAGGGGAGGCCGAGGGACCGGTTCACATAACCGTCACTGCTGTTGGCCGTGAGCTGGAATCGAACTCGAGCCACCGGTTTTGTAACGCAGCGTAGCGCTAACCACCTTACTGCTGCTCCTCGCACGAGAGTGCGCGCGCCTGCGCGCGCGCGGACAGAGACAAACACACACACACACACGTGTAGTGTTACTGCAGCGGAGAACGCACGCAGCGGCTGTGAGAGTGGAGGAGTGTTGTACGGGGAGGAGTGCGCAGAGCGCGCACACACACAGCCCCACTCACTCGCACGAGTAAGGGGTACGGGGCACGCGCACAAACCCGGAGGAGGAGGAGGCGCGCGCGTGCACGCGGAGTCTCAGGAACGGAGTGGCGCGCGCTCAAGGGATGCCGCTTGAACAGTCGCTCGTCTTGCGTACCGTGAGTGTCCCAGCGCAACGATGATGACGACAATTACCATTGTAGCAACAATAACCGGTGTGCCTGTCCTTGCCAGTATGATTTCAAATATCCGGTTTTCACCCTCTCGTATCAATGCGCTCTCGTCTTGCCAAGCCCTTGGACGACAAGAAGACTGAATTCAGGTATTACATTAGTTGCAATTATGTTTTGCAGACATTGATCAGTAGGACGCTTTTGTTTTGAAGAGCGACTTTGATTTGCGCTGTATCTTTGTATGTGTTTTATTTATTTATTAAATATACATGCACATGATATAATAACGGTACAGGTGCCGTTTCCGCTTGTTGGCTGCGGCTGCTGCTGCTGCTGATGATAATTGTGATGATGTTTTTTGTTCGCTTCACCGACAGCGCAGCGGATCGAACGCGAGACGCACGGAGCGTTCGTCCATCGTACGGACGAAGCGCAATGCGTGCGTGGTGGATAAGTGACCTCGGCAGACGACAACCACCAGCAGCAGCAACAACAGCAACAACAGCAACAGCAACTGTGCTCCGGGCGCTGTCATGAGCTCCTCGAGAGGACAAGAAATAGAAAGGACGACGAGCCGTCGTGTCGCACCCAAGGGTCTCGCTTCACGTCCTGCCTACGCAGCGCACAAATGACGGTGAGTTGATTTGGCCCCTCACCTTCTTCCGCACACGAAACATCACTCCGCATACTTTCATCGGCTCGATTTCATGACCACCCCCGCCCGTTTGTTGCCAGGCCACTTTGCCACAGCGACAATCTGAACGCGCAGAAAGCGAGGTTGTGTCTTGCTTGATTTTTCGTTGTTGTTGCTGTGTGGGTACAACAAAAGCGATGCCCTTGTTTGAGTGGTGTGACCAGATGAACCTTAAGGATGAAGATAGAAAGTGGGGGGGGGGGGAGGGGAACGTGTTATTTTGCATATTTTATAAAGTGTCCGTCAAACGTGGAATTGAGATTCGACCCACGTCCGTGCTTGCTCGCTCGCCAATATTGAATGTATTTACTTACCCGTGGGCTCACTCACACTTCGGCATGTTGTTGTTGTTGTTGTTGTACGCCGCCTATAAAACGCGTAGGCTTCAACAGGTGACTTTGATCATCGTGGCTGCGTGCGCTGTGAGGATTCGCGATCGGTGCTTACGAAACAATGGGCGCAGAGAACACCGCGGGTTGTCTGGAAATCGCCTCGCGCCTCGTGGAGCCGGCGCATTGTTGTTGTTGTTATTCGTTTAATCATCGTCAGCAGCAGCCATGATCGAGCCGCTGCTGGATGAAGGCCTCCACAAGCCGCTTGCGTTGCTCGCGATTCTGCGATGTTAATGATGACGACGATGATAATAACCAGCAAGCAGCGGCACGCGAGCTCATTTCACCGCCGCATCTTCTATCGGTGGACAGACTTCCTCCACCCGGTCACGTTTTTATTTGTTGGATCGCCAATCAGTCATTCATTTGTCTCGACCGGCGGCCACCATCCCTTCCGAGCGACGCGCCCTGTCCCCAAGTGCGCACTTTACTTTGGACCGGCTCGGCACGTGGCGATGTTTAAGAGGCTCCAAAAACGAGGCGTCAAAAAAGGCAGAGGGAGCGATGGAGCGAGCGAGCGAGCGAGCGATGGAGCGGGGTGCTCCGGTGATGACTCTGAACAATGCGTCCGGAGAGGCGCGCAACAGACTCGGCACAAAGGACCGGTGCATCGCGATATCGCTACCGAGCCGCGAAACGCGTAATTCATTCATCACCTCTCTCGCTCTCTCCTCTCTCTCTCTCTCTCATCTCTCCCCGCGTCGGTCACAAGTACACAGGCTGCTCCTCTTTGTTCGACGGATAAGCAGCGAGCTTAGGAGCCCTTTTCAACACGACGAGCGAGCGAATGCCCTCCACAAGAGACGCCTTATCCGTGCATAATTAACCCTCGGGTTTCTCTTTGGTTAGTTGCAGAGGTTATGGATAATTATTAAAACCAACGATCCTGGGATGGCGGTGGGGGGGGGGAGGAGAGTGGTGATGCAGTTACGTTCAGATAACGACGCTGGTTCAAAAGCTTAGTAGCTCCCGCAGCCCTACGGCGAACCTGTTTGTGCTTTAGTGGCCACCCGTCAACAGCACATTGAAGGATAAACCCCGCTTAGAAAATTAACGGAGGTTTTAATAATTGCTGTAAGATGTATGGGTTTTTTTGTTGTATCATTAATAAGGTGTTAGGTGGATTATTGTTGATGTGACTGGTGGCGTGCCTGTCGAGACTTCGGGTGCACATTTTTGTTTAACTTATTCGTTGATGGGGTGTTTGTTTTGGTCTATTTTTTCTGGCCAAAATAGAAACGGTGCGTTTGACGAATACGGCCAAAAGGCGTTGTGCGTGGCAGACCAAGGATGGGATTTTTGCCCCTGAATTGTGCTTCTGTGCCGCCACCTGGCGGTAGTTTCCACTCCCACGGCACGACAAGACGCAACGTGATCAACGCATTCGTTTATCGGAGCCACAAAACAACGACCCCCCCCCCCCCCCCCCCGTAGAGCCTTAACAGCGCTTAAGAAGGGCGGAACGGCACACCAGGGGGGTGGGTGGCCAGGAGCACGCCCGGCCGCCTTTGTCTCCCCCGTGGCGATGTTTACACACCGCACGAGATACTCATTGGAGGCTGAGTCGATGCAGGTGAGGCCCAGGACCGGTTCAGATGAACGTCACTGGTGTTGGCCGTAGGCAGGAATAGTATTGTTTATAGGTACACCCCCCCCCCCCCCCACCTCTCTTCTTAGCAGAACATTTAACAGGGAATATATATTTTTTGAGAAAACATTTTATTTCAAAGCCTCTACACACCTTCCACCAATCTTAATATTTATATGAAATGTTGGAACCATTCCACCTCTGTAAGATATGGAGCCATCACTTTAACAATATTACAAAATAAAATCACCTGTCGGATTTTTTTTTTTACGTAAATGGATCATCCATTTAAGGCACTAAATAAATGGGATCTCTATAAAGTAATCTCCCTGTGGTACCTAGTTGTTCAAGTACAATATATAATATCTGTGTGGCATTCAGGTAGGGTTACCACCCATACGCGATTAGCATGGACAGTCAATATTTCAGATGCAATATTCACATCCCTCAGCACTTGCTATTATTATTACTACTACTAATGTGCTTGTTTACCCAGGAGAGCCTCACTGATTCTCGACTCTTTTTTCAGGATGTTCCTGCCAACTTTTCACAGCAGGGGGCAATGTTGTTATTTATTATCCCGATTGGGATGTTTTTGTTGTTGTTGCTGCCAATATCAGTTATACATTACGCGCGTGGGTTTATTTTCGCTATGGGAGGAAATCGTGGAACCTGGAGGAATACCACACACACACAGAGAAATCCACACAGAGAGAGTCGCCCGAGTCGGGAATCAAACTCAGGTCCTTGTTGCCGCGAAGCACAAAGTGTTACCACTGCGCTTTCGTGCTGCATACTATTTTACTCTTTAAATTGATTGTACGGTTTGATTACGTTGTCCAATTAAAACGGGTTGCCAGCTAATATGACTTTGAAGTGCAAATCACCAAATTACCCTGACTGCCGAAACTTATCAGATCTCAGCAGCCAAGCTGGGTTGAGCATGAATGGTGCGTTGATTTGAGCTTTCCGCAGACTTGATTAAAATGCATTTCTGAACCGTATTCGGCGACGAATGCGTGTGTGACTTCATCTTTGCAGTCGTTGCTCGAGTCTCCATCTGATTTCCGTAGACCACACAGGAGGCAAGCAGTGAATGAGGACTCATGAGTGGGCATGTAACAGGGTGGGCAACGTTCTCACCAAACGGGTGCAGCTGTAATGCTCGGCGATTGAGATTCCGTACCAACTGCTTGCCACGGAACAGGCGGCTTGTAGGGAAGTAGCATGCGCAGTAGCAACAGCAAAATTGTACGACAAACGGACTCTACAACAGCGGCAGTAGCCGGTTGTAAATGCCTTACTGGCGCCGGACTCACTCACCTGATGGTGCGTTACATTCGCACTGCTAATTCACCCGTTGCCTCTGCGGTGTATGGAGAACGAGGTGGTATAGGAGGAGGGCGACTTGAGCAACAGCCTGGCTGGCATTGAGGTCACAACGACGCAGTCGGTCGCGAATGCAGCGTGTGACAATGGCCGGTGCTGGGTTGTCATAGAGGGGCTGCGGGGGTCTACGTGGTGAGCGGTAGAGAGGGCAGCAGTGGAGCAAAGTCAAGCGTTGGTCCGTGCATCCAATCCTTCAAACGCATCTGCGCTTCCCGCCTTCGCCATCCCCGTCCCGAACATGGTGAAGTATGGTCATGTAATGAAGGTTTTTGGGTTAGATCGCCACCAACATAATTTTGTAAATAATATTGGTCGCGAAAGCCTTCGTGTTAAATATGCACGAATAGCCCCCCACACCCCCCCCCCCCCCAGCAGTGGATGGAGACAAACGGAGCTGTACGTGTGCACGAATCTGCAGTGCTGTACACATTATTATTTTTTTACGTGCGATCTTTGTCCATATTTTGTGAAATCACAAGATTGGTAACCCCGATATTCAGGTCACATGTAACGTTCTATGTTTTCGACTGGCGCTACGAAGTCGTTGATGATCGCCATTCCAGGTGACGTGGTGGTCACGTTTAGAATTGTAAAATGTCAATATTTTTACGGGGAGCAATTTTAATACCCACCAATTTTTTTGGTCTCGGAAGCAGATTAGGCAACTTCAAGAGACATTCCTATTTTTAGTGGTCCATTCAGGGATTACTTTTAAAGATAATTAATAACACACGGGCCTGACCGTGGAACATAAACACGCATATAATTATTTTAGGAGGTCTCTCTAGGTCATTTCATTGTCATACTAATCCACGTGACCGTACCAAGGTAAAACACGTGATTAGAATGTCTCCTTGTGAATAAGAAGTGTTTCGTACGGACATAGCATAGCCTTTGCTGGGCATGAAAATCCTTCTCATGTGGCTAAGTAGGTGTCATTACATCCTGGGGCAATTGCATTTGCCACGGTGTGTGGCGGCTATTCCATGAAACCGATATGCGACTACCCCTTTCGAGCCTCGTATATAAATTGCTATTTAAAAAAAAGATATATTCATAATCAAACGCAGCGAAACCAACACGTGCAATTGATTACTGCTTCTCATATTTGGACTCGTCACTGGGGTTAAATTATAGGCGCGCCATGAAATCCTTCAGGGCATACGTATAAATAACATCGATACTAAACCTACACGGCAGTAGAGTAATTGTATCATTTAAATTATTTACCTAGGCATTGTTATTGACATCTATAATTTAGCGGGCTTTGATTACAGATAAAGTGGTAAGTGTTATTCAATTAGCAACGTCAAGCCGTCGCAGTGCCTGCGTCACTGAAATTCATCACGCTTACCTCGACTGTTACGTTTAAGAAACCAAAATAGTGGTTTGCAATGAGATGGCTAAGTGGGGAAGCGGTGGCGCAGAAGTTAGAGCACTGCACTATGACTCGAGCGAGCTGAGTTTGAGTCACAGCCGCGGCTAGCATCAGTGGTGCGTAGTCTCTGAACGCGACCTGTGCACTCCGCTTCACGGAGCCGCATTGACCAACGTGGCGATGTCCGTCCGGTCAAACAACCCCATTGAACAATTCCTGTGTGGAAGAAGCCTTCTTCCAGCAGTGGATTGGCAAAGGGCTGTAATTATTATTATCATTGTATTACAATACACAACGTTCAGAATACATCCTTTCATTTTAGGAACTGTTCCCTTCGTGACATCTAGGCGAATGAACCAATAACTATACACAAGGCCGTAGCCATGGAGTCAACATTGGGGGGGACCAAATCTTACAGGGTGTCTGGAGGTCCCGCCCCAGAAGAAAATCTAAATTTGAAAACGAATTTCATGCCATTTCCTGCCTAAAATAAAAAAAAATTCACTAACACGTAGGATGGACTTTTTATTTATTTTTTACAATAATGTCTAATAGTGTATTGTATTACATTGCTCTGTTTTTTCAGTTTTACCTTTTCTTGTTTCATTGTATGTAATGTCAGAGATTAGGGATTAATAAAGTACAACCATAACCACAATCATATGAACAGAAATCTATTTTATAGCAATATATTGGGGGGGGGAGGACATTTTGAGCGTATTTGAATATTGGGGAGGATGTGTTGGGGAGGATGTGTGTCCCCCAATATATATTATAATTACGGCCTTGACTATACATTTTCACATGAGCAAATGAGATCTTACGTCTACGTAACAGAAGGACCCATGAAAGCCAACCATAAGTACATTTGGTATTTGTGCCAGCCTTAGAGTGCACGGCTATCGCAAAGACGCTACGTGTCACAGACAATAATAATCTTCAGTAGTTTGACAGCAGCGGGAGGGGGGCCGGTGGTGGTGGTGGTGGTGGGCGACGTTGCTAAGTGGCTTCACTCCAATTGGGTATCTTGGCGAATTATTTTAAAATGTGGCAAGTTTGAGACCTTTATTCCAGCACGGTTGCCCCGGGTACCCAGTCGTGCTGCTGCGCTTCAGCCGCGCCTCTCCCGCCAGCACCGCCGACCGCCTTGCGTGTACGTGTGCTCGTGCTGAGCTTCTTTCGCACCGACCGCAGCCAACCGTGCTAAAATCGGAGGTGCGGGAGGACAACAAAAACACAAAAATCAGTTCGAAAGAAGCCAGCTTTCAATCCTGACCATTTAAAAGTGCACAGCTCCTCCCGTCCGCCACGCCATTTGCCTTGCGCGCACGTACGTATGCTGAACTTCTTTCGCACCGTACGTAGCCAACCGTGCTGAAATCAACGAGGAAAGCTCTGAAACAAGTTGAGTTTTCAATCGAGATGACGCGAGAGTGCACGGCTCCTCTTGTTGGCCGCGCAGGCCGGCCAGCGAACATGGCCCAACTCTACTACAAGCGCAGCGAGCAGGCGCCCTACCGCGACCGCATCCCGCTGCGCATCGTTCGCGCCGAGGCGGAGCTGTCGCCCGCCGAGAAGCTCTACCTGAGCGCCGTCGACAAGGGCGACTACGCCGGCGTCAAGCGCTCCCTCGAGGAGGCCCAGATCTACTTCAACATCAACATCAACTGCACCGACCCGCTGGGCCGCAGCGCGCTGCTCATCGCCATCGAGAACGAGAACCTGGAGGTGATCGAGCTGCTGCTGAGCAGCAACGTGTTCGTGGGCGACGCGCTGCTGCACGCCATCCGCAAGGAGGTGGTCGGCGCCGTCGAGCTGCTGCTCAACCACAAGAAGCCCCGCGGTGACAAGCAGGTATGAGTCGAGGTCAAAGGTACACGGCACCACCCCACCCCCCCCCCCTTGTGTCCCCACAGACACATCCTGAGCCGAGCCAGCGTAAAGGGGCCACGGCGCCTCAAGTTGAAATGTTGCTCCACTCGCTGAGCCGAGCCACCACGGGAAACTGACTTCTGTGGGATAGTTTGTCACTGGTTATTTGCCAAGTTGTATTATGCTGGCCTCGCAAGACATCTGAGTCTGATTCGGGGGCCAACTCGGGGCAGGGTACGGGTGGATGACGCGCTCCTTGCGTGTGACGTCAGTCAATGCAAGTCTGGGTTGTTGTGGATATGGCTACTTGCCATGTGCCTACTACCTGCAGTCGACCATGCAATCGAGAAAATATTGAGTGAGTAATTAAGCCTTCCTCATTCCCTAACTTCACGATTGCCCATTTTCATCGGATTTTTCCACGCACAAAAATGTGGCAGTGCCTCCACCGCCAACAGAGGAGATGTGAACGATACCCAGAGTGTTCTTGGTTCTTTCGGTAAAGTCACCACGTAGAAGGGAAACAATAAAATAATAAAAATATAAAACAATAAAATTCTCACGACGTGTCGATTGCAACACAAGCAATCATCATCGAAACGTCGTGAGAATTTTATTGTTTTATATTTTTATTATTTTATTGTTTCCCTTCTACGTGGTGGCTTTACCGACAGAACCAAAAACATGAATCCCTGCAGTCACGAAAGCTTTCAATCAAAAGATACCCAGAGTGTCTCACTGCTCAATTGGGGCTGTGTTCGTGTCCATCGCAGGCCCAGGGCCAGCGATGGAAATTCGTCGTAGTCAAGATGGGAGAGAGTTTCTTTACAGGATGGACACTTGTTTATTTTTCACCTGACGCGGTTGTCTGGCTTGACCACCTGAATGTGAAATTTGAGTTGTTGCTCTGCACCTGCATCAGCCAACGCAGCGCACCTTTGTGTGTGGTTAACTCTCATTGTAAATCGCCAATACATCGAAAACAGGTCCAAAATAGCCTTTGCAAAAACAAATCTGAAATATGAAAATGTTAAATCTGAAAGGCACCTTTAGCGCTGATATAGATGCACAAGCAGGCCACGTGTCAAAGCACGTGGAAATAAACGCGTGTGTGTAAAAAGGCTGCGATCAGATTTTGTGATATTTGAGTGTTCCAAAAAAACCCGAAGATTAAGCCGAGATCCAAAGTTTCAGACGATCCAAAATCTGTGATGCTTTTGCATCCATCCAAAACCAGAACTGAAGCCAATAATTGGCCATCATTTTCACATTTTCCCCGACAAAATGGTGACAACGCTTTTTGCTATCGTGCAGATGCATAAATGTGCAGTACATCACAATGCAAATGATCCAAACGGCCGAAAAACATGTGAAAGTGTCCTTGAAAATCCCAATATCCCAATTCCGATATATTTAAATCCGAAACTCATCCCTCGTGTGTACATAACTCAAGGCACTGCCGCCATGCGCATGAAAAATCTACAGATGTTGTCAAATGTCAGAAGGGCCATCGATTGGAGGCCGCACGTCTCACGGGAACTAAACCATCACAGAAATCCCCCACAACAAAAAAACGTTTCCACAATGCATGTCGCGATCCGTCTTTCGCTTTTCAACGTGATGGAGACTGTTAACGAACCAAAAAAAACATCACCATCGGCAATCCGAGCGACAATTTGAAATGGTGCTTTGGGATTTTTTTATTCAATATTTTCTTCCTCAATCGTAACTCAGTTGGGGAGCTGCCATGGCGTAATGGTTAGCACAAGGACCTGCAATCCAAAGGTCGTCAGTTCGATTTGACCTCTCGGTCTGAGCAGTTGAAACAATGGGCAAGTTGCTCAAATCTCCCCCCCCCCTCTCGCTTCTGTTCTCGCAGCAATATAAATTGGCACCCCAGAGTTAGTAGATTTTGCAGTTCCCGTGTAGTGGGGTGAAGTGCGGGTATCTCTTCTAAGAGTGTGGCGAGCGTGGAAAAAAAACTTCTCTGTTCACCTCCAGAGGGAATCTGAAGAGCTCTTTCTAGTGGAGGCTGGTAATTACAAATTGAAATGAGATTTTACATGCAGTATATAATGAGGCTGAAAAATCCCCACTTGTTCAACACCGGTGTACTCCATATCGACAGGGAGCTGTCTCAGCACTCAATAAAACCGATAGTCTCTGCAAGATCAGATCGCTCTGTGTGGGCCCTCTAGTATTCCATAGCAGTCCATTAATCAACACGTAGTCTATTCTCTATTTTCCAATTCATGGCTTTGCCATAGCCATGAGACGATAGTTATAATTCCACATAACAAAACACATTGTATGAGAATAGGTTTTGCCCTTTCTGGCAATAAAACAGACACCTTTTGCCAAGGAGTTATGGTCTGCATTAAACACATATACTTGTGGTGAACATGCACACAAAAAACATGCTCTATAACAGTATATGCATTCTTGATTTGAAGCTTTCGTGACCGCAGGAATCCATACTCTTTGGTTCTTTCGGTAAAGTCACGTGGCTTGTGTGGCGATCGAAACGTCGTGATCTATCATTGTTTTCTACCTACGTGACTTTACCGAAAGAACCAAAGAGTATGGTTATATGCGTTGTCTTTGAAACGGATTGGTCCACACCAGAGACAGCTTTCTTTAGAGCCTAGTCTCAAACAGTGTTAGACCGGAGGACGCCGAAAGGGTAAAACCTATTCTTATATTTTGATACTGGCAAGGGAGGTCCCATGAAAATTATATTGTATTTACTCTGGCTTGGAAAGTCACTATTGATTTCAGCCGTGGGCTCCGCAATCTTTGGTATAAATGAGCACTATCCAATGATCTCGAGCATGTTGACACTTTTTGCTCAGTATGTTCTTTTATCCCAATTTTATTTCAATTGTGCCATTGCCGTCGGGATCTCATTGGCGCCATCTGACCACCTCGGCCATGACCTCCCCCCCCCCGTGTCCTTGTTTAACCTGGTCGGGTGGCACCATTGGTAAATCACTCGACTCACGATTGGAATATTTAAAGTAAAAAAAATCGCAATCTTTCGGTAAAGTCACGTAGATTAAAAATATATGTAGTGGTTGATTTCACTCGGACAACGTTTGTCTTTCTTCCAACACCACTTTATTTACAGTTCTCCACATGTCCTCAATGCTCCTCGCTCGCCGTCTTTGTCTCTCCAATCTCCGCTTCTCCGTCAGCTCCGATGTCTCTGTGCTTCCCCCACTGCTGGCTGCTTCGTCTCTGTTCTCCGCTCTCCGCTATCACCATGCTCTCTCCACTGCTAACTGCTTCGTCTCTGCTCCCCGCTCTCCGCTATCACCATGCTCTCTCTACTGCTGGCTGCTTCGTCTCTGCTCCCCGCTCTCCGCTATCACTGTGCTCTCTCCACTGCTAACTGCTTCGTCTCTGTTCTCCGCTCTCCGCTATCACTATGCTCTCTCCACTGCTGGCTGCTTCTCTCTTCAGCTGCTCCACGTCCTGCCTCGTCCAGCCCCCGACTCCAACTCCCCGTTTCTCCTCACGTCTCAACAATTTATCCCCGCTCTCATTACACCCCAATTAATTAACCCGCGTCCCAACGACGCTCCTCGTGCCCGTGCACGTGTTACCTCGCCAGACTTCAAGACGCCACCTCAGCCCTGACAACCACACCAGCCAATCACAGCCGTCCTTGGCTCCCCCAGCTTAATTGGCCCAATCGTTACCTCATCGTCCCAATATGACCCCTACTGTCCTGCTCCCGCGCAAACTCACCAATTACCCCCATGCGCCTATTTATTCCACTACACATATATAACAAAACCCACGACGCTTCGATCGCAACACAAGCGGTCCTGACGACGACCGCTTGTGTTGCGATCGAAACGTCGTGGTTTTTAATATCTACGTGACTTTACACAAAGGACCAAAGAGTATGAATTCCTGCAGTCACGAAAGTTTTCAGTACAAATGATTCTTCTTCTTCTGCTTTCGAGGGGCTGATGTAGGTTCAGAGCAACAACTCCAATTTCACATTCAGGTGGTCAAGCCAAACAGCCGCGTCAGGACCAGCGGGGTGTATCGTACAATGGCGTGCAATAGCTCACTCAGCCTTATCTAGACCACCGACTCAAGTAAACTGAACATGTGGGCCATTTTTTTTGCGAATCAGTTGTAGAGTGCAGTAAAACCTTTTGTTTGTTATTGATGTTGTTGTTACCGTTACAAGGCAGTGCTGTTACGTCTCTTCTCCCCCTAGCAAGCACTTGGTAGGCCACTGTTCCGAATGATGTTTTGTTTTTCGAATACTACACCGATTTATTGCAAATATGGCAATTCCATAAATACGTTTAGGCACTTTGGGGATGTGTATAAATGCAGCCGATGCCATTGCAACTCCTCGTTCCGTAGCTTGGGGAAGAGCGATTGATGTGGCACAGGGATTTTATTCTACTATGTTATTTATTTTGCAGTCATATTGCCACGCAAGCCACTATCAGCCTGTCCTATGGTGGCTTTGTCGATTTTTGAAAACTGTCATAATTAAGTCAGCGGCGTTTGCATGAGTGACATGAAGCCCAATTGTGTGCTATGAAGAAGGTCCATAGCCCAAAACGTCACCTACTGAGATATATTTGTTTTCTTTCAGGGACACAGTATTATAAATAATGTATTGAGGTTTTTTTTTCGTGATTGGAAGCCTCATTTGGGATTTGTCCTCCACCGCCCTGGCACTTTTTACACGAGGTACGCGGCTGCACTTTGGCAGGTAGCACCTCACCTCATTGAGATTAGCACGGCCATAGGTTACCTGTAGCTCATCCTCAATGGCATAGCTTCCTGATTCTCTCCGGATAGAATGAGCTCTTACTGGTCTCTGTATGACAACAACAACAAAAAACTCCCCAAGCAAGTGCTGTGACTGACAGACAAGAAACTTAAGTTTATTTTATACAATAATTGTGCTGCTCTCAAGCCATATGAAGAGGTGGTCAAACATCTTGCGATCTTTAAAACAGTCACGTCAGAGGAATGTACTGATAGATAAAACCACGTAACTATTCATTGCAGTCACTGCAATGGCCCTCTCTTACGTTGCACTTTGTATACAAGCCTCCGTTCAAACACTGCAATGGACTTACCGCACACCATTGACACAATGCATCTACGAAGTGCTGCCCCTGTGAACTTGAAACTGAAAAACAGCGGGAATTTCCCCGTGCGGTTCGTGGTGAGCGAGTAAATTTCGATCCACTCCACTTGAGAATCTGATGAAGCCTACGAGTCGGGTGCCCACATTTAGGTGCTAGAAGCTCGCACGTTCTCAATGAGTGTTCCGACGAGGCCATAATGAACCCGAGTGAGCCAACTCTCCGCCCTGGAGACTGCGAGCGTTGACATTCCCATCATCTAATTCTAGATTTGAAGCTTTCGTGACTGCAAGGATTCATACTCTTTGTTTTTTTTTCGGTAAAGTCACGTAGGTAAAATAAAATAAATGAAAACAACTCAATTAAATCACGACGTTTCGGAGGCAACACAAGCTTCCGGCAGCTTGTGTTGCCTCCGGAACGTCGTGATCATCATCATCATCACCCTGCATTCGTGTAATTGAGCTGAAAGTGGCTTTCTGGAAAGGGCAGAGCCCCATGGGCGGAGTTTGCAGAGGGGGGGGCAACGCCCCTCCCAAACTGGACGCCTTCATGGATTTATATTCAGTAGTTTACAATTAATATTATATTTTTATTAATTATATGCACCCGCGATTCATAATGTGAGGGACAAAGCGAACTCCTGCCTCCCCCCCCAAATATAAAAGTCAAACTCCGCCTATGTTGAGCCGCCGCTGTTGAAGGCTCAGCCCTCCCTTTAAATTCTTCTCCCGATCCTGTTCCAATGACATACGTGTACATCATCAAAACGGTGATTTAAAATAACTTAATCGGTACCGAGGCACGCACAAGGCCATGCGGAAGGGCGTGCGGCACAGTTTAAGCACCAGCTATCGGAGAGTGCGGTAGTGTCGCTGCAGTTCTCTGCGGTGAGTACAATGTCTTTAAAAACAACGGCGCAATATATATCCTCATATACATTCAGGGTGAGATGCATGTAAGGCAAATGCAGATCGTATCGTTAACTCATTCCGCTTGCGTATAACATTTGTTGAGAGTTTGTCTCGCGTTGACCGCGTTGTGCTGCGCCCCCCACCCACCCAGCCACCCCTCTGAGATTTAACATTCCCCCACTTTTTTTACGAGGTCATACTACAGGGGCCGGTGCATTAAATAAAGTTACTTTGATGTCACACATCAATTATTATTCACCGTTTAGCATTTAAGATTCGGTCAAAGTTTGTTTAACATTTACTGCTCCCCGCTTTCCCCGAATTTAGCATGCATCCCCGCTGATCAAAATGAACGCCACAGTGCTGGCTTTCTCACTGCCTCCGTCTGTTCGTGTTTAACATCCTTGCACACGCGCGCACGAACGCGCGAACGCGCACCACCGCAGGTGCCGCCCGTTCTGCTCGACCGCCAGTTCTCGGAGTTCACGCCCGACATCACGCCTATCGTGCTCGCGGCGCACGCCAACAACTACGAGATCATCAAGCTGCTGGTGCGGCGCGGCGTCTCCATCCCGCGGCCTCACCCCGTGCGGTGCTCGTGCGGCGAGTGCGTGTCGAGCTCCGAGGTGGACAGCCTGCGCCACTCGCGCTCCCGCCTAAACATCTACCGCGCGCTCGCCAGCCCGTCGCTGGTGGCGCTCTCCAGCGAGGACCCCATCCTCACCGCCTTTCAGCTCAGCTGGGAGCTCAAGGAGCTGAGCAAGGTGGAGAACGAGTTCAAGTCCGAGTACGAGGAGCTGTCGCAGCAGTGTAAGCGCTTCGCCAAGGACCTGCTCGACCAGACGCGCAGCTCCAAGGAGCTCGAGATCATCCTCAACCACAACGACGACCCCAAGGCGGTCGTGGACCCCAACAATCCGTACAACCTCGACCGCCTGCAGCTCGCCATCAAGTACCACCAGAAGGAGGTGCGCGCGGCTGACGTCCTAGGGAGAGGCACGGGCACACAACCACCGTCGAGAGGGCTCACCCCTCTCGGGCAGGCGATTTGATGAATTGTCACAATTTGGGGAAGGTGATTCGAATTGTCACGATTTGGGGTCATGATTCCATACAGTTCGTTTTGTTGGCTGGCTTTATCGTTTTGTTTGCATTTGGCTATTAAGAGTAAAATGTGGCATCAGCCGAAAAATTAATCGCCTCATCTTGTACACATATTCTGTCCGACGTGGGTTTGAATCTTCGTCCTTAGCCAAGTGTACCAGCATATCACACACCATGCACGTAATTTAATTGAGAGTGGCGCCACAGTGATGGAGGGCTATAATGAGGCACCTGACCTTAAACTTCAAAGTCTTGTCTGCATCAATGAATCTTTGAACCCACGTCAGATGGCACCGGACGCAGGGAACTGCGCGATAACCTACAAGACAGGAAGCTTATTTGTGTTCCAGCGTCATTAGCGTTGCTGCGCGGAACTCCACTTACAAACGAGTTAGGTTCCAGATGTCTTCCATAAGAGTTTTTTTTGGGTTAGATCGTGTAAATATATAAATGTGTCGTTAAAACCCACCACCACCCGACACAGCCAACTAGTAAGGATTGTCACGTAAACAGAACGTGGCCAATTCGTCACTAGTACAGCACACCGGTGTGTTGGAGAGCCAAGCCACAACATTTACAATCTGAGCACGACGTTTCGCCAGTAATTACAATCAGCTTCATCAGGCGACAGCCAGATTTGTGGAGAAGTCCCTCCACCTGTTTCGATCATTATACAGAGGCGTAGGTGTGGTGACCACGCTGGATGATATTGGTCGCGAAAGCCTACGTGTTAAAATTTCCAGAAGGTCTGTTGGTAAGTCGGATGCTCGTAAGCAGAGGCGTCCCTGTACCTCGCTTGCCACTGGTTGCGATGGTGCCTTGTTATTGTTGTTGTTTTTGTTATTGTTTTTCTCCTCGCAGTTCGTCGCTCAGCCCAACTGCCAGCAGCTGCTGGCCACGCTGTGGTACGACGGCTTTCCCGGCTGGAGGCGGCGGCACTGGGCCATCAAGCTCTTCACCTGCCTCGCCATCGGCCTGCTCTTCCCCGTGCTCTCCCTCTGCTACCTGATCGTGCCCAAAAGCAGGTTCGGCGTCTTCATCAAGAAGCCGTTCATCAAGTTCATCTGCCACACGGCATCGTACCTCACCTTCCTGCTGCTCCTGCTGCTGGCCTCTCAGCACATCGTGCAGACGGACCTGAGCATGCAGGGTCCGCCGCCGACCAAAGTGGAATGGATTGTGCTGCCGTGGATAGTAGGTGAGGGCTTTCTTTCGCCTGTGATGGTGTGTGTCAGTGTGTGTGTGACAGTGCGTGTGTGTGGAGCGGTGGTGTAGCGGTTAGCGCACTGCGCTACGAACCCCAGCGATCCGGGTTCGATTCCCGCTCAGGGCCAATACTGGCGATGATTATCTGAACCGGTCCTGGGCCTCCCCTAGGTCGACTCAGCCTCAAATGAGTACCTTGTGCAGTGTGTGAACATCGCCACTGGGGAGATAAAGGCGGCCGGGCGTGTTTGCTGGCCACCCACCCCGTCGTGTGCTATTCCGGCCTTTATAGGTGCTCACTAACAGCACTTGCCCCTACAGTCTGTTCCAGGCTATACCAGGGGGTCTTTGTCTTTGTGTGTGTGGGGAGCGGTGGTGTAGTGGTTAGCGCCCCGCTCTACGAACCCCAGTGACCCGGGTTTGATCCCCGCTCACGGCCAACAACGGTGCCGAATTTTTTAATTGGTCGTGAGCCTCTGCTAGGTCGACCCGGCCTCAAATGAATACCTGGTGCAGTGTGCAGACATCAGCACTGGAGAGACAAATACGGCCGGGCGTGGCATTGGCCACCCACCCCCGCGTCTGCCGTGCCAGCCTTCATAGGCGCTCGCTAACAACACTTGCCCCAACAGTCTGCTAAAGGGCTCTCACGGGGCATCTTTGTCTTTGTCTTTTATGTGTGAGTCTGTGAGGGCATGGGTCAGCTTGGCCACATTCCACGTGGGACATGAAGGGGCATGCAGAGAACACGCCAGCTCAGGTCACACGAGGCTAGGGCTTAGTTCAGGGGTGGTGAACCTATGGCCCACGACTTCATTTCATACGGCCCACGGCCACAGGACGCTGCAAGCCGTATGCAATTTTCATATTATCTGTCACTGCAAGCATCTCAAGCCACAATAATTGAGGACTTGAGGGGGGAATATTTTCAACACCGTGGTACTGTGAGGGACCTCTGGTAAGTGTCGAAGTTGTGTGATCATGTGTGGCCCACCACAGAAATGTAAAAGTCCTCTTTAACCCTCATCAGTGGAATAATGTACCGTACTCGTAAACAAAAACGCGACGTGTAATAGCCATACGGGGGGCTTTAGAGGGTTAACGTTGTTATGATGTCTTTGTCAATGGGACGTGTTCATGTATTGCTTCGGAACTAAATTTGGCTTCCTGTCATTTCAAAAAACGTGTTCACGTCGGCTTTAGTATTCACCCTCTGATGTATAAATTATTAAAATAATCACCATTTTCTCTGGTTTCAATGTGATTTTGGGATTCAAAGGAATGCCTCGAATATGTAAAAAATGTTTCAGAAAATGTAATAGCGGTCGAAAACAATACAACAGTACACCACGGCCAGAGAAGATAGGCCAATCAAAATGATGTTGTAATTACGCAATGGCTTTTAAATCCAGCGACTGTTGACCAAATGTAGTGCGGCGCTTTAGAGTGAGCAGGCTTAAAGCGTTTAGGGGCCGTCCATAAATGACGTCACGCACCTACGGGGGGGGGAGGTCAGACATTTGTGACGATGTGTGACGGGGGGGCGGGGGTTTGAGAAATTTGACGTCACATCACAATGCGCAACTTTAAATAAATATAGACAACACGTTCTACTTAATTAAATACACTTTTTAATAAATGTTGTATCCTACAACATCAGTGTGCAGCGCCACATTAAATACGCACTACAATGACAATAGTTTAAAGCGATTTGAAGCATGTTTTATTTTTGGGGGGGGTGGAGGGGGGCGGCAGAGCTTTGTGACGTCATATTTGAGGGGGGTCTGACTTTTGTGACGCCGTGTGACGAAGGGGGGGGGGCAAAAATCGTCCAAAATCGCGTGACGTCATTTATGGACGGCCCCTTAGGCGCTTGACCGAATGCGCAGAAATCTGTGTAAACGCGTAACGACGTCATCGAGTGATGGCGTGTGCTGCTTTCGAAGGATTCATCTGGGCAGAGATCAAACAGATGTGGGACCGTGGACTGATGCAGTACGTCAACGACTGGTGGAACCTCATGGACTTCGTCATGAACTCGCTGTATCTTGCCACAATCTCGCTCAAGGTCGTGGCGTACGTCAAGGTACCCACAGCACTATCAGCAGCAGCAAGCATCAAAGCATGGGATATTTTTTTGTTCATGTTTATATTATATTAACTCTTTCTCATCATCAAAAAGAAACCGGAAGAAAAAACTGAAATAAAATCACTTTATAGGTACCGAGGCTCCCACAAGGCCATGCGGGAGAGGGTGTGAAATAAATTGGCGCCAGCTATCGTAGAGGGCGGTCGTGTCGCTACAGTTCTCTGCGGTGAGCACAATGGCTTTAAAAACAACGACGCTACGCCTCCCTAAATAAAAATTAACGCTGAGCCTCTTGTGCTTTCCGAGACTCAGAGGTAAACGGGAGGGACCCCACCCGGGACCCCACCCTGCAATTTGCAGTCGTCTCAGAACAGGAAAGGGATAATATTTTATATTTGAACTTTTTGCTATCTTTTCCTCCAATTGTATTTCAATTAAGGCAGGTAGCGCTGTTTGCCCTATACCTCAGATCTGAGGGGACCTCAGAAGGTACCTATTCATTTTCGGGGGGTATTTTCAGAGGGGGGGGCTATCCCACTATTTTTTCCCGGGTCTCCAAATAATTTTCAGCGGTCCTTCAGAAATTAGATGCAACAATAACAACAAACAATACGAACAATTCCCGTTTCCAACCATGGCCCGGAATCACGCCAACTCATGTGCCTCATTCCATCTGTCGACATTAACCCCACGGAGCGAGTTGGCCCCTGCCATCAGGCAAGTGTCATTAGAACCACACCGCGGGCGGTTCTAACTAATGACCACCGTGTGTGCCCCCGTGCCCCCACACACCCACACCCACCGTCCAGTACAACGGCTCGCGTCCGAGGGACGACTGGGAGATGTGGCACCCGACGCTCGTTGCCGAGGCCCTCTTCGCCATCGCCAACATCTTCAGCTCGCTGCGTCTCATCTCGCTCTTCACAGCCAACTCGCACCTAGGGCCCCTGCAGATCTCGCTGGGCCGCATGCTCCTCGACATCCTCAAGTTCCTCTTCATCTACTGCCTCGTGCTGCTCGCCTTCGCCAACGGGCTCAACCAGCTGTACTTCTACTACGAGACCAGCGCGGACGATGAGAATCACTGCAAGGGCATCCGATGTGAGAAGCAGAATAACGCCTTCTCCACGTGCGTACCCACAACGGGACCGGGAAGAGAGAGAGAGAGGCGACGACTCGGACGGTTCTACCGCTTTTCGACACTTTCGCGGATTTTTTTATTTTATTTTTTCTTCAAATGTGCGGTCTGTCTGCTTTGATTGAATGCCTTGTGTGCGGTCACGAGGTGAATGGTTTCTCCGTGAGTCAGACCGTCGGCTGGAGAGCCCTGCTGTGTTCTTTTTTTGTTTATGTTTTTCACATTTCATTGTCAGCTCTGTCCTTTTTATGTCTGTAACATGGGGGGTTCATGATAACTCTCGTCAAGGATTGTCCGATTTAAATATCATATTTTCTTAGTTATTGTTGCTGCTGCTATAAGTGACTTGTTCTGTACAACAAAACGAAAAAAAAACGGCCACATTTGTGAAAGGGTTTCCCAAACCCTTGGAATAAACAAAAATAACAACCGGCGCGAAATTCAAATAAGCCATTTCGACCAAGGCAATGAAGTCACACACGGGATGCGCCGTGCCTTGCTTCCCCATGATGTCATTCTACGTGACGCCATCTCGTTGTGTGATTCGGCAGTTAAACATTGAGATCGCACATTACATACCGCCGACGACAAACTGCATGTTGGAAAACGTTGCAAGATTCATGGCGTTTGCATGTTTTTTTCTTTCTCCCTTATTTTAGAACTGCCTCCAATTAGCTGAGCTATTTTAAGAGACTCTGGAGCACATGGTAAGCTGCGGGAAAAAAAAATGTAAAGCATCACTTTGGTTCGGCGAATTACCGTAGTCATCTGTGTGTGTGTGCGCGCTCTCACACATCCATGTATGTACGTGCGGCGCATACGTGCGCATTTACACCTGTATGCAGTGAAGGGAGCGGTGGTAAAGTGGTTAGTGCATTGTGCTATTATCTCACCAGCCTTGGCTCGATTCCCGGCCATCAATAATACCTGTGGCAAGCGGTATCTGAACCTATTCTGGGCCTACTCTAGATTGACTCAGCCTTAAGTAAGTAGCTGGTGCATTCTGCGAACACCAGGTGTGGGCAAAGGTGATCTCAGTTCGTGGTATACCGATTGTACCACGTTTAGAGTATTTGGCTGCTGTACATTTCCACGTGATAAGCCACTTCGTTGAGCTATCATTTGTGGTCAGGTCGCTTCCGAAAAAAAAGATCTGTACAGCTCAGTGGGCCTTACCTGGTCAAATAACAAACAGTTAAAACCACAACCCTGTGTGCCACACCGGGGCCTTATAGACTGCCCCAGCAGTCTATAAGGCTACAATGGGGGAATCTTTCTTTGTGTGTTTGTTTATTTCCTACCTTCGTACAGGCTGTTTGAAACGCTCCAGTCGCTCTTTTGGTCCATCTTTGGGCTCATCAACCTGTACGTGACCAACGTGCGTCCACGGCACGAGTTCACCGAGTTTGTGGGCGCCACCATGTTCGGCACGTACAACGTAATCTCGCTCGTGGTGCTGCTAAACATGCTCATCGCCATGATGAACAACTCGTACCAGCTCATCGCGGTGAGGAGCGGCGAGTCCAGCATTATCAGCGTGCGCACTCTCACGATGCGGCGCGACACACACACACACACTCACTCCCGTCTCGCGTGCCCACGCGCGTGCGCACACGCTCAGTCGCGACTTCTTCGCACCGTCCATGCGCAACGCCTTTTTAATGCCGCAGGAGAACGAGGGCCCCCTTTCAACACCGTGCCCAGTGCGTTGGGAGCGCTGGGCCATAACGACACCAAATTGGCCGTCGTGGGTTTGGTGAAGGACGGGGACCTAAAGCTGAGTTTCAGATATCCCTCGCCGCCACCGACGTTAGCCGTGGCCAGGAACTGAATGCAGGTCCCCAGGTTCATGGTGCGGCGTGCTGATCACTGCGCCACTGCCTCACGCCAAAAGGCTTTGTGTATCCCACCCAGGACATTGCATGCACGCGCATCGAGCAATCAACATGTTAAACAAAAACAATGATCCGCTCTACACTGTAAAGTTAGACTGACCTCATTTTAGACTTCCTTAGAACCGAGCCCCATGCTAATAATCTTACATCCGAATCAAACGAAATTGATAAATGCATTGCCGTTAGGGGCAATTACACACGCAACAATGGAGTCATGCCGGATGCATCTCTCTCATAGCCCTCTGATCACCCTTCCTCTCAGTACTCCTGTGACTCTCAGCACATCCTAACTTCATTTAATTGCTCGAAACTTGTATTCTTTTTCCCGTGAGCAAATCAACATCGTGGCTTTCGTCATACGGCGAGCAGATAAATTCCGTACTTGGCCGTGTCCAAACTAAAAATCTCCACGCCAGAGGCTGAATACGTTCTGTTAAAAATGTCTCCATATATTACAGTCGGGTGGTGCAGTCAATGGACACACTGCCTGCACCACGCTAAGAACGTGGCCGCTTGAGTTTTGATTCCCGCCCACGGCTGTAGATCATCAGTGGTGAGTGATATCTTTCTTTACCAAGCCGCGCTAACCGGTACGGTGAAGCACGGTCAAACAACCCTCATGACCCACCCATTAGATGCCATTACAAAAGTAATATCATGAGTAGAAACGCAATCTTTGCACGGCGAATTGGAGTCGGCTTGGCAACAGCAATGGTTGTCTGCTGTTGATTGTATTTGGAGTTTGCGCCTCCCTCTGATGGCACAGGAGTGGAGAACCCACAGGCCTCACGTGACCTAGCACTTCAAAACGGCCCGCAAACAATATTTCGCCATCGCCGCGAGCATCTGAGCCACACTAATCAGGTGCTGGAGGGGGGGCGGATATTTTTTGACCTGGCAGCCACTTCCGTCACTGCAAGGGTCTCTCGAAGTGACAGCGGTGTGTTAAAGCGTGGCAGCTGCAAAAAAGGTTTTTTTTGAAAGTCCTGTTTGGCCCTCGTTCAGGATCAAGGTTCCCAACTCCTCCTTTAGCAGCGCTAATTGTCCGTGCGAGGTCTCAGGACACTGCTTCGTTGTACGAACAAAGCCCACGCGAGTGCAATGGAGTCACTAAACAGCTGCTTACAAGAGTCAAACATAACGACAGCACGCAGTAGCATTACGGCCTTGTAGCAAGGCCAAATGGATAATGAACGCCAGCCAATTAACGCACTCAAGTACAACGGCAATGTTTTCTATGTTTTAATCGGCTATCAATTACCACTGTCATATGTTACTCACAGATTGGCTTAGTCACTCATATGAAAATGCATGCAAACTACTTGCCTTGACTTGGAGGGTTTTAAAAGGGACATTTTTTTCTGTGTCAAACGCACGTGATCTAAAAAAAATAATTATATTTCTAAATGTGCACACTGCCAAGCGCTTAGACCAAATGATCACACTACACAGCTCTTAAGGCCTGTAGGGTCCGATTTTATTTTCAGCCGTCACCCTTCATTCACACCTCCAACTGTTGCCAATTAAAAGTGAATTACGTGGCAGCACTGTGTGCAAGGCACATCACTTTATTTTGCTACGCGGACAAGACTTTTACGTCAATTTGCATTTACGCAAATGCATGTTTTTTTTACACTTTCACTACAGCCTCAATTAAAATGTTCGTTGTTTTTATTTTGTGTAATAATTGGGAGCTACGGACTTAATCATAACTCTAAAAAACAATAATACAACGCCTTTTTTTGTCGATACGCTGCTGGATGATGGTTGATGAAAGAGGATAGTGGCTAGGGACCACCAATTAAATATCACTCGCCACTGGATGTTAGCCGTGACCAGGGTTCGAACTTGGGTCACGGCCAGTTCACAGCACACAACGCGCACAACGCTCGCATGAATTGAAATTAATTACGCTTAAGCCCAAGGTCGCGTCGAAATTATATTTACGTAAGCAAAGATGAAGCCAATGTAATTGCGCTATCCTGAACACAGTATGAGCACGAGTGGGTATGAATCATGCGGGCTCGGTGGTGGGATTCTCCGCTTCGGTGTCAAAAATTAACACAGGGGGACCCAAAACTAATTATGAAGTGGGGAGAAATGGAAGTGTAATGACAAACTCATCGATAAATCTTGATAGGCGATCAGAAATGCGTGTTGTTGTTCGGTTAGATTCGCTGATCTATGATGCACGATGCTCATGCATGACTGTTAGTGCCACATCAGCGCTCACGTTAATGTGTCATTCCTGTTCTTTATGACAGCAAAATGGGGCTTGTTTTTTTTTTACCACCAGCTTAAAGCCATCAACATTTCAGCCAGATGGTGTTCTCCCTAATTGGATTTAACAAATATGGAATTATAACGAAATCCTAAACAGAATGCGAAACCATTTTTAAATCGCCGTCAATTACACTTCATTATAATTGGGGGTCATAGACCGCACGCAATAAACCTTTCATTATGAAGAGCTAGGCACACAATGAGGCTCCATTTCAGCCAGACAGCAAACACATTTCGGGACTCACAAGTGCTCTTTGACTCACCCCGTGGGCCACGCGCAATTTAATATTTGGACACCGTTGCGATCATCATCCACCGATTTGCAAAACTCAATGAAAAAGCACAGCGAGCACTCCGGAGTGTCGCGATGTGATTCGACGATCAAACTCTCTTTCATCTCGGTTTTA
Organism: Petromyzon marinus; assembly: GCF_048934315.1. Lineage (NCBI taxonomy): Eukaryota > Metazoa > Chordata > Hyperoartia > Petromyzontiformes > Petromyzontidae > Petromyzon > Petromyzon marinus. The sequence goes on from NC_133684.1 coordinate 4,488,746, forward strand.
CCGTCGCATTATGTTGTTGCTGTACTCATGTGCCGTTCGGTTCGCTCCGTCACCAATGCTATCACCGAGTCTTCGACACGAGTAAAAACTATTTAAAACATTTATTTATTTTACCAGGTTCTAAGCGCCCACTAAGCTATACAGCTCTCTTTTTTTTTCCAGAAACGACCTGGCCACCACAAATGTTAGATCAACAAAGTGGCTTCATCACGTGGGAATGTATCGCAGCCAAATACTCTAAACGCGTGTCGATTCTAAATTTGGATGGGAATAAAACGGAGCACCCGGAGAAAAATCCACGAGACCACGTGGGAGAACATGCAAACTCCAAAAATACAAAAATCAGGGTCGGGCTCGAACCCAGGGCATCCTGTACACCAGGCGAGGTTGTTAACATCTCCCCAACGTGGCGCACCCCACGGTCGATCCGACACAACCACGAGGTATCCTCCTCCAGCTCCACTCACGAGGTCCTCTCGCTCACAGAACCCGGTTGGGCGGGGTCAACCCGGTGGGCGGGGTCAACCCGGTGGGCAGGGTCAACCCGGTGGGCAGGGTCAACCCGGTGGGGAAACGAGGAGTCACAAAAGGGCCCAAAAGCGACGCAATTGCCCCCTCCTTCCCCCGCCCCGCGTATCGTTCTTCCCGCACTCGGCACCAGCTTCGGCATTAACGCCGAGCCCCGCACACGTGCCGCTCCCTCCCTCCCTCCGTTTCCCCCGCCCGCGCAGGACCATGCCGACATCGAGTGGAAGTTCGCGCGCACCAAGCTGTGGATGAGCTACTTCGAGGAGGGCGGCACCCTCCCGACACCGTTCAACATCATCCCGAGCCCCAAGTCCGTGTGGTACCTGTGCCAGTGGCTCGGCCGCCGCCTCTGCCCGTGCAGCCTCCTGAGCACGCGCCGGAAGAGACACGAGAGCCTCGGGACGCTCGGAGTGCGGGCCCAAATGACGCTGGTAACCAGTCGGTGGCGCTTGGCACGGGCAAAACCAAGCTCGAGCTTTAAGCCCCCCACCCACCCACCCCTCCCACACACGTATACCCCCCCACACACACACACACACGTACACCCCCACAAGCAGATAACAATTGTCCCCTCCCCGCCACCCCCCCCGCTCCCGGATTCATGGAAATCTATGAGTGTGGCAAAAGTCGACTTAATGTCGAATGATAACCGTAACGTGATTATTCACATTACAAGAACGAATTAATCTCTATCTCGTTTGCATCTCTCAACTATCATCTCGCTACGTCTCGATCTCCTGTTTATATCTGTTCTGTCATCCCACTGGCATTTTGTAAACGGAACTTGGGGCTCCCAAAAATAACTTTTACTTTAGGCGCCCCCCATCCCTCCCAGTGGGCCAGCAACTCCTTTTGAAGCGAGGTTAATCACCCTGCGCCATGAACCCACCCACCTGAGGTCGATTCCGGGCCATGGTTAACACCAGTGGCGAGTGATGTCTGAACCAGCGTAGCCACTCCTGGGAATGACGTCAGAGAAACCAGCACGTGACACCCAGCTCACCTTGCTTTTTGTGTTTAGTTCGTCGTCCTTCCCCGCACCTCCGATTTGCACTGTTGATTAGGTCTGGTGCGAAAGAAGCGCAACATACATACGACTGATCATATGGAAAGGCCTTGCTACTACTCGCGGTGTGCAAACACGGCGCCCATTTGGATTTGTTGAGCAACTAAATGTGACCTACATTTAAAAATGCTGCTGTACCGGTAGATGGTAGGCGACTGCAGGTCAGCCAGGGAGACGGTGAGACTGCAGGTCAGCCAGGGAGATGGTGAGACTGCAGGTCAGCCAGGGAGATGGTGAAACTGCAGGTCAGCCAGGGAGATGGTGAAACTGCAGGTCAGCCAGGGAGATGGTGAAAGTGCAGGTCAGCCAGGGAGATGGTGAGACTGCAGGTCAGCCAGGGAGATGGTGAAACTGCAGGTCAGCCAGGAGATGGTGAGACTGCAGGTCAGCCAGGGAGACGGTGAGACTGCAGGTCAGCCAGGGAGATGATGAGACTGCAGGGCAGCCAGGGAGATGGTGAGACTGCAGGTCAGCCAGGGAGATGGTGAGACTGCAGGTCAGCCAGGGAGACGGTGAGACTGCAGGTCAGCCAGGGAGATGGTGAGACTGCAGGTCAGCCAGGGAGATGGTGAGACTGCAGGTCAGCCAGGGAGATGGTGAAACTGCAGGTCAGCCAGGGAGATGGTGAAACTGCAGGTCAGCCAGGGAGATGGTGAGACTGCAGGTCAGCCAGGGAGACGGTGAGACTGCAGGGCAGCCAGGGAGATGATGAGACTGCAGGTCAGCCAGGGAGACGGTGAGACTCCAGGTCAGCCAGGGAGGTGGTGCTACGCGACGGTGCTGTTTAAGACACTTCAAAGTGAAGAAGGGGCAATCAATCATGGGCAGAGGAGACGAGGAAAGTTTTGAGCTTGGACTGGGAACGGGGAGAGGGGAGTCGGCAGCGCCGTGACCTCTCGGCGCCCCCAGCCACCTGTTGTGTCGGTGCTAGTCAAACGCGTTCGTCTGTTTGATTGTTTTGATGTGGCAGGGAGGGCGTGTGTGGCCTCTAGAGGGACGGAGCTGCTGCCCTCCGCTGATGAGGATCGAGTCAAATGTGCTTGTGTCATCGCTGTGTTTGCAGAGACGTGCGGCCGACAACTTGAGACGCAACCATCAGTACCAGGTGTGTAAGCGGGGATCACCACCCGTGCGTATTTGTTACGGCTATTTTTTTGGCACTTTAAATAGCAACTGTCCCAAACACCTGTTTTCCACGATGTATGACTTTGAAGGGCAACACGTCATCTTCGACCGTAATTTTTTTTATTACACTTAAGCAACCAGATGTGTATCGCCTTTGCCATCATGACGATATCATCGCACCGTGTATTTTTTTTGCGGTTGTGCTGTATACAACTCCGTGGTGTGTTTGGGTTGAACGCGCGTGTCATTCGGATTGATGCCTGAAGATTCGCTCCACGTGTTGCTGTCAAAGGAGGTCTAATGATGTAGATGCTCACCCCGAGCCCTCATTACTTTGATAGTGGCATTGTCTTTGAGCTGTGTAACGCCTTTTGGCGTCATCTGGTCGAGCACCAATTGGGTCGAGGCTCAAAAGAAAGCCGTCCCTTGGTGTGAACCAATCAGTTTCCAGAAAAATGCATATATTATCATAGTATGTTTTTCTGTTTGCATTTTGACTGCAGGTATTGTGGTTAATGCAGACATGAATCCTTATAAAAAGGTTTCAGTTTTGTTGCCAGAAAAAAGGGGGAAAAACCCTATTATTAATGTGCATTGTCTTTGAAACTGATTGGCCTACAGCAGACACATCGTCGTTCATGGCCTAGTCTCACCAGTGTTATATATCATCAGTTGCATGTTCACCAAAAGTACTCTGTGTGGTTAATGCAGACTTGATTCGCTGCAAAATGTGTCTGTTTGGTGTTTGAACATCTTAACACGTGTTTTATTACCGGAATGGTAAAACCTATTCTTAGTTTTCATCATTTTGCTCTGTCGATTAATTTGGAAGCTCGAAGTCCTAATTTGTGAGTCAAATGTCAAGGCTCCGGATTGAGAGCCGGTGAAGCAAGCCTCACGCCCGTTGAACGGTGAGGGAATTCATGAACCTCGTTCATCAAGGGGGTATTTTAACTTGCGTATTTAATTTCCATTTGTTCTCAGTTCGATCACGAACAAGCTCTGCTGTTGTCTTTTGTTTTCGTTGCTGCTGTGCTCAGGCAGCACCACGGATCCCACCCCCCCCCTTTGTAAAATAGCCGGGCAACCGGCTAAAGGGGAGCGTCCGTGTAACGAATCAAATGAACTCGAATAAACCCAAGCACTGTGCACGGTCGTTCAGGAGGTCATCAAGAATCTGGTGAAGCGCTACGTTGCTGCGATGATACGAGAAGCGAGGACGGAGGAGGGTCTCACGGAAGAAAACTTTAAGGTAGCATTTTAACGATTGCATGTTTGTTACAATGCACCCCGACCGCTGTGAGAGACTTCCGCTTTAAGCTACGTCATTATCCAATACACGGTTTACGTTACAAGTGCTGTGGGCAGCGCAGGGCAGTCCACCAACATCCATTATCGTACGGTACTTCTATGCTCCTATCTTTACGTCCCGCCTTCCATAGCCGCGCGAAGTACGGGTCAAATAACCCCCATGGCTCACGCGGTGTGGCGATGCTACCATCCATCGGTGGATTGACTAATGAGCCACGAGCACGTACGCGCGTACGCGCATGCGAACATGCGCGCCGAACTTCTTTCGCACCGGTACGTAGCCAACGTGCGTCCCCGTTCACACAGGAGCTCAAGCAGGACATCTCGAGCTTCCGCTACGAGGTGCTGGGACTGCTCAAGAAGGGGTCCCGGAAGCGCGTCGCCGACCGCGGCGACGTCGCCAACGCGGCGGACTCCCGCGGCGATCGCTCGGCGGAGGAGGAGGAGGAGGCCCGCGGCGCCGCGTCGTCGCTCGCCGTGGTGGACGCCGCCGCCGCCGCCACCGCCGCCCGGGCGCCCCTGTGCCTCAGCGCCAACGGAGTCCTGATCTACGACACGGACTCGGCCGGCGCCGCGTCCGCGCGCCTGGACGATCGCAGGTCGCTGTCTCGCAAGCGCGTCTTCGCCTGGAGGTCGAAGGTGAAGAGCCGCGGCTGCGGAGGCGTCGCGGCGACGGCGGGGGCGGCGCGGGGTCCGCACGCCGCGCCCTCCGCCGAGGCCGCGGCGGCGCCGTCGCAGCTCAACGGCGCCATCCGCACCGTGTCCGAGGAGGTGGACAGGCTGCCCGGACGGGGCGGGCGCGACGACGGGCCGGGCGGGGCATCCCGCGCGTCGCTCGCGGGCGCTCGCGACGCGCGGGCGCTCCCTCGCGCCCCGGCGGCTTCGTTGGGCGCGGCGACGTCGCGGCCGTGGTCGTCGAGGGGAGGGCGGATCCCGGCGGGCGGCACGGCGCGGGGCGACGGGCGCGAACGGACGAAGGGCGCGTGCGCGCCGTCGCCCCTGTTCGCCTCGGACGCGGAGCCCGCCGACGCGCCGGACGAGTCCTACGACACGTGCGAGGAGGACGGGGCGCCCAAGCGGCCCGTCCACCGGGACTCGTTTGCGACCACGAGGCTGTGAGCGGACTCGCGGCCGCTCGCGAGCGCCGCAGATCGTTGCGTTTGTATCGAGGGCTTTGTGCCGCACCGGGGGTGGAGGAGGAGGAGGAGGTTTACGGGATGGCGGTGGGAAGCTGCTTGGCTCACAAGTAGCATGTCAATCATTAAAGGGCGTGTTCCATACGTTTGTTACAAAATAGTTTAATATGAAATAAAAACAATTATGAAGAACGAAGTACCTTTGAATTCATTCCCATGCTATGCTAGGTTGCGCTCGTCATCTGCGTCCGTGTGGATGTGTGTCATATAAGTCAATACAACTACCTTGGGAATGCCTCAATGAATTCATTATCAGTGGGTGGAACGGCGGCTGGGTGGCGAATGCACTCCGCTAGCATCAGTGGCGAGTCCTCGCTCCTCCGGCCCCTTCACCAACAGTGCAGTGTTTGCTGGGTCGGCCTCACGTATCATGACATTCACAACTCCTACACCGCCGTTTTGCCTCTGTGGTCCACGCAGGCCGCGTGGAGAGAGGACGACTGCGGGCATACGTTTTTTGCAGAGAGTGACAGTAACTTCAAGATTCGTCTAGTTCAGCTAAAATATATATACGCATGTATGTAAAAGCTATTTTCGTCATCATCATCATCATCATCATTGTGATCGGCCATGATCTATCCACTACTGGATGAATGTCTCCTAAAGCTATTGCACTCTGTCCAGGTCATCGTCGCAGCAGCTTTTGGCAGCCATCGAACAAAGATGACCATTTATGCGGCCGTCTGGAACGCTCTTCCTTCCGATATTAGGAAGCCACTGGAGCTGTGCACTTCTAAATCTATGTTGAAAACCAATTTCTTTAGAACTGCTGTTTGTGTTCAGTTTGTTGTCCTTCCCCCGCACCTCCGATCTGCACGGTTGGCTACGTCCGGTGCGAAAGAAGTTCAACGTACATAGGGTACGGCCACACAACAATCACAAAGAGCACCTGCGCATCGTCTGATCTCATTGCTCCATCGCTGCCGTGGATCTACTCTCGAGCGTGGTTCAAGTTTTCAAGTTTCATTTATTATGCACAGCCCTGTGAGCCATGCGGCTCTCGAGTTGGGTGCAACCGCTACAAACAAAATATGAACAGAGAAACATCTTATAGTGACGACGCGCAACAGAGACATCCTAGATAAACCAGCAAATCGTCCCTTTACTGTCGCTCCATTGTAAGTCTCAACTGTGGGACTTCCTCCCTGTTAGTGTCATGGCCTGCTCCAAGCAAACACTCTTCACAGCAATCGACAGGGATGTCTTTTCCTCGCATTATATTCCCTAATCTATGCGTTCCTCCTTACGTCGCTCGTCCGGGGGGGGGGGGGGGGGAGCTATATTCAGCAGCTAACGCAATTAAAATCCCACGCAAAACTTACAGGAAATGGTCAAATCCAATTAAAGTTAGAGCTGGAAAGGACCGCCGCTTGACGTGCAATTATGACCGTAACCCACGAAGGCAATTTTTACTGCGGAATAATTAATGAATTCCTACACGGGGATCATTAGGGTGTCAAAATGAATTGCACGCTGTTTCAACGGGAAGGCCACATGCATAAGCTGTTATTATTGGATGCCATATTTCTCTCACATTCAGAGTTATTATGTACGTCTAATTATAAGGTCATACGGCTCGATGAACTAATCACAAATGAGCTGAAAGCAGACCAAAATGTCAACCGCAGTCGTTTGATGTTAAAGGACCTCTGAATAATTTTACACTTCTACCAGCTGCCAGCTTCCGAGATAAGTCTGTGCCAGCGTTGAAGAGTAGGCCAAGTTCCCGCCTGGAGGGGCTCTCTAGGCTTGCGACGAGCAGATGGCCTTCCACCAACAGTGGTGTGAGCAAGCAATTGCAGGGCAGCACCTTTATCGACGATTTCACCAGCTCCCATCGCCCACTTTGAAGACACGGAATGTACAGCAGTCGCGAATTCCAACCCACCCCGCACCTCACCCTCCCGTCCCCTCTACAAAAGCGAGTCGTGTTATGCGCATTAATCCCACAACCAAAATTGACTCTGAATGCACCAGATCTGTTCAGATCTCGGAAAGCTGGAGCAGTATTGAGCCTGGCTGTTACCTGGATGCGTCACCACCGGGTGGTGTTTTGCCAGGAGTTGTGGCCTTGGTCTGCGAGGTGGGCAGCAGATGGCGGTGCAAAGTGCGCTGGCTGAAAACATTCTCCTGCGGACACATTGGTATGGGCGGCCCTTCTTATGATCGCGTATCCAAAGTTAACTTCATCCTCTTATTCTCGTTGTTTTCCATCATTTGGATCCTGAATCATCCTCCAATGACTGCCCTAGGTGCACGCATTCTGCTGTGCCCCTTCGAAGGTCATTGTCTTTTCTTCGCTCAAACTTATTGGACCACACTTTTGTTTTGCTTTCGCAGTATTTACCGTGTGGCGATTACCATCATTATTATTATTATCTCAGGGATGTTGCCATGGCGTAATGGTTAACACACTGGAAGTCGCAACCTAGAGGTCACCGGCTCCATCGCCCGGTGTGGGAGATCAATGGCCTGGTGCGTGGTGAACCCTCCCCCGTCCACCTGGCGACACCACACGTGTGCGGCGGAGGGGGAGGGGGGAGTTAAACGTGGATAACTCCCACATCTTCCAAGACGTCTGGCCAGGGTGGAAGAGTCGGGGCTTTCCTGAGCTCTACGTCGAGCGGGAGCGCTCATCTGCCAGCAAGTGGCATGAGCAAAGCAATTGCGCCAAATTATACCTTTTCCCCCTTTTTTTCATAATCTCAGGAAAATGTTGGCTTGAACAACAATAACAACAACAAAACTCCTTCCAAAGAATCCACGTGGTGTCGCTCTCGGTCAACGCGGTATTTGAGATCACCACCACCCACCACCACCCACCAGGCTTTGCACGGGAGGGAAATTCCTTGGGTGACAGATGAAGTCCCCGCCACTGCGTTCTCTCACTTGGGTCCTGACGAGCCATCGCCGAGCACTCCAGGAGGAGAGGGGGGCGGTCGGGGGGGGGGGGCTGAGCGACCGCGGTGCACGCATTCCACACGTCAAGTGAGGCTAACTTTTACCAGCTATTGTCAAGGAGATGGATAGCAGAAACTCCTATGTGTGTGTGTGGAACATTTTGGGTTTATTTTTTTTTATATACGTATAAAATATATCATTATATATACACAACTCATAAATATGCAGACGAGTGTAATTCATTTGCAGGTCCCCGAGTGCTGTTATTCAACTGAAGGAAAAAATGACTTGAGAATTTGTAATTTAGCCCACACTAAAAATCAGTGACACAAGCGTAATTTAATCCACCCATTGTGCCCATAGGCATGTCATTAATAATTAACGGTGTTGATTAAATTGTGCCACACCACGAATTATGTGCAGCCCTTTACCACTGCTGCATGCAATACCGTGCATGCGATGGGTGGGGGGGGGGTTAACCGACCATACTTCACTACACTGGTCAGTGCGTAATAGTGTAGGTGGGATGCACAGACTTTGGAGCATAGGAGTACACCAACAATAAATATTGCTGCGCTGTCCTTAACTGATAACGTAGCCGAGCGGCAGCCTACAACTGCAGTCTTATGCATGGTGGTTACCCATCCAGCCGCAAATCCAGGCTCAACGCTGCTTGGCTTTCGAGATCTGGCAAAACCGGGTGCATTCCGGGTGATGTGGTCGCAAGAGAATGTGGAATTTCCGCCAACGACTCCAGGCTGTGAACAAAAGACGAGTGACGCCCAAGCGCTTGAGGAGGAGACCGCTCGACCTTTGACCTTGAATGATCATTCAAACGGTTTGTCAGTTCAGTTCATTAATTATGTGTAGCCCTGTGAGCCATGCGGCTCTTGAATCGGGTGCAACCGCAACAAACAAAAACACGAACAAGAAAACATCTTAAAGTGACTACGCGCAACAGAAAAATCCAGGTAACAGAAAAATCCAGGTATGTCGTTTCGTTTGTCGTCACGAACAAACTGAGCATATACAAACAACGAGAGAGCCATTAAAAATGGTTGGTTGTCAATTGGGCGCGATGGTGTGTTTGTGACTCGTAAGAAGTTGAATTAGATTTACCATCGCTGGCGACGCACTCTCGCACCGCAACAATAACATAACAGCTGTTGTTATCCTCCGCTGAGCCACATGTGGCTCAGGATATCAAGGCACCCTCATCCCTTTTGGCTGCTAGTCAAACCTCAGCCACTCCTGCGGCCGGCTACTGTGAAGCAGATGCAGCCAGAGCACTGCATAACACTCCTGCACTTGGGCCCAATTCTCCGCACTGCGTGGACAGAGTAAGATCGCGCGCGTACCCGCGTGCACACGGACGCACAATCGCACACACTCCTTCTCTCGTCGCGACAGCACGAGCGAGAGTTTCACTATTTAGTTACATCACCGGTGATTCAACATCACCGCAATCTTGGGGGGGGCGGAGGGGGGCGCATTGGCACAAGGTATGGCAGAGAGATTAAGGAGCTGAGAAATAGGGTGCTTTTGCACTGGGTTAATCGGCACCGTGGGCATATGTGCTTTTGTCGGGTGGAAAATTGACCTTTGATCTGATCATCATCATTCACTCTTCGCTGCTAGATGAAGGTGTTCCTCCGGATTTATTTGACAGCTTTGCCTTTGGTGTTGTGCAGCTGCGACCAATCACGTTTAACACACGGTGAACTTGATTCCGCTGCTTCATCTCCCCTTTGGAGGTTACCACCAAATTACTTTCCTTTTTTGGCCACCAGGCCATCATTGGTTTCCATATAATGAGCATGGTGCATTTGTTATCCCAAGTCCACTTGTATTTGTTTAGGTACTTTTTTTGTTATATATTATCACCAATTATATCCCATACCTCTTTAAATACATCTGGCCAACATGGCCAGATGCTCTCTGTAGAGGCTCTCTCGTGCTCCCTCGAGTTAAAGGCCCTGCCACGAGCAGTGGTGTGAGCAAGTTAACTAAACTGAACAATTTTTTTTTATTTTACCAGGAAACGCCCACTGAGCTACGTAGCTCTTTTTCAGAAGCGACCTGGCCACAAATGACAGCTCAACAAAGTGGCTTATCATCGCATGGACATTTATAGCAGCCAAATACTCTAAACGCTCGTTGATTCTAAACGTGGAGGGAAAAAACCGGAGGACCCATAGATAAAATCCACGTGGAAACTCCAAATATACAAGTGTAAGGGTCGGGATTTAACCCACGATCTCCTGTATACCAGGCGAGGTAGTTAACATCTCGCTACCGTGGCGCCCTGCAATGTCATGGCCGTACCTTTACCTCTGACCTGGCAGGGTGGCGTAGTGTCAGCACTTGTGGCTCACAGCGAGAAGGGCCTGAGGTTGATTCCTGATGCTGGCGCCTTTCTGCCTGGAATTTGTATGTTCTCCTGCTCTACATGGGGGTTTCCTCTGGGTTCTCTGGTTTCCTCCCAGAGCTAAAAAAATAATGTGATCATCCAAATGCTTAAAAATTGCCTGCAAATTACTCAATTGGGATCACACACAGCAGCAACATTGCCCCCCCCCCCCACCCCACCCCCGCTTCAAAAACTTGTCAGGACCCTCATTGAAAAGGAGTCTGAGACTCAGCGAGGCTTTCCTCACTAAAACCAGGTCTGATTATATGTACCGTAATCCTAGTCGCGCTATCGGAGCAAGGCCAAGAGGCAAAGAACCCTGAGAACCCCGCAGTCAGCAAATCATCACGTCATGTCGGAAAATAGCCTTGAGAAGGTGATGTCACGTAAAAGCCGCGGGAGGGCACATCAAAGGGTTCCTCTGAGCCAGTCTCACTCGACGAAGAACAGTTCGCGGCCACGTCAATCATCGGACGCGTTTATGAATCAGTCGAGACCCAGGATGAACCAATTTTTGTTTTTTTTTACGAAATCTTCCGTGACTGGGCCTAGACCAGAAAGCTGTCTACACTTGAGAAATGGGATTAAATTAACATGGTCGCCAGCATTTGAGGACGGAATTTAAGAGCCGTTGGCTCATTTACGATACCGCCGCGCCTCCTCCCCCCACGCCCCTCACTCACGCTCCCAGCCTCGTCCACTCAGCCACAGATTTCATAACGTTGAGCATAAACACGATGAAGGAAGTAAACTCTTTACGCCAAACGAGCGGCGTTGCGTGACAGCTACACGACGTGCCGTTGCATGCGGAGTCTTGTTTAAAATAACTTTCTTAGGCGCGTGCCGACTGCCGCGGGTTTCTTTCCGCTGCGGAAAAAAATGCTGCCAACTCCAACTTTTACCTTGGGATCGCATTCAGTCGCTTTTTACACTCAAGTTGTTAAACTCCAAAGAATGCTCTTTGGGCAGGAGTGTCTACCGTGGGACCTCATATCAACGCGGATTATCTAAAAACACTATCCCCTATCCCCTATGTGCAGCTCAGTTCACAAAGTATAGAAAATCAAGCTATCCAGAGGAAGGGATTATGAATGATTGCGCTGAAATAAAATACACAGCCAATGTTTTATTTTTTTACATTTTATTGCTTTTGATGCCATGTGTAACCGTGCCACAGACAACACATCAGTGTTTCGTTGTGACATCGACAGTAGACATAACAGTCTATGTTTAGTGAATCCCATTTAGTTTATCCAGTACGCTATGGACGGACAACCCGATTTCACGTAGAATGAATATTTAACAATGCCATTTATTTACCCAGGAAAAGCCTGGCTGAATCTCAGGATTCCTTTTGAGGACCCTGCTCTGAGACGTTTAGCCATTCCATGGATAACAGTTTGGCTTTGTGCATCAGAAGAAAACAGGCGTACCCGGAGAAATATCCACCGTGCGTACGTGGGAGTGACACTCGGTAATGCCCTCTGCTAGCCGCCTTGCAGCGCAGTGCCGACAAGAGCAGGCAAGCCATGGCATGGTCACCGACACAACAACTCACCGGGCTGATGTTTGCGAAGATTCCAAAAGCAAATGGCAGCGGACGTATTTAGGTAAATCCGAGCACTTAAGCCGCATCGATGTACAACCCCGCATGCAGTTATTTTGTAGTTCACACAATATGTGATTTTTGATTTAAAGCTTTCGTGACTGCAGTAATTCATATCCTTAGCTCTTTCGGTAAAGTCACGTTGAAGGGAAACCATAAAATAATAAAATATATAAAACAATAAAAATTCTCACGACGTTTCGACCATAACACAAACGGTCGTCATCAGGTGTGTCGGTTTGCATTATTTTAAAATAAATAAATTAATGCAAACCGACACACCTGATGACGACCGTTTGTGTTATGGTCGAAACGTCGTGAGAATTTTTATTGTTTTATATATATAATTATTTTATGGTTTCCCTTCAACGTGACTTTACCGAAAGAGCAAAGAATATGTGATTTGTTTGGATGCATTTATTTGCAGGCAGTGACCGCGTCGGAAATCCTATACCATTGATCGCACGCATCCCCCCCCCCCCCCCCCCGGGGGGAGGGACGTTACTCGCGTCTCAAAGTCTGGTTCGCGTTTAGCCAGGTCTGTTAAGTGCGTTTGCCGTTACTCATCCGGCGGTCAGTAGTTGACCTGTGACCTTCCCAAAAAAATATATATATACTCCTCTCTTCATGCACACCCCTCTACAACTCAAACCAGCGCCCGACACCTCACCCCACAACCCCCCTACCCCCCCCACCCATCCAGCGCCCAGAAACGTTAACTTAATTCACATGGTCAGCATGCGTTAGTGATAGCGTAATGCCTTAGCATAAAATATAGGCGGTCACTTCTGGATGACTGTAAATCGTGTCGTAAGTTGCTTGTGCAATCTTTTCTAGGGGCGCCTCGATGGCGAGATGTTAACGACCCCGCCTGCGGGTTCCATCCTGACCCCGACGCCTGTTTATTTGGAGTTTGCGTGTCTCTCTCTCCGTGGTCAAATTATGTTGTTTTTTTCTCCGGGTCCTCCCGTTTTCCATTTATAAATATTTAGAAATATACGTTTAGAGTAATTGTCTGCTAGAAATTACCACGTGATAAATCACTTCGTTGAGCTATCATTTGTGGCAAGGCTGCTTCTGAAAAAATAGTTTTAGAGCTCAGTGGGCCTTACCTGGTAAAAAAGGAAAAGAATAGTTTATTTTTTATTAAGTCAGGGACTATTCTTCTTTGGTCACGTGGCTCAGCGGTAGAGCGAGCTGCTTGCAATCAGGAGGTTGCGAGTTGGGGGTTGACTCAGCCCATCATCCCCTGGGGTTGATAAAATACGGAATCATTCTGTGAGGAAGCCAACAGTGGTTGTCCTTTGGATGAAATTCCAAGCTGCCATAGGATTGTTGATCTTCCACGGCTGGCTCAAAGAGATTAACAGGTGACCACTGCCTCAACGCTCATTTGAGCATCGGAAATTACTTTGACTTTTGACTGGCCAATAGGCAATCAATAAATACTTATTTTTAGTGGCAATTTCTCCCTCAATCAAGTAGGCATCGGTGCACATGGCATTATCAAATTATGGGTTTTACAAAGCAGGAGGGATGATTTTTTTTTATTCCAAGTACATGATGCAAGAATAATGTCAAAGCCTTTGCACTTAAAAAATAAGGGCTTTTGTATTTTTTTTTTATCTGTTACATACTTACAACAAAAACAACAACAACAAAAACCCTGCTTGTATCTCGAGAAAAACGTGTTTTTCACGCATTGCTTCGTTAGTTATCTCATTCAACAAAAGTTTGTGTCGCCTCTGCACTCAAGTAGGTTGGTAGACATTATCTCTCGAAGCCTTCCTGTCCCCCATCTCGGCGTTAACAGATGAGCACCACCTCAGTGATTATTTGAGAATTTAGGTGGTGTATTTTCTAAAACGCCTAATCGTTTTTTTTTTATAATAAAAAAGGCCTCTTCAAGCTTCCACCAACTTTCGTGGTCCTGCAATGCAATGGTCCATCTAGCTCCTGCACGTGACCCAAGTTCATTGCCCACTCTCCCTGGTGGATAAAACATGTGCGCATTGCGGTGGTGTTCAGAGTATTTGGCTGCTACAATATCAACATGATAAGCTAATCATTTCTGGTAGCCAGGTCGCTTCTGAAAAAGAGCTACATAGCTCAGTGGGCCTTTACCTGGTGAAATATTAAAAAAATATATATACAAATAGTTGAGGTTAAGTTTATTATAGTTGATGCTGGAGAGATAACTGCAAATATGGGCATCTGTAGAATTATTGAGATTTATTTCTTTTTAGCAGGGAAAAACAGGCAGACTGTTTCAGGACAGAGGTTGTTTTGATACAAAAGCAAATGACGACGCAACAGGGAGAGGCAGAACCTCATCAACAGAAAAGAAGAGGCAATTCTTGAGGCATCGTCATCATCAGCTTTGATCTCTCCACTGATGGATTGAACAAGGAGTGTGTGGGCAGCCAGAGGACGGCTCGATTTGCATGGTTGGCTACGTACAATGCGAAAGAAGTTCACCATACATACTGCATATAGACTAACACTACCCAAAGACTCAACACTGCGCCTCCGATTCGCATTGCTGGCTACGCACGGCGCGAAAGAAGCTCATCATACATACATACATACTGCACATAGACTAACACTACCCATAGACTCAACACTGCACCTCCGATTAGCACGGCTGGCTACGTACGGTGCGAAAGAAGTTCAACATATGCACTTGCTCTTCATCACCGTTCTCTTCTGCCCTCTCTTTTTGGCGAGGCCTCCAAGACACTCTTTGTCCAACCCCTGTCCTTGGCATTCTTCCCTCCGTCCCCAACTCAAGAGATGGGCTTGACGATCGCTTCCCTCTGCCTGCTTCACCGTTAACCCTGTCACTTGAGCCTTTCGTGTATCTGACCTGCCGAGCGATGTCTCCTTCTCTCGCTACGTCCCCGATGTGCATATTCCTCTTTGATTCCCATCTCTTTATCATCACCGTGCTCGCGATTAATTGCGTTTCAGCAGCTCTCGGTGTGGCAGTTTTAAAATGTGTGTAAAAAAAAGTGCCCATCTTTGCTCACTTATCTAGTGCGTCTTGATACATCTCCCACGGATTTACGTTTCAATATGAAACGATATCATCATTAGCTATGACCTATCCACTGCTGGACGAAGGTATCTCGACGCTGCCACCATCTGCCGAGGTTCTGCGATGCAATGGTCCATCTAGCTCCTCCGCATGAGCTCATTCTATTGCCCTATCTCCTTGGTGGACGAACGTATGTATCTATATCACTCTTCATGAATATATTTGGGTGTAAGTTTTTCAGAGTTTGCTCATTAATGAAGATGATTAATCAACTTACCATGTTAAACACATTAAATAATTGTTCACCAGTTTAAATGCAATGATTGCTTGCAAATTTCATAACGTGAAATAACAGGTGGCTTCATTTAGTTATTACCAAGAACGTACCATCAATGGGTGGCCTTTTTTTCCAAAATTGCACGCGTGCTGCCCGAAGTAATAACATAAAAATGCATTTCTTTATTTATTCCACCCCTGACCTCCAAAAATGAAAGCGTATCTCTTATCGCCACACATCTGCAATGGAAAACGGCTGCACGCATGGTGTCAGATTTTACAGCCTGTGTAATTGCAGCTATGCAGCGCTGAAATTGCGCTCATTAAAAGGAGGGGTGGGTGGGTGGGTGAGGGTAAAGTTCAAAACATTTCCTGGTGTCCCGAAAGAAACAAAAGTTGCGAGGCCTTTGGGTGGAGCGAAGGGGTCTCTAATAAGATCCCAAATATTTCCCTAAAATTTTACACACACACACCATCCCACCCATGCTCTCTTTCCTACCCTACCCCCCAACTCACAATCTCACCCACTCCCTACTAACACCCTCCCCCTCTCCCGCCTCACCATACATCCCTGGAGAAACTTCAAAACCCCTTCCCCTCCTCTTCCAACGCTGCAAACAACGCCCCCCCCCCCAACCTACTCACACCCCACCAACCCCCCCCCCTAACCAATCCCACCAGCGTTAACGCACACATAAAAGTGGAGGAGCCAGTGAGCCGTGCTGTTAATTTGGGTGAACGGGACCCAGGAGGTTCTTGGTACCACCACTTGGACTGAGGACAAAAAACATTGTTGTTGTTTTTTTTTTCTTCCACTAGCTCAGTAACATTAACGATGGGGTATGCAAGCGCACTTCGGAGTGTGTCTGTGGCCCAGCTTGGCACCTTACTGCTGCATCTCCTGCTGCTGCTGCCCAACGGGGATGCGAGCCCCTACTTCAACCGCCTGCTGCTACACAGCCGCATCCGAGGCAGGAGCGAGGGGTAAGCGTGATGAGCGAGTGAGGCATTGGGCTGCCCCGGGATTCTGGTGTTTGCCACCGTTTTGGCAACGAGGAAAGTGACTGCCATGGGTCTTACCACCTGTTCTCATTTTCCCAGGATCGTCCTCTTTTTGAGGAAGCTGTTTTCTTGGAAAATCTGTCAATCTTCGCAGGACAATAAAGGTCCAGATTTTTCTAAGTTGCATAATAAAAAAATGTTTATTTAAATACACCACTCAAGACAATGCACTTGCGTGTGGTTAGCCGCTATTCTGGTCTTGTAATATGTCCTGTTTTTTTTATACCTCCGAGTGTGGCACGAAAAGAATGACCGTGCACCATGGATATGCAGTGAGTTTCCAGAATGACCGTGCACTATGGATATGCAGTGAGTTTCCAGAATGACCGTGCACCATGGATATGCAATGAGTTTCCAGAATGACCGTGTACAATGGATATGCAGTGAGTTTCCAGAATGACCGTGTACAATGGATATGCAGTGAGTTTCCAGAATGACCGTGTACAATGGATATGCAGTGAGTTTGCATGGCAAATTGGATTAAATTTATTCTATTCACGTATTTTTTTCTTTTAAATTAAGTGTATTTTTAAAAATCCACAGAACAAATGAAAATGTAAAAGTTATTCGATAAATGTGATTCGATTCATGAACAGTATAAATAAATATATCACCTTCACATTTTGTTGAATGCATTTCGGATATTTTAAGTTGAAATGAAGTAAACAAAATTTGATGGATTCCATCCAATTACACACAGATGATTAGGAACACAGACTAAAACAATACATGACTCACTGTACACAATGCCAGTAGTGACCACCCCACGTGCTAGTGTCAGGCTAATGCCAGTTAAGCATAAATCATTTGTTTTTGGAAAATGGAAAGTTCGCAGTGTTTCTCTGTTGTGAAATCATGATTGATTTTCACGTTGTAATTTTCTCTGGATAGCTTGATATCGTGCCAGCCCGTTTCCCCAACAATACCTGGCACTATTCATTTTGTTAATTCTCTTTTCCCTGTTTCCTTCGGTATGGTTCTGGAAAAATGCTTTGGAATTTCTCAGCTTACTTGGAGCCCAGTTGGTAAGCGGGGTTTTGGGAAGTGGTCGATTGTGTTAAAATGGAAAATGTCATATTACTTGGTCACATTATTGGAGTGTATTTTATCTGGGTCACCATTATAAATGAACCGTGCTCTTTGATGGATCTCATTGCCCTGCTGCCTGGAGAGCTTGCCAGCGCTGATGCCATTATTGAATTTCCTTACTGCCTTGATTTTACTTGTTTATTTTGTTGCCATTTCCTCAAGTGTTATTCCAACTGTGCTATCAGGATCATGCTGGGTGACAAACTGGTCACGTCGAAATCCTCACGGAGCATTCCATCACGCCCGTGTGTTAAAGTAAAGGCTCCTTGAAGCAGATGTCACAGAACAGTTTCTCAGATCCCCTCTAGACCCTGTTAAACAAACACTAAAGGGCACATTTTCCCACTTAACCTGCTGCAGAGAAATGTCCATCGCCTGGCAGTCAAAGCAACATTTTTCTTAACTCAAAACAAGTGGGGAAAAAAAACACAAATTATAAAGTGATGGGGGATTTTTTGTTGTTGTGCAGTCATTGGTGACGTGGCTGAGACCATCACCTCGCTAGCCTTGAGAACCCAGTTAAACCAAGTGTAACTGAGACCCGGATTCAAACCCAGGATCTCATCGGTGCCAGCTCAGTGCTCTGACCCCAGGGTCACTCAGCCACCACTTGCTCCCATATCATCTGCATTGCTTTAAATTGGCCCTTTGTATTAGTGTTTTTTTGTCTCTTGTCCCGTTGTGTATATTTCATCATCAGTTATTCATGAATCAAGCCAATCCATTTGTTTTTGAGTGCAGATACAACATCTAACATGCTCGTTTTTTGTTTTCCAACGAGCAGCTCGCACGTCCTTTGGACTTGACTGTCTGTCCGTCCCTTCCTCCAGCCAGCTAGCCAGCCAGCAAAACTTGTTTGATGAGAGGCATTCAATGAAAAAAATATCTTAAAAAATAAACAGAAATATACGTGTTTTTTTATCTAAACTGCATTAACAGTAACTTGCATATACTATGATAAAGGGCTTCAAAATAAGCCATGCTGTAGATGAATGAAACTCTTAATTATTTCAGCTTAAAACTTTTAAACTACTCCTGGCATATATATATACGCAGGACACATATATCATTGCATATTTTATATAGCGTGTGTACATCTTCGTATACAAATACTAAATATGTACATACATTCATACAGATAATCCTTGAAAGGAAACCCCATGAAAACTACATTATGCAATTAATGTTTAACTGGCAACAAACGGTCAAAATCTTACGATGTCTGTAACATTAATCAACTGAAGGGTCACAGTTTTGAGTTCATTAATTATTCGGACGGCTCGTGCTATGTTAGCGAAAACGACGCTTTCAAAATGTTAATTTGAGGTTATTTTTATGGGGAGTGATTTACGAGAGCATCTGGAATTGTTATGGGCCCACAACCAAGGGGGCTTTGAAAATGTCTCCAGCTTCAAGTTCTCCCCTTCATGTGTAATCGCCTTATGCAATCGCACCCACAAGCCAAAGATCCCCCATAGAGCCTTCACAGACTGTCGGAGCAAGTGCTGCTCGCTAGCATACATGAAAGTCCGCACGTCACCCGCGGTGTCCACGTCGCCAGCACCACACCCGGCTGCCTTTGTGTTCCCCAGTGCTGATGGTTACGCACCACGGCCGGGTGCTCATTTAAGGTTGAGTCGGCCTAGGGGAGGCCCAGGACCGGTTCAAAGATTCACCGCCGTTATTGGCCATGAGCGGGAATCAAACTCGTGTTGACGGGTTCGTAGCGCCGCGTGCTAACCACCGCACTAGCGCTCCCCACAATTCCATCAGGACACGTGTACATACGCACCAAGTTTCCATTGTGGGATTTCAGTTTTGGCTCTGAGAAATAAGAGCTCAAATATGAAAACTATTCAAGGGTTCCTCGGTTAGGGTTATTATGGTCACATTCCCTATGGAAAACAAACTTCCAAGGTTCTGACTTTTAAAGTAAAAAAAAATCTTCGAATGACATTTGTGGAAAAGCGTTTTGCATTCCTATCAAACTCTGAAGCAACTTTTTTTTTATTTGGCTGACAAGGTGATGTACAGCTGTGATCCATGCACTCGAATGTAGGGTTCGTGGATCACGCCAAGCTAGAACCATTACAATATAACTCCTCTCATATGCACCTCGCAACTCCTATTGTCCACAATTATCGCCGTTTTCTTTTTGTCCCCATCCTGCATATCCCAAAAAACGGATTCCCATTAACATCACTGACAATTATGATCCGCAGTGTTGGTCCCCCTGCATAACTGAGTTGTTCTGTGCTGTGGGCATTAGAAACCCACCTTCATGGCAACGAGGTGCCGGCACAAGGTAGTACAGCAAGCGGCGTAGAGACAGGCGATCGATTTTAGTCTCCTCTCGTGCGTGGGATTATCTCCAGGGATTCCAGATTATTTCCACGTACAACAAAAACACTCAACTAAAATACAAAAAAAATACTCCTGAAGAATTCTTGATACTCAGTGAGGTGTTTCGAAGACAAAGATCCCCCGCAAAGCCTTTGCAGACTTTTTTGCGGCAAGTGCCGTTAGCGAGCACCTATGAAGGCCCGCACGGCACACGAGGGTGTGGCAAGGCCAACACCACGCCCGGCCGCCTTTGTGTACACAGTGGCGATGTTTACACACCGCACCAGGTACTCATTTGAGGCTGAGTCGACCTAGGGGAGGCCCAGGACCGGTTCAGATAATCGTGACTGGTGTTGGCCGTGAGCGGGAATCGGTAGGTGTCGCTAGGTACAGTGATGTACATACATCACTATTGACTGTTAATAGTGTCTATATTCTGGGGGAGTAGTGGCACAGCCGTTAGCAGTGACGCACGTTTCAATCCCCGGCCACGACTAACGTCAGGGGGCGAGTCACCTCTCTAAACCCGCGCTCTGGGCACTCCTCCGCCTTCATAAAACCACGCTTGCCCAGCGCGGTGAAGTATGGTCAGGCAACCCCCATGACTGACCACGGCGTGGGAAAGAAAGTCCTTCATTCAGCAGTGGATTGACGACGGGGTGTATAAATATAATTTTTGACAGCTTGGAAAGTTCCCGTCCTTGAGGTTGGAGGCCATCCGGCCCATCTGCGTGCGTCCCCACAGGGCCAACACGTGTGCCGTGCAGCAGATTGATGGCACGAGCAAGCGCTACTTCTCTTCGTGCAAGTCCTGGTATCAGAAGAAGATCTGCGGCAAGCCGACGTAAGGAGGGCTGGGGAGGCAGTCGGTTGGGGAGGGAGCAATTCACATGACACGAACAGCTTACGTGTGTGTGCACATTGCACGTAGTTGTATGCTGTTTTTGTTTAATGACTGGTATATTAACAAAAATGAAATTAATGAAGCAAAGAAATGGGCTGCATTGGCAGTCGTACACAAACTTGATTAAAACAAATCACCGTATTCTTCATTAACACTGCCTTATATTTAATCAGTGCTATATGTGCACACATTTGTTGGTAGCATCAATAGCTATTGTCATCTTAATATGTATTGTTGAGTTTATACGGTTTTTTGTTAATCAATGTATATTCACGGAAAATGTGCTTCGATATCGATTAAGCATTCATCACGTCAACTTTATTTTAAATGACCCGACTTTCTAATGGCTCCACGAACGAGCAAAGTGAGATTATCCAATTCTAAATCGATCAATTTATTTACCCGTGTCTCTCCGCTCCGAAGAATGGCTGTTGGCAAAAGAATGCCACCCAACCCATATGATGTTATATAAGAGTTCAAAACAAATGCGTCAGGTTGTTGTTGATTTGAATTTGTTTATATGCAACTCACATGCTAACAAGGTTGTACTGAGCCACTGAGTCACTGGGAATTTGCTCAGCGAGCTAGTTCTGGACTTGGGTCATCCTAAAATTGGCCAAACTTGAATCTCAACCGCCAGTTATTTATATTGGGCTAAGCCTGCTATGGCAAAACTCCAAGTCTGGCTTATGAGGCAAATGCCTGCTTGCCTGATTCCCCAGTCAAAAACCGTGGCCGTTAATTCATGCCACCGGCTTAACCTTTCAAAAGTTATCAGGATTTACACGCTACTGAAGTAAAAGCCAGCAGCAGCATATATATAACTACAGCACTGACCAACAAAGTTAACGTCTTCAACAACAGGAGCACGACTGAATTTCTCCAGAAGTATTTTCTGTGACTCCCCAATTCTCTGCACCCTATCACATCCACCCCGCTGGAGCGGGGGGGTGGGTGAGAGAAAAATGTTTTCCAGAGCTCAGCCCCAGATGAAATTAAAGACAATAATGACACATGCCGCGTGAGCCTCTGCGACAGTGGCTGTGGTGGTGAAGACTGGAAGCTAGCTGCACTCGCCATTTCGAACTAAGACACGTATTTCTGAAACGAGTAATTATTAAAATCAATCATTCCTTGGCATTGTCAGCTCGTGGCTTGACCTGGCTTTCCCTGAAGGATGGAGGTTGCTGAATGTTTTATACACACACATATATCATCAATGTGTTATGGGAGGGGTTGCAATGTGGGTGGAGGTGCAATGGTTAGCGTGCTGCACTGACAACCGAGCAACCAATGTTTGAATCCTGGCCATGGTTAACATCAATGGCAAATGATAGCTGAATCGGGCATGTGCTCCCCACATCACCAGCCTGCACTGAGCAGCGTGGCTCAACTTATGAGGCATGGAGGAGGCATTCAGCTATCAGTGGATGACAAATAATTGTGAATGTTCACTTTCATTATTAATTATGTCAATGTGTACAAGATTGCCTGCATTTTTTTGCCAGCGGACGTAACAAAGACATTTAATTCCACGCGTTACAATGCAGTTCTGTAGTGTCAAATGTTTATTTATTCGCAATACTTTGTTATACAGCGCCCTGGGATGCTCCGCATGAAGAGCGCTATACACACATACACACGCAGAATATATTGCATTGTACACAGGGCCGGATTAAGATTTTGTAGACACACCTGGGCTGCAGGTACCGTGAGGCCCCCAGTCATATTTTCAAAAGGAAAACAAAGTTATAGAAAAAAATATTTTTTACAAGGCTAACAACAAATACAATTCAGCATTCACAAACGAAATAACTTTTCACTTTATCTCTGGAGGCCCTCCAGCTAGCGGAGGCCCCTTGGGCTGCAGTCCCTAAAGCCCCGTGCCTTAATCCGGCCCTGATTGTACACCTGGGTTGCCCTGTACGATTTGGCCATCAACTCGCACCGAGACGAATCCAGCAGGTTGAAAACCCAGCACGTGATGGTCAGGACCCGAATACTGCGACCAGGGACGTGCTAACGGACGGGTTAGCGTCCGTGATAGGCAGTATCGCGTCTCACCATCACGGTTCAGAGGCCTGCCCTGGTTTGTAGCCTCCCCAAACACAGAGCTGAGGAGTCTCGACACGTTCCGCCTGGGGCGCGAGTGGGACTGGGAAGGGCTCTGGAGACAGACATGCAGCAGCAGCAGAGCGGAGAGCAAATAAAATGGTAACATGTGGCCCGCGTCTAGACATCAAAGGCGCGCGCCGCGTTGGGGAGAACCGCCTTTCCGATTTCTTTGCACCCGGGACACAGGGCGGATTGCAATCCACCGTTACCATGCCGACTGCATAAATGTAGGCTATGTAAACCTCGGGGGGTGGGGGGGGGGTATGAATCTTATTATTATAATCGTTAGAGTTCGACATTTTCGTACGAACCGAGCAAGCAAGATGAGCCCGACCCTCGTCCCATCTCTGCGCCCCCCCACGTAGTTCTGGTGGGGGGGGGGGGGGTTCATTCCGTCGGCGTGAGCGGCGGGTGATATTTTATTATATTTTACCGAGTGATATTTTATGATATTTTACCGCGTGGTGCTTTATCGAGTGAAATGGTTTCCCCCCCCCCCTTCGAGATTTCATAGCTTGAAATGGAATTCCACCGATGATGGTGCACATACGGCATGTTATGCTTTTTAATAATTGCGCCGAGCAGTGGCGACACGTTAAACGCACAATGTTAGAATTTTAACGTATAATGAGATGTGTTTTTTGTGCGGTGCTTAATTTTCTGCACGCCGCACACAACATCCAATCTACCCGTCGCTATGACTATGGTTACTAGTCACATGTCTACTCCTTTCTACCAGCGAGCATGGACACTATTCATTGATAAATTAAGCTGGTTTATGATGTTAAATTAGCCTTCTGTGGTCATTTGTAATGTATTGATATTTTTGTAACAAAAAAGTGATGTCTGGCCAGCTACAATTCATCAAAATGTCACAGGGGCGTTATCTGGAGAATTGCGAGCTAAGAGTGATATTTTATTTTTGTTCAGCAGGCTAGCTGCCGATATATGCAACAAATAAATGTGTTAATACAAATGACGAGTTTTCGGTTTGAACACGTATATGGCAAAACGAAATGTTGTACCATAAAAAAAATCTTAAAACCCAGCTGAAGAAATTGCTTCCACCATCAACAAACTTGCTGTAACGAGCAGAATCATTGCGCTGCGCATTCATCCTCACTACAGTCGGCAGGGGGGAGTGTTCCTCCTCTTTACAAGCTGAAGGAATAAACCCTGCTATTTTTTGTACTCAATAAGTGCATTTATCAGTCTTGCCACTGAAAGGAGCTCGAGTATTTCTCACTGCACAGCCTATGATCGAGTAGGGATAGCGTGACTGGCATGGGGCCCCTGGTGCAAGGGATGAAATGGGGGTACGGTGAGCTTGGGCTCGATCCAATTTCCCCTCTCTTCATAGCCCAGCTTCTGGACTCCTCCGTCCCGTGGACCACGGCCGCAGTTGCACCGCCTTCACACTCGTCAGCTAAGCCACTGGCAACATACTCTGCACGGAACTTTATTGTCATCTTTAATTTTACTAACAAATAATGTGACATCCCCTTGGCATTGGTGCACGTTGTATTTTTGTTTTTGTCGTGACATTTATTTATTTTATCAAAGCTGGATTGTCAATGTTTTATTCATAGAACTGTGAGCTATGAATGCTGCCCTGGATTCATTTCGATTGAGGGAGAGAAAGGATGCCCCGCAAGTGAGTTGAACAAGCTGCACCGCCCTTCACGAACATTGGGTTCTAACTGTGCGGGTGCTGTTTCACAAGCTACGTGTGCCTCTTGTATACAGCTGAGAGAACAGCGCGTTTCAAAGGGCCTTGGGAAGAACTTAGAAGCACTTAAGACATAAAAACGCTATACGAGGCTTCAAGTAATTGACGGGGTCTGCTTTGGCAACATTGGACTTTTGTGCCAAATATAAAAAAACACCAACCATGCACACAACTATTTTATTTACTTGAAACCATGGAGCAGTGGATTAGCATAGTTTGGGAATTGGATGCCTGTAATATAGCACGTTTGTGCTAACGATTGTTGGATCTCGTATGTTTCAGACTCTTAATCCCACAGCGCCCCAGGATGACCAAGAAATGGCAGTGCAGCAATTGGTCCATTAATTCCCTCGGCAATGAGCAATGACCTCTTGAGTGCTATTGCCACGTGCCACATGGATTATTTTCCTCCGAGGACTACGGTTTCTTCCCACATGGCAAAGGCGCTCTTTAAAAAAAAAACACACCTAATTATTCAACCAAGACAGCGGCTTTGGGCATGCTGGCTCCGTACGTTGCCATCATGACACAGTACGATGGCATCGTATCGTGCCATGATGGCAACGTACGGTTCCATGCTGGGATCGTACTGCGCCATGCTGACACGCATACAATCGCGGTTGATCTTGACCTGCACTCGTCTGTGTGCGCGTGTGCCTCGCGCGTTGCACAGTCGCGCCGCTGTCCAACGTGTTCAGGACCCTGGAGACCGTGGACGCCACCGCCACGCAGGAATACTCCCAGCGCGCCGAGCTACGCGGCGAGCTGGACGGGCACGCAACCGTCACCTACTTCGCCCCGCAAAACGAGGGGTGGACGGAGCTGCCCACGGTAAGCGAGCCTCACAACAAGCGCCACCACCACCGCCGCCACCACCACACACAAGACAAAGATCCCCCCCCGCCCGGTAGAGCCTTAACAGGCTGTTGGGTCAAGTGCTGTTAGCGAGCACCCTATGAAGGGCGGAACGGAACACGAGGTGGTTGGTGGCCTAGCACGATGTTTTCACACCGCACCAGGTACTCGCTTGAGGCTGAGTCGACCTAGGGGAGGCTCAGGACCGATTCAGATAATCGTCACTGGTGTTGGTGGCCGTGAGTGGGAATCGAACTCGGGTCGCCAGGTTCGTAGCGCAGCGAGCTAAACGCCACGCCACCGCTCCCCACCGCTCCCCACCACACAGCACTTCCCAAGCTGCTACCCCCACCCCATCCTCCCCGATGCTGCTTCTTTCTGGAGCCCAATCCACAGGGCATGGCACTCATGGCCGTGGCATTGCGGCCAGGTTACAAGTGGGAGCTATCAGCTGTAACAAATTTGTCACATACGATGTGGCGATAATAACAATGAGTAATAACAGTAATTACGGGGGTGGAGCGTAATTAGCACACTGGATTTGCAATCCAAAGGTCGCTCCATCGATCTCCCACCGTGGCAGTTGAAGCAATGGGCACGTTTCTTAAATCCTCAAGTCTCTGTCCACCCAGAAATGTAAGTGCGTACGAAGGCATAACGCTCAAAGCCTCACACGGATAGATTAGATTGCTGTCCAGAATATACCCGAGTCAGCTCGAACACTGAGCCTACAACACCCCTGGTATTCCACGGCAGTCTCCCATCCAAGTATTAACGAGACGCAAACTCTGCTCAGCTTCCAAGAGTTGACACGATGGGGCACATTCGAGGTGATTTGGCAGTAGGTGTATAACCCCCTTTGGAGTGCATCGCAACTCGCAATAATGAGATTCCAAGATCAAATCCCAGCCAGGGGTCAACCAACTCGGCCCACCTGCCATGGCATTTCCCCTGTTAATTCATTTCCAATCAGTTCTTAGTATCCTGGGATTTGCATGTCACCGTGCGTGATTAATGGGAAACATTCGTTTTCAATTCTCCGAGAAGGAAACATTGCTCCTTGGTGCGGTTATTGTGAGACGCCAGGCAAACTGCGTGTGCACCGCATGTGGCGTGATCTCTCTCTCTCTCTCTGCGTGTGGGTGCGTGCGTGCGTCCACGTGCAACGGTGTCTCGCTCCCCAACCAACCTCCCGGAGCGTGAGACCTCGTTGAATGTGGAGGCGTGCAACAAGTGACGGGGGTTGTTGGGTGGGTGGGTGGGTGGCACGACACCGCCAAATTTAAACAAACGCTGAACCAGATGAGTGACGGTTTCATCTGCTTTTGGCTACCACGTATTCTGCTCGAGCTCTCATTGCGACGCCCACCACTAAATTATCGTAATTCATGCGTGAATATTTTATTTTTGACTCGACTATAACGTATTTCACGAAGAGGGCTCATCTTTCAGGAGGAGGCGGGGGGGGGGGGGGGTCAGCCCCCTTCAGCCCCTCCCCTCCTTCCTCTCCAATGCTTCTGGGCTGTCAGTTTCTCTCCTGCTCTCTCTCTCACACTCACCTATCCCAAAAGACAAACATCCCCCGTGTAGCACCTTAACAAGACTGTTTGAGCAAGTGCTGTTAACGAGTAGCACCTATGAAGGTCGGCACGGCACGCGAAGAGGGTTGGAGTGACCAGCGCCACGCCCGGCCGCCTTTGTCTCCCTATAATGGCGATATTTTTTTACCTGTCCCCAACAAACGCACGCACGCGCACGATGTCTCCAGGAAGTCTTGGACGCGCTGGTCAGCAACGTGAACCGGGAGTTGCGGAACGCCCTCTACTACCACATGGTAAACCGCAGGCTCCTGGCCAGTGACCTCAAGCACGGCAGCACGCTGACCTCCATGTACGAGAAGCTCGGCGTCATGGTCCACCACTACCCCAACGGGGTGAGTGGCAAAACACCACAGCACACCGTGTCAACCCACACGGTTTACCCACCCGTATTCTTGTACAGGGAAATTGGGTTTCCAGATCCACACGGCGCACAGCCGTTTCAATACGGGCAAAAAATACATACAAGTGTGTGTGTATTTGTTTGTGTTTCTCCCTTGTGATGGAACTTTGTTGGATGAACGTTGATATTTATAAGGGCACGGAATGACCAATGAGGTCTGAATTGGTCTGTAATAAGATGGGGCACTGATAAGGAGTCGACAGCTATGGAACACGTCTCTGAGAGATGCGGTCACATTCCAAATTCGATTTGTAACTGTGATCGTCGCCTGTGTAGGATCGATGATTCGACGTCAATTTGCCATTTCATTGAGCGACTACTACTGTGTGGTGTTATTTTGGTGTCGTCTAGGACCGTTTTGTCGTTGTTTTGCTGCCTTGCATAATCTTGATAAATCTGACTTATGTAATGAATGTATTTACTATTGATGTGTAGAGACTTGATTACCTTTGTATCGATCTTGCACTTCTATCGAGTTCTTTCGATTGTTTGCTGTTGTAACTTGCTGACCCGCCCCTACTGTACATCTGTGAAAAAGAGCTTCATCGTCTAAATTCATTGTCCAAATAACAATTCTGATAGACAGTACTGTATTTGAAAAAAGTGGCGTTTTTTTTTACTTTTGCACCACGGAGAGCGATTTGGCAGTTATTCAGTTGAACGAGTCCATCTATGTTCGGAAAAGAGGAGGGGAGAGACGAAAATAATGGATGCGATCTGAAAGCCACCGTAAGCGTGAACAATCAATTAAGACCCGAAATGGTTTATCAAATCCTTCCAATGATTGCTAAGCCAGAATCTATCTTCTTGGTTGAAATTGTCTCTGTGTTTGTATATGTGGACAGCCTCATGAACGAATCTTTCACGGTAGCCAGATGGCTTGCAAAGAACCTCTGCCTTGGAGAAGTCAATGTCATGTGAGCCTACTGAATTTTAACAGTGATCTGCCACGGCCGAGGTGTTGGTCCTACCGTATTTTAGGTCTGCTTTGTGTTCATGAATGCGGTCCGAGACATGTCATTTGGTTTCTCCAATGTAACTACTACCACAGAGGCAACTTAGTTTGTAGACGCCAGGGTACTGTATGTCCGGAATCACATCTTTTACAGACGGAACCAGATCACGGATTTTATGTAATGTGTTGAATCGGACCTGGATCTTGTGTTTATTCAAGATTTTGGAGATCTTTTTTGTGATCCCCGCAATGTAGGGTAAAATGATGGTTTTGAAAGGCTCCTCAAGAGGGTCCTTCTTCATGGTTGGAGTGATAGCTTTGCGGATTGTGTAGGCGGACTACCCATTAGCCTTAAGAGCTTGGTGTACGTGCTTGAGTTCACTGGCTATGAGTTCCTGGCCGAATATGCATTGGGCTCTATGGTGCAGACTCTTGATGAGGGAATTCTTCTGGGATGGATGGTGGTGGGAATCCGGTTTCAGGTAAGCATTCGTATGGGTAGCTTTTCTGTAGACAGAGTGGCTCATTGAACCATCAGGTCTCTTTTTTATTAGAACATCCTAAAAAGGTAGCTTGCCATCTTTTTTGACTTCCATAATAAAAATATAAAACAATAAAATTCTCACGACGTTTTATTATTTTATTGTTTCCCTTCTACGTGACTTTACCGAAAGAACCAAGAATATGAATCCCTGCAGTCACAAAAGCTTTAAATCAAAATTTAACCACCTCTACGGGGAGGGTTTCCACATAACTTTGAGATCCTTCAACAAACTCCGGGATAAGAAGGCTCAACTGATCGAGTCTCTCACCTTTATGAAGAGATGCCGCAACTCTGGGGTAATACCAATCGCATTTACAATGACCGCTGCTGATGTAACTTCTTCTCATGTGAAACGAATTCTTTCCAGAACTAGCTTAGCTCTTATCTCAGAGAAAATCAGACTTATACGCACCGAACTAAATCAGTTAGACAAGACACTCTACAAATCACACTTATCATTGACGGCAGCAATGTCTACATCGGATTGGGAACATGTAGACAATATTACTGCCTCTTTAGCTACCACTATGTCGACCAAATGTAAGAACAACCTGATTTACAAATTTAACCTCCTCTCCAACAAAAGACCGGACCCACACACCAAAAAGATAGACGTTAACAAAGTCGTAATTAATCGCAGTAACAGTTCTATTTCCGATGGTTTGAAATCCGTTTTAGCTAAAGAGCTAAACTTTGCAGTCACACCTAAACACGTACCAGTTAATGATATCATTGCCCAAGTAGACGTGGTTCTCAAGGGCCTGGGTCACATCGCTGCAGACATAGCAAGATCTGAAATCGCTGCAACCCTCAAAAACGCTAAGATGCCAGCTAACAACCTCAGAAAAGATGAGCGTTTTGAATTATATAAATTAAAAAAGAGGGATGACATTGTCATCCTCTCAGCCGACAAGGGCAATGCCACTGTCATCATGGATAAAATTGAATATAACAACAAAATTCAAGAATTACTCAACGATGACAGCTATACAAAAATAAAAAGAGATCCCACCAACAGCCTCGTCATACAAACTAACAAAATCATTTCTGATTCAACCGCGTTAATTGATCAAACCAAACCGTTCTCATTGAAACCTTCTGCTGCCAGGCCACCAAGATTATACGATTTACCAAAAATACATAAAGTAGATACACCCCTTTGTCCCATCGTCTCTACTATCAATTCCCCCACCTACAAACTGGCTCGTTTTCTGTCTGAAATCCTGCGGCCTTTCACTGGAAAAACCACCTCTGCGGTACAAAATTCTACTCACCTGGTATCGACAATCACGGGTATTTCCCTGTCCCCAGACGACCTGTTTTGATGTAGTTTCCTTACTCACCAAAGTTCCTGTACCTGACACCATCGCAATCATTGAAGACTTGGTTCATCAAGGACTAAACACTGAGGTACCCCCCCTGGTGAGACACTGCTTAACCAATATATACTTCACTTGGAATGGAACTTTCTACAAACAAACTGAGGGCACCCCAATGGGCTCCCCCCTATCTCCGGTTGTAGCCAACATTTTCATGGAGAAATTTGAGACTGAAGCCATCCAGACTGCCACTCTGCGCCCAACCTTATGGAAGAGGTACGTGGATGACACTTTTATCATCTGGCCACATGGCCAGTCTGCTCTAGACCAATTCCTCGACCACATCAATTCCATACACCCAGCCATCAGATTTACCATGGAAGTCGAAAAAGATGGCAAGCTACCTTTTTTGGATGTCCTAATAAAAAAGAGACCTGATGGTTCAATGAGCCACTCTGTTTACAGGAAAGCTACCCATATGGATGCTTACCTGAAACCGGATTCCCACCACCATCCATCCCAGAATAATTCCCTCATAAAGACTCTGCACCATAGAGCCCAATGCATATCCGACCAGGAACACATAGCCAGTGAACTCAAGCACGTACACCAAGCTCTTAAGGCTAATGGTTACTCCACCTACACAATCCGCAAAGCTATCACTCCAACCATGAAGAAGGACCCTCTTGAGGAGCCTTTCAAAACCATCACTTTACCCTATATTGCGGGGATCACAAAAAAGATCTCCAAAATTTTGATTAAACACAAGATCCAGGTCCGATTCAACACATTACATAAAATCCGTGATCTGGTTCCGTCTGTAAAAGATGTGATTCCGGACATACAGTACCCTGGCGTCTACAAACTAAGTTGCCTCTGTGGTAGTAATTACATTGGAGAAACCAAACGACATATCTCGGACCGCATTCATGAACACAAAGCAGACCTAAAACACGGTAGGACCAACACCTCGGCCGTGGCAGATCACTATTATAATTCAGTAGGCTCACATGACATTGACTTCTCCAAGACAGAGGTTCTTTGCAAGCCATCTGGCTACCATGAAAGATTCGTTCATGAGGCTATCCACATATACAAACACAGAGACAATTTCAATCGAGAAGATGGATTCTGGCTTAGCAATCATTGGAAGGATTTGATAAACCATTTCGGGTCTTAATTGATTGTTCACGCTTATGGTGGCTTTCAGACCGCATCCATTATTTTCGTCTCCCCCCCTCTTTTCCGAACATAGATGGACTCGCCCATCTGAATAACTGCCAAATCGTTCTCCATGGTGCTAACGATAAAAAACCGCCACTTTTTTCAAATTGTCTTGCTGTGGTTTTCACACCTGATGATGACTGCTTGTGTTGCAGTCGAAACGTCGTGAGAATCATATTGTTTTATATTTTTATTATATTATTGTTTCCCTTCTACGTGACTTTACCGAAAGAACCAAGAATATGAATCCCTGCAGTCACGAAAGCTTTAAATCAAAATGTAGTACTTTATTTATGAATCTCCTCTTGGCCGCGTTCATATTATCCGCCACATCTGCTCTCTCCAGCCGATAGAGTCAATACAAGAAGCGGTTGATGGTAGCCAGCCCGATACCTTCACCATTACCTCTGGCTTCGCGGCAAGGGGGTCACATGTTTCGTCCGCGACATTATCTCGTACAGCTGTGAAGCACTTGACTCTCTCTGGCCGACAATGCGACCATCCGTTCCTGAACCAAACTGTTGTACGGTTCTAAGGCTGCGTCGTGATCACGGATGTTAACCTTCTGGACACGGGCCACATTGCTCCGAGTGGTTTTCACAAACGCTTGAGGTACAAGGCCAGATTTGGAATAAGGGACGATTTGCAGAATCGTGCAAAAGGGTTTTTTTTGCGTGCCCTCATCACGGCTTCTTAGCCCGCGAATTAATCATAAACATCCCAAGACAAACGTGTGTTGAAAAGTGTACACAGTACGTAGGCTTTCACGACCAATATTATATTTAACAATTGGGAGTTGTTATTTAACGCACGCTGATTCAAGACACCACCAGACCCCGTTGCCTTAAATCCAACGAGAACGCCCGCGCTGTCTCACAACCGCAACTTGCTTTTACTTTTTATATTTTAAACAACTGTAGGTAGTTCGTAAATATATATTTTCGTTATCATTGTTTAGAAGCTTTCTAATGTCGATGTTGCGTTTGAGTGTTGTAATGCGACGACGGCGCCTTTCCAGTGGCGCGTCCGTGCCAGAGAGGTGGCACGGTATGCGAACCAAAAAAAAAATAAGAATTCACTTGACTTGACCCGCGCTGCAGATCATCACGGTGAACTGTGCCCGCCTGCTCAAGCCCAACAACCTGGCCACAAACGGCGTGGTGCACGTGATCGACAGGGTCATCGCGCCGCCCTCCACAAACCTGCGCCAGATCCTCGAGTCGGACGATAACCTGGCCACGCTGCGGGTAAGGGACACCAGGATCCGGCTGGTGGTCACGGGGTTGAAGCGTTTGGAGTTCTAGAATGAAACACTCGAATACATGTCACGGGTGACTCGGGGGATCACGTGCACTGGTACCGCCACCGCTGAGACCCTGGGACCCTGGTCCACAATGCAATAAATATGGGTTTTTATTAAATTTGGAAACATTCTCGCTTTGAGAGCTTATACGCATCAGCTTGACAGCTGTATTATGAACATTCCTTCGCAATAGAGCATGCGGGAAGGGGTGCCCATAGTGTGGATGAAAATAATGTCATTAGCTCCTTCTGCGTCCTGTTCTATACCACAGCGTGATCCACTACTCTGTCAGGGTTCAAAATAGATTCATCTTGCAGCAAAATTGAAGAAAATACTTATTTGAAAATCTTGCAATAGCTCAGCGTGCCCATGAATGGTGCAGCAATGGACACGGTCCGCAGAAGACAAAAATTAAGCAATGTTTGAAGATGTGGAAACTGAATATTAAATGCGTTGCATTATGGGTTGCATGCTTATGGAAAAGGTGTGGCAGCTATACTTCTCGATACAGCCAGGCGCTGTATAACAGCCGAGACTATATACAATTGCAGAGTCTGATCGTTTCACCTCATTCAGGGGTATAAAAGGAAAAATTAAAAAACACAGAATTTTTTCCGGCACCCTAAAGTAGAACTCACCTGAAAACTACCCTTCAGACGCAGTTGGGCTTTCCTGAAGCAACAAAGCAATTGTTTATCGTTTTTATGCCAGTGATAAAACTTACGTGGCCTCAAGCCTGTGCTTCATGTGGCAGCGAGTTTACAAGAAGCAAAGTTCCACGACAAAAAAAATATGCTGCGTTCTGCTGCCAATCCCCTGCGTGTGGCACCCAAGGTCTGCCTCACAGGGCAAACTGACATGGGCCAGCGATTAGAAAGCATTTAAAGTTGTGTACAGATGTAGCCTCTCATAGATCCCACACTAAACCGTGTATACCTCTCCCAATGATACGATACTAAGAACTTCCCCACTCACGTGTATTGTAAGCCATGGTGATGCAAATCTATTACAATCTACCCATACCAGGGGTCGAGAAGTCGTCCATTGGTAAGCACACACTGTGCTCTGAAACGAACTACCTGAGTTCAATTCCCAGCCGTGGCTAGATCCAGTGGTTATTGTTTGGAATGTCTTTCAAACGAATCTTGGGTCAACTTCAACCGTTCAAAATCATTTTATCAACAGTCTTTGTCTACGCTTCTCCGCTTTTTTTAAATCTGATAAGTAAATAGTCTCATCAGGGCGGAGCAGTGGCAAGCTGGCGAGGGCGCTGCGCTATGAACCCGATGACCTGAACTCAAATCTGAGTGACATCTGAAGCAGTTTTGGGCCTCCCTTTATCAACCCACACTGACCCATGCCCGCGACTAACATGACCTTCTGATGCGTTGATTCAGCAACGGATTTATTAATGACTGTACATTGAAAAAAAAATTAACTCCTGAACCATGTTTTAATCATGAGTAAACAGTTTATCTGAACGCGTACTAATGAGAGCTGTTGCATGAGAAAAAAAATATTTAAATGTCAAAAAACGGCATGCCTTAAGAACATCTTGCTTTCCGGTAACTAATCGGGTTATCTGAAGGTCACCATCGGCTTGGAAGTTATTTTACTTCTAAAGCCCCGTCTGTTGTTGTGCCAACATTGCTCAAGTGACACGCGAACGCACGCGCACAAGCACCCACTAAGACGCGCGCACGCACGTACGAGCACTTACCACCTCCTCTGCGGTAATCTCAAATACGTAATGCAACGTAATAATATAATAATACATAATAAGCTGCATATCAATGCACTGCCGTAACAAGGCCTCCCCAAGTCTTTTGGTCACGAGGGGTTGCTTGACCATACCTTACCATGCCTGGCCAGTGTGGGATGGTGAAGCACAAAGAAGAATAGTCAATATAGTAAAATATTTACAAAAATATGTTTCACGCCATGGCCGCTTGTACATTAAAGTCAGGAAGGGTGCACATCACCATTGCCACTATGGGACTGCATCAATGCATGTAGATGTTAACAGCACGTTTTGTAATTATTCTTTAAACCCTAAATTAATAGCAATACACAGAAAAAATGCACGTATAGATTTTAAAACGGTCCCAAAAACACTTTAGCAAAAAAAAGAATAATAATAAGCCGTGATCTGTCCACTGCTGAACGAAGGGCTCGACAAGCCGTCGCCATCTCTCAAAGTTTCGCGACGCTTTCATCGCTCCATGCCCGATGTTTGTCGTTCTCGTGGGCGAGTTCCCTCCTTTGGCTGCCACTCCGTCATTATTCTCGACCACCAAAAATGTCGAAGTGACAAACCTTTGCCGAGCACAGCGATGTAACCACGAGACCACCGGCACTACGTTTAGATCTACACAGGCGCAGTAACACCTTCACTAATTCAATTTCGAACCTCCAGTTGGCACGGTTGGCTCGTACGTTGTGAAAGAAGTTCAACATACATACGGCGCATATCCGACCCGTCAAATATGTGTAATTTCTATTCACGACAGATCTTGCATATCTGACCTCTCCGTGTATCCGCCGATATACCTTAGTCCCCAGCATATCGGATGCGCGACGTGGCACCGCGGTGCAAGTTTATCAACGGCGCGTTCGGTTCTCGAGTGGCCGTCTCTCCCACACTCCCCTGCACACACACACTCCCCCGCACACACACACACTCCCGCACACACACACACACTCCCCCGCACACACACACACTCCCGCACACACACACACACACTCCCCCGCACACACACACACACACACACTCCCGCACACACACACACACACCCGCACACACACACTCCCGCACACACACACACACACACTCCCGCACACACACACACACACTCCCCCGCACACACACACACACACTCCCCCGCGCACACACACACACACCCGCACACACACACTCCCGCACACACCACACACACACACACACACTCCCCCGCACACACACACACACTCCCCCGCACACACACACACACACACCCGCACACACACACACACTCCCGCACACACACACACACACACTCCCCCGCACACACACACACTCCCCCGCACACACACACACTCCCGCACACACACACTCCCGCACACACACACACACACACACTCCCCCGCACACACACACACACTCCCCCGCGCACACACACACACACCCGCACACACACACACACTCCCGCACACACCACACACACACACACACACTCCCCCGCACACACACACACACTCCCCCGCACACACACACACACACACCCGCACACACACACACACACACTCCCGCACACACACACACACTCCCCCGCACACACACACACTCCCCCGCACACACACACACTCCCCCGCACACACACACACACTCCCGCACACACACACGCACTCCCCCGCACACACACACACACTCCCCCGCACACACACACCCGCTGTGCGTTCTCCAGGCTGCAGTGGCAGAGGCTGGCCTCCTGGACGACCTGGAGAAGGACGGCGCCGTCACTTTCTTCGCTCCGACCAACGAGGCCTTCGAGAAGCTCCCCACTGAAGTTCTGCAGAGGATCTTGTCCGATCCCATTGCACTGAAAGGTAGAGGAATCACTCCAGCGATGTCCTACCAGACAGTCTCGTCCCTTCACCTGATGAAGGCCACTTGTGTTGTGGCCGAAACGTCGTGAGAATATCATTGTGTTATTTTATTTTATCAATGTATTATTTTATTCTCATTCTACGTGACTTTACCGAAAGAACCAAAGAAGATAGAGGAATCTTGTTTAAATAAAAAAAGTCGCCGCCATCTACGCTTTCCTAATTAATATTACTTTAAAGGGTTTAGTTTGCAGGCCCTTGTCAATGCACTTCTGGGTGAAAACCTCTCCACACCGTTTTGGCCGTGATGGTTTTTTGACCATACTTCACCACGCTGGTCAGTGCAGGCTGGTGAAGAGGGTGGCCAGCATGGGCGGAGTTTGCGGGGGGGGGGCACGGGAAGTCAAGCCCCCCCCCCCCCCCCAATAAAGAAGTCAAACTCCAACTAAGGTGACCAGGACAGGTTCAGATATCGCTGGCCAACAATGTTAGCCGTGGCTGGGAATCGAACTCATGGCCAGGGTCCCATTGCTCCACTCCGAAGGTGATGGATGCCATTGTTAAAATGCCAAGTACCGCCATTTAGTCTCAGATATCGTCGGTACAAGCGTTGTTAGCGATCACCTGTTCAGGATGGCAACGATAAACGCGCGCCGTCTGTGTCGCGGCGGACGTCAAAAGTTCCCGTGACATTATTCGAAAATCAGAGAGAGCAGTCACTGTCCAAATTTGCCAGATTTTAAAAATGACCAGCAGATCACTTAACCGGCTAACAACCACACAGCAACAATGCCCCCCCTAGCTGTAGACGAAACCCGCCTGTGACAACAACGCATTCGTGATGGCCGTTCGCGATGACAAGGACGCGAATACCAAATGTGCAAAGAATTATTATCGTTAATTATTAAGTCTCACTTCTGGATGACATTTGAAGAGCGCTTGACATTAAGTTGCGACGAATAATCCAATCAACGTGGCATGAGGAGTTAAATACAATCCGAACGGTAACCTCCTGTGTGTAAGTGTGCATTGTCGGGAAGCCACTTGAGTGATGCACTTTTAAATCGAGATCTAAAACTGATTTCTTTAGAACAAAATATTTTGTGTTTAGTTTGTCCCCCCCCCCCCTCCCCACACCTCCAATTAGCACGGTTGGCTATGTACGGTGCGAAAAAAGTTCAAGGATTGGCGGCTGTGCGATGAGCAGATCGCACTTCGCCGCATTCGCAAAAGGGCCGACTCGTTCATTCTCCGTTCGTGAACAGCCGTGCCTGCCGTGTGCGCTGTTCTTCGGACACACAGTGTCTCCTAAATCCTCGAGCAATGTGAGCTTCTCTGGGCACCGCGCACAGCCAAACCGTGCGAATCGATGGACAGCGAGCCAAACGCAACGATCAGTGCAGCGCTCTGCTCAATCGCGCCTCTCGAATAACGCGTTCACGCGTCCGACCGCCCCCCCCACCCCCGACACCCCGCATCCACGCGCGCAGCCCTGCTCAACAACCACATGGTGGACAGCCTGCAGTGCTCCGAGGCCGTGCTGAGCAACTCGAACCTCGAGACTCTGGAGGGGACGCCGCTGACGGTCGGCTGCGACGGCGACAAGCTGACGCTCAACGGCAAGGCCATCGTCACGAAGAAGGACGTGCTCGCGCGCAACGGCGTGGTGCACCTCATTGACGATGTTCTCGTGCCCAACTCAGGTTCGGGGAAATTAAATCCTCCCCTCCCCCCCCACGCCCCCCCCCACCCCCCCGCTTCGAGCGCTCGTCCGTCAAATCGGGTGACTCGTTGCTTCAGAAGTTTTTTTTTGGGGGGGGGGGCGTTAAGTTTTGTTGTTCTTACCCCCCCCCCTCTCCCCCCGGGCGGTGGCTGGCTACGTACGGTGAGAAATAAGTGCAATATACATGTGTAATGGGTCAATAACTAGAGGAGAGTCGCTCTGAGGCAACACGGATTTTTGTTATTAACAAATAATCCCGAACACAAAGGGGCAAAGGCCCCTTACACCCGATACGCCTCTCACTGGCTACTCTAACCCTTCTTGAGTGAAGCTTGGTCTTCACTGGTCTATAAGCTGGAGCCGAACCTTGCCAGGGGTTCGACTCTGCCCGTGGGTTCTTCTCTTCAAGGGGCTCTTGATCTTCGGGTGGATGACGACTGCCTGGACCGTTCAGAGGTCCGGCTTTTATACAAGTCCGTGGCTTATACGGACGTTCCGTCCTTTGGCTACCAACAACAACACCGGTCTTATCCATCGGTCATCATCATCCCCTTTTCGTAATTTGAAGCAATTTTTTTTTGAAATTCGGAAGCCACTGGAGCTATGCACTTTTAAATCTCGATTGAAAACTCATTTCTTTAGAACTGCTTTTTGTCTGTAGTTGGTTGTCCTTCCCCCGCACCTCCTATTAGCACGGTTGGCTAGGTACGGTGCAAAATAAGTCCAACATATATACAGTACATGCATGTGTTTGGACCAAGCTCACTTACATTTCAGTAAGTTAGCCCACTGAAAAAAAACCCATCAATAATAATCAATCAAGCCTCTGACAATGTGCATGTTAATACAATTGTTAACAGTTGTTAGGTAAAATAAGTTCATTCAAACGCTTAACAAAGGCGGCCAAAGTGAAATCATCGACTACAGCACTGTTTCGCGACGAAATCCATCTTACTTAATATCGCGTTGCAACGCCGCACTAAAAGTGCTCCGTAAGAAAATAAATGCACGCGGCATGTTTTGCTTACGGTAGTCCGATTACTTTCGCACTTTGCCCTCGTGCTCAGAGGCAACAAAATATATATGTTTTTTTTTACGACCGCGAGATTAATTGTAATTATTTTTTGAGTTTTGTTCACACATATATATTGCTCACTGCACATGTGCGTGGGTTTGGCACACCTTGCCACCCCCCACCCCCACCTTCTACCGCCGCCATCCCCACAGCCAAGTCCGTGTTTGAGCTGGCCGATTCGGCCGGCGTCACGAGCTTCATCGACATGTTCGCCGAGGCTGGCCTCAAGGGCTCCCTGAAGCCGGGGGAGGCGTACACACTCCTCGCTCCGAAGAACGAGGCCTTCTCCGGTACGCGTGCCCGCGTTTGGCCCCCCTTCCTCCTCCTCCTCCTGCCTGCGCAGGCATTGGCAAGCAGCACAGGCAAAACAAAAGGAAAATCTCAAAACACATTCATCGACGGCACTGCCCTAAGATGAAACGTCTATAATCGATGACCTTTTCGGGAAATTGGCTCGTACGTGCTCATTATTATTTGATGTGCCTTGCGGAAGGGCCATTGCCTGAAACGTCGCCAATGATGTGTTTCCTTTTAAGGACGCGCGCAGTATTTGCGACCAATGTGTTGAGTTTTTTTTATCTGTGCAACACTTTGTTTTCATCACCAACATCACCGCTTTAAGGGATGCTGCTGTGTTGTAATGATTAGAACAGGTGAACTTGCAACACAGATGTCACCAGTTTGATTCCGTCTCCTGGCACGGCATGTGCAACAAGTTTATTCATTCTTCCCCCCCCTCCACCTCTGTCCACCCAGCAGTATGAGTACACCACAGTTACACCACAGTTTTACCACGGTTAGTCATTCGGCAGGGTAAAGTGTGGGTATTCCAACCTCTTCCAAGACGTCTGGCCAGCATTGTCAAGTAGGCCATACAAGTCTCGAAAGGGGATCTCTAAAGATCCATGTAATGGAGGCACTTTGGACAGCAGTGGCATGAGGAATTTGTTATAAAGGCTGTGCCTTTACCTATTATTATTTATATCGTATGTTGAACTTCTTTCGCACCTTACGTAGCCAACCGTGATGATCAGAGGTGCGGGGGGAAGGACAACAAACTAAACACAATATTCAGTTCTAAAGAAATAAGTTTTGGATCTCGATTTAAAAGGGACATTTCGTGATCATAGACAGAGCGAGATTGACATTGCCCTGGTGCAAGGAATCGAATTGGGCCCCATATTGATTTCATCCCTTCTGTAGCCCAGAACCCAGGCCCCTATACCCTAAGAGACTTGGTTGCAGTTGCACCGCTTACACACTCGATAAATACGCCATTAATACTGAGCGGCACACGGTTAAGAACTTGATCTGACAACCAGTTGAGTGAGCGATATAATCACCGATTACTAAACATTTGCATATGGACAAAATAGATCAAGCAATACATAATTGGTTGTAATAATGTAAAATACAAATAACTATAACAAGAACGGTTGCTCTCAAATTCAAGCAGAGCCATCTGCAATGCTGTAGTCTACAGAATCTTGGTGAAAATGTGAAACAAAAAGACTTCAGACTAAACTGATTGACCTTGGACAATGCAATGACCCTGTAAAGCTGTGTTGTTCACATTATACATAGATCGAGGAGACACATTGGCCCTCGTGTATATTTATTCGATGTTTCCATGGGCTACGTTTTGGCTGCTCGTTTTTAATTTGCTGCTGCCCACTGCACGATGCTGAATAACAGTGATGCAGAGATAATAAACACCATCTGGAGGGGCCATAATGAAACGTGTACTGTTGTAAATCCAAATAAATAAATATACATATTATAATGTGAAGCCCTTTTGTAAATGCAACGCTGGATGAAGGACCTCCCATACTGTGTGAGTCATTGGGGTTGTATGACCGGAATCTGAATATTTATTTCTACTGGAAGAATCCAATGAGCTATAAAGCTCTTTTTCACAGATGACCAGTAGGGGCACGGGGTAAGAACGTTACAACAACAAACAATACAATAGTAGTGCAAAGTACAGGAAAAGCAAGCAAATCACCCAAAAATATACAAATGTAAAACGAAACTATCCCCATCCTACCAGGCAAAACCCACTGAGGTATGAACTTATTTTTCGGAAGCAACCTGGCCACAAATAATAGCTCACCGAAGTGGCTTACCATGTGGAAATGTATATGATAAGCGTGGGCTGGTGGAGGTGAGGTGGCCCAGAACTGCTTCCCATGTCACTCACCACGGATGTTCGGCCATGGCTAAGAATGTTATTCACATGCCGGGTTATCCTAAGCACTCTACTCACCAGACAATGCAGAGAAGCATGGATAAAAGTAGTGATCGTAAGCACTCGGCATGGTCGTCATCGTCGTTGTTGTTGTTGTTGAGATAAAATCTAATGTTGCTCTATTGCAATTCGTAAACATCACAACTGATGATAAAATATAAATGTACACAATTCATTTTTGCGGAGGTAATGACACACACACACACACGCTGCATCTCGTTGACAAGATTTGATGTCACAGCCATTGTGGTTTGGCTCTTTATTTCACGTTGAGATCGAGCGTCGCCTTTCCAACGGTCGCCGTTCCTGCCGAGAGGGTGAACTGACGGGTTTGTTCTTTGTTTTTATTTGTGTTGACCGCGTCAAGACACCACGATCTTCGAGCTGTCCGACGACATCGCGGAGCTGCTCAAGAACCACGTGATCAAGGGGCAGGTCTCGCTGTACCAGCTCTACAACGGCCAGGAGCTCGAGACCCTGGGGGGGAAGAAGATCCGCATCTTCATCTACAGAAAGGTTCGGGGATCACACTGCACACCCCCCCCCCGCCAGCTTCATTTCTGCTGGAGTTGTTCGGGGCTGAGTTACAGAAAATATTTTCCTGCCCTCCCCCCTACTGTAAGGGGTGTGTGAGTGGGGATTGAATCCCTGAACAGCATGCTGACCCACAAGAGGCGCGTGAACATTCGACTCCGGACGAAATTGACTTTTAAGCGCTTGCCCATCAATAATATACACGACATTTTTGTTTTTTGTTCCAACAGCGTCGCATCGCAATTGTTTACAATTGCGATAATCTACGTAAACATCGTGAAGATGAGACTAGCTTCGGTAGGCGCTTTATTCTCCATAGAACCACCAATGTAGCTGTCCACGCAGGAAAGTGACCGTCTGCACAGGGGCTAATCCTTGTTCCGCTTTTTGTTCTTGAGTTTAAAGTGGAATTCTGTACAAGCATTAGAACACCTTACAGCGCATCAATCGTGGGTATGGCGATCATGAAAACAGCTACCTTTCAATAAGACAATAGCAGTAGCATTATTATTAAAACACTGTAATTCAGTTCTCCATCAACAGATGTCCCTAGCAACCAATCATAACTCGTCAATCACTCCTTTAAAAACCTTTGCCTGCTCTCCAGGTCAGGC
Source organism: Petromyzon marinus (assembly GCF_048934315.1). Classification (NCBI taxonomy): domain Eukaryota; kingdom Metazoa; phylum Chordata; class Hyperoartia; order Petromyzontiformes; family Petromyzontidae; genus Petromyzon; species Petromyzon marinus. Next base: position 4,531,424 of record NC_133684.1, read on the forward strand.
CACTCGCTCTCCAAAACAAACTTCAGAATCAGAATATTTATTTATACTGGAGGAATTCGATGAGCTATGAAGCTCTTTTTCGCCGATGTCCAGTAACTGCATTTGAGAAAGAGGAACTGTGAGTGTGTGTCCAATGCTTATATTTATGTAGTGCCGTGAATTCACTCGGACGACAACCGTCTCTTTTTCCGCCGTCACTTTTATTCCATCGTTCCGTACACACAGTAATTCTCTCCGTGCTCCGCCAACTCGGACACTCCGATTTACTTCAGCATCGCCCGTGCTTCCCCTTCCACACACAGTGTTTCTTCGCCTATCTCTTCACACACAGTGTCTTCCCTTCCACACACAGTGGTCCGTCTTCTATCTCTTCCACACACAGTGATTCGTCTTCTATCTCCTCACACACAGTATCGCCGCTATCTCTTCACACGCAGTGACTTCCATCTATTCACACACAGTGACTCTATCTATCTCCGCTAACGCTGACTCTCCCTATCGCTATTTACTGTCTTTGGGGTCCGGCTCTCTATCTATTCTTCCCTAACATTTCCAGCTGTCCTCTTCGTATCTCTTCACCTCTCGCCAACAACTGCCCAGCAACAACTCTCCAGCAACAACTCTCCAACAGCAACTCTCCAACAGCAACCCCTCTTCGTTCAAACCACCTCGCGTTGTATCCCCTCTCGCATTAGCCTTAATTAATTGCCACGTGGCTCGCTGGCCGTTTCCCGCCAGCCCGCACCTGTCCCCTTCCTCAGACATCCAGACGCCACCAATTAATGCTAACAGCCTCTCGACCAATCACAGCCCTCGTGCCACGACTCCCTTAATTACTTGGGTTTGTTTACGCCACTCGCGACTCGACCACCTGTTCGACCTCGTGTGACCCGTTCTCCTTGTCTGTCCTGTATGTACTATATATGGCCAATTCCTATGCGCATTATCTACTCCACTACATTTCTACTACATTGCTAATATATTTACAGTGAGGGAAAAAGTATTTGATCCCCTGCTGATTTTGTACGTTTGACCACTGACAAAGAAATGATCAGTCCATAATTTTAATGGTAGGTTTATTTGAACAGTGAGAGACAGAATAACAACAAGAAAATCCAGAAAAACGCATGTCATAAATGTTATAAATGTATTTGCATTTTAATGAGGGAAATAAGTATTTGACCCCCTCTCAATCAGAAAGATTTCTGGCTCCAAGGTGTCTTTTATACAGGTAACGAGCTGAGATTAGGAGCAGACTCTTAAAGGGAATGCTCCGAATCTCAGCTTGTTACCTGCATAAAAGACACCTGTCCACAGAAGCAATCAATCAGATTGCAAACTCTCCACCATGGCCAAGACCAAATAGCTCTCCAAGGATGTCAGGGACAAGATTGTAGACCTACACAAGGCTGGAATGGGCTACAAGACCATTGCCAAGCAGCTTGGTGAGAAGGTGACAACAGTTGGTGCGATTATTCGCAAATGGAAGAAACACTAAAGAACTGTCAATCTCCCTCAGCCTGGGGCTCCATGCAAGATCTCACCTCGTGGAGTTGCAATGATCATGAGAACGGCGAGGAATTGGCCCAGAACTACACGGGAGGATCTTGTCAATGATCTCAAGGCAGCTGGGACCATAGTCACCAAGAAAACAATTGGTAACACACTACGCCGTGAAGGACTGAAATCCTGCAGCGCCCGCAAGGTCCCCCTGCTCAAGAAAGCACATATACATGCCCTTCTGAAATTTGCCAATGAACATCTGAATGATTCAGAGGACACCTGGGTGAAAGTGTTGTGGTCAGATGAGACCAAAATGGAGCTCTTTGGCATCAACTCAACTCGCCGTGTTTGGAGGAGGAGGAATGCTGCCTATGACCCCAAGAACACCATCCCCACCGTCAAACATGGAGGTGGAAACATTATGCTTTGGGGGTGTTTTTCTGCTAAGGGGACAGGACAACTTCAGCGCATCAAAGGGACGATGGACGGGGCCATGTACCATCAAATCTTGGGTGAGAACCTCCTTCCCTCAGCCAGGGCATTGAAAATGGGTCGTGGATGGGTATTCCAGCATGACAATGACCCAAAACACATGGCCCAGGCAACAAAGGAGTGGCTCAAGAAGAAGCACATTAAGGTCCTGGAGTGACCTAGCCAGTCTCCAGACCTTAATCCCATAGAAAATCTGTGGAAGGAGCTGAAGGTTCGAGTTGCCAAACGTCAGCCTCGAAACCTTAATGACTTGGAGAAGATCTGCAAAGAGGAGTGGGACAAAATCCCTCCTGACATGTGTGCAAACCTGGTGGCCAACTACAAGAAACGTCTGACCTCTGTGATTGCCAACAAGTGTTTTGCCACCAGGTACTAAGTCATGTTTTGCAGAGGGGTCAAATACTTATTTCCCTCATTAAAATGCAAATCAATTTATAACATTTTTGACATGCGTTTTTCTGGATTTTTTTGTTGTTATTCTGTCTCTCACTGTTCAAATAAACCTACCATTAAAATGATAGACTGATCATTTCTTTGTCAGTGGGCAAACGTACAAAATCAGCAGGAGATCAAATACTTTTTTCCCTCATTGTACTATTATAGAAGTATTGGACAAACTAATTTCCATAAACCAACAGTAGTGTAAGTAATGAAAAGGTGACACAAAAATGTATAATTAAAAAAATATATTAATATGGATATGTTTTGTTTCCCTTTAGAAATTAAAAATAATTAATATGCTGCTGTGCATCAATCCCAATTGTAACTGTGCTGAATGCAATTTTTCCCACCACATTCCTTCAATTCCTTACAGTGTTTTGCAGTTCAAACTATCAAATGTCGCACCCAGAAACATTACTTTTGAGCCATATTAGAATATACATCGCCACTTGGCACATGGTACAGCACTGGCACTTAAAAAAAAACCTTGTATCACAGCATTTGACAAAGTAAAATGTTCCTTTTGCAGTGTTTATTTTTAATGATTACCCTGGTAGGTGTATTCTGCATCCATGGCCCACTGAGAGCCTGTGGAATACAAGACAGAATGCAGAAGCAATGCTGAACATTAACACAAATGGGTATTTCCTGTGTTTCATAAAAGTTCGTCGGGGAAAAAATCCATCGGAATTTACGACGAGGATGAAAATCCACCTCTTTCAAACCTTTGTCAAATAGAGTCGAGGTTTTTTTGGGTTAGATCCTTTAAATATGTAAATGTGTCGTTAAACCCGCCACCACCCGACACAACCAACTAGTAATGTTTGTCACGTGAACAGAACGTACCAATTCGTTACTGGCACACCACGCCGGTGGTGTGTTGGAGAGTAAATCCACAATATTTACCATCTGAACACGACGTTTTGTCAGTAGTTACAACTAGCTTCATCAGGTGACAACCAGATTTGTGGAGAAATCCTCTTGTTGCGTTACTTAAATAGAGGGGTAGATATGATGTCATCACTTGTGAGCACTTCTTGAGCGATGTGGGTGGGTGGGGGATGGATGAATGAATGTGGTGTGCTGTACTAGTAACGAATTGGAACGTTCTGTTTACGTGACGAGTTTAACGACACATTCATATTTGTACGCGATCTAACCCCAAAAAAACTGTATTAAGGATGATATCGTTGTTGAAAGCCTACGTGTTCAACTTTGTCAAATACTTAGTATATGTTAAGCATACTACAGTGTCACAATACACGAGTTGGTCTGCATTGTGAGTTTACTATACCCCCCACTAATTTTGCGAATGGAAAAGTGAAAGTTTCAGTTTTCTTGGATCACCCTCCTCCCAATTCATTGCTTTAAGTGTAACGGCTGACAATCTCATTCGAAGCTGTTCATATTCACAGGTCGCTCGGTATCCTCTCCACGTCTTCTGTGCTTCTATGCCCAGACTATGACTCTATGCCCCGACTATGACTCTATGCCCCGACTATGACTCTATGCCTCCTCGACTATGACTCTATGCCTCGACTATGACTCTATGCCTCGACTATGACTCTATGCCCCGACTATGACTCTATGCCCCGACTATGACTATGCCCCGACTATGACTCTATGCCCCGACTATGACTATGCCCCGACTATGACTCTATGCCCCGACTATGACTATGCCCCGACTATGACTCTATGCCTCGACTATGACTCTATGCTTCAACTCCGTTGAGCGACTAGAAAGTGCTGAGCGATTGTCTTTAAACTCACAGTGCCTCGGTTTAACGGGCAATGGAATAAAACCAGCAGGCGTGACCTTAAAAAACAATAAATCCAGAATTTAGAGTTGCACGCTAGGCCCTGTGGATGCAAAGTTATTGGTTGTATTGGACACTTGTTGCGATCCTAAGCTCACGCATGCTACTGCCTACGTATGAATGTCTACCTCCGTATGTTGAGCTTCTTTGGCACCGTACGTAGCCAGCCGTGCTGATGGCAGGCACGGGGGAAGGACAACGAGCAAAACGCAAAAATCAGCGCAGCGCACTGCTCAGTCGTGCTTCTTAATTCCATCGGCACATCCGGCAAATGTTTGACACTTGTGTGAGGAATGACATGAAGCAGCAAATGTTGATTGATGGCCATTTAACATCGTCACACAAACGGGAATTTCTTGCAGGCAATCTGCATCGAAAACTCTTGCGTCTCCACCATGGGCAAGGAGGGCCGACTGGGAATCTTGCACGTGATCAACAAACTCATCCATGTCCCCGAACGCTCGTTTCTCGAGATTCTGCAGGCAGATCGTCGCTTCAGGTGAGCGTGCGATCGGGCAGCACTTCGTCTTTCCCTCAAAATTATCCCGGGCCGTTGGTTCGACTGGTGTGGTCGCCACGTGCCGAGTAGAAGCCACAGCCGCAAGCGGTGGCGAGATGTTAACTACCTCGCCCGGTGTACAGGAGACGGTCGGTTCGATCCCGACCCTGACGCCTGCTGTAGAATTAGAGTTTGCGTGTTCTCCCCGTGGGCGTGTGGATTTTTCTCCGGGTCCTCCAGATTTTCCCTCCGTGTTTATAATCAACACGCGTTTAGAGTATTTGGCTGCTGTCAATTCCCACATGATAAGCCACTTCGTTGAGCTATCGTTTGTGGCCAGGTCGCTTCTGAAAAAGATCTACATATCTCAGTGGACCTTACCTGGTGAAATATAAAATAGTTTATAGTTTAATAGTACGATGGATGTGGCGTTCTGGTTGTGCAACTATTTTCCGGGTCGCCGATTTGGACAGACCCGGCAGAAATGAAGCATGTGTCTCTCTCCGAGCTTGCATTCATTCACACCTGATGACGGTTGCTTGTGTTGCAATAGAAACGTCGTATTATATTATTTTATTTTATTTCTACGTGTCTTTACCGAAAGAACCAAAGAGTAATTCCTGCAGTCACAAAAGCTTAATATCAAAGTTTGGGACATTGGCACGTTCATCAGACAAAAATGAACACTCGCCAAAGCATGCCATTTCACCCCGTGTCTAACACGAATCATAGAGCAATTCCACACCATGAAGCCATACTCAATTACCACAATCCTTACTTCAACTAGTACAGCTACTAGATTTGATGTTTTTGTGACAGCAGGGATCCATACTCTTTGGTGGTTCTTTCGGTAAAATCACGTAGGTAGGAAATAAAATAAATAAACTCACGACGTTTCAGGCACAACACAAGCGTCTGTCATCAGGTGGGACAACCACAGCCCACTTCAGCAATTGTTTATTGCTGTGGTTATCCCACCTGATGACAGAGGCTTGTGTTGCGCCCAAAACGTCGTGATTAAATTAATTTTATTTTATACTAACGTGACTTTACCGAAAGAACCAAAGAGTATAGTAGAGCACCTCCCAAGCCTTCGAGCTCCACTCTTCAGAAAAACAACGGTAGTGGCAGCGTGATGGTGGTGGTGGGAATGCCATATGCATTTTATCCGAATGTGCTGTCTCTGTTAATATATGCTTTCTTTGTACAGCAGCTTGATACACTTAGGTATTTAGTTGCGAAATGTAATGAAAATGATTATTACTCAAGCTAAACCAATTATATTCTGTTATGCAAAGGGGCTATTTCCTAACACATTAACCTGTTGTATAATTGAATTATAAGGCGGTGTTTGTTATTGACAATGGTGGTACATATTTTTAGCTTCTGCTTATTATAATAAGTAATTGAAATTACACGAACCCTGCGCAACAATAATTACGACCGTCCATACGTTTGCAATAAAACCAAAAAAGGCCCAACCTCAACTTCTTCCTAAAGCGGCACAACCCCTCGACGCTGAGCCCCACAAACAAACGTGAACCTGCAGCCCACAGTCCAGCGCCATCATTAATCCTGACTGATATTCCAATTAAAACCCCAATGGGAGAGCCGGCTGATCTCCAACCTCCCCGAGCTGCACAAAACAATGCAGCTGCTGCACATTAACCCTCCGCTAAGTATTCCCAGCCGGCGAGAGGCACACAAATGGCTTTCACGTGGAGCGTGCGCGGCTCCCTTCGCTTTTATTTGTGGCTTTCACCCCCGCAGCACTCTGGTCGAGCTGATAAGGACCGCGGGGCTCACGGAGAAACTCCGAAGTGCCGGTCGCCTGACTCTCTTCGCTCCAACAAACGAGGCCTTTGCTGCTCTGCCGAAGGCTGAGCTGAACAGGCTAAAGGGTGCGTTTGCCTCGGGTGGGACGTTCGATGGGACGGGCACCTCCTCTTTCATCACGAAGCAACGTCGTTAGGATTTACAACCTCTCTCTCTCTCTTCCTTGCTCAGCTTTAATGACTTCAAGAACCTTACTCTTTGCCACCATGCTCTTGTGTCAGTAATGATAGAAAGACGCTACAAAGACTTCAACTTGTGCAGTAAAAGGCAAAGGTGGAGACCTGCAATTTCTCCACTCGTGCCCTTGCTGGCAGAAGAGTGTCTACTAGAGGCAGCTCTAGATCCCCCCCCCCCACCCAAGTCTAGAGGGTATTTTAGTAGACTCTTGCACGCTGGCCAACACATCTTGGAAGAGGTGAGTGAAAGTACAAACACTTTAACCCATCACACATATCCCGCCGAACGACTGTGGTCTACCCACTTATACTGCTGGGTAGACAGAGGCAGGATTGAGGACATTTGCAGCATGCTTTCAGCTGTCACGCCAGGGGACTGAACCGGCAACCCCTGGATTGCAGGTCCAGTGTGCCACTAACCATTACACCACTGTGGCAGACTTCTCTAAACACGAATCAGTGCTGAGTTTATATAACCCAATTGTTGTTGTTAAAGAACCATCCAGTCTTTGTTAATCACGCGTCTTGATATGAGGTCACATTTAGATACCACACATTGAAAACATTTATTTTGTGTTGTTACGTATTGTATTGTGAGCAAACATCACTTTAGAAATGAAAATAAAGTCTTGCACTCAGCAATGCATGCATTACTTATTGAGTGTATGCCCATTAACCAGCACGGTGAAGTATGGTCAAACAACCCCCCGTGACCCACACCGTGTGGGGAGGCCATCATTCAGCAGTGAACTCACAAAGTTACAGTACGAATACACACGCAACACAAACCAGACATAGTACAAAAATAATCCGCTGTGCGTAACGGTATTTATATTTCCATTGCGTTAAGTAAGGTTAAAGTGTATAACTTTTTGTGACCACAGCAATTTTTGGGGAGGGGGGGGTTTAATTGCTGTGGAGATTATCAGCAAGTGCCTGGACCCCCCGTCAAAGTGCAAGTAATGCCAACAGGGCGAGTTTCATGTTGCCCTGAAATCATATATATGGAGGAGAGACGCTGAGAAGCATTTGTTCCCGCTAAAGTTTTATTTTTGTGAGCAAATAGCGCCCCGTGCCCACGATTTCACAAACACCCTCTGCTTCTGTCTGGCGTGGGCTCGCGAAACTGCCAGAGTTTTACGACCCCCACCAACGTGCTTTGATTGCCAATTCAGACTGGCACTTAACTCGGCTGTGTCGAGTGTGTACCATTGGCATCGGGCCCGTTGCGCTCAGAACAGAATCCTCCCTCCGCCACTTCGTTCCCCCCACCCCCACCACCTTTCCCCTCTCGCCCTTAGGGCCCCAGCGCGGTTAGACCGCCTGCACACTGACTAGCCATGCCACTGGCGTCACCGCACGTGGCAGTCTCTTGCCACACCGATCTCCCGCAGCCAACCGTACTCGCTCTGCGCCAGGGGACCCTTGAAGAAGTAGCTTTGTGCAACACTTTACCACGTAAACCACACTTAAGGACAGTAAAAAAAAAACAACGAATAAAATCCCTCAATTTCCCTTTGCACTTAATAACACGATGAAATAAACAAAAACAATAATTTCCCGATTCCACGAAATCCTGAGTTTTCTTTAAAAGTGTTTTTTTTGTGCGTGGGTAGGGAATCGGAGCACCGGGAGGAAACACAGCATGCACGTGAAGGCAATGACGCTCAAAAGTTCCCCACAGATCGCTTCACACAGCCCACACTTTCTGCACTCCCATCTCCTGGATGAGTGGCAGCCCCAGCGGGTTTGATTCTCACAGATCTGGTCGAAGTCTCAGATTCATACTCTTTGGGTTTTTTTCGGTAAAGTCACGTAGGTTACGTTACTTACGTTACGGAAAAACCAAAGAGTATGAATCCTTGCAGTCACGAAAGCTTCAAATCTAGAATGAAGTCTCAGATCTAGGTTTTTATTTGAAGATAAAAATACTCACCTTGCGTGAAGGTCATTGTGCACGAAGGTAATTTTAGGGCAACCTTCTCCGGCAATGGTTGCCAAATTCTATGCCATTCATGTTCAAAAAACCAAAGAGTATGAATCCTTGCCTTCACGAAAACTTCAAATCTATTATTCATGTTAATGTTCCTAGAGAAAATTCATTGGCAGTAACAATTTCCAACGACACGCTATACAATTGCACGAGTGCATCAAGGCCTTTAGTGAAACTCGTAAGGCGTTCATTGTGACACCCTGAAGTCAAATTCCCTTAATGTGAAACATTTTAGTTCAGTGTTGCGCTTAAGTGAAATATCTAAGGTTTTTATACTGGCACCTTTAAATACATTGCCTAAGGTAAAAGAGTACATTTCCCCGAAGTGCGTTATACTTAAGGGTGACCCTTAAAGTGTTTTATGCAATCCTGTACACATTCCACCAGTCTGAGCAATGCGTTATGCAATCCAGAGTCCCCAGGGAATTAATTGTGCTGGAGTCAGAACTTGGGGTCAGCAGACACAAGTGACCCAGTCTGAGTTTTCCAAATTTGCCACTGCATATGCGGCTAAAGCAGGTAATTGAACAGTTTATTATTATGATTATGAACACTTACCAGCAAATTTCAACCACACTGAATAGCTCCGTGGAGTTTGATTTGCTTCATTCGCAATGCTGCCAAGGGCTCGTCGTAGGAGGGGGAGCATGCGATGATTCACTACTGCATATCCCGGACCGCACAATTTGACGAATTGTCACGGGTCAGCGACATTATTCATGTTTTTTTTTTTAAATAGATATTTGCTTCGTTTATACGATGTTGTTTCATGATGGCTCAAAGCTGAGAGCACTGAGCCAGCATCGCTGACATCCTGAGTTCGAATCTGGACAGCTGCTCATAATTATTAAACGAGCCTCGGCATCGGCCGCGGGTAGGCAAACTCTGAGACCCCGGGCGTCCGCGTGCGCGTCCCCACAGGCAACCCCAAGGAGCTGGAAGCCCTCCTTAACTTCCACCTGGCTAGCGAGGTGCTCGTGAGCGGAGGCATCGTCGGCGGGGCCAAAAACGTGCTGAGGACCCTGCACGGCGGCCTGCTCGAGATCGAAAGCAGCGTGAGTGCACGCGACCACACGGAGCACGTTTTGGAGGTGCACGCAGCAACAGGCGCGGAGAGTCGGAGTGCACCGCCTGCTTGGGGCTTACGCTGACGGGCGGCAAGATGAGCGCGTGAATTAGGGAGCGTCCACGAGTGAAATATATCGTCCGTAAGTAATAGAAGCGGGTTTTTTTTGGAGGGTTAGATCGCGTAAATATACAAATGTGTCGTTATACCAGCCACCACCCGACACAGCCACCAAGTAATGAGTTATCACGTAAACAGGACATGCCAATTCGTCATTAGTACGGCACACCGGTGTGTTGGAGAGCCTACGTGTTAAACTGAAATATATCGTATTGACTGTGAAGAAAAGCAAGAGGGCTTGGCTAGGACACGCCACGGAAAGGGTTGATGACCAGTGGTAAGATGTTAACTACCTTGGCTGGTATGCAGGAGGTTGTGGGTTCGATCCCGACCCTGGTGCCTGTTGTATATTTGAAGTTTGCATGTTCTCCCGGTGGTCGCATGGATTTTTGGCCGGGTCCTCCGGTTTTTCCCTGCGCATTTAGAAACACCCGTTCAGAGTAGTTCGCTGATCTAAATTTCCCCGCGACAAGCCACTTCGTTGAGCTATCATTTGTGATAGCCAGGTCGCTTTTGAACAAGAGCTGCATAGCTCACCTTACCTGGTGAAATAAAAAATTTAGTTTAGTTTTAGAGTGGCAGCTATGAGAGGAAACATGCCTGAGAGAGGACATCGACTGTGGAAGTGGAGTGACGGAATGGTATTGTTTACAAGAGCCAGGCAAATTGTGACATTCCACGTCTGTGAGAGATGGCGGTGGCTTGGGGCAGCCTTCATCCTACAGTGGCTAGATAATAGCTGATGATGACATTGAGGTGGCTGGCTGGCTTGTGAGTCAGAACGATAAGCTGGCAACTACTGAGGCCCTGGGTCAATCTGGGTGTCATCTGTCCACGTTGAAACCACACTCTCAAATGTAGCGAAGTGATGACCTCAGCTCCTGCCAAAGATGACTGCAATAATAGCCCATCAAGTTAAAATTGGCTTATCACTTAATTTGGCAAATTCTATATTTAGAAATAATTATATCAGTTTGACTACCAAAGTGAAATGCTGTACGGTACATTTGTACTCGATAGCAGAGTGTGTGCGGGTAAGTATCCCTAGTGTATGGATTTTTTTTTTAAAGGCCACTTAAATGGATCTCATGAGAAATTATGTGAAATCGACTTATGCGGGCCGCTCTTTAAGATACGCGATTACTCACCTTTGTAAGGGTACCCAATGGATACAACCCATTATGTGGTGCCGATAGCACAGTTGGAATACATTTTGGGGAAAGTTTAAACAAGCTAATAAAAAGCCCGACAACTGAACGCACATCACTATGCACGCCATGAATTACGGATGGAAGCCATTCTGTTTGATTTGTTTGTGAATGGTTAATATATTTTTTTCTTATATTTACAGAAAGATGGCTCGGTTCTGGTCAACGGCAAGAAGGTGGTTGAAAGCGATCTCATGGCGACCAGCGGTGCCATCCACATCATCAGTGGCGTCCTGACACCAACCTGTAAGCATTCTATTGTACTTGTACACATGTTAGTATCAGTGCACTGCTGGATGAGGGCTTCCGCATGCCTTGCAGGTGAATGTAAATAGCATGGCAATCGAGTACTTCGCCGTGCTGGACAGTCGCGGTTGGTGAACGTGCAGAGCGTAGACAGTGCAGCAATGTTTATTTTTTTTCCGCATACCGCCATCTGCTGCCTGCCCACAACATAGCCCCACAGCCTGACAACCGTAACTCATGGTGGTCACCCATGCAAGCACGATTAAGACGCAGCCCTGCTGAGCTACCAATCACAACCCAAGTCAGGTGCCGTCTGAGTGTAAACACTCATTAATCGGCTGATAACATCTCCATACATAGTGGGGCGCAGAGCTTGGGTGATTGCAAGTGCCAGCTCATGGTGTGGCCGCCTTTCAGCTTGTCTGTGGCTCCTTTGCGCCTCGAGTTGTTCTCTATCCCTAATGCTGTACGTGTTACGAGTTGAAATTATTGTCGTTTGGGCATAAGTAATCCGTTGGGTTCGATGTGTTACATTTTAAGCGGTCAGACAATTGGCGAGTAAGCACTTTGCTGAAAGAAGTTGGTTTTCGCGAGGTTGATGGGTCAATTCCCACCACATTGCCACCCAGGAAATTATGAAAGCATGTGATCAGCTGTGCAATGTGCATGAGAGACTCCCTGAGATCGTTCACAAAAGAAGCCCTCCCTCGGAGTCCTAGTGTCATAACTCAATGATTAAATCCCCAAACAAATAATGAAGGTGGTCAGTTGGTGGTGTTTCCGTGATCTCCCCTGCAAGTTAATGATTCAGGTCTATGCAGTTTTGTATAATAAGTCAATAATGCATCATATTTGTTTTGCTGCTTAAGTCACCGTGGCAGATACAGTATGTGCCTGAAATTAATGACCAAGAATATATCAAGTTTGTAATTAATACTGCTATATACACTCAAATGTAGTTTCAATGTAACCCATTTACATCAATCGCCTCAACTGACGCCAATTGTCTTTGGGAAGCCACTCTATGAGGTATAATTATTATCTCCATACGCAACGAGTGAATTGGTGAGACAGTAATTAGTGCAGTGGGAACCGAACCACTGCAGGCCCCCCCCTCCCCCCTGCGCTTCACCAACCCGCGCTAAACAGCGTGGTCAAATATGGTCAAACAACCCCAATAACCGGCACGCAGTGGGGAGTCCTTCATCCCGCGTTGGACTGGCAGGACAGTAAATTATTACTATTATTTCTTGATTAGACAAGGCATGCACAATTATTAACAGATGGCAAGGGCACTATCCGAACACTTGGCCAACGATGCGTTTTGTGATTAGACTTTAAGAGGTAAAGCAAAATATGATTTTTTAGCAATTTCACATGAACGAGAGAAAAAAAGCGAAGCCACAACGTTCAAAAATAAAAACTGAAAAAAAAACCACACTTCGTGTGTTTCTGTTGCTTAGCTGCGACCAGCAACAAGTTTGGACTCTCCAAGAGCTCGATTACCTCGGGGTCAACCCGCGTTGGTGGCAGGACCAAGGTGACGACGAGGACAACGACAAAGGACACCTCCCCGCCTTCACGCTGACACTCGCCGACCCAATCGCATCTCACGGTCCCGGCTAAGGCAACGCACGTCGAGTAAACCATCATTCCACATGGGTTGTTGAATGAATGCACGGTCGTAAGAAACAGCGAAGAAGCCCCCTCTCCCCGAGCTTTTAAAGCGACGCATATTCGTGACGAATGCGTCTGCGTAAGCGCGTCTGTCGAACTTATTTCGCGCCAGTAACTTAGCCAAGCGTGCCAATCGGCGGTGCGAACGAACGATGTCACTGCAGACTTCGCCTGCTGTGACACGGTGACCATGAATGTGGCCAGCGGCATCGACATTTAGAAAAGAAAAAAAAAGGGGGTGGGGTTTGAAAAGTGAATCACGGAGAGCAAGCGTGGGGGGGAAGGGCACGCTTAGAATGTCTCTATGCTGAGAGACGGGAAGAGGAGCACGTGGGCCAGAGGACTTGTTGTCCACAGTCGGGACAAGTAATTGTGCTTCGACAGGATATGTTGATAGACGGGATAACGGCCGGTGGCTCGGATTAACAACGGAGCGGCAGTCGAAGGAAGGAACACGCCCGAGAGGAGACGGCACAATGAGATAAATCATTGCTGATGATAATAATGGTGCTTAGACATTCTAGCACTGGTCACTGATTTAAGCTGAGATAAGCCTAGACCCCGACCCACTAACCGTATAACTAGTTTATGATTTAAGATCACGCCGAGGTGAAACATAGTCTTTTTTTTCCACGTATATACATATGAAGTGAACACAATAGTGTCAATAAGTTATTTTTGCTGGACAAAAAAAACACACGCACAGACGGTACTGCACCAATGCACTATCACGCTGTACACACAATGCTTGCATATGATGCTTGTGCGGCGCATTAGCTGACATTTCAGTTGGGTGAATGCCAGAGTTCGGTTTTCTGTGTTATTTTCTCTTCCTGTGGCCCAGGTGTTAGCCATTATTAATCACAAGTACATTCCTACGGCCTTGCCATTTGCTTTCTTTCCGAACAAAGTTTGTTTTAACATCTGGACCTAAGTTATGTACCACTTACGCACCGCCATATATTATGCGCTGTAACCGCTATATTGTGGTGAAAACATGGCGTAATTTATTTATTTATTGACGACTTTACGCCAAAGGGGTCAATGTCGATGTTTGAAAAACGAATTCAGACTCCTTTGATGTATTGCGCTCGTGTGTTGGAGTATGAAATCAACAAAAAACGGAATTTTCTCATCGCCGATGTTTCGTTTCAGATTATCGATGGAGGAAGCACGCTGTCAAAAACAGGTACCTACGAAATATCAGCAAGCATAATGCCACCACTTTATATTGAGGACAATAAGACTTAAATAGTATAATAATTGCATACTCTGTGCATGGCACGGTTGCACAAAGTGCCATGAAACACAATGATTCAAACTGAATGCCGAAACCGATTCAAAGCCATCTCCATAAAGTAGTGTTTCAAAACGATAGCCATACATATGATGAAAGCGTATACACCATGTGATAAACATTTTCCTGACATAAGATTTTTTTTCATTTGCTTAATGTTTTAAGTTAAATTGTGATTTGTTACAAAGAGGGTCCCGATGAGCCAGTTTCCCGGCTATTTGTGGCACCAAGGTGGCGAGATGCTACAGCGAGGAAAAAAAGTATTTGATCCCCTGCTGATTTTGTACGTTTGCCCACTGACAAAGAAATGATCAGTCTATAATTTTAATGGTTGGTTTATTTGAACAGTGAGAGACTGAACAACAATAACAAAATCCAGAAAAACGCTTGTCAAAAATGTTATAAATTGATTGGCATTTTAATGAGGGAAATAAGTATTTGACCCCTCTGCAAAACATGACTTAGTACTTGGTGGCAAAACACTTGTTGGCAATCACTGAGGTCAGACGTTTCTTGTAGTTGGCCACCAGGTTTGCACACATGTCAGGAAGGATTTTGTCCCACTCCTCTTTGCAGATCTTCTCCAAGTCATTAAGGTTTCGAGGCTGACGTTTAGCAACTCGAACCTTCAGCTCCCTCCACAGATTTTCTATGGGATTAAGGTCTGGAGACTGGCTAGGCCACTCCAGGACCTTAATGTGCTTCTTCTTGAGCCACTCCTTTGTTGCCTCGGCCGTATGTTTTGGGTTATTGTCATGCTGGAATACCCATCCACGACCCATTTTCAATGCCCTGGCTGAGGGAAGGAGGTTCTCACCCAAGATTTGACGGTACACGGCCCCGTCCATCGTCCCTTTGAGGCGGTGAAGTTGTCCTGTTCCCTTAGCAGAAAAACACCCCCAAAGCATAATGTTTCCACCTCCATGTTTGATGGTGGGAATGGTGTTCTTGGGGTCATAGGCAACATTCCTCCTCCAAACACGGCGAGTTGAGTTGATGCCAAAGAGCTCCATTTTGGTCTCATCTGACCACAACACTTTCACCCAGTTGTCCTCTGAATCATTCAGATGTTCATTGGCAAATTTCAGACGGGCATGTATATGTGCTTTCTTGAGCAGGGGGACCTTGCGGGCGCTGCAGGATTTCAGTCCTTCACAGCGTAGTGTGTTACCAATTGTTTTCTTGGTGACTATGGTCCCAGCTGCCTTGATATCATTGACAAGATCCTCCCGTGTAGTTCTGGGCTGATTCCTCACCGTTCTCATGATCATTGCAACTCCACGAGGTGAGATCTTGCATGGAGCCCCAGGCCGAGGGAGATTGACAGTTATTTTGTGTTTCTTCCATTTGCGAATAATCGCACCAACTGTTGTCATCTTCTCACCAAGCTGCTTGGCAATGGTCTTGTAGCCCATTCCAGCCTTGTGTAGGTCTACAATCTTGTCCCTGACATCCTTGGAGAGCTCTTTGGTCTTGGCCATGGTGGAGAGTTTGGAATCTGATTGATTGATTGCTTCTGTGGACAGGTGTCTTTTATACAGGTAACAAGCTGAGATTAGGAGCACTCCTTTTAAGAGTGTGCTCCTAAGCTCAGCTCGTTACCTGTATAAAAGACACCTGGGAGCCATAAATCTTTCTGATTGAGAGGGGGTCAAATACTTATTTCCCTCATTAAAATGCAAATCAATTTATACAATTTTTGACTAGCGTTTTTCTGGATTTGTTGTTGTTATTCTGTCTCTCACTGTTCAAATAAACCTACCATTAAAATTATAGACTGATCATTTCTTTGTCAGTGGGCAAACGTACAAAATCAGCAGGGGATCAAATACTTTTTTCTCTCACTGTATCCCCCTCGCCCGGTATGCAGGAGGTCGTGCGTTTGTTCCCGACCCTGACGCCTGCTGCTGTATATTTGGAGTTTGCATTTCTCTCACCCCGTGGTTGTGTGTTTTTTTTTCTCCGGGTCCTCCGGGTTTTCCCTCCACTTTCAGAATCAACGTGCGTTTAGAATATTTGGCTGCCATAAATGTCCACGTGACAAGCCACTTCGTTGAACTGTCATTTGTGGCCAGGTCGCTTCTAAAAAGAGATACGTAGCTCACTGGGCCTTACTTGGTGAAATAAAAAGTTTCGTTTCGTTTTGGAGGGGCAGCCATGGGAGGAAGCATGCCTAAGAGAGGACATCGACTGTGGAAATGGAGTGACTGAATTGGATTGTTTGCAAGCGCCAGGCAAATTGTTACATTCCAAGTCTCTGAGAGATGGTGGTTGCTTGAGGACACTTTAATCCAGCAGCGGCGAGATAATGGCTGATGACATTGAGGTGGCGCGTGAACACAGCGGCGACAACAATAACAAAACAGCAACAAAATACGTCAATACAGTATTGCAGAGAGTGAGTACAGGGTCATGGCCAGTTAGAGGTAGCGTTGTTGACAGGGGATGTGGTGCAACAAATGAAATGGGACCCCATCGTCCTCTACATCAGCGGTCCCCAACCTTTTTGGCACCAGGGACCGGTTTCGTGGAAGACAATTCTTTCACGGACCGGGAGGGGGGGGGCGGTTCATCATTGGGTCTTTTCTCCTTTTCAAAGAAGCTCTCTAGCGACGTTTGTTTTTTAACTCATGTTGGCTAGGGGGTTGGAGCTTGTGGGCTTTATACCAACACTGTGACTGAGACAAGAGCGCAGTGCGGGAAAGAGGTGCGGATGGAAGCGGTAAATAATAAAATATTGGGCGGGCCACGTGCCGACTCACCGCTCACCTCCTCCTGCTGTGCGGCCCGGTTCCTAACAGGCCACGGACCGATACCGGTCCACGGCCCGGGGGTTGGCGACCCCTGGTCTACATGGCCCAGCGCTTGGGCCCTCTCAAGCCCATAGGCCCTGGTGCCGTTTGCACTACCTGCACCACTGCTCATGGCTGGAGGCTTACCATCGTTTCGAACCATTCATTCACTTCTGTGGGGTTTCCCCCCCCCCCCCCCCCTATAACAAGCCAGATTCAGCACGTTATGACTTAACAACAATGCGTGGGGTTTTTTTCCCCCTCTTCCCCTGGTCGGGGAAAGAAAGCTAACTCTTAAAAACACGAGGATAACAAACAAATGATAAACGAATTTATCTTGGAATGTGTGCATTATGCGGTTAGTAAACCTCGTGGCCTTCCGCGCGTGACGTAGGTTTACTTTGCCGATGTGGTTTATTGTTTGTTCGCCTCTCTTGTGTGTGCGCGCGAACTCCCGCGCGAGGCCGTTCATTGAAACGCGCTAGCCGCGCTGTGGCGGCAGGCCGCTTCGTGAAAGGCAACGAGCGTGGAATTTTGCGGGGCCACTTTGGTGGCGAGCGCCGTCAACTGTCCTACGCTTCTTACGCCGCACGTCAACGTAACGCTCGGAGGAAGAGAACAAATCTACTCTTCTTTGGTTCTTTCGGTAAAGTCACGTAGAATGAGAATAAAATAATAAATTGATAAAATAAAATAACACAATAATATTCTCACGACGTTTCGGCCACAACACAAGCCGCGGCTTGTTGTGTTGTGGCCGAAACGTCGTGAGAATATTATGGTGTTATTTTATTTTATCAATTTATTATTTTATTCTCATTCTACGTGACTTTACCGAAAGAACCAAAGAAGATGAATCCTTGCAGTCACGAAAGCTTTAAATCGAAACAAATCTACTCTTGCACGCAGTGTTGGATTAAGCTAGTGCGGTGCCTGTAGCATATGTTATAAAGGGGCCCTAATTTTTTTTTTTAAACCACGCAAATATTGAAAACACAAATTTTTAACTTGCATAGTAAAGTAATTACATATTTTTATTTGCTATACGGACATAATACGACAAATCGCTAACCTTAAACACCCAGTCGTTCGTAAAAGTTGAAGGCGGTATAGTACTGTAGTAATAGAGCGAGTGCAGAATCAATGAACCAGGATTGATAGCTTGAAAGCATTTAGCGCGGGGCCCTTCAAAGTGCGGGGCCTGTAGCATACGTAGCTACTCTTGCTACTGGGATCATCCGGAACTGCTTAGACGACACAAAAAGACAAGTCAATGCGATCGACGGTGATTCGCCGATGTTGATATACCTGCTCGGGGTTACTCACGCGGGACGTTCGTCCAACTGTGAACGGCATCCTGATTCATCCAACTTGTCTCCTAGCTCTATACATTCTTCAGTAACACTACCCTAACAATAAAAACATTTTTAAAATATATATACAAGGCTACGTTTCAGGCAGTGGCCCCTTCTTCGTAGCAACAGAGATATATCTGCTGCGAAGAAGAACTATTGCCCAAAGTGACATCTGTTGCGTACGGTATTCCCTTGGTATTCACGAACTGGGCTGTCCTCGAATTTGGGCATCCGCTATTCGCATCTGGAAGTCTGCACGACGACTTTATCGAGAACGAGAGAGAGATAGTGATAAAATAAAATTATGAAAGAGAATTTGGTGTGAGATAAAGTGGTGAGAGATAAAGTGGTGAGAGATAATTTGGTGAGATAAAATAAAATAAAGTGAGATCATTTTCACGTATGTAATAGATTTTATTTATTTACGTATTTAAGGCAATTCGTAAAAAAAATAGGTTTCCGTATGCCAATATCATTATCCTGTGGAATTTACAATTCACGAGCATCTCCGGATCGTATCCGTCAAGAAGAACGAGGAAATACTGCATCCGTGTTGTTTTAGGGCAGCTTGACGAATGTGTTGAGTTTTGATTTAAAGCTTTCGTGACTGCAGGGATTCATATTCTTGGTTCTTTCGGTAAAGTCACGTAGAAGGGAAACAATAAAATAATAATTAAACTATATATATAAAACAATAAAATTGTATTGTTTTATATATATTTTAATTATGTTGTTTGACTTGCATCCCACTGGGATTTTTTGCACACAGCGTTGGTGTACGGTGCTTTTTTCAGGAATATTTTGCTGTTTCTTTTTTCATGGATTTTCTGTTTGCACAGTCACATAGTCACTTTAAGATGTTTTTCTTGTTCGTGTTTTTGTTTTTTTTGTTTGTTGTGGTTGCACCCGATTCAAGAACCGACTGGCTCACAGGGCTATACCAAAATAAATAAACTGAAACTGAAAACTTTCCCTGAATCCTTCTAAAACCACCGTGCTCTACTTCCCCGCCTCCCGCCCCCCACTCAGTCTAACTTGGATCCGCCCACTCATCACCGCTGACAAACTTCTTGTGCACTCCCCCTGAGCCTTCACTCGTCTGGATTGTTGCAACTCAGTCTCCCTAATAGAGTGTTTTTTTTTTGGGTTAGATCGCGTAAATATATACGTGTGTCGTTAAACCCGCCACCACCCGACACAGCCAACTAGTAAGGGTTGTCACGTGAACAGAACGTGGCCAATTCGTCACTAGTACAGCACACCGGTGTGTTGGAGAGCAAAGCCACAACATTTATAATCCGAGCACGACGTTTCGCCAGTAATTACAACCAGCTTTATCAGGCAACAGCCAGATTTGCGGTCTCCCTGCCTACGCCCTTGGCCCTCTACAACAAATCCAAAACTCAGCTGCACGCACGCTGCCGTCCTTAACTTCTCCTTCATCTCTCATTGCTCCCCTCTCCTTCAACAACTTCAACAACTTCACCGGCTTGCTATCTAGATATCACCGCTGCCTCTTTAAATTGCTCACCTTCGTTTCCAATGCTTTGCATGGACTGCCCCCCTCCCCTCCTTACCTCTCTTCTCTCGTTTCCTTATATGTCCCATCACGCCCGCTCCGGTCACAAGCTGCCTATCTTCTTGCTGTCCCTCCTCCACCCTGCGCTCAGCCTCACTTTCGCTCCTTCACTCTGCTTGCCCCCTTACACTGGAACTCTCTCTCCACATCGGACTCTCCCCCTCGCCTTCCTCTTCTCGCACTGCCCTCACGCCCTGTCTCTTTTCTCTGCTCCGCCGTTTCCCTTCCTCTTCTGTCACCCCTGCCAGCACCACCTAACGCCCCTAATGCCTCCACCGCCGCAGACTCCACCTCGCGCCCTCCACCCTCGTCACTACGCGATCCCCATCCCTATCTTGCCATTTTGTACCGTAGCCAGGAAGCATTGTCAAGCGCCCTGGTGAAAGAAGCTTTATAAATCCAAAATAGAATAGAATAAAATATTCAAAAAAATTGTCACGGTTCATACAAACAATGCACTGCACTTAATGCCCATTTCCTTAATGTATACACCCTGCAAGCCTTCTAAGTTAAACAGTGAGCAATTTGATGGGTGTAGGATAAACACGTTTTCTTTGCCTCTGATTAAGCAAGCATCAGTTTCCATCTAGAAATACATATTTGTGCTCAGCATAGTCCAAGTTTCATTATCCATTTTTACAGTTCTATTGAAATGTATTCTGTAAACTTGTGAGAGTGAAGAATAAAAGGCCATTCAATTTGGGAAATAATAATCTTTGTAAATGTTCAAAGTGACGATTTTGTAGTCAGCATCATTGACAATTTTGTCTAGAATAAGTCATTATTATTTTCCCCATGCGTGTCCATTCCTTCTTGGGCACAAAAAATAGACAAATGTGGACATTGCTAGGAGGTAAACGTGAAACTTGCAGTTATGATTCCTAAAAAAATGACAATAAACGGGGCTACAAATACCTTCCTACAATCATCACCCCGCCAATATGTTCCTCCCCATACCTCCTGAGTGTCTCGTGACCCCTGTGCCATGTGGCGGTCAACCGACGTTAGTCACATTGAATAGGCGGCGGTGCTCGCGTTAAACCACCCGCTTGCGTGGCTGTGATTGCGCCCCGTACGGCAGGAACGATGGTGAGCCGCACGACCGTGGTCGACGGAGACGGCGGGATCTCGGAGGACACATTCTCACAGCTCCAGTCCGGTGAGCAGTTCCGCACAGCGCGCGTGGCTACATGGGCAGGGCGGTCGGTCGATCGGTCAGTGGGACGGTCGGTGGGTTGAATGGTGGGTCAGTCGGTCAGTCAGTGGGACGGTCGGTGGGTTGAATGGTGGGTCAGTCGGTCAGTCAGTGGGACGGTCAGTCAGTGGCATGGTCGGTCAGTGGGTGGTCGGTCGTTCAGTGGGTCGGTCAATGGGTCGATCAGTCAGTGGGTTCAGAGGGTCGGAATGTTTGATCGGACAGCGAGTTCGGTCGGTCAGTCAGTAGGTCGATGGGTACGTGAGTTGGTCAGTGGATCAGAGGGTTAGTCGAACAATGGGGTCAGCTGGTGGGTCGGCGGGTCGGTCGGTCGGTGGCTTCAAAAGCCAACGTGCCAAGTGAAATCATGCAACGCATTAAACCCACGTTTAAAACGGTTCGAAAGAGGTGCTGGTAAGCACAGGAAAAATATGGCATTTAATAACGTGCACGTTATATACCACAATGTGTGTTCTAGTTCATAGAGAAGTACACTGCACGGATTTTTAACTCGTACAAAATCCGTGTTGTGAGTCGCTCGGACAATGGATTTTTGTAATGCACTACTTTAGTGCATTAAAAAAATACATTGTGTTCTCAAAAAAACAGTATTGTAGATGTTTCCAACATGTACTTCAAACATAGCGCTGACCTCACCTCTATCCGGGAATTATGCCTCAACCTGGCAGGAAGTTACGTGGAGCCCACACACACGCACAACCATGCCATCAACAGACACGTGGCTTCCCACACAGCGTCAGCGATGGTTGGCCAGTGCGCGTCGGGAAAGTGCTTGTACGCCGCACTGTGAACTCGTCGGCCAGAGTTCTATTCCATCATCAGTGTGTTTGATCTTCCACGAAGCTCGTGGTCCGCCCCAAACCGCATCGACTGCCCAAACCGTGGCAGATGCGGATACCTGATTGCTCAAATGGAAACATTTAAAAAACGCTCCGGTGTGCGACTGTGGTCATCCAGAACAGGCCGTAGAACATATAACAACGCAATGCCCGATCCACAAATGATGAAAGGAGACATCACAGCGATACACTACTCCGCCGCTGCTCCTGACGCGGTTATCTGCTGGCTTGACCACCTGAGTGTGAAATTGTAGTCGTTGCTCTGCATCTGCATCAGCTGCCATACGGAAGAGAGAGAGAGAAAGTGGCTTCGTGATATCCGTACTGCTCCTGCCCCCCACCACTACGCCAACTCGCTATGACTCACCTGGTGAAACTTGGTCAAACTACTCCCATGACCGACGCGGCATAGTGAGTCCTTTATCCAGCGATAGATTTGACAAAAAGCCGTAAATTATAACTTATTCGGTCGGCTACGAACGATTAACACGGTTGGCTACGTACGATGCGAAAGAAAAGTTCAACATACATACATGCTCGATGAATACCACAATTCTGAACTTAATGCACTCTTATAGGTGACTGCAAGTCACATTTGAAACCGGTACATCATATGCAATAGGAATTCCTAGAGGACCTTATAACAAACACAGAAATCCGAGATTGTTGGAAACATTGCAAAGTCAGTGTTAGAAACAGGATTTGGAAGGCCCATTCAATAGCAATAAACATTAAATTATATTTTGAATGTGCTTCAGGCAATACGTTTTATGTTAAGATAATGGCATTTTTATGATACAACATTTCTTGCAAGTAAATTATCGGACAGCTTAGCTCGTAAAGGCACGAGCCAAAAGAGCTGCATGACCTTTTACATATTCCAGAAAGTTTCCAATTTACTCAAATAAAACTTCCAATGTTTAAACAAAAGACCCCCATAGTAGTGCTATCAGCGTCATGTCATCAAACGAGAAACCCATTCGGATCTCTTTTTTTAAGAGTGGTGCAACCCTTTGTCCAAGGCAACATCCATGAAAGTTGATATCACAGAGCCACCTCTGAGAGCCCTGCCAAGTGACCGTTGGTGCACGACAATCGAGGGCCACGCCTTACCCATCGCCCGCTCTACACACGAGCGCAATTGTTGGCCACACAACGGCCGAAGCGACATTTTAATTCTCCAGCTGGAAATGTTTCGATTTAAAGCTTTCTTGACTGCAGGGATCCATCTTCATCTTCTCCAACTGGAAGTTGGCCAAATGAAATGTAGAAGACAGTTGTAATGTCATTGGGGTTTCTTTTTTTTCTCATGCAGTCATTGGTGAATGTGGGCTGAGACCTTCCATTGACCTTTGAAAAAAGTCCGTTTGTGGCAGCAAGCCCATTCCTCATCTTTCTATCCCCTGCTTTTCATTACCGGGTTGGCCTGTGTTGACGGTGTGTGTCCGTGCGTCACAACGCGATGTATCTGCCCCGCACATTGCTTCAATAAAAATGAAAACTCTAATTCCTATGTTATCTCTGCCCTATAAGAATGAAACACAGTGCCCACCAGCATGCTTAAATAAAGCAATTAAACTGTGTATTATTATTGTTGTTGTTTTCCTTTCACTTGGGCAATTTGTGCTGTAAGGTGGGACGAGGGTTTCCAAGGTCAACAAGGTGGTCAAGCCGTCCAGCCACAAGAAGACCACGGTGAAGAAGACCATCACGAACGCCGACGGCACCACGAGCACACAGACCTTCACGCTGGAGGGGGACGACATCGAGGGGCAGATCCGCAGGCTCTCACAGCCGAGCAAGTAAACCACGGGGCTCGCACGCGAACCCCGTGGCTCGCACGCGAACCCCGGGGCTCGCACGCGAACCCCGTGGCTCGCACGCGAACCCCGTGGCTCGCACGTGAACCCCGTGGCTCGCACGTGAACCCGTGGCTCGCACGCGAACCCCGTGGCTCGCTACGCGAACCCCGTGGCTCGCACGTGAACCCGTGGCTTGCACGTGAACCCCGTGGCTCGCACGTGAACCCATGGCTCGCACGTGAACCCGTGGCTCGCACGTGAACCCCGTGGCTCGCACGTGAACCCATGGCTCGCTACGTGAACCCCGTGGCTCGCACGTGAACCCGTGGCTCGCACGTGAACCCCGTGGCTCGCACGTGAACCCCGGGGCTCGCACGTGAACCCCGTGGCTCGCACATGAACCCCGTGGCTCGCACGTGAACCCCGTGGCTCGCACATGAACCCCGTGGCTCGCACGTGAACCCATGGCTCGCACGTGAACCCGTGGCTCGCACGTGAACCCCGTGGCTCGCACGTGAACCCCGTGGCTCGCACGTGATGCTGCCTTCCCAGGTGATCGTCTGATGGGAAATATTTGAAGAGCAGTTACTGGACAGCAATTAAACACATCTTTAAGTGTGTAAAAACAATAGTTTCCTCAAACCAGTGCCAACATTTTCAAATACAGTGGAAGCTGGCTATGAGCACACACCTTGAGAGCATGGCTATGTTGCTTATATCCAAAGTAGTTTTCTTGTGTCAGAAGGTGCCCTTTATTTACGTATGTACGTTGAACTTATTTCGCACCGTACGTAGCCAACAGTGCTAACTTACCCCCACCAGTGTAATGTAAGGATGTGTTGCTTATATCAGAACCGTGCTTATGTAAGGTGTGCTTATATGCAGCTTCGACTTTATTATGCCAACGTGCTCACAATTTGGCGTGTCATTGCAACAACCTGCAGCAGCGGGATTAGTTCAGACGAGCCTGGCACATGGTACCATTTTGAAGGCACAGGTCACAACGTAATATTATTCTTTTCTAAGTATTTGTGTTCTATGTTCGCATGTGGGAGTACATCAGCTTGTTTGGGCAGGAGGCTTTTTTATGTTTGGCTTAAAAGCAGCTGGAAAATGTTAATCGCAATGGCCGTGTCTGTGTGTAGAACAAAAAAATACTATGGCATTAAATTCACACTGAAACTCCAAAGCCCAAGTTGATGGGTTTTTTCTGGTCACCATCGTTTTACGTTTGGCCGTCATTAACTGTTGGGAGTTTTTGTTGTTAATGTTCAAAAATGCTTTGATTGGACTTTAATTTGAACTATAAGCAATGCCACATTAGGTATACTTCCCAACAAAGAATGCGGCTCCCCCCCCCCCCCCCACGCTGTAACATGAAATACCTTTGTGTGTGTTTTTTGTCTCGTTAAAAAAATCCTTGACACATTGTGTCTGCAACTTTTCATAAAGCCTTCGCAAAGAATACACTATTTAATAATGCGACGTCACGGCGGGGGATAACCGTGCCCAACGTGTTTGTCAACCTCTGCACTGGAATCTGCTCGTTCAAATTCACTTTTCAAAGGCTCACGATATTCTCGGTGAGCTACGCGATGAGTCTCGAACACACATTTTACAAAGTGAAACATTGTGCTTGGAAAACATCCGTACACATTTTCATCGTTGTGTGAGATTCTACAAAAGGTTATCTGTACTTGCAGAGCGATATTCAAATTGCAAAAGCTTCCCGGAACAAGCCGCTGTTATCGTGTATTACGCATGATGTCTTAACATCTTAGAATGTGAATGATTCACTCAAGACGGTTGTAATTGCTTTCCATTTTAGAATAACAGGTGTAAGCTTCTAACGGCGTGTATTGAAATCAAGTGTTTTTGTTTTTTTCGTCATGGAATGGAGAAAGCATTCAACACCAAACTGAAACATTTAATTTGTACGTACATTGAGCTTCTTTCGCACCGTGCGTGGCCAACCTTGCTCATCGGAGGTGCTGGGGAAGGGCAACAAAGGATGTTGCACATATGGAGATGTTTCAACAAAGGAGATATATCTGGTGGGCTGAACATCAGAATAATCATTTTGCAGTGAAAGTTTCCATTACAGAGTGGGAAACAGATCCTGAGCTCGAGCCAATGCAGACGTGGGCCGACATGCCGTGCTGTCGGACGAGTGTTCCTCCCCCTCCTTGTTAGCGTTAGAAATGTGCTTACCCTCGCTGCCTGCATATTGAAACGTGTGCCACTTGACGATTCAAAACACCTCCCCCACCTCCCCTACGCAAACGTCGCTCACATCTGCCTCCAATTCCACGCCGGCGATGCCTGCGACAAAGCGTGCACAAAGCTCAGCGAAGAAACGCGTTGCCGTGCCGCCGATCGCGACAGCGCCTTGCAACGCGTTGGCCACCCCCATTAAAAAGGTTTGCGAGCTGCACGGTGTAACACGGCGAGCGATAATATGGTAAGACGAAATTTCACGATGCAATTGAATTTGGATTATAGCGTCTGAATGCGACAGTATCTCAGGACACTCGACAAACTGAGTGGGCGTATTTCGCCGAGTCGGACACGTATGAATTAGGAGAGCAGGATTTGTGTTTTTTTTTTTTACCAGTCGCCAAAGTGCATGCATGCTAATCTCTTAAATATATGAGCAAAAAACTCTATTTGGAGAAAAGATATACACCACCGAAAGGATATTTCTTTTTTTTTAGGTAGTTTTCATATGATGGCCATCTCCTGTTTGCAGCCCCGGTGGAAGATCCAAATTCCTACGGTGGGTGAGAGTCTCATCCCTGGACCAAACAGCGAGTTGACTCGACCACAGTTGGTGGTGGATATTAACCAAAGTGTCTTGTCGACACCCCCACCCCCCCGACCCGGGAATTGAACTCACAAACATTATTTGTCGATTACGAGCCGCAAGTGCCCCAATCGCTGTGAGTATTGCGCGGGATACGAACATCCGGGCTTAAACATTTGTTGGGTATTCGTTAACAAAAAAGAGTGGTAGCCGCAGGTCAGCGCGTAGCAAGCAGCACCCCCTCCCCCGCCACCCCCCCTCGTGATCTTTCTGTCTCCGTAGCTAGTCAATGCATTTACCGACTATGTATCTGTTTAAAAAAAATAAAGAATTACAGCACGAACTTTCTTCACGTTACCATTTCGCTTGGTATTTATTTACTTCTTCGACGCGGTGTTTTGTTGCGGGGTTTTGTTTTGGTTTAGAAACGTGCGTCTATAGGGTTTGGCTGCTGCTACAAATTTCCACGCAATAAGCCACTTCCGTTGAGCCCTCATTTGTGGCCAGGTCGTAGGCCTTCATCTTGGTAAAATTAAATAGAAAGTAGTTTCGTTTGTTCCTCAGCTTTAACTGGACAAGGTTGCTCAGTACCTAAGGCTGATCGCATTCTTTTTCTTACAATAAAACCTGTAACATACATGACACACTTGTGTTGTATACGTCATGATGGACATGCGTGTGCATTAACACATCTTTAACTGCATGTTGAAGAGCAATAGTGGAATTCTTCGATTTGCAAATGTAATTAATGTGATACCATAGTCCCAAGCCCAATCGTATTTTTAAATGTAAACTTTCAAATGATATAGTCCTTGATACTGGTATTGCATAGTTGGCGATATCATCACGTTTTGCTCATTCAATTATAGTTCACCACAACGTGCATAAAGCTTGTCTCACGTATATACTGTGACGAGAAGAAGTTACGATGCATTTCGTAAAATGTACATCCTCCTCTCTCCTTGCAGTTTCTGTGGTTTATGTTTTAGTTTTGGCTTTCAAACAAGATACGGTGCCTTTCACAGCAACCCTGTGGGTCTCATCGGAACATCTGGAAATGCTTGGCATTGCTCCAGGCTTTGGGCTTTGCTACAGCTGAGCTGGGTATCCAATGGCCCAACCACTCCACACACGGCGATTACCCCAGACTGGCCCCATCACTAAGGGCAGAGGGACACGTTTGAGAAACTTTTACTTTTAAAAACCGTGCATATTTATTGACCAACTGTTGCTTCTTATTTTTTTTCCAGCCCAACTGCCCTCAGGCATTGCTCAGAATGTTTTCACAACGGAACGATTTTCATTCGCGTGCCGTATTCTCTGGATAATAAGATGCCCCCGGAAAGTAAGGCGCACCCCAAACTTGTGCTCGGTGTCAATATAATTATACAGATCTGCTCACACATGCACAAAGATCCCCCATATAGCCTGTAACAGAGTGTTGGGGCAAGTGCTGTTAGCGAGCACCTATGAAGGCCGGTACGGTACACGAGGGGGTGGGTGGCCAGCACCACGCCCGGCCTCCTTTGTCTCCCAAGTGGCGATGTTTACTACACACCGCACCAGGTACTCATTTCAGTCTGAGTAGACCTATGAGAGGCCCAGGTCCGGTTCAGATAATCGTCACCGGTGTTGGCCGTGAGTGGGAATCGAACTCGGATGGCCGGGTTCGTAGCGCAGCGCGCTTACCGCTACACCGCCGCTCCCCACACACAGACACCACACACACAGACAAACACACAGACACCACACACACAGACACCACACACACACAGCTGCACCGGTGTCTAAGACGCGTCCCCCAACTTTTGCTTCAAAATACAGGGGAGACAGCGTAACTTATGAACCAGAGAATACGGTCACAAATATATTAATATCCAACGAGACAACTTCATGGTGCAGTTTAAAACCGGCGTAACAGAGACGCCGCAATATGGTTTCCCTCCGTCTTCGCGAAAGAGGGAAAGCGCAGTTTGATGCTCGGGAGGAAGCGGAGCAATTTACTGGGGCAAGAGGAAAAAAAAAACCTCTGGGCGATTTGATAAATTGTCGCGATTCAATAGAACAAGGAATCAGTGTGTGTGTGTGTGTCTGTGTGTTTCGTGAGCCTTCGGAATCTATTCGAATCTACGCATTGATGCACTCTCATATATCTAGATATTACCCACTGCATTTGAAATGTCATTTAGGAGTGAGGATTTTAGTTTCGCGTGCTCATTTGGGCACATTTGCCAGAACAACCCCGTCGTAAATCATTTGCACAAAAAAAAGACTGCAAGACAAAATGTTTCTTGCAACCAAAAACTCACAAAAATGTCATTTGAGCTCATTTCAAAATTCTCCATTGCTTAACTTTAAAAAAAGGCACGTTATTAAGAGCAAATGTAACAAAGGCGGTGCAACAACAAGCTTAACAAGGACACTAATGGCGCAGTTGAATCGTACATCACGCGCGTCCTCGAGAAACAACGCACGAACGCCCCCGATGTCCACTCTCGCGTTTTGAGAAACTCCAGGACGGATTAATTTATTTTTGGAGTTCGGTCACTGTTGTGTTTTGTGTGTGTGTGTGAAATCCCGCAGAGCACGTGCGAGCGGTTAACACGGAATCACGTGCGTAATGTAACCCCGGTGGGTTACGTCGTTAAAGCGGTCTATGGCAGAAGACTAACGAACAACAACAACGAACAACAACAACGAACAACAACACAAATCAAATCACTTCGCACGCCGCACGGCGCCACCGTCAGCCTTGGCGCTCGTTTCGCGTTTGGAATCGTGGACGCGGCAGTGACCGGACGGCCGCGAACGATGGTTTCGTTTTTTCCTCGTCATGCTTTGCACCGCAACCCTTGGTCACGGAGAGGGTGGAATTAAAAAAAAAACCTGTTGACCCCCCTCCCCCTTCTTTTAAAAGTCCGGCCATCGTTTTAAGCAGCGCAGCTCGGAACAACAAACACAACAACAACAACAAATGCCCGCGCATTGCGGGTGATTTTACGGCGAGGCCGCGTTTCGCCCCATAAACAAAATCCAGTATAATAATAGGGTTTTTCCCCTTTTTTCTGGCAACAAAACTGAAACCTTTTTTTACAAGGATTCATGTCTGCATTAACCACAATACCTGCAGTCAAAATGCAAACAAAAAACATACTATGATCATATATGTGGCATTGTCCTTGAAACTGATTGGTCCACACCAAGGGACGGCTTTCTTTTGAGCCTCGACCCAATTGGTGCTCGAACAGATGACGCCAGTTTCTTGAATGTATCGAGGCTCTCGTCGTGTTTGGAGCAGCGTGGCCAAATGTACACCCCCCCTCCTCCTCCTCCCCACCTCTCCGCATAGATGTTGTAGAAAACGAACGAACAATGACACTGATTAAGTGGGTTAAGTTTGTTGTTTTCCTCCGGCACATTTTCAAACACGTTCGGTGTACACGATGAGTTCGAGCAACAAAGTTGACTTGCCAGGCTGACCTTAGCTATTTGAACAGAAAAATAATTGCCGTTCCGTGGATTTTAATTACGCAACTGTCAACTGGTCATCTGTTTTAAGTCTTTGTACTTTGCTTGTTCTTTAATCAGTTACAATGAGCAGTCAGCCCCGATGCCCTACAGCAGCTACTTTCTCGCCGTAATTGGGAGACACGCCGAATGGATCCATTCAAGCTGGTGCCTTCTGTCATCCTGCCCAGACATTCGATGCAGCAGCTGGGCCCCTGTATCATCTTGAAACATCGGCGCTTTGCATTCTCCGTAGCTCAGCGTTGAATGTTTCCTCGTTTATCAATTTGACATCAGTGCCGAAAAGCAAATTTACTGCCACTAAATAACGCATCATCTCTGATTACCAGGTAGGCATTCGCGACCAATATTATCCATGTTCTTTTTACGTGACAAACCTTACCAATTGGCCGTGTCGGGTGGTGGCGGGTTGAACGACACATTTGTATTTATGCGATCTAACCCAAAACAGTCCCTCTATTATGCATCAACTCTGTTCGCTTCGGTGAAATTCCCAAGGAGAGAGGCAAGGTATTCGTATTTCAGACGAGCAAAGTGTATTTGTTGAAAGCACGTTTACACTTGTCCAAAAAGTACCACAAATTGTGATGCAGACTGTAGAAGAGTAGGTTGAATACCCTTTAGAGTGGTTCTCTAGAGCAATAAATTGCGTGGATAAACTGCCTACAGAGATATTGCGTGAATAGACTGCCTACAGAAAAAGTGCGTGAATAGACAGCCTACAGAGATAGTGCGTGAATAGACTGCCTACAGAGATATTGCGTGAATAGACTGCCTACAGAAATAGTGCGTGGATAGACTGCCTACAGAGATAGTGCGTGAATAGACTGCCTACAGAGATAGTGCGTGAATAGACTGCCTACAGAGATAGTGCATGAATAGACTACCTACAGAGACAGTGTGTGAACAGACTGCCTACAGAGATAGTGCGTGGATAGACTACCTACAGAGATAGACAAGGGCATGATTACTTGGAGCAATTCAGGGTTGCGTGGACTAAATTGTCTATTTAACAGTGGTGAATGGAGCAGGCCACTTCGTGGCCGTACGAGTCACGTAAACCCATTTACCTTCGACATATATCAGTTGAAAACGCATCGCTTCTTACACTCACGGGTCCCTGCATGCATCGTTGTGTTCAAGAATAGACATTAATCTACGAATTGGTATAACCATGGGTAAAGCTAAAAGTGCAGCCCTGCAATTTCCTGCACATGCATTGCTAGAGACACCCCCCCCCTCCCTCCCAGTGTATTTTCATTACTCTCCCATGCTGGCCATACGTCTTGGTAACGTTCGCATACCCACATTTTACCCCACCAGACGCAACCTGCCGATCGACTCAATAGAAACCCATAGTAAGGCATCGAGTATTAGATAAACACATAGATTGTAAACCCGTACAAAATAGCGCACGTACTATTGTGCAATATTTACTGACGTAAACTTTCAGTTAAAGCTAGGTGCGAGTACACTGGGACAAAAGGGTCCCTTTTATAAGATTTGGACCTCGGAGAATTTTTTAATGGCCGTGTGAAATACTTTTGACATATTCTGACCATAATTTTTTCAAAGGGAAAAAAACCACGACAAAGGAATGCGAACCTTCACAAAGAGCCTCCTCAGACATTTATTGTTCCGCTCGCTCGCCCGAGACTGCAGCAATTACATCTGTAAACCTAGCATCTGTAAACCAATTTGAGATTTTTCTTGCAATCTGCAAAAGGGGAAGAAGGGAGAGAGAATGTAGATTATCCAAAGGGGCAATTATCATCGTGAGACGCTGCTCGGTTGCATACGGAAGATGTTAACCCATTCCGTTGTCGATTCCTGAAACGTTGGTAGAAGTAGATTTTGGGGACATTAATGAATGAATAAACTGCACGGTGTTGTTATTTACATGGTGTGCATGCTTGCACGCAGTCTTTCAATCATCACCGAAACAATTAAAACCTTTAAAAGTCATTTTTTTAAGTGATGATATGCAAACGCGAGCAATGGATATTGTTGATCTCCAGTTTACAGCACTGAGCCAGTGTGTCCACTGGTCAACTCCTGTAGAATTTTCAAAGTTGGTAGAATTTTATCGACTCTGGCAGGATGATGGGCTAAGTCCGTTTGCACCCCCCCTCCCCCAATACATTTAATTTCGCAACCTTCAAATTAAAATCTGTGACCACTGTCACCCAGCCAAATTGGGGGTTTCAAATGGGAATCTATGGACCCACAGTGGATCACAACCATCATTTTGTATCTACAAAGGTCTAAGATGTACCAGTATTAATGATACACTGCTCACCACCATGGGGCTCTATGAGATATTGAGGCAGCTGTGAGAGGTTATCAATCAAAGCAATTAAATAGCACTTATTCTTAGCTCTTTCAGTAAAGTCATGTTGAAGGGAAACAATAAAGTAATAATATATATAAAACAATAAAAATTCTCACGACGTTTCGACCATAACACAAACGGTCGTCATCAGGTGTGTCGGTTTGCATTAATTTATTTATTTTTAACGGTGTATTTATTTATTTTAAAAAAACGTCAGCGCCACGCGCAGCGATTTGGCAGTTTATTTAGAAGGACTAGTCCATCTATGTTCTGAAAAGAGGAGGGGGGAGACGAAAAATTAATGTATGCTGCCTGAAAGCCACTGTAAGCATGAACAATTAAATTAAGACCTGAAATGGTTAATGAAATATTTCCAATGATTGCTAAGCCAGAATCCATCTTCTCGGTTGAAATTGTATCTGTGCTTGTATATGTGGATAGCCTCATGAACGAATCTCTCATGGTAGCCAGATGGCTTACAAAGAACCTCTGTCTTGGAAAAGTCAATGTCATGTGAGCCTACTGAATTATAACAATGATCTGCCACGGCCGAGGTGTTGGTCCTACCGTGTTTAAGGTCTGCTTTGTGTTCACGAATGCGGTCCGAGACATGGCGTTTGGTTTCTCCAATGTAACTACTACCACAGAGGCAACTTAGTTTGTAGACACCAGGGTACTGTATGTCCGGAATCACATCTTTGACAGACGGAACCAGATCACGGATTTTATGTAATGTGTTGAAACGGACCTGGATCTTGTGTTTATTCAAGATTTTGGAGATCTTTTTTGTGATCCCCGCAATGTAGGGTAAAGTGATGGTTTTGAAAGGTTCCTCAAGAGGGTCCTTCTTCATGGTTTGAGTGATAGCTTTGCGGATTGTATAGTCGGAGCTAAGAATATGAATTACTGCAGTAACGAAAGCTATAAATCAAAATTTAAATAGCACTTCTTTCGATAATTCTGATATAATGTACTAATAGTAATGCTATCTATTTAAAACAGCAGAGCCTCATTGAGTCTCAGGACATTGTTTTCAGGAGGATCCTGCATTGAAATGCTTGGTCAAATTCATTATTGAATGTTTGCAATGTGGGAAGAAATTGCATTACCCATTAAAAACAAACTCATGCATACCAGGACATAATACTCAGTCTGCACAGGTATGATTCAAGGATCTGTTGGTGCCTACAACACATCCCAAGCCTGTAACACCTGGTATTCCCAGACAGTCTTCCATACCAGAACAAATCAGGCTCAACCCTGTACCATGTGCCTGGTCTGACAAGATAGGCGAGCATTCGGGGAAGTTTGGTCACCGGCAAAGAAATGCAAGGCGAGACATCTCGGACTTGGAAGATAAACCGACTTTCCCCAGAGGAGGGCAGATAAGTGGGATAATTTCCCCGCAAAGGCACAAACAGCTGTTAGTGCGGACACTTTGGTTTTATCCGCAAGGGACCCCAGGGAGTGCACCGTAGAGACGGAATCGGGAGGATGTTTAGTGCAGCTTTAATGGTGTTATAATTTCGCTGAAATTACATGGTGCACCGCGTTCCTCTTACCACTGACCCGAGTTAAAATGTCGAAGCTGAAGCCAACATTTTCATCATGATCCCCCCCCACCCCGCCTAGATCAGCTCAGCTGTGTGTGAGCACCCAGCTGCCAGGTTTCCAGTGTCCACCAAACCTGCGCTACACACACAGCCCCACTGCTGAATTTCTCACTGGAAAATTGTCCAGGGCCCTAGCATGCCGGGATGTGGCTGTGCTACTAGCAAGCCGCAGCCATAGCGAAATGTATTCTGGATGCGTTGTTTGGCTGTGTGGAAATATTTCCAGTGATGTTCAGCCTCGGACAGCTCCGGCCAAAATGAAGTCCTGAGGCGCGGGCGTGTTTGTCAATCGCTGCTGCATGAAGGCCTCTCCGCACCATGCGCATTGGGGGCGGGGGGTTATTTGACGTACTTCGCCACGCTGGTCAGTGCGAATTATTATTGAAGGTGGGCAACATGGAGGTACAGTGAAGTAGAGTGTGCTGTGCCTCCCCGTCGTGCCTGCCATGTAAGCCCCATGGCGCTTTGGCAACGTGTTTGTATGCGGTAGCCACCCAATAAAGCGCTATCCGGGCTCAATCCGGCTTAGCTTATAAGCTCTGGCGAGATCAGGCGCATTCCGAACGATTTGGTCAGGGAGCAGTGTTCGGTCACACAACATATCTCAGATCGCGGAAGTTACGTGGGATTGAGACCGGTTAGTTCTTCGATGGGTGACCACTCGGGGCTTGCCACTGGCGAGGAGATGACAGTGATGAATGTGATCAACTCGTATGTGCGGTGGGTTTTTTCTCTCCAGGTTCTCTGCTATGAAGTCAAACGTTCATGAATGGAATTAGCACCAAACATCTCAGTGCAGGACTCTCCAAAGAAACGTGTACTGAGACTCAGTGAGGCTTTCATGGGTATATAATTTAAATTTTAATGCATATATATTACTACATTTGGAAAAAAAGAATCTTAATTTTTTGGTCTTTGTTTTGAGAATATAAAAATCTGTTCCAATCGTCAAGTAAGTCGACGGGAATTATGTTTTTCATTTTCATACGCTGTGGGTAACACTGGGATTCGTGCGCAGGCAGTGTGATGTGGCACTAAGAGGCATCTGGTTCGTGTTATTGACGCTGAGCCAATAGCTTGCGATAAGCTGAAGGGGCCTTTTCACATGCCCCCAAAATTGGTGGCGCACTCAGAGACCAACACCCGGAACACTCTTTGGTCTGCAGGCAGGCTACGTTACAAATTACCCACTCGTAAAAAAAACTCTGAAAACGTCTATGGATTCTGAATCAGTATGACAAGCGCAGTTATAGTGATTAGGAAATGCAATCATTGCATTATGATGGTACTAATTAGTAATTAGCCCAACAGATTGTGTTTTAAAATCACATGAATAGGAATTAATTAACAAACGGGAATAACTTCAACGTGTATCGTAGGATGAAAACGTAGATTAAGTTTAAAAAAAGTGGAAACAATACTTTTGTAGATTATTTAAAATATGTATTGAAAAAGTACAAAAATATATAGAATTCCCCTGCGTAATGAACACAACACAATTTGGATTTTAAAAGCATCTGAAGCGCATCTCCAGATGGTCTACACTCGGGGTAAACACATGCTCACCCCCAGAGTCCAAACGAGAGGGGCAATGTAAGTTTTGTGTTTCTATTTTGGCAGGGAAGAGGGCTGAGTGCTATGAGTCAGAAAGGGACTTGAGACCTATGAAGACAATTCATAAGGGAAGGTGGTCTTTTGCAGTCGTGTATACAGAGGCAGCATGAGAAAATGACAGTGCCTACAGAAATTATATAAACAAGTCACACACACCCAAAAATATGTTACTTTACAAACTCACATTTAATGAACTCGGTAACGGATCACCCTGCATGAGTAATACTCTTGGGACATCATTCACATTTGTGAGTGGTCACGCACGGAGGATGAACACCACGCTGGGTGGGGGGAGGTTGATGAGCTTCATGGGCCATGTTGCGTTGAAGCTCCAAGTCTAGCTGCCTCCGGACTCTGTTCCACATTTTCCACCGGGAGATCCCAAGCTGCGCCAACACCGGGCCCCTTACAGCGTGGGATGGATTTCCACCGGATATTTGCCGAGCTGAGCCAGAACCAACCCGTAAAACTCCGGCCTCACAATGTATGTATGTTGAACGTTTTTCGCACCGTAGGTAGCCAACCGTGCTAACGAGACACTTTTAACTGACTCGGGAGCAAGCAGAGCCAGGTGCAGGGATAATAGTCATCATCCACATTTGTTTGTTTAGATTAAGCCCAGAGTGGCCGCACTTCTGTTTACAATCCACAAGTCGTAGCGAGCAATACGCAATGATTGAAAACGTGTCTCTTTGTCCATGTGGGTACGTTGCTTTTCACAGAGTCAGTTTATTTTTCCAAAGAACTCCAACCGTGGTTCTACTGAACTCTATATTTCATAATTGTAATGCTCGTCCGCCTTTAAAAAAAAAAATTAGCACGTATACTTTTTTCTTTTTTAATACAGCCATGGTGAAATGCTCGGCACATTAAACATTCGAATTCAGCTGGAGCAATGGCCAAGTTTATTCAAATTGCCCCACGGTTGTCGACTCAGTGGGATAAATGATCGATCGACAGGTTGTGTGTGGTGGGGTAAAGTCTGGGTACATCCCCATATTCCAATGATGTCTGCTCAATATGGACAAATAGCCAAAAATACTATTTCACTATTTTAATTTACTGTTTTTACCAGGTAAGGCCCACTGAGCCATATAGCTATTTTTTCAGAAGTGACCCGGCCACAAATGGTAGCTCAACGAAGTGACTTTTCGCGTGGAAATTTATAGCAGCCAAATACTCTAAACGCGTGATGTTGATTCTTAACGTGGAGGGGAAAACCGGGGGACCCGGAGAAAAATCCACGCGACCACGGGGAGAGAGGCATGCAAATTCCAAATATACAACAGGCGTCAGGGTCGGGATCGAACCCACAACCTCGTGCATACCAATCGAGGTAGTTAACATCTCGCAATGGTGGCGTCCCCAATTGCAAGCAATTGCAGGGGCTGCCCCTATACATTATTTAGGGGCTCTCCAGAGCTCCGTCGAGCGGAGGCCTTTCCACGGAAATATAGACAAAGACACGATATTTATTCTAGATTTAAAGCTTGCGTGACTGCTAGGATCCATACTCTTTGGTTCTATTGGGTAAAGTCACGTAGGTAAAAAATAAAATAACAAAAAATCACGACGTTTCGGCCACAACACAAGCGGCCTTCATCAGGTGAAGGGACGAGACTGTCTGGAGGACAGCGCTGGAGTGAAAAAAGCCACGCTCAGATCACGACCTTTAAGCTGTGTGAGAAGAAACAAAGCGCCTTGACAAAGGAATTAGCATATAATTTAGCATTGAAATGGCTCATTGAAATAGCTAAGTTAAAGTATACACATCCGCAGAGGCACCCCTTGACAAAGGAATTAGCATAGAATTTAGCATTGAAAGAGCTGAGTGATTAGCTTGTAACTGGTCACAGAAATAGCTATGTTAAAGGCAGAGCATATACATTCACCGAGGCACCTAGTACAAATCAAACAGGATAATTTAGCGAAACACAACCACGCTCAGACCGCGGACCATTAAACTGTGTGCGAGCAAACAAGGTGTCCTGACAAAGAAATTAGCATAAAAAATTAGCATTTGATTGGCCGATTTTAGAAAAGAGGTGGTGTACGTGCCGGTGGACTTGCCGTTTGGCGCGGGGGGGGGGGGTAGGGGGAGTTTACCTATTGATGGTGTGAAAAGGGAATTTATAAGAGCTGCGAAAGTTTGGGGTACCACTACTTGAAAAATATACTGTACCATTGAAATTAGTTTAATGTTTAGTTCGATTTAGAACATCTTTCCAATGGTTGCTTAATTTGAAACCATCTTCTCGGTTGAAATTGTGTCTGTGTTTTGTAGATCTGAATAGCCTCGTGAACAAATCTCTGTACAGTATATTTTTCAAGTAGTGGTACCCCAAACTTTCGCAGCTCTTATAAATTCCCTTTTCACACCATCAATAGGTAAACTCCCCCCCCCCCCCCCCCGCGCCAAACGGCAAGTCCACCGGCACGTACACCACCTCTTTTCTAAAATCGGCCAATCAAATGCAAATTTTTTATGCTAATTTCTTTGTCAGGACACCTTGTTTGCTCGCACACAGTTTAAAGGTCCGCGGTCTGAGCGTGGTTGTGTTTCGCTAAATTATCCTGTTTGATTTGTACTAGGTGCCTCGGTGAATGTATATGCTCTGCCTTTAACATAGCTATTTCTGTGACCAGTTACAAGCTAATCATTCAGCTATTTCAATGCTAAATTCTATGCTAATTCCTTTGTCAAGGGGTGCCTCTGCGGATGTGTATACTTTAATTTTACTATTTCAATGAGCCATTTCAATGCTAAATTCTATGCTAATTCCTTTGTCAAGGCGCTTTGTTTCTTCTCACACAGCTTAAAGGTCGTGATCTGAGCGTGGCTTTTTTCACTCCAGCGCTGTCCTCCAGACAGTCTCGTCCCCTTCACCTGATGAAGGCCGCTTGTGTTGTGGCCGAAACGTCGTGATTTTTTTGTTATTTTATTTTTTACCTACGTGACTTTACCCAATAGAACCAAAGAACACGATATTTAACCTGATGAGCTATGAAGTTATTCTTCACAGATGATGGCGGACAATGTGCAGAGAAGGTTACGTAGGTAGGTAGATAAATTAAACAACCGAATGTGAAGTAAAATTAAAGAAACGAATGTTAAGTCGAACCCGAAAAAAAGATCATTATATGGAAAACAAATAACAGCGATAGTTTAAAAAGTATATACAATGAGTGGATAAATCGCAGTTGTAATTTCACGATTGTCAAAAGACATTTGCAAGTAACGGTGGCACGTGCGGCTGCGGTTGACGTCGAGCGAGAGTTTTGAGAAGCACTTCACCATGAAGGAGAGAGGAGGACACAAGGGGACTTTACAATGTGGGTGCCGCAGCCGCGAAAGCATCGATACCAAGTCCAATTCTTGCTCTGGGGACGGTCAACGAGACATTTGAAGTTCAAATTAAATTCCTTGGGTTCGTCAGTGGTGTTAAAGTGCTGGCTATTTGCATAGGGATTTCTGCCATTAAGAATGTTATTGTGTGTATGTATGCATATTGAACTTATTTCGCAGCGTACGTAGCCAACTGTGCTAATCAAAGTTGCGGGGGAAGGACAGAAAACTAAACACAAAAAACTGTTCGAAAGAAATGAGTTTTAATTTAGATGATTTAAAAGTGGCTTTCCAATATCGGAAGGAAGAACGTTCCAGACGGCCAGGAGAAGCGCATCTGATGCAGTCGGCCGTCTTTGTTCGATGGCGAGCCAAAAGCCGCTGTAAGGATGATGATCCTTGCAGTGAGCAAGAAATTGCAGGGGCTGCCCCTTTAGCTTCAATTTGCATACTCCTTTTGCGTTTTCCACTTTCGTCACTCCAACAATTATTTCCCCTTGCTCAGTGAACCAGTTGTACTTGACCTTTGCTTTAACACAGTATTCTTATTCCAGTGTTTCATCACTTTGCCTGCTTCAGTTGACTGGATCAATACAATCTCTGTCAGCTACAGCAGGCAACTGTCAGACAAAGCGTACATTTATTTTAAGTGTTCACATGCTAAGCCGCGGGTTGCACAGAGCGCTGTGTGGCACACATAAGCTACGGGCGGCGATTTTTAACCGCAGCTTAGGATCACAAAGTACGAGTGTATGAGAGCGGACCGTTTGCCAACGGCCGTGCATTCAAGTAAAATCACACATTTGTCATTCTTGACTTGGCTGGAATAGGATATGTATCAACCACACCCCATTCCACAGTTGCTCCCATCAGAATACCAGCTTTGTTCATCAAAGAGGGTTTTTAGAACAATCGTGTGGACAGTTACACGCCCTAGCCAATGCTGGGTTACACATCCTGCCTGTAAGGGTGCGAAAAAAAACCAGAACTCCAAAAAATACAAATTAAAAGACCTACTCGATTATTTTACCGCTGTGCAATGCGACTATGAACCTATCCACCTGAATTCGATTTGCAGCTACATCTTACATCCGTGACAAGTGATATCTGAATTGGTCGTAGGCCTGCTCCCTCCACCAAGCTCCACGAGCCAGTGTGGTGAATAAAACAACAACCCCCGTGGCTTACACAGTACGGGGAAGGAAGCCTTCATCCACAAGTAGACTGACAACGTGCTGAAACATTTATTTCAATAATAATAATCGCAAGCCACTTCTTTTGGCATTATCCTTTCGTTCTGTGCTTTCTTTTACGGAGAGATGTTGTGCATTACAGCACAGCTGCTGCAGATTCACCCTTTGATTTCTGAACAACATTATTTATCCCAGGGCAGGACACGTTTGCTATTTTATGACGGCCGCTTGGTCGTTTTGTTCCGTGGTCAGTGGTGCTCCCATCCTGTCGAGCGTTGCTTCACCGTGAACCCCACTCATATTGTTTTACGACTACAGTTGAGCAGTTTTTTTTTTATTATCGCCACAAATGACGATCATTTTGAGCCCCTTTGTCAAACAACCGCTGGGCAAAGGCCCCCTCATGCCGCGTCGGACATGGTGATGTGTTTAACCATACTTCACCAAGCCGCTCGGTGCGGTTTGGCGAAATGGAGGGGGGGGGAGTGGGGATCCAGAACCGGTTCAGATATCAATCGATGTTATCCGTGGCCAAAGATGGAACACCGTCATGATTGTTGTACCGTAATCATGACAAACCTTGACGGCATTCAATCTGACTCGGACACATAAGGTGCGAGAAAAACTACACAATGACAGTAAAGAGGCTTCAGATGACATTTTTGTTTAATAATCAATACCCCCCTCCCCCAAATATTAGCAGTGAGGAAACGACTTACATTTACAAAATGCCATTCCCACGAATCGCCTTGGCAGTGGTCCAAACATTACTAAAAAGTGGGCGGCAGTGAAAGGGAGGGAGCGAGGGAGGTCTTTAGTGACTTCAGCCTTTATTTCCCGCAGCTGTTGACTGCTAATCGCAATGTAAACACGAGCCCTTATCTGGCGGGTGGCCATTGCTAAGCAGCTTGATATAAGGCCCTTTGCTGCGACTCGGCCACTTCCCACGAGAAGCAAATCCCCGGTCTTCGCTCAGAACTCTTCCGAATGGAGTGCAAGTGGAGCACTGGCTTTGCGGCTTTTCTGGTGTTGTGGTTAGTCCACAATGCCTCATCGTCCGCCATAGACCGGCTACTCACTCACAGCCGGATCCGTGCCATAAAAGAAGGGTAAGTTGTGCAACTTTCACCAAATATGATTATTCCGCGAGAAATGTTGCTTCGTGATTTCTGAGTGAAAAAATATTTTAATGCCGGCATTTTTTTTTTTATGAAATAAGATAATGTTGCATTGTGTACACTTGTTGAATCATCACTGCAAAGGCTTTTCGCTGATAGTTATGAAAACATTAGTAATGGGCTTTAAAATTCATGCAACTTGTCAAGGTTTATTTCAAACTTCTGGCAGTTAATATAAGAAACTGCTATGTACGTAATGGGCCCGGTTGATTGCACAAAAATATCTAAAATAAAATGCATTCATTTTACAGGGCGGTATATGTATAGATACTTATTTTTAATGACCCTATTACAATCTCATAAATATTGGGAAAGCGATGGCTATATTGATACACAGTATTTTGGGACAATATTACACTATTTCAAGAGGTGCTTTGAGATAGGTTTGGGTAAAAAATGAAAATTAAATCTCGATACATTTATTTTTCCAAAATATTTTAGTGGGTCACCTATACACATTGATCACCATGTGTATTACAAAAATATCGATGTATATATTTGCTAAGCGGTTGTGCATAAACTCACGTGAAATGTAAACGCTCATTTCTGGTTTCGCCGTGTGTGCGCGTGCATTGCGCAGACCCAACATGTGCGCTGTGCAGCAAATCGAGAATGGCAAGAAGTATTTCTCGTCTTGCCAACTGTGGTACAGAAAGAAGATTTGCAATCGTCCTGCGTAAGAACCGAAGCTCCCCCTCACACCGCATCCATCCGTTCTGCAAGGCCCTTCATTGCTGCCGTCTGCGGGCAATTTGTGACATTAACTTCAGTGGCAAGGGCTAAAGTTACATTTTTAAGTATTTCTCTTTTTTTTGCAAGCCACTTCAGTTGCATTGATTTTATACAACTGTGTGCGTCATCTCACCGCGCTTTGCTTCCAAATGCCATTGCCCATTTATTGTGTTAATTGTAAACGCCGTTTAATCGTGTACTTAATGACAGCTTTGAAGATCGCATTGATGTAAAGGACGGATGTGATAAAAGCTTACGTGAATACAACAAAAAGCAGAGCGCGTATCTCGATGAATTTTAGCAACAACAACAAAATGAGGAATTATGCATTGATTGCTCAATTACAGTTAAGATAGGCAATGAGCAAGGGGGGTAAATACGCCGAGTGTGCGTTTCCATTCCCCGCAATGTTTAGACACAGTCGGGGAAACGCCACAGGAATGCATTTACCATTGATGAAAGAAACAACACCTTTGTGTAGAATTCTTGCGAGCTCATTGAGCCTATAGACTCAACTCTGAATGGGGGCGTTTGAGGTGGAAAATATTTGTCTTGTAGTTAAAACAAGCTTCCAGAAGACATAAAACTAATTTACGGTTTTCACTGGCTTATTATTTTGTGAGTGCAATTTTTTTGTGAAGGTGAAGTTGAAACAATATGATATAATCGGAGGGTCAAATGACGGTATTTTAATGTTAATTTTGCCGTGAGCCAAAGCAATCGATCAGTGGGTATTTTGTGGCCGGGCAAAATGTGGGTCCTTTCCACCTGTTACAAGACGTTTAGACAGCATGGAAAAGTAGGCCAAATACCCTCTAGAGGGGATCGCTATAGCTACCTCTGGAGCAGGGTCCTTCTGCCAGCAGTGGGCGTGAGCAAGCAATTGCAGGCCTGCATCTTTAGCTTTAACTTTTACTGTTAATTATTAAGCACATGCTTTGACTATTTATGAACATTAAAAATGCATTTAACTACATCTGTGTAAAAAAAAAATCCCAATGTCCCGAAGATGAATTGTAAACGATAAAAAAAATTGTGATAGGAAAAAAATATTTATACATTTGTGCATTGTCCTTACATAGGACTTTGGGACACAATGGCAGCCGCTCCTCAGAGCGGTTAGCATGGAATGTGGGGGACTCAAATATAGGGGCGCTCCATTCATGGAACACGCAACCTCTTAGGGACGTGTAATCTTCTTTAGCTCTCGCACAATAGCGACCCGATAGCGATGGGGGAAAGAAAAAAAAACATGGCTAGCGAGGAGTACTTTTTTTGTCTTTCTATCTTTCCCCTCTTAATTCGCCACTCGGGTCCAGTTTTCCTTACCTTGCTTAAAATCAACTGCTACGCAAACATTTGCAAGACCTGCCCTGTTGTGTTTATTATGTTTGGAACTGGTCTTGGGAACATTTTATTTTATCTGATTGCTCTGTGAAAATCCACCAAACCTCACCCAGTATGACCTGGACACATGGGATTTTTCCCTGAAACTTGATAATTTATAATAATCCCCGTGCCGAATGTGTAAGCCAAAGAGTAAGATCTGAAGGCATGGCCACGATTGTCAAGAATACTTAAGGGCTATGAAGTCTCAATTCATGTAGACGTTTACAATGGTTCGTGGCACAATAGATGGGTTTTTTGGTCTAATTCACAGCACAGGATTAATGTCAACATAAAATCATGGTAGACAATTCCAGGGATGGAGGGGCAATTGCTAGCAATGATATAGTGTTAAACTCACGTTTCGACTGCAGAAGAA
The DNA here is from genome assembly GCF_048934315.1 of Petromyzon marinus. Classification (NCBI taxonomy): domain Eukaryota; kingdom Metazoa; phylum Chordata; class Hyperoartia; order Petromyzontiformes; family Petromyzontidae; genus Petromyzon; species Petromyzon marinus. Next base: position 4,575,482 of record NC_133684.1, read on the forward strand.
CACCAAATGTTGACAAACCCACACTAGCATGTTGGCAGTAAAAAAATGTGTCGGTGTCGAAAATTGGCGTGAAGTCGGCATATGGTTGAAAAGTACAAAAACGTGAATATTCCAAAAATCTTTAATTGTTTATACAGACATTCCTCATTATATGGAGGCAGTCTGAAATACGTCATGAAGCTGACCTAACTATGCTGATGCTGCTGTGGTGAAATGGTTAGCACACCGGACTTGCAATCCAAAGGTCGCTGGTTTGATTCGATCTCCCAGCACAGCAGGTTGACGTCTGTGAGAAAGAGCTTCAGAGCTCATTGGATTTCTCCAGGATGAATACATATTCTGACCAAGATTCAATTTTTTAAAATGGGGCAAGTTTCTTAAATCTCCACGATTCTGTCCACCCAGAAATGTAAATGGATGCATCACAATCGACTGTCAGTTGGCTTCTGGTGGGAAAAAGTGTGGATTACTCTCTCGTCTTTTGAGACATCTGGTCAACGTGGAAGAATAGGTCAACATACCCTCAATGAGGGCCCTCTAAGGCTCCCAATAGTGGTGACCTTTTTGCGGTAGCATGAGCAAGTATTTGCAGAGCCGCGCCTTTACCGTGTCGCCTCATGATGCTGCGGTCTATCACCAGTGAATCATTTGGAGGCATAAGTTGACTCTGAAATCGCAAATTTTTCATCAATTTGTAAAACTTTTTTGTTGTTGTTCTCCCTGTGGTCGCATGGATTTTCTCCGGGTCCTCCGGTTTTTCCGTACACATTTAGAAACGTGCATTTAGAGTATTTGGCTGCTATAAAATTTCACGTGCGAAACCACTTCGTTCAGCTATCATTTGTGACCAGGTCGCTTCTGAAAACGAGCTACATAGCTCAGTGGGCCTTACCTGTCCTTCATGTGGTTTGCACCTGTGCATATATTTTTTTTTGCAGGACTGTCTCGTACGAATGCTGTCCTGGTTACGTATCTTTGTCCGGACAAACAGGCTGCCCAGCAAGTAAGTGGGGTCACTCTGTTCTCATTTCTCATACCGTGGATATTGTCACCTGCCACTGGAATCTGATATTTTCACCACCGTCTTTGGGCCACGGAACGGAGATATGCACCAGGCCACGGTCATTTCAGCAGTGCAAGATTGACTTTGAGTACGTCAAGTCGAATAATAGCGACGAAATTTTTTTTATATTCGGAGCTTTGTCAATCCACCGCTGGATAAAAACCTCCCCAGATCGTGTTGGTCGTGGGGGTTGTTTGACCATACGTCAGCATGCAAGTCAGGACGGATTGGTGCAGGGGAGATCCAGGATGGGTTCATATATTACTCACCACTGATGTTATCCGTGGTCTGAAATCAAACTCGTGTCTCAACGGGTACATATTACAGTGGAACAACCAGTGTGCCACCAACTGAACTGGCTGAGCGTAATTTGTTGCTCTCTCCTTCCGCTTTGCAGTTGTCCCACTAAACAGCATTTACAAGACAGTCGACGGCCTCGGGATCAAGGTCACCAAAGCGCGGGTGGACAAGGCAGACCTGGGAAGCGACCTGGATGGGCCGGGCGCCTACACCTTCTTCATGCCCACCAACGAGGCGTGGGAGAGAATTCCCGCAGTGCGTACGACCCACCGCACCGTTCACGAGCGCAGTGACCGCTCATCGACGATAACTCACGGCCAGAGCTCGCCTGTCCGATTTATTTAAGTAGGCCTACGACTCGACCGACTGATCAGGCCTACGACTCGACCGACTAAACGGACAACACGAAAATATCTTCTTTGGTTCTTTCGGTAAAGTCACGTAGAATGAGAATAAAAAAATAAATTGATAAAATAAAATAACAATTTATTATTTTATTCTCATTCTACGTGACTTTACCGAAAGAACCAAAGAAGATGAATCCTTGCAGTCACGCAAAGCTTTAAATCGAAATTTAACACGAAAATAGTTGGGGGGGGGGGGGGGGAAAGTTCCCATGTGCGACGCTGGACTCGATGTGATAGGTAGGGGCTTGTTGGCTTCATTGAAGGCATCATCCGCATCACGCTGACCGAAGTTCTTAGGGGGTTTCCCACTTTCTGGAGGCAGGATGTGGGGCCGGCCACCAGTTTTAAAACGGCCCCAAATAATCGACCGCAAAAAGCGTTGATTATTTTTTGTGTTATATTTAAGTATGTATGTTGGACTTCTTTCGCACCGTACGTATCCAACTGTGCTGATCCCAGGTGCGGGGGGGGGGGACAACAAACTGGACACAAAAATAAGTTCTAAAGAAATTGGTTTTAAACTCGATTTTAGTCGATCAGTTGACCTAATCGACTACTCGTCCCGGTTCTCCTCGCAAGAGCAGGGTCAGGACCGTGGACACGTTACGCCTGTTGATTGAACCGCAATATCAAATGTGAAAGTTTCCATAGATAGGCAGAAGGCCCTTCCTTTGTAGGATAAGTTTGTGGCCAAAAATGCCACAGTCACAACTCACAGGCCCCCAGCCTCCGATCGCAGCCAGTGTCCCTGAAAGTGCTGTGCTCTTCTTTTGCCCAAAATTGGGCCACAGATGGTCTTGGAGCCAAAAAATATTGAGAGAACAAGTGTTTATTTCCCCGAGGAAGCAGTATTATTATTACCAGAATTGACAATAACTCGTAAATTATTCCCAAATTCCACTCAAAAAAGAATGAGGAAAATATATTTAATTTTGCTCTTTGATCAATACCAGTCATGGTTATATTAACTACAGTGGTTGCAACAACAAAAAACAGTCACGCTTTAAATCGCAGGCGTAGTTCAAGTCCTCGTTTAAACATCTCCAATGATTAGCACGATGTAGTCTCAAAGTGCGCCCCGCTCAATCTCAATAATTCTTCAAACCTTTTTTTTTAGTTTTACCAAAACCAGCGGCCATAAAGTTATGTAAGGGTTCCCGAGACAACACGTGACACTTCTCGGTTGAGGTTATCCGTCCTTTCTGTAATGGACAAACGTGTGGTAGTGCGGGTAAATCAATTATAAATGACACACGCTTCGATATTTTAAGTTATCTCCATTGCACAGGGCAAAGTATTGTTACTGCAGCATAATATTATTTCAGCGATATATATTTTTTTAAGTGTGTCGTGCTCTTGAATACAATTCAAATGTACACCTTCATTCTTTGCAATGTAAGAAAAAGAATGGACAAGTTACTTAAATCCTTCCCGCCACCCCCACGACACCACAGCTGAGTCGATCGGCAGGTCGCGCGTGGTGGGGTGAAGCGTCAAGACGTAAAGTATCGAGACGTCTTTCCAGCGTGGAAGAGTAGACCAAAATACCCTCCATAAAGCCTCTCCAGCGCTCCCTCTAGTGGAGACCTTTGAGTCAGCAGTGGTGTGAGCGAGTACTTGCAGGGCTGCGCCTTATATAAAAACAAACATTGAAATGGAAATTGTGTTATTAAGCATTATTACCGATATAAATATTTTAAGAAATACCTAAACAGCAAAAGTTTCTACTCGCGTTACTTATTTTTTTTGTACTTTATTTGCTTGGATGGAAACTGTTACTAATTTGGAAAAATACATGTTTAGATGTGGGCCCAGTGGAAACAGCCGAATTCGTGGAATAAATTCGCCGGAATTGTGTATGCTTCTTTCAAAAAACGAGCTCGTATATATTTAAAAAAGTTACGCAAACAACATTTACGTTACACTTTCTATAAAACCCTGAAAAATGTGCTCCTTGCCAATAAGATGAAATAACATTTATAGTTCCGCTTTAATATGCTTGAGTCGTGCGTAGCATGTTGTTTAGTCTTCGCAGCAATTCCAAATTGTGTAATAATTGGTTGTCCAATAGATAAACTTGCCCCGCCATAGGAACGTAGAATTTCCTCTACACTCAATGGCTTCGAACAAACAGGACATGATAACTCCCCCACACGTCCTTTGAACGAGTCACCAACGTTGACGTTGCGAAAATAGTTTTTAACTATTTTCACAACGTTAAATGTAATCACTGAAATTGGCAAAAACAAAAAAATTGTACACCTTGTATATTTGCACTTGATTATACAAACACATGCCAGGTCTCTCACGTAATAGCGATGGCTATATTTCTTTTGCACGGTCGACGTGGAAAAGTCCAGGCTAAAGATTATCCTCCTCTCTTCTTCAAATTACCACTCTACGGAGTATCTTCATAAATGCCATCGCAATGACCTCCATGGTTTATAGAATTCTACCCATCCTTCCCTGCTGTCAAAAACATTATTAAACACTCTGGATGGACCATTCCTATATTTGATATAATCTTGATATATGGTCACATTTGAACTCTTTACAGCTCTAAACGTCATTGCATTTTTTATCTCAATTGGCTCTGACAAGGCTAAAGAGCCCACCCATTAAGACAGGCTCGGTTTTCGCGGTCGTGCAGTAAAAAAAATTCAGGTTCTGGCACGGCACGCTCTCCGACATATCGCTGCATCTACTGGGAGCCTCAGTTCAGTGCCAGAACAAACCTCCTAAGCGGAGTAATGTCAGACATCAAGCCAAACAGCACGCGGCACAAACCATAAACTCATCGGAGAGTCGGTCCACCCATCACCTGCGTTCAGTGGCGAAACTAAATGATCATCTCAGGGGGTGCGGGCAATCAGTCAGGTGAGGCCCCAATATTTGATCTGTCTCGCACGGTCGCACCGAGGCTATTCGATATCGTGGCTTCTCTTTGCCTAATCACAATCGTGACGCTCACGGTCTCGAACATTTAACGCTGTAGGGGGGAGGCGCTCCGTCTGCGCGAAATAAGCGTTTTGTTCTTTGACACCGTTGTTGAAAACATATCTCGTGGTGGTTGTCAAGGGGGACCCAACTCGTAGCTTTGGCCACGGGGGGAGGGGGGGGGGGGCAAGGCACCCCCTGCCCCCCACGCTCGTTACGTCACTGGGTGCTGGGCTGCCGCTGCCCTCGCTGCTACGTTGTTGCCGTGTGCGCGGGGGTCACGGGACAGGCGCTGGCAGCGGAGCTGGAGGACCCGGCGGTGCTCAAGTCGCTGCTGCTGTCGCACGCCGTCAACAAAAGGCTGCTCTCCCGACACCTCAAGTCCGGCTCTGCGCTCGCCTCCATGCAGTCCGGCCGCTCCATCTACGTGCAGCAGTCGCCCAACGGCGTGAGTCGGCCCGCCCGCTTTTCTCTGTTCTCCTACAACGCGGTCGTTCGCTGCGTTCCCGCGAGAACACCGCGTTGTGGAGAAATCGCGTTATAATGAGCAATACTGTTATAAGCTTGCACGCTGCTGCGATGGTGGCGAACGGTGTGCTGCTCGTAAGCGTTTCTCTTCCCCGCCATACCGGGCTCCGGGCTTGCACCGGTCGGAAATCCAACAAGATCCCGCTGATTATCCCTTCAGGGAACCTCAAACAAGCAATCCGCCTGTTCGGTCGCGTTGACATTGTGCGCTTTTAAATCCACGAGATTGTCCACAAGTGGGGCAACATCCCCCGCACCGCGATGTTCCAGTTTCATGGGCAGGTTGTAAAATCAGCAGCGATTAAGGTAAAGTGTCGGATTGTTCTTCGCCAAACACTTGCTGTGGCCAATCTTCTGAAAAGTCCTCGATTCAGAAGCATAATCCCAAGGCATGCACGGCGTTGCAAGCGTTTCTGTGCGCCGTATATTCTCTGCATTATGAGACGCACTTTTTTCTTTTCGCTGTAATTCAAAGCGAAAGTTAACAGGGTGGCGTCTTATACTCCGGTAGGTGTGTGTGTGTGCGATAAGAATTGTGGAACTCTAAAGCACCGGACAGTTTTGAATATCAGGCGTAAGTTTGGAGTGCTTCTTACTTTTCGGGGAAACTTTATAATCCAAGGAATACGGTAACTGGTATCAAAGATGTGCCACGCGCCTTTCTCATACATGGTATAAATATAGCGCTGGCGTTTGTTTGTGGAAGATGGCAATCACTCGACGGCCTGCAAATGATGTTCAGCACATGTACACTGGTGCCTTCCTGCACGCCTGGTCATTGTAACACTCTCCCCGCTCCACGTCTCAGAGGGGTACAACCTTGAGTCAATGTGTTTGGATGAGGTGGGTGGTGGTGGTGTTGGTGGTGGTGATGGTGGTGGTTGTTGTTGTAGGTAGCAGGTAGGCAAGGCCACAGTGGGGCTATACACACGCGTGGGTTTCGCGTCGATGCGGGGGTTGAGGCTCCGTCGCCGTAAACGAGTCGACATCAGTTGTCTTCCTGCGCCGTGGGCGAGTTGGGGGGGTGAGGGAGGAGGCGGATTTACCACGGACACCGCCCCACCGTCGACCTTAGGGCTCGCGCGAAGAGGCTTCGACTAGTTGCTGAACGTTTTGGCTGAAAATATCTAATTGCTTTTTTTTTTCTGACAGATATTGCGATTTGATTTGCGATTTAAAAAAAAACAAGTCAAGCTTCAGTTCAATATTCATTGTGTAATAGATTTAAAACACGTGATGGAGCATTACTATCATGATACCATCAAATATATGAACTGCTCTATATATTCTGATGCAAGGATGATAACTTAAAAGATATGAATTGCTTCCAACATGTGTTTATTGAAATGTTTTAATTGAAATAGAGCAATCAAACATAGAACAATTGTTAAGTTAAATCAATGAAATTTCAAAAAATAAGAAATTCAAACATTTCCAATAAGAAATTAATAGGACTTTTCAAATCGCAAAGAAATCGCAGCCTTTGCGATTTGCTAATCGCATTGTTCAAAATTGCGATTTCGATTTGAAATCGATTAATCGTGGCGCCCTAGCTTCAACGTCCCGAACGAACGATGGTACAAAAAAAATGTTGGCAACCCGCGCCAAATCAGACAGGATTCACGGCGCCTAAGGACTACCGTCTACAGCTGTCGGCTACAGACACCATGGCGACGTTATAGACAAACACTGACGCGAGATTTACCCCCGCATGTTGCGAAACGCGCCTTCGGGGAGTTGTTTCGATATTACCACAATGTTTTTGTCGGCACGGGATGGCCCCGGCCAACGGGGGAGGGGAGGGGGACGGCCAAATGTACGTATGTGCAAAATATATATGTGTTGAATTTCTTTCGCACCATACGTAGCCAATCATGCTAAGAAAGGTGAACGCAGCCTCGCTTCTCTGCGTGTGAAACGCAACAGAGTTGAGTTTAAATTTTGATTTAAAGCTTTTGTGACCGCAGGGATTCATATTCTTGGTTCTTTCGGTAAAGGCACGTAGAAGGGAAACGATTACATAATAAAAATATAAAACAATACAATTCTCACGACGTTTCGACTGCAACACAAACAAGCAATCAAGCTTGTGTTGCAGTCGAAACGTCGTGAGAATTGTATTTTTTATATTTTTATTATTTAATTGTTTCCATTCTACGTGACTTTACCGAAAGAAACAAGAATAAGGGCTGAGTTTGTTGATTATTTTTGTCAAAGCTGTAAAAGACGATAAAAACCCCGTCCTAATGGGATAATGGTGCAGGCTGGAAACCCAGAAGTTTCAAACGAGGCAAAAACATGCGTAAAAAACACAGAGCCTTGCGTGCATTGTGCAAAAAAAATAGAATCAACATTTCCTGAAGAAGTGCATTGTGGTCCTCTTCAATCCCCATCTTCAATCCCCATCAAAAGAAAAAAAAAATACAATAACGTCAAATGTCGGTTACATTTGCTCAAATGGGTTTTGACGGTGACCCCTGCAACGCAGCTTCTTCAGGAAGAAGAACGCACCGAGGCAATGCGCTTTTGACAACTTTGTGATGTCTTGTTGAGCTGCGTGTTGCCTCAGCAATGTCGACCTGCGCGGAATCAGACGTGCTTCTGCAGCCGTCTGAAATGCGCCTCCGATTAGCGTGGTTGGCTGCTCACGGTGCGAAAGAAGTTCAACATACATACAGGCAATGTACGGTCGACCCGCATTGAGTGGACGCAAAGAATGTACACGCGAAAGGCCGCCGTCACACGCACCCCATGACGGACACGACACCCGCGACCGTCAGTTCGCTCACGACTTGCGCGACCCGGTTCATCTGCAACGCGATGTTTCATTTCAAGATAATGGGGTTACGTTGTAGTTAACATTCGCCTTGTGGCACGACACAACTCAGGGCAATCATCTGTAATAACTACGCAATTATTTTTTTCTCTCCCCAACTGCGGACTGTGTCTGTAATTACACGCCATGCCGTGTAATTACACGGTAACTCCATTTGCTTTCTTTTTACTTACGTGAGCCAGTTGTTCCGTGACCCGTTCTTATGCAAAGTCACGCAGCACGTGGCCGTATCCGAGCGCAATTTGTCAAATGGCGAGTGGCTGCTTAGAACCACAACACACGCACCCAGGCAAGCAAATTGCTTTTTTTGCCCGAGAGCGCAGATCCTGACGGTGAACTGCGTTCGCGTGATCAAGCCGAATATCCTGGCCACCAACGGGGTCCTGCACATGGTCGACGGGATCATCCCAAGGGTCTCCAACAACATCCGCAAAATCCTGGAAGAGGACAGCGAGCTGTCAACGCTGAAGGTCACGAACTCGTGGCACGCGCTCTCTCACCAACACCTTCCTCACCAACGCCCTCTCACCAACACCTTCTTCACCAATGCCATCCTCACCAACGCCCTCTCACCAACACCTTCTTCACCAATGCCATCCTCACCAACGCCCTCTCACCAACGCCTTCTCACCAACGCCCTCTAAACCAACACCTTCCTCACCAATGCCATCCTCACCAACGCCCTCTCACCAACGCCCTCTCACCAACACCTTCCTCACCAATGCCATCCTCACCAACGCCTTCTCACCAACGCCCTCTCACCAACACCTTCCTCACCAATGCCATCCTCACCAACGCCCTCTCACCAACGCCCTCTCACCAACACCTTCCTCACCAATGCCATCCTCACCAACGCCCTCTCACCAACGTGCACGTGTGCCCAACTTTAAGAATGAACACAAGTAGCCCCGAGCGCGCCCGACTTTGTCGGATCTCGGAAGCTAAAGCAGACCGCGCCTGGTTCCTGGCGAATGTGAACTTGCCTGGGAATGTCAGATGTCGTAGGCTTGGGCTGAGAGGTAGGTGCACAAGAGATGGTAGTACAGCAATGGATGTTTGAATCTACATATGTGGTGCTTAGTCCCTCTCATGCGTGTCTTGCCACGTGCAGCAATAAAACGAATTCATGGGAATTGGCCAAACGTCCCAATGTTGGTCGCGCCTGAAAAAAAGTGTTCAGGTTCGGTGAGGCTTTTGTGCGTAAAGGTCGTCGTTATTTTTAATGTAAGAAACCCAACCACACGTCAGCTGCATTACAGCTTTACTTTTGAATTAAATTAGACATGATTGTTGGGTTCTTTGTAGGGGTGGGATGATGCATCGATGCGTAGCTTAAGCTCAGTTCTTTGTATAAGAATCGATGGGTTAATTTTTTTGTATTCATATATGTATCTAGAATGTATTTGGTTCGTCACCCCGGCAGCCACTCGAGACTCGACAAAATTACTGAAATGTATGAAAAAAAATAGAATCGAATTGCTTTAGTTGAAACGCCAGCGAAAATGGAAAGGTTGCAGGCAAAGTGGTAAAAATATACCATCTCTCGTGCTTTGCATTGGGGCAAGCGCGGGAGTAGAGGTCACTTTAGGCACGTGTGTTTCGTCAGAACCATGCCAACCCAGCAAACACCAGAGAGCACTGGGACTGTTCGGTTGCAAATCCAATTCGAGTCGGGGGGGGGGGGGGGGTATTGATGCAAAACGTGATGTCAGCATAGCGAAAGTCAAACTGAGATTTGTAATAATACAGTCAGAAGATTTGATTACGTTTTCCTTTCGGTACACGAACCAAAACACGTGCCTGTAATGCAAGAGGAGCGGTTCTATGAAATCCCGATGTGGATGGCAACGTTTGAGACTTCACCAGAACATGGTCCAAGTCACTCCAAGGAGCTGATTATCAACAACAGCAGCTCATGGAGCAATTGCATGCAGTGTGGACTGCTGCTCGGGACTTAATGTGACTCCAACATTCAGTAACTGTTTCCCGTGGATGAAATATGAATAACATACACTCCTGGAACATGAATTGGTTGTTGTCAGAATGTAACTGTTGTGTTGTGGAAAACTTTCCCACGTGTTTTGCTTGCCATGGAGCGAAAGGAATGCATTTAACTATTGAATGGAATGGAAACGTAATAGAACACAGAATGAGATAATTTATACTTTTTGGATACTTCTCTCCTTTATTTTCACGCGAGATTCTGCCTTGGGGGTTGACGGAGATTGCCAGGATTTATAGCCAAGTAAAGAGCCCATTGCGAGCAGACAGTGTCAAAGCAAACGGCAAAGAAACCCAGCTTCCAGAGTGCAAACATTAAAAACACAGAGATTCAACAAATGATGCAGGTCTCACTAAAATATCATTGAGCACACGGAAAAAGTGTAAGCGCATAAACGCTAAGTTCAGACCAAACTAAATGCAGAGCCAAACAAAAAAGAAAATAGCATTGTGTCCTGTTTTTTTTTACTTTTTAAAATTACGATAATAAAATTGAAACACAGATTGAAACTTTAAATCAGATATCGATTTAAGAGATTCTATTGTTTTGTTTTTAATGGGAGTGAATCAGTGGCAAAATAGCGCACTGTGCTGTTAATCTGGTAACCTGAGTTTGATGACTCATCCTGGCCAGTGCCGTCTGAACCGGTCCACACTGGCCAGTGTGGTGAAGTATGGTTAAACAATCCACATGATCGACACGGCGTGGGGAGGCCTTCATCCAGCAGTAGATTTACATACGGTTGTAATTTATTTTATTCTTTTCAATCGCCAAATGAGACCAGAAGTTGGGTAAAGAATAAATAGATGATTCTTGCAAACAGGTTTGAGACTGCAAACAACGAAAAACAACTGAAATCAAATGGTTCATGGAAATTAAATAGAATACAGAGTATTACAATAACAAAATACATTAATATGCAGTGGATTATTACAAATGTTTCAAACAAAAATCCAAGAATAGAATTTAAATAATATCAACATTTAAATGGCATGATTAAAGAGGCCCTTTGTTGATTGGAACGCGTGCAGTTGGCGATCCAGAAGGCTGGGCTGATGGACATGGTGACCAAGGAAGGCCCCATCACTCTATTAGCTCCAACCAACGCGGCATTTGAGAAGGTTCCTGTGGACGTTATGGAGCGCATCCTGAAGGATCCAACCTCCCTCAAAGGTAAGGCCGTACTAGGAGAATGTATTCCACTACAGTCTCCAAAACTCATACAACACTCCCCCCACCCACGCTAAAAATGTGCCGCGAAGCTGCAGTGGCCAAGAAGCTGGACAAGGTGCAACAGGTTCCACCGGAGTTGCCCCTTCACGTCGGCATCTTTTAGCCTCCACCCAGTTCGTTACCGTACACGAGGGGTCCCCAACCCCCGGGCCACGGACCGCTACCGGTCCGTGGCCTGTTAGGAACCGGGCCGCACATCAGCAGGAGGTGAGAGCGGTGAGCCCGCGCGTGGCCCGCGCCGCATTATTTTATTATTTACCACTTCCGTCCGCGCCTCTTTCCCGCACTGCGCAATCGTCTCTGTCACAATTTGAGTATAAAGCCCACAAGCTCTAACCCCTAGTAGCCACGATGAGTAAACAACAAACTTCGCTGGAGAGATTCTTTGAAAAGGGGGAGAGACCCAATGATGAACCCCTCCCCCAGTCCGTGAAAAAATTGTTTTCCACGAAACCGGTCCCTGGTGCCAAAAAGGTTGGGGACCGCTACGCTGCGAAGGAAGTTCTAACATACGTACGTACAACTCCAGTCTCTATACCCGACCACAAACCACCCGTCCCTCTGTTATCATCATGTAGCACGGTTGGCTACGTACGGCGCGAAAGAAGTTCAACAAACATGCGTGCGTATTACTGTTTATTCTGCGCATTCCAAGAAGCCACGACGGTTGCCATCATTGGACCTAAACTCGGGAGTTGTTGTTCATCCAGCCACACGCTGAAACAGAAGACGAAAACCTCGAAATTAAATCACATACGGACAAAGATCACGCATAACAGCTGTAGCACCCCAAAGTCGTATATCCTGGGACGATGGTTTCGAATCAGACAAGTCATTTAAATAGTTAAAATTGGGTGTTTAAGAGACCCTTCTGAAATTTGTAATGTACATATTACTTATATTCTTTGGGTCTTTCGGTAAAGTCAGATAGAACAAAAAAACTAACAACAAATTATGACGTTTCAATCGCAACACAAGCCAAGAAAAAAGGACCCCCCCCCCTTCCCTCCTCCCCCGCCCCTCCCCCCTTTTCTCCTTCTTTCATCCTGATGACGATTGCTTGTGTTGCGATCGAAACGTCGTAGTTTTTTGTTCGTTTTTTTGTTCTACGTGACTTTACCGAAAGACCCAAAGAATATGAACTCCTACAGTCACGAAAGTCAAGATTTTACATTTTAATTACTCTGTGTACGAGTGGCAACCCTAATGTTGACCAATTATTTCCATTCGATCGGCTGTAGGAGCCAGTTGATGGCAGTCCACACAAGGTTTGAGCCACTCGCTTGTAAGTAAATAATTGGAAAAATAAATTGTGCAATTGAAAAACACATTCCTGCGGAGGGAGGAGCTGGTAGGAACGTTGGGTTGCTCGGCCAATGGCCAGGGTCAACGGCGGCACGTGGTGTATTCCGCAAATATGCCCGACTGTGAGGGTGGGTACAAGCTGGCGTGAGTAGGTTAAACGTTGAGTTTTATAAGGGCACCACGGGGTGACCAGCCCATCCCTACCTAGCCCCTCCCCACCCTCCATCTCCCTACCCAGCCCCTCCCCACCCTCCCCTTTCCACCCAGCCCCACCCCTCCCATTTCTGGATGCACGACGGACGGACGGACATAATAATCCCCTGTGGGCTGGTGGAACCAGGAGGTTCCTACCAGTATTATTGTTTCACTGTGTACGTACATAATTGGTAAAAATGTAAAACGTGTACTATACCAGGCATCATGGGTGTACGTAAATTTATAAACGTGCAACTCGTATAACCTATGTTATCACGAAGTTTGTGACTACGAATAAATGGCAATCAATTATCTTTTAGTCAGTGCTATCCTGTATCTCACCAGGAGATAAAATTCATGCCTGCTGAGGCACAAAATGCATTGCCTCATATAAGGGAATTCTGTATAATGCAACAATATCTAAATACACTTTAAATTTCACAAATTTAGACGATATTTAACAATAATCTTATACAAATTCAAACATAGCTAAGTAAGGGAGGTAAACTGCACTTTAAAATGTGCAAGATATAGAAGGCTGACTAGATAAGGCAAGGGAATTGAGAAATCTGCACAATTACCCTCTGAAAATGAAAACAAATACGTTAAAAATGTCTTTATGAACCAGGAAAACCATGTTAAAGGTTTGTTTTTAAGTACACTTAACCACATCTAAAGAGCATAATGACCGTTTCGAGTTCATATTTATTTTTTTTAAATTGTGGTGACTGCCGTTGCTGAATATGGTTTTATTTACAGGATACCCATACTTGGCTACAGATCACAATGTAAAATTACAGTTCATGTGCAGATGACATTTGAAAAATTGAAAGTTTTGGCCCAGCTTGTATTGTTATGACATTTGAAATGTATTCTTGCTATTAAAACTTAAGCATTTTGTTAAATATTTCAAGGCCAGTTTTTTTTACTTTGCACTGCACTGTCTGTGTGTTTTAATGTAGAGTAAACTTCGGTAGAATTTAAAAGCGGTTCATTCTTCCATCAACATCTGTGCCGCTTGCCTGCAGTCAGGAGCTGCCTAAACACTCCCGAGGGGAAACTTCGCGATGCATTTTGGGTAGCTTAACACGTGCTCTGGGCTTATTCGCAGGCCATTAGCAGACAACGGAGAACCCAGATAACAAACCCCCATACAAACAAGAACAGACGCAATTCACCGCTGTTACTTTCCTGATATCCCACATTGTTTGCAGGCAAATGCCACAGTTGTTAAGTCGTGCCAAATTTTGTTATAATAGCTGGAAGTCTGTGGTTTTCTTCATGACTGCTTAAAACGTTTCCTCCTACCAGAGGTTGAAATATTTTATCGGTTCACATGTTTTGAGCCACACAGGGATCGGAATACCACATTTCATGCCGCCAAATAAATTCAAAATCGGAACACAATCTGCATTATTATTGTGTTACGTAATTTCTTGCAGCTCACATTAACTCCAGTTTTTTTATATATATAAATAGCCATGCAGCGTATCTTACGTGGCAGACTGCTTTCTCTGTGTTATTGAGATAAAATGATGAACGACTCTTGATTATTCCCAATGAATAGGCTATGACCCAAGAAGGTTTATCGGTACCACCTGGGGTGTAAAATGGTAAAGTAACCACCATGGGCCGTATCTCGCCATGGATTATGATTTACACCACTTTCTAAAATTATATTCTCTTATTAAACATACTACCAGTGCCCACTCTTTGGTTCTTTCGGTAAAGTCCTGTAGAAAGAAAATAAATTAAATAATTTTTATTCAAAATTAAATAAATATTTCCATTTCTACGTGACTTTACCGAAAGAACCAAAGAGTAATTCATGCAGTCACGAAAGCTTCAATTACCAGTGCCCAATTTAAGACGCGTTTTCATTATCGGCTCCGACTGAATTTGCTATCATACAAATGGATGATCTCGTGATAGAATTCCTAAAGAATATAATTGTTAGCATTTGTCACCTGAGGCCGTACCAATAACCATTTTCAAGCCAGTGTGCCGAGAATGAGATAAGATCTATAATGGAGCTCAGATGCTTAATCTTTTTTTAAATGCACTTTCAAAAACAGCAACTACAGCCAGAATGCCGATAATCAAATTCAAATCCCATGACTCTGGGACTGATAAAAACATGAGTACCACTTTGTGGGAAGTTTCCCTAGGCGCGATAGACAAACTCTGATTTCCTCCCACTTGTAATAATATTCCAAAAAAAGTTACTGGCCAAACAACTCAAACAAAACTCTCCTGGAATGAATATTAAGAATTTTACAGCGATTTCCAGGGTAAATTCAGAAACGGTAAATCAGTCCATACAAATAAAACACCTCGTGTGTGCTTGTAAATGTAATACAATGTCATTTTTATTAATATCTTATCTAAATGTGACCCCATGTCAAAAGGATTTTGAGAAAATGTGCGCACTAAGTGATTTTGTAGAAGGAGACGGCCGATCGGGAACTGAGGAAAATAGGAAGATCTTGATCTGGAATTTTAAGGGGGGCTAGGGGAATCGATAGCATGGGTGGCTGAGGGAAGAGAATCCCCAGGCTGTGGGGGATACAACAGAGGAGAGTGAATTAACTCACTGAGCAGAGGTTGATCGGGAGGGGGCTTCGAAAGGGAATTGCGGTTGAGATGGGAAGACGTAACTAATTTTGATGTCGCAAACATTTTCATTCATAACTTGTGTTCCACCGAAGACAATGTTGACTAATGTTGACGAATGTCGATGAGCATTAATGAATGTCGATTTTAAAAAAAAAACTCAATCAATGGCTTTCAATTAGAACCAAGTGATAGTTAATCGATACATCGCCTTCCTGTTGATCGGGAGGCCCGAAACACAAAGCGAAACAAACCCACAGCTAATGTGACCTCACGTTCACTACTCACCCCGCCATCACCACCCGCCCGCCTGTCCGCCCGCCCTCTGACCCCTCCCTCCCGGCAGCGCTCGTCACGCACCACATCATCCGCACGGTGCACTGCTCCGAGGCCATCCTGAGCGGCTCCAGCGTGGACACGGTCGAGGGCTCCTCGCTGGTCATCGGCTGCGACGGGGACCGCTTGACCATCAACGCGGAGGCGGTGATCGAGCAGAAGGACATTGTGGCCACCAACGGTGTGGTGCACAAGGTCAGCGAGGTCTTCATCCCCGACTTGGGTGAGACGGACGCCGAATCCCGCGAACTTTCGCTTCGACTCACATCATTAGGATTCGTTTTGCCGCCATCTATGGAGTTTGAGTGTCTCTTTCTTTCTCCCCCGTGGTCGCGTGGATTTTCTCGGGGACCTCCGGTTTTTTTCCATCTCCACATTTAGAATCGACGTCACGCGTTTAGAGTGTTTGGTTGCTCTAAATTTCCACTTTGGTGAGATATCTATTTGTGGCCACGTGGCTTCTGAAAATAAAGTGAACACCTCAGTGGGCTTTACCTGGGAAGATAAAAAAAACATGTTTCGTTTTATTTGTTTATTTTTTTAAGTGATTTGTTTTCCTTTCCTACACGTTGCATTCCTTTGGTGTTTTTGTATTGTTTGTTGTTGTAACGATCGGACCCACCACATCGGATTCTTCGAGTCTAAATAAAGATTCTGATTCAACTTTACTTCAAAGCGGCACCCATTACTCAGGGGTTCGTTTCTCCCTCCATATATTCCAGAAAGCTGATAGGTTGCCTTCGAGATGTCGGGATTATTAGCTTAAGGCGCTGCCACCAGAGTACAAGTTACACCTATCCATAACAATTATTATTGTACCCAATATCCCTATAAGCCTACGATGAGGTTTGTAAAATGAATGAGGACAAAGTAAGATGAGATGAATATTGTGCGCCAAAATTGTTATTTATGCAAGTGTTCCGGACTGTTCCAGCCAAAATTAGTCACTGCAGCTACGAAAAGCAAAGGTTGTGGTCGAAAGGCCATGTATGTACAGTCGGGTAGCAAATTTGAGGTATAATATTCTTTTTAAACGAGGGGACAAAGCCTGGGAAAAACAAGACGTGTGGCAGCCCTAGCCACATCCCCATGAGCTCCACTTGAACTGCACTTTAAGCTGCGCCCGTTTCTGAAAGCAAAGGCTGTGGTCATAAGTAACCACCACATACGGTATAAATATACACATACACAGGGTCACCCATGTATAGATGCACCACTGGATCTAGTGACCCCCCCCCCCTCTCTAACTTTCTTCGCAACGAGCGAATGAAAAGCTGTCAAAGCAAAAGCCTCCTCGAGTGACAGACGAGAGTGATTAATTGCTACTCTGTGGGTGCATTTCTACCGCGTAGGTATTCGCCATGGTGCTGTGGAGCACTCCGATGTTTGTGTTCGGCTTGTCCCTCACGTGCTTCGGTTTGGTTGGGAGAAATGTGCAACCTGTGCTCTCCATAGGAACACTTTTGGAAAAGTTTTGGCTTGTAAGCTTCTTGATTGGAATGGCGTTGTGTAGAGCAAACGCACAGTAATTAATTTGTCGGTCACAAAGCCATTGTTTTGTCTTGACAGTTGGTGAACTGCGGATAAATGCCACCTTCAAATATCTATTTTGGGCAGCGCAAAGTTATACAGTACATGGTTTGGAGTTCGTAACCCCAGGTCGCACACAGGAGATATGGTTTGTAATTTATTTGGAGAGTATAGCGAAGGATATTTAACTTTCAATTTCCAAAAATTGGTAAACTTTTGGTAATTTCTTGGAGAAATTACCCTGGGCGGGTTAAGAGAGTGAACTGTCAATTCCCACACAAAATTGCCTCGGAGTAAAACGCTGCCAAATCAGTCTCCTATATACGCACCCTATAATTAGTGTATAAATAGTGACTTAAGACTAAACAGTTTCAAATCTAATTTCTTAACGTTTTTTTCCGCCTCTTGCTAAATTGTTTATCTTTCAACTTCCAAATCAATTCCAGAAGTTTTCTGCACTTTTCAAAATCTTTCTAAAACTGCGCTTGATAATACGTAGCACAGACTGAAATAATACCGGGGGGATAAACGCCTACACAGGCTGTTTTTGCAAAGCATGCGGGACTTTATTTTTCAACGTGCTTTTGTTTTGTCCCCCGAGGATGACGATAATGCACACGCAGTACGACGTACGAGTAAAATGTGTTTACAATCAAGTTTGTGCGATTACTCTTTCAGCCAAGACCGCCATAGAGCTCACACAGACCGAGGATCTATCCAAGTTCTCCAACATGTTTTCTGAAGAGGGTCTCCAGGCTTCCCTGAGGCCCAATGTGGCCTACACGCTCCTCGCGCCCAACAACGAGGCCTTCACCGGTAAACAGGGCCTTCAACTGCATCCTCCCCTACTAAGAACAATAATAATCATAAATGCACTGTTTTACATGCCAATATTTCAGGAATTGGACGCAATGTTCGATTGAGTATGGAGCCAGAGCTCAAAGTCCCTCGTAAGCCAGCTGAATATGTTAGAGTCTGAATGAGTGAGAGCCTGTATGAGTGGGGGCCTGAGCGTGAACTAGGTGAGAAACAGAACAGGTGAGGGCCTGGACAGGTGAGGGCCTGAGCCAGGTGTGAGTGTGAACGGGTAAGGGCCTAGACAGGCAAGACTCTGAACAGCTGAAAGCCTGAACCAGGTGAGAGACTGAACAAGTGAGGGCCTGGACAGGTGAGGGCCTGGACGGGTAAGGGCCTGAACCAGGTGTGAGCCTGAATGAATAAGGGCCTAGACAGGCGAGATTCCGAACAGCTGAAAGCCTGAACAGGTGAGGGCCTGAACCAGGTGTGAGCCTGAACGGGTAAGGGCCTAGACAGGCGAGATTCTGAACAGCTGAAAGCCTGAACAGGTGAGGGCCTGAACAGGTGAGAGCCTGGACAGGTGAGGGCCTAGACAGATGGCAGCCTGAATAATTGAGCCTTGAGCTGCTACTTCCAGGTGGCTACTGCTTCGAGGCTGTGTTTGTGCAGTGGGAGAGAGTTCCAGATGGCCTCGCTCACTGCGTTCCGTAACCCCATTGAATGACTGATTAGTCTCTATTGCACAAAATAAAACAAACAGCTTTAACGAGACTGCTTCACCTGAAATGTTTTGGCAAAATAAACTGAGTGTATGTAAAATTAGCTCATTTATAAACAATAATTAAATAATTGAATTTATAATAATCAGCTGATCAGTCATTTAAACAGAACACAAAGCCATGTTGTAAGGGACACATGGTAATTACATAAGGACTGGCCTGTTGCTATTATTTCTCTCAGTTTATTTGCTGGCATATTTATCATTATTTTTAAGGTGATGCGCGATGCTGCCATGGTGTGACAGCGCACTGGTCTTTAAATCCAGATGTCACAGGTTCAATCTCCCAGTGCGGTACTCGAAACAACGGTACAGGAATCTTAAATTCACCCCCTTACCTCTGTCTACCCAGCAGTATAAATGAGCGCACCACGGCTAGTCTGTCGCATGTGATGGGGGTAATGGCCTGTTCTAAAACTCCTGGCCAGCATGGAAGGGTATGCTAAATACCCTCTAGAGAAGTGTTCTTCACACATTTTCAGTGCGGGGCCACTTTCACCCACAAGACATCATCAGTGCGAGGGCCCCCACACATTTGAAACCACCGTGGTTTAACAGCACGACGATGATGTGGGATTGTTTCACACTTGTGCATTGTCGGGGGCCGCAAGTCAGGGGCCGCACTAAAGGCCACCAGAGCCTGTCAGTGGCCCGCAGGCCTTGCAATGAAGAACACTGCAGTAGGGGGGTTACCTCTATATCTCAGGGCTGCACCTTTACCGTCTAGACTTATTAGGGCCATGAGAGCAACCACACAGTGGACGACGCTTGCAGCTCTTATTGGTCGCGACACGACGACCTCCCCCCCCCCCCCCCTTTTTGAAACGGTTTTGCCCACAGACAACACCATGCAGGAGATGTCCACGAACACCCGCGACATTCTGCTCAACCACATCATCAAGAACCAGCACTCGCTCTACCAGCTGTACGGTGGGCAGACGCTGGACACCCTGGGTGGGCGGAAACTGCGCGTGTTCGTCTACCCGACCGTAAGTGGGCGAGCACGTGGTAGGGAGGCCACCATATTAACCCGTACTTCATGAGCTGCATGTCTTAGGGTTCAACGTACAGGACATTAAAACGGAGGGCAAATCTCCTATGCTGGTTTCGTGTTTGGTACTTGCAAGATTGGACTTAGAATGTAGCAAGACAGCAATGGAGATTAGAGCTGGGCTATTTCGATTATTTACGTGATCGGTTACTGTACTCGATCGATTATAAGTTTGATTGCTGGACTAAGCCGAAAACTAAAATCACAACTGGAAAAATGATCAGGCGTGTCACACTGGGCGTGGCTTATAGGGGGTTTCCTGCCTTCGGAAGGCAGGGTGTAGGGGCGGGTTCGAGTAATTTAATGCAAAAAAAATGGTTCGAGTAAAATTTGGAGTAGATCAATCGACGCATTCGGCTAATTATCCCAGCTCTGAATGACGGTGTCGACTGGAAGGGGAGGTTGCGATGGGTGGGTCCGATGGACGGGGCACATTGGCAGAGCAGAGGAAGGCAGATTACTGAGACCAGGCACTGAAGTATTACCCAGAGGTCAGTAACCGAGGGGGTGGCCCGTAGCCAGATCGTGGGACACTTTGAGAGCATCGCTTGCGGGAGGTCGGGTGCCGACTGCGTAGCACGTGTGGATTCTGGCAGAGGGAATAAATTGGCAGCGGCATCAAGAGCATTGGCCACGATGACCCCTCCAAATGTACCTTCAACTACCAGCATTGCTGTTATGCATCCATAGTTTCAATTTGAAAAAAAATACTTAAGTATACTGACCGGTTATCTCTAGTCAGTTACGTTTTCTAACCCAGCTGATCAGTGTGTGTCAGTGAGTCATAAATACACGTTTACCTGATGGTAAAAGCTCAATTTAGTTTCTATTAATATTAAGTGTTTGTGTTTTCGCTCAGTGTCTCTTCTACTCAATTATAAAATATATAATTCCATGAGAAAAAATATATGCGGACAATCTGTTATTAGTTCTGTGTTGGTACTTCTTTAAGAGGCACTGTAAGCTCAAGTAGCAGATTTGCTCGATTTGCTTTCCATGGTCTGGAATTCCCTTTCCCCAGCCATCCCTGCTGTCAACTTTCCTGTGCGTGTGTAAGTCAGAGACTTTTTTGTGTCCCCTGTGACTCATTGCCTCTTCCTATCTGTAATACGAATACGCCCACTGTTCTGTACATCACCTTGACGCACGTTTGCATTTAGACGCTTTATAGACCCACATCGTCTTCTTTGGTTCTTTCGGTAAAGTCACGTAGAATGAGAATAAAATAATAAATTGATAAAATAAAATAACACAATATTCTCACGACGTTTCGGCCACAACACAAGCGGCCTTCATCAGGTGAAGGGACGAGACTGTCTGGTAGGACAGCGCTGGAGTGAAAAAAAAGCCACGTTCAGATCACGACCTTTAAGCTGTGTGAGAAGAAACAAAGTGCCTTGACAAAGGAATTAGCATATAATTTAGCATTGAAATGGCCGAGTGATTAGCTTGTGACTGGTCACAGAAATGGCTATGTTAAAGTTAAAGCATACACATCCGCAGAGGCACCCCTTGACAAAGGAATTAGCATAGAATTTAGCATTGAAATAGCTAAGTTAAAGCATACATTCTACGTGACTTTACCGAAAGAACCAAAGAAGATTAATCCTTGCAGTCACGAAAGCTTTAAATCGAGACCCACATCGTGTTGAATAGTTTAATCAGCGCTGTGCTGTAGGAGTGGCGTCCATTGTGTTGAGGTACTGTCCATGGGAACACTAAACAGTACACGGGCGTTTTCGCGTCAAGAGCCAGTGCGTTAACTCTTAACGTCTTTGCTATAATCTCAACAGGAGATTAACTTCCCGTCGACGGGCAATCCTCATAAATGTAAAATAATCTTCCCTGTAGGCATTTGCAACTGAGATGTATGTGCCTCAGTGGGTCAATTCATAAAAGAGAAAACAAATCCTCAAATAAATTATCTGAAAAATAGAGCCTGTCTCAGAACTACGCTGTTTTACAGAAAAAAATAATTAAACCAACACTCGAGTTGTCTGACTTCCTCCACCAAACTGGAACTTTTCCAGACATTGTTCTGTGCCGAACAGATGCTGGGTCTATAGCTCCAGCCTCCGCATGCAGCGAGCTCACAACCCCCACGCAGGGCTGGATTAAGTTTGATGGGGGTCGGGGGCTATTTGATTTTTTGGTGCTCCTCTTCGTATATTCGATGCCTTCCCTTCACTCTTTTAACCACCACCCTCACCCTGTGCCAAACACTGCACTGTTATTCACCTCTATTATTTTTAATGGGTTATTCGAATTGAAAAATGTATTAAAATGTTAAACAAACAATACGTGTTTTTTTTCATATCGGCACTTAACTGGTAATAATACATTATGAGACCTCCTTTGCCAGTAACAAGACATAGTAATAGGTTTTTACCCTTTTATCAAACATGATTCCTTGTATAAAGGTATCAGTTGTTGTGCCAGATAAAAGGGTAAAAACCTGTTCCTATACTGGTAATAATACACTTAGCGATGCTATGGCTTTCATGATCAAATTACCTTTAGGATTTATCACAGTGCCACGGCACTGCGTTTTGACCAGGGCTTACATTTTCGGGGACACCCCAACCCCTCCCTCTCCCTTCCCCCTCTCCCAACAGCTCAGTCCCAGACAGCTCCAGCAGAAATTAAGCCATTGTTTTGAAAAAAATTTTTTAAAGCAGTTTATTCGCACATCCATTTTGGCGAAGGATGGGGCCCTCGAAATCCGGTGGCCACATCCTGCGGCTCCTGAAGAGCCCGCGACCAAGCCGGCTCCACGCCGGAGCGATCAGCCGCGCAGTCGAACGGTGCTCAAAATCACGCGGCTTAAGCGGTGCTCCTGCAACTGCCCTGTCTCCCCTACATCCGATCGAGCAGTTCCACAGCGACGTATTCAGGATTGTAACGACAGCTCGCAAAATGTGCACGCCACGCGGTGACACGCAAATTGCCGAGCGGATCGACGGTTGAAAGCAGAGCCTGTCTCCGCTGTCACCAACCAGCAGCAGAGACGTCCACGCGTGCAAGCGATTCGGTTGCACGCGACCAAATTGCGCGACCGACCGATCGCTCGCTCGGGTGTGGGCCCCGGCTTTGACCTGGACACCACCTCCCCCCCCCTCCCGCCCGCCCGCCGCCATCTCTCCCCAGGCGATCTGCATTGAGAACGCGTGCCTGGAGTCGCAGGAGCGCACCGGGCGGCGCGGGGCCGTGCTCGTCATCAGAAATGTCCTGCGCACGCCGAGCAAGAGCATCATGGACAGCCTGGAGAGCAGCCAGCACTTCAGGTCGCAGAGCGCAAAAGAGCCACGAAGCGGAATCAGGGATTGCGGGGAGGGGAGCCGAGGGTCGGTCGGTCTGTCGGGAGGGCCGTACCTGGCCCCTCGACTTTACACGTCACGCCTCTACGGCCCATCATTGCATTTCACGTGGCCCGCTCCCACGTGGGGGCGACCACTTCAGATGGACCGCACATAGGGTTTCTTGCTCCGGTGAGGTTCACGAGACCCGGGGACGTTTGATGGGAACAAGAACACCTCACAATAAAGTCAATGGGACGAACTACATATAAAGCCGTTGTCTCAAGTGGTGCAACGTCACGCAAACGATGAAACCATTTATAGATTTCCCAGGACGGCTACCTCAAAAAGAGGACGATGCTGGGGAAATCAGGGCAGGAGGCGACCCTCTCCGCAAACGATATGTATTTGTCACTGAAAAGATTTTAGCGGCACTGATTGGGTACTGGACGTGAATATTTTCAACCTAGAAACCCTGTTTCTCAGTCGACACACATGTTACTTTGTGCATTGTTATTGCATAACGCTAAAGTGTGTGTTAATGGTAATGCGTAGCCCCGCCAAAGGTATTTGAAAGTCCTTTTCAGCCCCCATTGAGGAAAAGGTTCCCCACCGGTACGATAAATTAATGCGAAACCCAATGAAACAAATGTCTCATATCGTGTAGAAAACTACTTGGGCTATATTGCGATTTAAAGCTTTCGTGACTGCAGGGAATCATCTTCTTTGGTTCTTATTATTTTATTCTCATTCTACTTGGGCTATGTCTCAGGGCTCTCCGACATGAGTTTCAAAGTTTGCAACTGAAAGTCTTTGAAATCGTGGTCCATCACTCCATCATAGCAGTCCCATAACAATTACACCCCACCCGTCGTCATTCAATACATTGTCATGAGTCAGAGTTGGTCTTCGGCCTGAAGATTTATCAATAAAGTTATTTTATTCTAGTTTTCATTTTAGTTTTTCTTGATGACGTACACGCACGTCGTCGGAACGTGAAAGGGTTAAATAATATTAGACCTCTGCGCTACCCAGCTATCTCTTCAAAGAGATTCTTAGTGCACGGTCACATGTAGCTGCTTCCGGTGATGGTGTCGTCAAGGGGAAATCCCTGCAACTATCCTTCCCTAGTTACGGCACAAGGAATCCTCGTTCTGAGTACTGCAAGTTGAGCAGCAGGGAGCTCGATTGGGGTCGGACGGAGAGAGCTGGAGCCACGGACCTGCCCTTGCACGGAGAAACTGGAGAATGTGTACAATAATCTTGATTTGAAGCTTTCGTGACTGCAGGAATCCATACTCTTTGGTTCTTTCGGTAAAGTCACGTAGTTAGAAATAAAATAAATATAACCTCTTGCCACGGCAGCTCTCTCGCCCACTTCAGTAATTTTTTCTTGCTGTGGTTGTCCCACCTGATGAAGATTGCTTGTGTTGCAATCGAAACGTCGTGATTTGTTTTATTTTATTTCTAACTGCGTGACTTTACCGAAAGATCTAAAGAGTAATGTGTACAATAATTAAAATGAGTACAACAACGATGTTTGGTGGGTGCAGCATTTTGGTGGAGCTCATAAAGGCGGCCGGCCTGAAACAGCAGCTTTCCCGATCGGGGACTTTCACGATCTTCGCCCCGACGAACGAAGCGTTCGCATCGATGACCGAGCTCGAGATCAACGCGCTGAAGGGTAAGGCAGCCCCGCGCACCTCACTTGTGGGCAGGGCTGGATTAACGCAGCGGCTTCCGGGGCCACAGCCCAGGGTGGTTGAAACGAATTCTACGGTGGCGCATGATAAATCCCACAGTGGTGTATTTTTTTAATGAAAGCCACAGCATCACTTTGTGTAATACTACCAGTTATGAGCAGAAATAAAAATAGCTTTCTTCATTGTAAATTTTATATAGTTTTACTTTTCGTAAATACAGAGCTGAAATAACCAAGGAAAATAACAGCATTGTGGTGGTGAATGAGTAAAGAAGAGGATTGAATTTACAGAGGGGCTCCTTAAAACCACAACAGCCCCCGTCAATTAAATCGGGCTCTGCTAGTACAGTAATCAGCCTTCATTAACCGGGTACACACTCCTCTGCATAAGTCATAAGAAGTTGTTTGCTGTAATGTAAAGCCATGGCACTTGCAAACTCTTGCTATGATAACTTTCCGTTACAGAGATGTCCAGGAAAACGGGATGGGAGTTGGCTACATGTTTGGAGTTTTTTTTCTCAAGACCATTGAGAGGCTTGTAATGGTTAAAATCAATTGCCTTGTTTTCCCCCTACAGCTGTTCCTTGGCAAGAGGGATTCGTAAATAAGTGTTCTGGCTTGCAAAGGCATACACATTGTGGTTCATATTGCAGAATGAAAACCAACACCACAAGCTACGTATGGCCGATGAGAATTCTGGGCTGTCGACCAAAAAAACCTCACTTTGCTAAAAACAGATCAAAACAATTTTGTTTTTAATCCTAAATTATCAATACTACCGAACCCCCAATTGCCAAGTATATGACTACATTCTCTGTCTTGTGTTAGGTCTGATTATGGAGGCGATTATTTTCCAATGTACATTCTGAAGGGAGGCCACAAGCTTCATGTGTGGTCTCGGTACTGGCTGTTTTAAAGGTGGCCAAGAGTACAGAGCAAGCCTCATTCATGCTCGGAAACATCAAATGCAATTGTTTCCACAGGCTGATTGGTTAGATTAAATGTTGGTGTGTGTCACAGTTGGGGTTAACAAGTTGCAATCGTTAAAATATAAATATATTTGTTTCGTTTCTTGAAACGATGCTTCATGAAAACTGCCATTGTTAAAGTCGTAACTAAAACATACAACCGCTTAGCAAGGGTTGCTCCCGCAAATTGCCTCAATATACAGCCATATCGCTCCGTGTGTTCTCTGTGTTTAGCGCACGACTCAATGCATCAGCGAGTTCCCCTGCCGCTTATTAAATTGTCCTGAGAGACGCAGCAGGAGAATTGCCCACAGTTTCTCCCATTTGCAGAGCTTGCAGCTGGGCATCACCCAAAAAAAAACCCAAATCCATTGCAAAGCTGGATCTACACAAACATCATAGGAGCACCGTTCCAACACAAGCGACACATCCTTGCCATTGCTCTGGTAGGGGAAAGAAAAAGAGCAACTTCTGATAGAAGCACACTTTGATATAAGCACAAACTTGAACTTGCTCCCCAGGGAGTGTGCGAAATGACCAGCCTTATCCTGTGCCCCCCCCCCCCCCCTTGGCTCACATCATCACTGGCAGAAGTGACGGATGCTCCAACCGTCCGTCACTTCACTGTGCATTCCGGATATGAAACTGCCTCCCCTAAACACATTATCGGCGATATCACCGATCCTGGTCTTCAAGTCCTTCAAATGTCGAGTACACACATGGACATCTCCTAACTTCACCGCACGCCTTGAACCAATGATTCTGCCGATTAGATGTACTAATGTGTGATACGGCTATTGTTCACAATTGCACCAAATTAATAAATGAACGCCTCATTGTCCACTTTCCTCCCCGATCGCAGCTGACCCAGACCTCCTGGAGAACATCCTCAAGTTCCACATGCTCAATGAGGTCGTCGTGAGCGGCGGCATCGCCAACAGGGTGACCAACTTCCTGACGACACGTCTCGGAGGATCCTTAGAGGCCACGACGGTCAGAATGTGCACCTCCACCGCCACCACGCAATCATGCAAACTCCGGTCATCCTCGCAAGCAGCGGCTTCTTGATAACTATCGGACAAAGACGGCCACTGCATCGCTCGCTCTCAGATGCCCCTTCTGCGGCCGTCTGGAACGCTCTTCATTCCGATAATAGGAAGCCGCTGGAGCTATGCACTTGAAACCCGCGGGGAGAACATGCAAACTTGATAAATACAGACGTCAGGATTGGGATCGAACCCATGGGCTCCTTTATACCAGGGGAGGTAGTTAACATCTCACCACCGTGCCACCTTTCTCGGAGCATATCACAGTAGAACAAAGGATGTTGCCGCAGTGTTCTGTGTACATGACGTAGCGCGGCAGCAGCCTACAACAGCTGCTTTATGCATGGTGGGTCCAAGTGCGATGCAGGCTCAAACCAGCTTAGCTTCTCTGGAGATTTGACGAGATCCGGTGCAACGGGGTGATTAAGCCACCTCCGATAATAATGTTGTATATTACGATGTTATTTTGAATTGGTGATTGCCTTATCTTGTGCGGTGTAAACATTGTGGCCGTTTTTGTGTCATCGGGCATGCGCTTACATCGGCGCTATTCTCCCGTCTGCCCAAATCACACAAAAAAAACATTCTGCCTTGCCGTATATCTCAGGGCGTGCGATGCAAAGTGGCTAAATTAACCGCCGTAACGATCCTGTGCTGCACGAGCTGCTTCCCGCTGCAGCTGTTTCGAAATGTCCAGCGGAGTATCCGGAGCCTGTTTTCCTTGGAAACCCAGCACAAGTGCCCGACATGAACTCCAAACTCAAGCTGCCGCTGTCGGGGGTCTCTTGGGGGGTGTTTTTCAGCTGTGGCTTAATCGTCCTTTGAGCAACAGTGACAAAAATGGTTCACGCCAGCGCCGTGCCATGAAACTGGCAACATACGATGATTTTGTTATTGTTGTTATTTTTAATATTTGTTTTTCCCGGT
Organism: Petromyzon marinus; assembly: GCF_048934315.1. Taxonomy (NCBI): domain Eukaryota; kingdom Metazoa; phylum Chordata; class Hyperoartia; order Petromyzontiformes; family Petromyzontidae; genus Petromyzon; species Petromyzon marinus. The sequence goes on from NC_133684.1 coordinate 4,603,333, forward strand.
GTTTTTTCGAATTTTATTAATTTTCGTTCACATACGTGTAAATATTTGGTTTGGCCATTTCATTCCGTAAATGTGTTTATTTTCACTGCTGTTATTGCATACCTTTAACATTTTACAGATATTAGCCCCGGCAAATTTGCATTATAGACCTGGGTGAAGTACTCTTCTGGAATTTATGACGACATTAAAAAAAACTTCCAAGGCAAGCAAATAAAAAATCCACAGGGCTATTAAATCAGTAGGCGCAAGGAGGGCCACTGGTGATTCAGAGGGTACGTAAAGTTACAGCCCTTTGAAATTCCACCGCTGCCCGAAGGCTTCCCCATGCTTACGTCAGTCACGGAGATGTATTGGTCAGTGAGGGCCGAGTTGGTGAAGGAGAGCCGCCAGTGATAATCGTACTCTTTGGTTCTTTCGGTAAAGTCACGTGGGTATAAAATAAATCACGACGTTTCGGGCGCAAGAGACAAGCGTCCGGCATTTTTTTCCACCTGATGACGGACGCTTGTGTGTTGCGCCCAAAACGTCGTGATTTATTTTATTTTTCTACCTTACGTGACTTTACCGAAAGAACCAAAGAGTGTGGACCCCTGCAGTCACGAAAGCTTCAAATCAATATTGAGTTCGAATCGTCTTTGGCTTCTCCAGTATCATTCAGGAGTGGCTACCACTCCCGCCAGCGCCAGTCGAAACAACATCGCGAGTTTGTTTTTCTTTCTATTCCCGCTTCTCTGCCCACCCAGCGGTGTAAACGGGGACCCCGCGGTCGGTCAGGCGGTCGCGTGTAGTGAGGTAAAGCGTGGGCACTGCCACCTCGTTTAAGATGTCTGCCCCGGCATAGTGGGCCAAATGCCCTCCAAAGGTGTTCTCTTGAACTCCCTCTGGTGGGGGGCCCTTCTCCCAGCGGTGGCGTTAGCAAGCAAGTGCAGGGCTGCGCCTGTTTTCCCTTCACGAATGCTGTCCACAACGGTGATGCACTCTTGAGCAAACCACTGCGCCCCAGGGGGTGGGGGAGGGTTACGCGGCAAAGCCCAAACTCCCCAACGGTACACAGCACAGCTCCGCAGCTAATGACAAACACGTGATGACCGTCCCCTGAACCACGTGTGGAATGCAAGCAGTGAATTGGAACCGGTTCAATTGCACCGGCTGCGTTCCTTACATTTGGAATCGCTGATGCTTGGGAAGATTCGGGCTCTGAGTAGTGGAAATTGTTGCTCCCCGTTGTGTGGTGTGTGGGGATGCAGAAAGCAATGTTTTCAGTCGCGCGATTGCACTGCAGATCCCAGCATCCTGTACGCACAGCATTGACTAATGTATTCAGTTTGTTGACGCATTGTATAATATGCAATGTAATATACTATATTGTACAGCGTATTACGTGATAGACTTTGTAACATACTCGGGTTTGTAATATACTATTTCCTGCACCTCCGATTTGCACGGTTGGCTACATATGGTGCGAAAGAAGTTCGACATGCAATCGTTTAAACAATCTGAGGGAGGAATTAAATCGCTCCGTGTGCAGGCACGAGTCGGATTATTACATCCCAGGATTACGAGAGGTGGCGACGGCCTGGGCAGTCATCCATCAGTGGATTGACCATGGCCGATGGTGATGTTGAACAATTTTTCCCCCTCCACACCACTGTGGAAATCATATCACGATCCAGGGCTATAATTCAAATGAAAGCATTAGCTATTTTACCTGATGTTGGGGTAGTGACCGAAAGCACCTCCAGTGGCCACATTTGTTGGCACGAGCCAATCACATTCAGCCTGTAGGGATCGTATAATGTCAATTCTTACACACGATTTGATAAATATATCATGAGCTTCATGATCAATATGAATGTATTGATTGATGTATCGTTCCACCATTACAGATCAGGTGGACCATGTTGATACAAATTTTCTTGCATAGAGACCGGGACAATTACATTTATTACATACTCATAAAACACACAGGTGAGTTCGGGGTAGTCATCACTGTTTTTAATTCAGTTAATGCCACCGACAACAATTGCCAAAAAAAAAACTGTTGCGAATGTTTCACGTTGAATCGTGATTACCGTGAATCTGTTTAACGACTGAATGTTTCGAACCATTTGTTTGTATACACGCCTGGAGTGGACTGGGTTCCTCTGATCGTTGACCATGCATCAAATGCGAATTTACATTGACTCTGTTTTGCACATTCCACAGAAAAACGGCCACTGCATGATCAACGGGAAAGAGCTGGATGAAACGGATCAGATGGCGACAAACGGAGTGATCCATTCTATCAACACCTTCTTCAGGCCCAAAGGTGAAGTCGTTAACCCTTCTTATACCCAAAGTGCTTCCGAGTGCCAAGCCCATGCTGTTTAACGGCTCTAGAAAGCGACGGAGGGTAAAGTTGCAGCCCTGAGATGCCCTACACCCACCTCTTACAAAGATGTCAGGCCGGCATGACAGAGGTGACCAAATGCGTTCTCAAAGGGCTGTCTATAGTTCCCTCGTGCGAAGGTGCTTCCACTGAGCGGTTACAGGGGCCGTGCGTTCGCCTTCTGCTGATTGTTTTTTTTTTAAAGCTCGGCGCAGTTTTGCTCAATGAGCACACTCGAAGTGCCCGACAGCGGGTTTGGCGAGACCTTCACGGGGAAACTAAGACCGCGGCCTTTGTCCGCCCGGGTCTGGTGCAACGTTCTGCTGCGCTTCCGTTTATCGTTCGCAGAGGTCAGTGGCGTGTCCTTCAACTACGTGCACGGCATGGTGAAGGTGACGAAAATCACGAGGACCTTCCAGAGTTACACCGTCACGACGAGCAAGAGCAAGAGCAACTCGAAGCGCTCGGCTCTGCGGCCGGCCAAGGCTCCCAAGAAGAAGCCAGTGGAGAAGAGCTCCCGCGCCAAGTCAAACAGCAAGCAATAGAGAACACACTCCGCCGTATTTGGCCGGTCTTGTCAAGTATAAATGTCTCTTTTGGGGGGGGGGGTTATTGTGTGGGTACGCGAGCATGTTTGTGTGCGTGCGCAAGATATGGTCATTTGTTGCAACGGAACCGTTTGGTCGGGTTCAGCTTGCGTTCACATTGTCGCCAAGGGTCGTCGTCGTCATCATCTCGTGCCAGTTTTGCTCAAAGGGACCTGCCTCTGATGAATCTGACGTGTGAAAGGTAGGTGGGTAAAGGTGCAGCCCTGCACATTCTTACCCGTGCAACTGCTCGTAGAAGGACCTCCGCTAGAGAGAGCTGTAGAGATCCCCTCACCCCGGATATGTGGCCTACGTTCCCACGCTACACTTAACGCTAACATAAACCTGATCAAACGTTCACTCTCAAATCTAAGCACTCAGCCCCATGGTAAGTGTTTATATAAATACCAAAACAATTATTGACTCAGAGGAAGATTATTTGGAACAAAAAAGCATACGGCAACACACTTTTAAATCTTTTTTTTTCAAACTCGTAAAATGACACACGGTTCTGAGGGATGGACTTTTCAGTGCCAACGTGGATAGATAACCAGCATCGGGGGCAGCGGCCGGGAAGGCGAGCAGGACCGCAGGACCACCTCACTTTCTCTTGAAATAAATAAACAAGCTTCGGTGCTCTGCATGGCCAAGACGAGTGAATTAACGATGCTACCGCAGGCGCAATGGCCCACCGCCCATACCCTGCAGCACAAAGCGTCACGTCGAAGGCAGCATGCGGGAGTGCAGACTGACCACCAGTGGCACTCCGACGGTCGTCAAAAGAATCTGAATCGGCGATTTCCGGCTCAAACGAGCATCGATGCGGTGCTCATCTCCCGTTTACAGCCCTGAGCTGGTGGTGTAAATTCCACGTTCATGTGCCGGGGACAAGTATGTCCGTACGACAACCACTGTTGACTAACTCCACAGCGTGGTACTCGCGTAGTGTTGTGGACCCTGGAGGGATGGTCGGCTGACTCAACCCCCCCTGCATCTACCACTGAGCTACCTGGCCAGTTCGTTGCCTCGGGGTCTCCAAAGCACGACACTTTATTGTAACCTTAAATCCTGATTCGCCGTACACAGACACGATAGCCACTTATATCACTCGTTTCCCAGGCAAAAGAATATGCATGTTAGTGTGTGTTAGGTTCTTGGCTTTACGCTATCAGATTTTCAAACTGACCTCGACCTATCTACTTGATGCCGACTCCATTTCATGCAATCCGTGCATTAGCACGGTTAGCTACGTACGGTGCGAAAGAAATGCAACGTACATACGTTGTTGCCAATCTGTCTCAGACCGGCAGCTTCTCCCAAAGTTCCTGGGAGGGGTCATCGATCCACTGTTGGATGAGGGCCTCAAGCTGTGTGGGTCATCGGCGTGATTTGACCGTGCCTCGCCACGCGAGTCAGTGCAGATTGGTGTAGGCAGGCGGCATTAGACGTTGGTGCATATCAGGTAGATAAGTCCATTTGATTTTGTCTGCACTGCCCGCTGCTGCCCACCACGTATATCCTCACAGCGCAATGCCGACCTGGTTCTCCGTGGCAGTCACCCACCCAAAGCAATGCTCTCAAGCCGACTCGTGAGAGATGACAACAACACAACAACACGCTAGGTGGTGCTTTTTTGGCAGTTTCTACTTTGAATGTGACAATTGTTCCATTCGTGGAAATGCGCCTTTGTCAATTTCCCGGTCTGGTCAAGTTTTACGAGATTTAATGCGTTGCTCTTGGCCTTTAGAAATTGTATAAAATTAAACCGTATACGTATCTTAAATGATAAATGGGTGGTCTGATTACAGCTGGTTTTGATTAGTTATCTGTATTCAGAGTGAATTAACTGCCGTACGTAAATTCAAAGAGTGCCGTTAGCTAATATATTTAGATCTAAAAGTATGAGTTAAACAAGGAAAATAAAATGTGCAAATAAAATAACAGTACCTATCTTGGTATTGCAAGGTGTAAATGGGAAACGGTTGTTATGATGGCAGTCAATGTCTCAGGACTTGGGTAATATTGTAAGATAACTATTATGCATAAAATGGAAAATTTAGTGGGAAGTTGGTAAGCCAGACAGTGCCATGACTAACGCCGCATAATCTCTTAATGTTCTACATAAAATCGCGGTGTAATTCATTCTAATGGTCAAAAGTAACAGTTTGACTGTCGCCTGATGAAGCTAGTTGTAATTACTGGCGAAACGTCGTACTCGGATTATAAATGTTGTGGCTTTGCTCTCCAACACACCGGCGTGCTGTACTAGTGACGAATTGGCCACGTTCTGTTTACTCAACAAACCTTACTAATTAGCTGTGTCGGGTGGTGGCGGGTTTAACGACACATTTATATTTTTACACGAGCTAACCCAAAAAAAACTTTATTATGAATAGTAACAGTCTTTGGTAGACCAAATGTATTTAACTCTTGTGTATGCAACAACTACACCTGAACGTGTTAATAGGTACACTATATATGACTCTTCTGAGATATGTATCATTGGCATTTTTTTCGTGTGTTGAAATTGCTTCTTTACATATTAATTACCGTAGTTTCGTGGGGTTTTTTTGTAGAAAACATCTTAGAAGCCTCTTGTGTGTCTTTAAAAATTGTGTTGAGCAGATATAATACAAATTATATATGCACATACATATGCAGTAAAATAAGGTTAGTAACCATAGTGAAGTAAGACATTCAAATTGGTATGGTTCATAATCATAGCTGTTTAGGCATTGGATGTAATAGGCGGTATGCTCATACAATTGTAGAGTGAAGATAATTCCACATATTTCTTCACATGCAGTAGCATTACCTGTTCAGCTAATAATGTGGGACAATCAGAATGCCACCAATACTTGAAAGCAACATGAACATGCTAACGGTGTCACATCAAGGTGGTATCAACTGGGACCGATTTAACTGATCATAGTGAGGTTCTCGTGAACAATGAGTTCCATCGTGTTGGTATTATCGATCTCTTGAACGGCTATGCACTTCAATCAAGTAAAATAAGTAGAACTCCACTTATACGCGGTGATGTGGGGTACACACGTCACGGATTCTATTGTGGGTTATTCACAAATTTACTCCAGTTTATCCGTACGAAAACAAAGCGCACAATTGCGGATAACCAGATGCATTTTCCGTTGAGCTTCTCTTAAACATGAAAATGTGGTCATTCCACAAATCAGGACGGGAATAACTACAGATCATAGGAACGATAGGGCCGCAGATTATATGAGTTTTGGTAGACCCTACAGCGCCAATTTATAATAGGAGTTGTGGGTAATAGGGTCGCAGATAAGAGTTAAACTGTACAGCATAATAATGGCATGTAATCTACTAACTCGTAAAGAACATTGTTTTACGCAGCTATTGCAGTTAATAACAATGTCTTGTTTTTCACAGCATGTTGGTATGTTTCATATTCCCTGCCAAACACGTCAATCTTTTTCTTTTTTACATTGTTTCCACAATTAATGTGTTGTTAAAATTTCCAGTGAGCACATATATACACAGCACAGATGTTTTGCAATACCATTTTAAAACGATGCTTGAACCTATCACATAAAGTGTGTTCACGTACAGTTTAATTTACACCGTGCACAAATATAATCTCTCATCGCACTATTATCTGCCACATTGTCTCTGCTCCAGCAATAAAGGTCTCCTTCTTACAAAGCCTGCAGTCAAACTTGTCTATATGGAATGTTGAACTTGTTTCCTACCGTACGTAGCCAACTGTGCTAATCGGAGGCGCAGGGGGAATGACAACAAACTAAACACACGCAAAAAAAAGTAATTCCATAGGAGGTCGCTCCTTCTCGGCTTCTGCTCCTGTTGTCTGGAATTGTCTGCCTGATGAATTTCGTGGCGTTGAGACTCTGCCCTTGTTCAAGTCAAGACTTGAGACCCATTTCTTTTCATGTGCATAGAACATTTATTCCACAAAATGTACCCCCTGGAAAGCATCTAGGAGATACGGTTCCATTTAAATGTAAATTCTACAGGAGTGTATTGTATACCGTACACTGCATATCGACTTAGCGCAATAGATTAATGGTTCGTACACTCAAATTTGAATAGACCAGAGCAAATTTTTTATTGCCAGCCACAGATAGCATCAGTGGCGAGTGATATGTGAACCAATCCTGGTTGACCCACTTCACCAGCCCGCACTGACCAGCGTGGTGAAGTATAGTCAAACAAACCCCCATAGCTAACATGGTGTGAGGTGGCTTTCATTCAGCAGTAGGTTGATGGACATATAAATTCAAGATGTACAAATATAATCTATACTATTAGTACATGTGCTGCCAGTTTTTACCAAGTCAAATTGCGATCCGTGCAATTGTTCTGATTGGATCAGATTTGATATCAAACTGATTCTGCACAGCATACGAAGTACAGTAAGTAGTGACGATATCACATGTATCCTTCTATTCAAGACCGAAACAGGAGGATTTATCCAAAACGCTAGCTGTTGCCTGATGATACTGGTTGTAATTACCGGCGAAACGTCGTACTCGAATCGTAAATGTTGTGGGTTTACTCTCCAACACACCAGTGTGCTGAACTAGTAACGAATTGGCACGTTTTGTTTACGTGACAAACCTTACTAATTGGTGGTGTCGGGTGGTGGCGGGTGTAACGACATTTATATTTACGCGATCTAACCCAAAAACCTCTCTTATGGATAATATTGGTCGCGAAAGCCTACATGTTAAGCTACAGTACTGTATTTGTGTAGAACAAATGTGATGGGCGTATTTACGTGATTTTGTGTTTAAGTATCAACAATGGGCCTTTATACGATAAATCTGCAGTTTGTCTATGAATTATTATTTTTTCGGAACATCAGCTGCAAAAACATATGAACGTAAAGCGTACACTTCCCAAACGCACTGTCATCTCAGACATTTATTTCTTAAATTCCCACAAAGGATGCTGCTGTTATGTGACTGTTCCCTAAGGAAAGGCCTTGTCAGATGAAAACAAATCAAGCTTATTTATGACAGTAAGGTTCCATGATTTTCCTTTCCAGTGTTTATATTCCAGACATAAAAAAATAAATTACAATGTTACTCTTGCCTAGATTGTCACAGTTGTGCTGTACTTCTCTCCGGTGTATTTTTTGGTTGTACCACGTATACTTAGTCATGATGTCCGACGTTCTGCTACACATTGCAGGGAGCTCCTCCAGGACTGTCGCTGAAGAAGCTCTCGGCACGTGGAGAGAATCGTCAGCGGTCATACCGAACAACACTCGCTACAACACAAACGCACATCGGAGAGCAATTTTTAGTATTGCGATGAAGCCCACTGAACACTATTGCCATGACAAATCAAAAGCTAATATGAATGATCAAAATGTACTTTGAAACAAGCTGGGCTAAACTATCCTCAGTGTACATCATCATCATTATCATCATCCAAAAAAATGCGTGGCCACAGTGGTCTTTCCCTTCGCTCAATGGACAAAAGACCTTTCATTGTCTCTGCCTTATCCCATGTATTGTGTCAGTGATCCGGCACAGCTGTATTGTTTCCATACAGGATGCTGATCGTCATGATGATGATGAGATAAAAACAGTTTTAAATCCAAGGACAAAAATATTCTTCACATTTGCATGGAGCTGACCTGGGCTGGGGGTGTGTGGTCCGGTAGAACGCATTGGTGCTCACTTAAACATCTGAGAGTCCGACTTATAAGAGTGTAAGAGTGTAAATATCTTCTGGGAATTATCGCCAAAACAGGGCTTCTGGGTGGACAAGCATAACATTATATTTGCTCAAATGAATAAAAATAAATATCCAGCGCTTACAAACGTGCGTAGCACCATCCACATGCATGGGCAAAAAAACCACAGGAATCTACCTACTAAACAGAAGACGATATATTGTTATGCGGATCATATTTGCCCAACGCTGAAGCAGAAATTCTAACTGTAGTACCAGGTGGGTCCTGGTATGTCATGGTACCCGCGCAATTATTACAAACACTAGAAAAACAACAATAGCAAAAGCAACAATAGCGAGGGAGATCCTTATGGAAAGAAGCAGAGGCATTTCATTATCGAGGTGCCTAATATTGCGTTCAAATCAATGTTACTGCAACCTCCTTTTGTCCTCCACATCGACTCGGCTTAAGGTGCCTCTTCAGGGCAGCAAAGGGAAACACAAAGCTGTGAATGATATCCTTTTAAAACAGAGGCCCTCGAAAAGAAATATCACGACCGGTTATTTAATGAGCCAGTGCAAAACCACAATGCTGCCCAACGTGACTGTGGCTACAGCACATGCTCGGCATAACTTCACGAAACATTCCCCATTGACGAGGTTCACAGACGAAGCATACATTTGCCTTCTCCATTTTTTGTCGTGTTTTTTTTTTAAACACCAATTAACCGCGGCGGTATTGTTGAATACTCATCGTACTTGTGTTGAAATGACAATAAATAGCTCTTTGTCAATCGAATTCTGGATGAAGGCCTCCCAATTGTGCAAGTAACCGCAATGTGGTCGGAGCCCAAAATCAATTAGATATCACAACTAATGTTATCCATTAATGGGAATCAAACTCAGGTTTCCAGGTTAATTGCACAATGCGCTATACACTTTGGAACTGTTCCCCCGCCTGTGGTAATGGGGTTAAATACTGTAACTGGATTCCCGGGGCTATGAGATGGAGTCAATAAAGTCATACAAATTTGGTTTTAAAAAAACGCACACCTACCAGATTATAAAATGCACCTTCAACTTTTGCTTTAATTCGCTAGACAGTGGGAAAATGTGCATCTAATAATCGGGAAAAAGGAAATTCTTGAATTGTCTATTATTTTAGCCATCTTTCATGGTTTTATTATTCGAGCTGCAGCGATAGTGCCATGAAACCAGACTGCAGTGTTATTACAAGAGGGTCTGCATCCTGTCACTATAATACAAGACTCCCATTCTACGGATACAGAAATTAGAAACAACACTTTTTACACCACACACGTTGTTTCTATTGCCATTGTAAAAACAAAAACGCAGGAGACACGTTGTATGAGAATCGCTACCGACAAGTTGGGAAAAACGAAGTAAAAAAGATCAGTTAATGGTCACATTATCCGTCTGTGACTCATAATAAATTTTCTGCCAAATCTTATTTTGTTAAAAAAAAATTATTTGAAAGAATAATTTATTGTGAACAGAATGCCAAACAATTCCTTTACTGAATTAACGACTGTGACATAGCACATTCGCAACCTTGCTACACAACGTCGTGTTGTCGTAAACACCACAACAAAGTTCACCGAGATTATTTGTGTTGCAAACAAAGGACAGAATATCCAGTTACACTGGGACCATTGTTACACGTGTATATATTTTTTTATAAGCGGTGTTGCACATGCTGCTTTTGTGTATCACTGTATTTACGTAAAATCGTGGAATTATAAATATGAATCAGAATATTTATTTATACTGGAGAAATCCGATGAGCTATAATTCTGTTTTTCACATGTCCAGTCGGGGCGGGTAAGAACGTTACAACAACACAGCACAAACCCACGATAGCAGTGCAAAGTACAAGAAAGGTCAAAAAACCACCCAAACACATACAAAACACTAAACCATCCACATCCTACCAGGCAAAGCTCACTGAAGTATTAACTTATTTTTGCAGAAACGACCTGGCTGCCACAAATGATAGCTCAACAAAGTGGCTTATCATTTGGAAATCATGCTACAGGTATTTACACACGGCGTAGAGTGGTAGCTCAGCAGTTAACGTACTAAACTTACGAGTATTACTCCAACGAAACCTTGTTTGATTCCTTGCCACGGCTAACATCAGCATGCACCGTTGAAGTATGACCCAAACAACCCCTTGACCTGGTATAGGGAGACACTGGATTGATAACGGTATGTACATTATTATTACTATTTAAGTGTACACTTGTGGACACTAAACTGTTTATTTTTAAGTCACTATATGGGTGTTAACTCAAAAACACGCGACATGCATTTTTCATGAAAAGTTGTTCTGAGTTGCTGGAGTGAAACCTTGAACGCCAGTGTGAAAAGCTGCCATCTGCTGGCCACAGAGGTGTAACTTCCAACTTGCATTCTTACTTAAATTAATAATCGAGGCTTAAGCGTGGAGCTATGTGACAACTGAAGTACAGTAATGGGCCATTTTGGTTCGAATCTCATTTACGAATTCCCCACCGTAATAGTATTGAAAATATTGAAAATGAATGATATCACCAATCAGACAGTGAACGTCTTTCTGTCTAAAACAACATTCAAGTTAAGAAATCATGTAATAGCATCTGCAGTACACAGATGCTATCATTACCAGGTTCACCTAAAATATAAATGGCAACAGGATTGTAAATAAAAACTTCTGAGAGATGGAAAAAAAATCAACTGCAGAGCGGATACCGAGAGAAGGCATGAGAGGGAGAGCAAGCCAGCGGAAGAGATGGAGAGATGCAATAAAAGAGTTTGGAGGCCACTTCTGGACAAAAACAACTCAGGAAATGGAACGAATGGAATAAAACGGGGTGGACCTTTGCCCAGACTGACAACAACAATGGCAACTTACAGTGAAAATAATATACAATGTAAAAATCTATAAGGCAAAACACATTTACATTCAACAAAAAAATAAAAATATGTATCCAGCCACATGGGCTTTGAATGTAATTTGCACCCTGCGAGAAATACAGTAAATACCTGCGGGGCTGTTTGAAGGGAAACCAGATGGTGAATTAAGGAAAGCTCTACTCGCATATTCCTCGGGTATGTTCTTGATGGGCCCAAAGCAGTTTTTTCTTCAGCCTAGGTGACATTTTATATGACATATTGATTTTCATACGGAGGAAAAAATTATGATAAGGACTATGCTTGTGGGTCGTGAACCATGCACATTTAATAGATATTTAGTGGTAACGTGGCAAAGGACGACACTTAACACAACGCTTGTGCTAAATACATGGGCAACTTTCCCCTTGTGAGAGGAATTTCATCATAGTCACTAAGAGTTGACCATCGTATAACATTGTGAATTATATAATAGTCAATAATAATGTACAGCCCTTTATAATTTCACACTTGGATGAAGGCCTCCCCATGCCGCGTTGGTTATGGGTGTTGTTTAATCATACTTAACCATGGATTTGTCAATCAGGGGCTCACGACACCTCAGATAAAATATCACTCGCCACTGATGTTCGCCGTGGCCATGAATCGCAGTTCGTGAACCACTGCTGCTCCGCACCAATCTTTTCATCTACTGTACAGTTTTATATTTGTAATCCTATGCTAAGATATGGGAATTAATCAAATATATGCATGACTTTTCCCTTACACGATTAAATTAATTTACAATTCCATTACCTCTTGATATTCCATTAGACACAATATTTTGTTTATAACTGCAATAAATTATTCTACAGTTTATTGGGTCAATTATTCAACTAATCGGATATGACTAAAATACTGTGTGCTACTGAACGGGAGGTGCTGGTGGGGCTTAGTGACATCAGTGGCATCATCAACCGTGTCACAACGCTCATGGGTTGTCGGGGGTTTTCCGCATTCAGGAGGGCAGGATGTGGGAGCGACCAAAAATTTTTAACGGGTCAGAGTAATCGACCAAAAAAATTAGTGGGTTACAATATGTAGTTAATTAATCAACTTAATAAACCCATCATCCCAACTCTAAATACTTTTATATATGTAATGCAATATATACTTTCGTGTCACTTTCTAGCAGGCAACTACTGTATTACTATACACCAAGGTTATTTTATGAAAACCTTATATCAAGGTACATAGTTGTATATTGTGGCTATAAATCTTAGTGCTAAAACGGCTATCAATCTCGTGCTAAAACGCACGGGTTTTTTTTTCTTGAAACAACGGAATGCCACCACATGCGGTGTGTTTTCAACGCCGTGGTGCTAAAGAATCTGTTTCCAAGTAGGTGCCCAAAACACAGACGTCCTGAGACCTCGAGCCACTTGGTTCAGAATTAATCAAACCTACCAACCTGCCAACTGAGGATAAAACAATGTATTAATGAAAAACAGCTCACTTGACACTATTGAACCCTCGCGTGATTAATCTTGCGTCTGCGGTCTCTGTACAATAGCGAGGATGGCAGTCTACTTCACTGGAACAACGGCATTGTCAGGGAATTGTGTCACTTGCAATGTTCAAAGGCGTCTGCTTAATTTTCGCAATGTATTTGCTGGCGTCTTACTTTAGTGCCAAGTAATTTTTTTGGTACGGGGGAACATGTTGATTGAACATTTCTTGCTATTTAAAATGTTTGTGTGAAAGTGCAGCCCTTTATCAATGCACTGCTGGGTGAGGGCCTCCGCATGTCTTGCGAGTTGTGGGGGCAGCACAACCTCGCAACAGCCTAGAGCAACCCTGGCTTTTTTCACACATATTACTCACCCATCCAAGTACTATCCAGGCTCAAAGTTGCTTAGCTACCGAGATTGGGCACATTCAGGGTGATTCGGTTGGAGGCGGTCATGACTGAATTGAAAAAATTCGTACAACGCAATTACAGTACATGACTATGCATACATACTATTACTGATGAATGTGATTCTAACATTGATTTGTAGCTTTCGTGACTGCAGGAATCCATTCTCTTTGTTCCTTTCGGTAAAGTCATGTAGGTATAAAATAAAATAAATCACGACGTTTTGGGCACAACACAAGCGTCCGTCATCAGGTGGGAAAGCATGGTCTGCTGCTGAGGCAGTCTGCTTCAGCAGCAGACTATTTTATACCTACGTGACTTCACCGAAAGAACCAAAAGAGAATGATTCTAACATGTTTCTCTGCATACATTAAAATGCATGCTCGTGTTCAAAAACTTCCTCTTCTGTCCTGCCAATGACTGTCACCAATCTATAACAATGTAATCGATTGAGTGTTTTAAATCAAAATCTAATAGAAACACCTCCCCTTTGTCACTGTGATGTACGTCTCCTATTTTTGTTTACACATCGTCCAGAGATGCATTGTTTTACAATGGTAAATAAATACAACACGTATTGTACAGTGTTGCATATGTGTACCAAATGTTTTTGCAGATAACATAAAGCAGTGTATACTATCTTTAGAAAAATAAAAAAGAGAAAATTATCAACAAACATTACAGCGGAACTCCTGGCTTTAGTCACCTTTTAAAGCTGTTAACATATGTAAGGCAGAAAGCGAGCCTCTGGGGAGTTCACAAGCAATCTTTAAAAGCCAGGTTCTGTGGCCATGGCCTTATTAGAAACAGATTTGCTTAAGCCAACGATAGCAGTGACGTGCACGCATGATGCATTCTAGCGTTGGATCGTTTTTAATTCCCGACACGTGTGAGCTCCAACCATCAAACCTGTCCGTGTTGTATGTATTATTATGCAATGGAGAGCTTTATAGCATGCAGAAATGATGGCTTCTTTATCGCAAGCTGATAATTTAATTGCACACCTGCATACATGGTATCCGTCATTTTTTTGGGATGCAGATGCTATGCAGAGCCAAAAGAAGGTTATTTTAGTGTGACAATAGCTTCCTTGATTATATATAAATATTATCCAACTGGGAGATGGTCTGATTCCTGGGTTATATGCATGCTTTTGTTCTCGGGATCTGCATAACATTACTCTATTAACTTTACGATTATATCTCTATGAGTTATGGTACCATATTTCTCCCGTTTCTCTCTCATTTGTCAATTTACAAATGCATTTTCATATTAAACGTTTTTAATATGAGCACACGACTAATTTGTTCAGCATTATGCACAACATAATTTGTCTAACTGTGCACACCGTTTAAAGACCAAAATGGTGTGATGCAATCACTTCACACATGCTTGATCCTATATGAAAAGTTAATATTTTAACCTTTTTTAGATGGTTACTCCTCATGTTAACAATCCACACGAATGGACCAACATTTACTCGCACGTGTTATCCCAAAATATTTAGAATTCCATCTTATGCAATACAGAACCGTATGCCTTAACTCAATACACCTATGCATCTGTATTACGTTTATTTTCGGTGGGAACATCTGTGGTTTGAGATACGGCATGCCCCTAACTTTTTCCTGCCCTGTGGACTCACCGCTAAATAGTATTGCACACTGCGCCATCTGCTGCTTCCACATGTAATCTCTGCGTTGCGTCACAATTAAAAATCAAACATTTCTTTAATACACGTATAACCCTTAATAACCTGATTTCATGATTTGTCATGATTTAGGATTGGAATCCATTTCAATAAATGACAATCTTTTTTAGTCTGTTTACCGTCTCGTTTACATTGTTTCACAATTATATTTGCTATTGTTTATACCAAATCACATGCAACATAATACAGCATTACAGCACTTATATTAACTTTGTTTTCATGGATGAGGGGAATTTGTTGGCAAATTGATACCATATCTCAATCGAGCTGCACTTTTTATCATTTAATGTTTAAACTTGCAGAATTTAAATACAGTAATCAATTCTCACACGTGCAATTCAATGCATGTCCGTGTGTTTTAACATACATAATATAAATTTCGATTGAAAGCTGTCGTGACTGCAGGGATTCATATTCTTGGTTCTTTCGGTAAAGTCACGTAGAAGGGAAACAAAATAAAAAAATATTTAAAAAATATAAAACCATAAAATTAACACGACGTTTCGACTGCAACACAAGCAATCATCATTAGGTGTGAAACCACACCTGATGACTTTACCGAAAGAACCAAGAATATACATAATATATTTTAATCGCTGAAAATATATATTTAATTGTCTAATTGTAAAGCTCATGCTGTTTGAAAATAACGTAAAATGTACAGTGTAAACTCAAGACAAAGCGACCAATATTATTCATAACAACTTTTTTTTGGGTTAGATCGCGTTATTTATAACAATTAAAAAAACCTTTATAATACATTTTATATTTTTTTTAAATACGGAGAGTGAGGGAAAAAGTATTTGATCCCCTGCTGATTTTGTACGTTTGCCAACTGACAAAGAAATGATCAGTCTTTAATTTTAATGTTAGGTTTATTTGAACAGTGAGAGACAGAATAACAACAACAACAAAATCCAGAAAAAAGCATGTCAAAAATGTTATAAATTGATTTGCATTTTAATGAGGGAAATAAGTATTTGACCCCCTCTCAATCAGAAAGATTTCTGGCTCCCAGGTGTCTTTTATACAGGTAGCGAGCTGAGATTAGGAGCACACTCTTAAAGGGAGTGCTCCTAATCTCAGCTTGTTACCTAAATAAAAGACACCTGTCCACAGAAGCAATCAATCAATCAGATTCCAAACTCTCCACTATGGCCAAGACCAAAGAGCTCTCCAAGGATGTCAGGGACAAGATTGTAGACCTACACAAGGCTGGAATGGGCTACAAGACAATTGCCAAGCAGCTTGGTGAGAAGGTGACAACAGTTGGTGCGATTATTCGCAAATGGAAGAAACACAAAAGAACTGTCAATCTCCCTCGGCCTGGGGCTCCATGCAAGATCTCACCTCGTGGAGTTGCAATGATCATGAGAACAGTGAGGAATCAGCCCAGAACTACACGGGAGGATATTGGCAATGATCTCAAGGCAGCTGGGACCATAGTCACCAAGAAAACAATTGGTAACACTACGCGTGAAGGATTGAAATCCTGCAGCGCCCGCAAGGTCCCCCTGCTCAAGAAAGCACATATACATACCAGTCTTAAGTTTGCCAATGAACATCTGAATGATTCAGAGGACAACTGGGTGAAAGTGTTGTGGTCAGATGAGACCAAAATGGAGCTCTTTGGCATCAACTCAACTCGCCGTGTTTGGAGGAGGAGGAATGCTGCCTATGACCCTAGGTCATTGTCATGCTGGAATACCCATCCACGACCCATTTTCAATGCCCTGGCTGAGGGAAGGAGGTTCTCACCCAAGATTTGACGGTACATGGCCCCGTCCATCGTCCCTTTGATACGGTGAAGTTGTCCTGTCCCCTTAGCAGAAAAACACCCCCAAAGCCTAATGTTTCCACCTCCATGTTTGACGGTGGGGATGGTGTTCTTGGGGTCATAGGCAGCATTCCTCCTCCTCCAAACACGGCGAGTTGAGTTGATGCCAAAGAGCTCCATTTTGGTCTCATCTGACCACAACACTTTAACGAAATTGTCCTCTGAATCATTCAGATGTTCATTGGCAAACTTCATACGGGCATGTATATGTGCTTTCTTGAGCAGGGGGACCTTGCGGGCGCTGCAGGATTTCAGTCCTTCACGGCGTAGTGTGTTACCAATTGTTTTCTTGGTGACTATGGTCCCAGCTGCCTTGAGATCATTGACAAGATCCTCCCGTGTAGTTCTGGGCTGTTTCCTCACCGTTCTCATGATCATTGCAACTCCACGAGGTGAGATCTTGCATGGAGCCCCAGGCCGAGGGAGATTGACAGTTAGTTTGTTTTTCTTCCATTTGCGAATAACCGCACCAACTGTTGTCACCTTCTCACCAAGCTGCTTGGCAATGGTCTTGTAGCCCAATTCCAGCCTTGTGTAGGTCTACAATCTTGTCCCTGACATCCTTGGAGAGCTCTTTGGTCTTGGCTATAGTGGAGAGTTTGGAATCTGATTGATTGCTTCTGTGGACAGGTGTCTTTTATACAGGTAACAAGCTGAGATTAGGAGCACTCCCTTTAAGAGTGTGCTCCTAATCTCAGCTCGTTACCTGTATTAAAGACACCTGGGAGCCATAAATCTATCTGATTAAGAGGGGGTACAAATATTTATTTCCCTCATTAAAATGCAAATCAATTTATAACATTTGTGACATGCGTTTTTTCTGGATTTTTTTGTTGTTATTCTGTCTCTCACTGTTCAAATAAACGTACCATTAAAATTATAGACTGATCATTTCTTCGTCAGTGGGCAAACGTACAAAATCTGCAGGGGATCCAATTCTTTTTTCCTTCACTGTATATAACAATTAATATATAACAATTCACGAACTTAGCGATTTCGTACATTCTTATGATGCAGGGCTGATTTTCATTGCAAGAATAGATGGTTCACGATGCTACATCTCGATGGTTTTGGACTCATTTTGATGACACCCATGAACTTGATATACATTTTCCATGGGTTGTATTCATAGTCTTGAAATGTATGTTGGACTTCTTTCGCACCGTACGTAGCCAACCGTGCTAATCAGATGTGCGGGGGAAGGACAACAAACCAAACACAAAACGCAGTTCTAAAGAAATTAGTTTTCAATTTAGATTTAAAAGTGCATGTCTTCCTAATATCGGAAGAGTGTTCCAGACAGCCGCAGAAGCGCATCTGAAAGCGCGGGATGCAATGAAGCACTCACACAACTCCTGCATTCTTGGCTGACAGGCTTTTCTGTTACCTCTCCGTGTGACCAAACATTAAGAAGCACATGTTACTTTAGTCACCACATTCCTATAAAAGACAATCATGCTGGAATGTTTTAAGGTTTTGAAAGTGGTTATCAGACAACGGCAGTACATTCAATGTATGAGTGTAAATTGTCTTAGCTGCATGCTAAGTGGAAAGTAAATGCACATTTAAATGTCACAAATTCTTAAATATATCACACCAACAGTCAAAACCACGAAAGCATATATGTTGTCCAGTGATCAGTCATGTTTCATTCGGGTATATGATGGTGTGCCATGAGATGGTATAGAGGTACAACCACATCAAATATTATTCTTCATTATGAATTTGTGACTGATGTACATTTGGCTGTTCTCATATCGTATAATCTGAAGATAAGACCTCCATTTATTACATAGCATCAGCTGTTTTGATACATAAATCTGACATCAAAGCTTGACTTTAATATAAAACCTGACCTTGTCGATTGACACTCATTGAGGTTCACGATGCTACATCTAGATGTTGCATAAATCCCTATCTCAACCTGTGCAAAGCTGAAAAGTGCACTTTCCACAATTGAGATGGATCTTTGGAATACAGTACTGCAATTACCATACTCTATACCCAAACCAGATATGCAAGTGCCTGCCAGGAATAATAGAATGAAAAAGCCTACTGGAGATATAAATGGTGGGACGTATTGGTAAAACTGGCGATCCATAAAGCAGTATTGTGTTTAAGTACAGGAACAATATATTTTTATTGTATCATCACCTCAGTAAACAAATGGATCAAAATTGTTGCACGCATTTTGGAGCAATGAGATCAGGTCATATGTCGAAGTGAGACTGTGGCTTTGCAGGACAATGAGGGGCAGTGACAGAGTGGGCAGAAAATACACGGAGCCTCCATTGCTACCACCACCACAATAAACCGTCCCCGAGAAACCCATGGAGCCTACATAGCCACCACCACCACCACAATCAACCCTGTCCCAGAGAAACCCATGGAGCCTACATAGCCACCACCACCACAATTAACCCTGTCCCCGAGAAACCCATGGAGCCTACATAGCCACCACCACCAACAACCACCACAACCAACCCTGTCCCCGAGAAACCCATAGAGTTTACATAGCCACCACCACAACTAACCCTGTCCCCGAGAAACCCATGGAGATTACATAGCCACCACCACCAACAACCAGCACAACCCTGTCCCCGAGAAACCCATAGAGTTTACATAGCCACCGCCACCACAATAAACCCTGTCCCCGAGAAACCCATGGAGATTACATAGCCACCACCACCACCACAACCAACCAACCCTGTCCCCGAGAAACCCATGGAGCTTACATAGCCACCACCACCACAATCAACCCTGTCCCCGAGAAACCCATGGAGCCTACATAGCCACCACCACCAACAACCACCACAACCAACCCTGTCCCCGAGAAACCCATAGAGTTTACATAGCCACCACCACAACTAACCCTGTCCCCGAGAAACCCATGGAGATTACATAGCCACCACTACCAACAACCAGCACAACCCTGTCCCCGAGAAACCCATAGAGTTTACATAGCCACCGCCACCACAATAAACCCTGTCCCCGAGAAACCCATGGAGCTTACATAGCCACCACAATCAACCGTCCCCGAGAAACCCATGGAGCTTACATAGCCACCACCACCACCACAATCAACCCTGTCCCCGAGAACCCCATGGAGCCTACATAGCCACCACCACCACAATGAACCCCTGTCCCCGAGTAACCCACGGCACCTCTCCGGCATTGCAAATGTGAGCGGGTAAGAGCCGAGGCGAGTCAAAGGGCCCCAACACCCCCCACCACACCCAACACCGCGCCCCTACGTCACATCCGGCTCGTGCGAGTCGGCCCTTCTTTCCCGTGGCGCCACCATATGGCGGCGTCCGCCCCGCCTGGCCTGTCTCGGCACCGTCCTCACATTTCAGGCAATTAAAGTGAAAAAAGGGGAGGCGAGGTGAGGTTGCCCTCGTTCTGCGATTTAACGCAGAACTTGGCAGGAGGTTTTGTCGGTGACCCCCGGGGCACGCGAGACGCCACCTCGGCGTTCACGCGGCTGGAGTCGCCGCGGCCTAGCGTCGCTGTCCACGCCGGCTCGGGCCTGCCCACTGGAAGCCTACGGACTCGTAGAGTTTGGATGCCGGGTTTGGCTGCGTGGGTGGCGGCGGAGACAGCTAGGCAAAGGACTAGGGTTCTCGCGTCAACCCCGCTACGATTACGTTTAATTACGAAATCGTGACAATTTAAGGGTTGGCTAAACTACAGATGGGGCGATGAAGTTAGCTCGTGATGTGTGAGAGTGCTTATTGGTGGTGTATCGTTAACATCGCAGGATGGATCGCTGGAGATGGCGAGATTGGGAAGACGTTCTTAATCCAGCAGTAGATAAACTATGGATTAATAATTGACTGAATGTTTGATTTAGTCATTAGGGCGCGTTGGCCGCTATATGGAAAATAGATTGTTGAAATAGAACGTGAATTCGGTGTTGTATTTCGGCCACGTTGAAATACAAAGCAGTTGTGTTGCAATACGTTGGGGGAACAGCTGAGTTGGTATGAATTAACAATTCAATGAAAGCTATAAAACTTAACGCTGAACAAGAATCAGTTGAAATATTTTTTTGTAAGCGCGATTTTAATCAAATAGTGCCGTAGTTATCAATTGCACTCTTATAATGAAGGTGCATCTGATATGTTCTGATCCTGTATGTGGACATTTTGTGGAGTGCTCATACAGCCCATTGTTCAATCCACTGCTGGATGAGGCCTTCCCACGCCGTGAGGGTTTTGGGGGTGCTAATTCACTAATATGCGGGTCATTGCGTTGTGGTTTAAGTCCATATGTAAGCTACACGTAGTACTACGGTGCTATTAGTCTGGTCTTTGTGTTTTAGATATGATCAATATAAAACTGATTCTCTTGTGCTTTAAATAGCACTTTATCATGACTGACCATCATATAGTCCTCTTAATCTGTAAGAGGGTTTTTTTTGGGTTAGCTCGCGTAAACCTCTTATAGATAATATTGGTCGCGAAAGCCTACGTGTTAGACTTAATCTGCTGTTGTATTATGCGAGGACGTAGGAGCCGTAATTGTCATCTACATAATTTCACCTGTATTCGTTAAATTAGGCAGCATAATTAAAACACTGGCCGAGCACCTTTAATGAGGGCTCATAAAAATTTGTTAAAACTCATTTAGGCTTTAACTGTCAAGTTTTAAGGCACAATTTTCAGAATATATTTTTTTAGACTTGAGGAATCCAATGAGCCATGAAGCTCATTTTTCACACGTCCATTCGGGGCAGGTCAGAAAGTTAAGAGTATGGCTTCCACAAATAATTTGTGTCAAGCCAAGAAAAACATACATGGTACATTATATTCATTTAACAGGATATGTTGTGCTTATTTATTTTCAGTCATGGCTGACAAGCTCACCAGAATTGCCATTGTCAGCAGTGACAAATGCAAGCCCAAGAAATGCAGACAAGAGTGCAAGAAAACATGTCCCGTTGTAAGAATGGGTAAGTTGTAAGAATGCATTGTAAAATTACGATTAATTGGTAATTACATTGCTGGATAGTTGCGAGGTGAAATGTGCATGTCTTCTACTTTTTTTTCTGCAAGCTTTGGATGTCAACTACATGATGTGCGTTTTGCGATCCAGGCAAACTCTGCATCGAGGTGGTTGCCCAGTCTAAGATTGCGTGGATTTCTGAAGAGCTTTGCATCGGTTGTGGCATCTGTGTTAAGGTACATTACGTTTTAAAAGTACTTAGTTCTAAATTGCCCGGTTTCTGCAATAACACGTATATTTTTTAAAGGCTTGTACCAGCTCTTTGGGACAGGGGCTGTACAGTAGTTAGAGCTCTATACATTAAAAGTTTGAATGTTAGCCCATGGCTAACATCATTGGCGAGTGATATCTGAACTGGCCCCTTCATCCACTCACACTGACCAGTATGGTGAAGTATTGTCAAAAAGCCCCCAGAACTGGAATAGCATAGAGGAAGGCTTCACCCAGAAATTGATTAACAATAATGCTGTAAATTACTTTTTTAAACGTTCTTTTACATATTTCAGAAGTTATTTGTTTTTAAACCCAATTCTCACTAGTTTTTTATTTAAACATGGCAAAACACCTGTTGCATTGACTGCTTTGTTTCTTTAAATATGTTTTTAAAGTAATGATTTAACCTGGAAAATGTTTTACAATAAAACATCTAATTTACAAGGGCGTAACTTGTATTGCTACTCAAATACAAGTTGCCATAAACCTACCTTCTCTTTGACAAAAATCCCTCGTCCAAGTCAGTTCAATGGACTGTCCTTTTTTACAGTTTCTTGAGCTGCAGAAGCATTTGGATACTTCAAAAATATAAATTGTAATGAGAAACGTTTACATTATAATGTATCCTTTAATTTAATCTGATTATACTGATGCTTTGTTGCTATTTTTTCCCTCTCAATGTTTACCCTATTTTTGTTCATTCAAACTTTTGTTTCCTGAACCAGAAATGCCCATTCGATGCCATCTCCATCATCAACCTTCCCAGCAATCTTGAAAAGGACACCACACACAGATACAGTGCAAATTCATTTAAGTTGCACAGGTGAATATACTTATCTTAGCTCTTCAAGCATCTATAACTTTCATTGTTCTATTAATTACATTGAAATAACCACACTGCCCTTTTCTTCCCTTACAGACTGCCTATCCCTCGACCTGGAGAAGTTCTGGGTTTAGTAGGCACCAACGGAATTGGGAAGTCAACTGCATTGAAAATACTGGCTGGGAAACAGAAACCAAACCTGGGTCGTTTCAATGTAAGGGTTCTCTGACAGTACCAGAGCACAGTTGTTAAGCTGCCGTTAATATTGCAACAAAAGATTTGTAAGAGGAAGCAATTGTGGAATGGTTATCACATTGCACTATGGAAGCTTAGCAACATATTACTTGAAAAATTTGAGATCACCCAATCTTTACTTCGCTGCTAGAAATTGCTCAGTCTAGTTACTAGCAGTGCACAATGTTTTATTCTGGATGCATACAGGAAATTCTGGGTAAAGTAAAGGCAAGTAGAGGTATTATTTTGTGCATTGGTGGTGCATGGGTAGCAGAATATGCTATTCAAACAACCCGAATTTGATTCATGGCCATCAATACCATCAGTGGCAAGTGACTTCTCCACTGATCTTCTGTACACCAACTCACACTTACCAACTTGTTGAGGCATGATCAAACAACCCCACCACATAGGGAGGCCTTCATCCAACAGTGGTGTGACATTGTTTGGATGGGCAATGCCTTCAATCTAGAAACGCCAAACGTAAAATTTGCCTTAATGGATATTGGGGGAAAGTGACCTGACCTGAGCCTATTGAATTGTTTCTTCTCCAGGACCCTCCTGACTGGCAGGAGATCTTGACTTACTTCCGTGGTTCAGAGCTACAGAACTACTTCACAAAGATTCTTGAAGATGATCTGAAGGCCATTATCAAGCCCCAGTATGTGGATCAGATCCCCAAGGCCGTCAAGGTGAGCAGAGTGTTGTCTGAAAAATATGACATTAATTCAGCTCGTTTTTATCCATCCTGTTAAGTGTCTAAAGGTTTATGAAGGAAACTGTTTTGTAATGGGATTTTTTCTTTTTTACTCTCAGGGAACAGTTGGTGTAATCCTCGACAGGAAAGATGAAACACGAACTCAGGAAGACATCTGTGACCGTTTGGGTAAGATCTCATAAAACATTGTTTGGGTTTAAGAAATGAACGTTAAACATGGACTCTATTTGTGTATGTACATGTACTACACGTTGTCAATACACTGCTGGACGAGGGCCTCCCCACCCTCTGCAGGCTGGGGGGGTTATTTTGACATAGTACATGCTGGTCTGTGCAGGTTGAATGACACAGACTTTTGGAGCATAGAATAAGTACGTTACAGTTATGGATTTTACTAGACTGCTCTCAACCACGTGGAGCGCAATTATTTGTTGTACAATAAAGTACATTGCTTGTGTTTAACATTTTCCTTAATGGCAAGTATGGAATTTAACGGTGCATTTGCTTGCATTTTACAGACTTGAGTCACTTAAAAGAGAGAAACGTCGAAGACCTTTCTGGTGGCGAGCTGCAGAGATTTGCCTGTGCTGTCGTCTGTATACAAAAGGCTGACGTGTAAGCATTAATGTATCACACCAGTTGCTATGTTACAGTACAATTATCACATTTTTCCTGTAAAGAGTTGCTCAATATGTTTTTGATCTGCAGCAATGCAATAGGACTTCGAGACTCTTAAATAATTTTAAACCAAGGTATCAATTATGATGTATTGATGACACTTAAGAATGTGACCATTGTACAGCTCAGATACACTAATGTGTCTGAGCTGTAAAATGCTGAAACGATAACCTTTTTTTACACCATTGTTGCAATAAATGAGTCAGCCTGGCAGCATATCATGTAAGTCAGCATTTATGTCATTGGTAAAAATGTTGGCACAGTACATCTTATTTTAATTGTGGATTTATTATTTCTAGGTACATGTTTGATGAGCCTTCCAGCTACTTGGATGTCAAGCAAAGGCTAAAATGTGCCATCACCATCCGCTCGCTGCTTGGTCCTGACAGGTGAGAAGTAGCTTCAATGTTGCATCTTTTCTGAGTCTGCCTCATAACTGCTGCAGAGAAACCTTTAAAACCAACGCACGAGGTGGAAGCGACATGGCTCAGAGGTCAGAACGCTGAGCTGGCGGCACCGTTGAGATTCTGAGTACGAATCCAGGTCGCCGCCTGTGATTAAACCAGATTATCCAGGTTAGTGAGTTGGTGGTCATAGCCCTGTCACCAATAACTGCACAAAAAAACACGCAACATTTTAACCGCATTAAATTTGGTTCTGTAATTTGGGTACATTCCAGCTCTGACAATTAAAAATATTGGTTCATCTGTCATGCAAGAAAATAAACTGGCTATGGGTGGGAAAGTTCCACCTTCTGTTATGTGGGCCGGAGATCAATCTGAAAGCATACTTCACCTTGTAACATGTTTCCGATATCACAATAGGGATAAACTTGGGGAAAAGATTCATATATATCGTAAAGGGACCTTTACTATTGCAGGTTCATCATCGTTGTGGAGCACGACCTGAGTGTGTGCGACTACCTGTCGGACTACATCTGCTGCCTCTACGGTGTGCCCGGAGCATATGGTGTCGTCACTATGCCCTTCAGCGTAAGAGAAGGTACGACATCAATGATCACGTGGTCAAATTGACGTACACAACAACTCTGTTGGGGATACCTGCTTTAGACCAAAATGTGGTTAGTGGTCATCAGCAATACGTATCGATCATGTAATGATTCAACCTCCCAGCATTTTAGTTTGAGTCAAAAATCTTATTATCTTGCCAACTCATTTGTATTGCTTAATTTTTCTTGTTCAATTTTGTTCTGCTCCATTATCCTAAATACAACACTGGCATATATTTTTTTCATACAAATATAAACTGCGGATAGTTCTGATGAACAATTTTATACGCGTGTCAAAATAATGAATTTAGTGATTAATTGAACCTCCCACCTGCATCGATTCTATCCAAAACATTGGATTTGTCTGGCAGACTAAGGGACTTATAAATCTTGACTTAAAGCTTTCGTCACTGCAGGAATTCATATTCTTTGGGTCTTTCGATAAAGTCACGTAGATAGGTTGAAAGAAAATAAATAAAAACTACGTTTAGATCACAACACAAGCGATCGTCATCGGGAGGGAAAAAAACTGTGACTTTACCGAAAGACCCAAAGAATATAAGGGACTTATACTTCAGTCCCTTTCTATTACTTCTTGATGTAGGTGTAGATGACATTTCTGAGAGGGTTGGCTTTGACAGTGCATAAACAAGGTGAAGTCCAAAGCAACAGGTCTGCAATGGTCACCACGCGCGCCGCCACTGTTTAGGTCGTGGCGTACGCCATCGCTCCACGTGTATGCCGAAATTGGACAATTCGGCATGGCAATTCGGCTCCTGGCGAATTACTAAAACTGTATATATGCCACAAGTGCAGCCGTACCGAATTATCACCAATTACAAATAATGAAATACCGAAATAAAGAAGTTTTACTGTGTGCTTTTATTTATCAATACAATAAACTAGCACTACCACGTACTGCATTCTACTGAATACGTGTGTTTTCTGTGAAGTCAAAGGCTTTGCCTTTCATCATTATGCCTTTAAAAGAATCTGAGCTGGAGTTTTACTATATATTGGGAAATAAATATGGTACAGAACTTTAATTGCTTATTATGAATAACATTCATAATTTAATCTTGAAAAGCTAACTTATAACAGCATACCAGCAATATCTAAACTGGTCCTTGGTCCTCCATTTCATCAACCCGCACTGACCAGCTCAATAAAGTATGGTCAAGCGATCCCAATGATCGGCATCGTGTGGGGAAGTCTTCATGTATGTACGTTGAACTTCTTTTGCACCGTATGTAGCCAACTGCTAATCGGAGGTGCGGGGAAAAGACAAAAAACTAAACACGAAAAGCAGTTCTAAAGAAATGAGTTCATGCCATAGTGGATGGACACAAACAGCAGAGATGTCACCATTCACAGCTTGTGGGAGGCTGCAGTCAATGCATGCTTGTGATCCTTACGATGTCGCAGGCATCAACATCTTCCTGGACGGGTATGTGCCGACGGAGAACTTGCGATTCCGTGACATGGCGCTGGTGTTCAAAGTGGCGGAGACGGCGGCAGAGGATGACATCAAGAGGATGTGCTGCTACCAGTACCCTGGCATGAAGAAATGCCTCGGAGACTTCGTCATGGAGATCCAAGCCGGGGAGTTCACCGACTCAGAAATCATGGTCATGCTCGGGGAGAACGGTAAAACATTCATAGACGCATGACCTCACAATTAACCCCCGAGAGTCGATTATCAAAGTTCTGCACAGATGCACATTAAACCGCTCTAATAATGCAGCTTGGTTATCTTTTAAAAGGCAGGTCCAAGGAATGTCGGTGCAAAAGGGGGAATATTTTGATCATAGAAGTATCCTGACATGCTTATAAATAACATGCTTTGCATTTCCATTGAACTCTGGAATGTTTTTTTTCTTCTAGGTACTGGAAAAACGACATTCATCAGGATGCTGGCTGGAAGACTAAAGCCAGATGATGGAGGTGCGATTGCCAAGCCATTTATTATGCCTCTAGAGAGAATATGACTGCTTTGTTATTTTGCTTTAAAATATTTTGCAACGAAATATTTGTGGTGGTGTTCTTTCAGGTGAAGTCCCATTTCTGAATGTCAGCTACAAACCTCAGAAAATCAGTCCCAAAGCAACGGTAAGTTAACGTTTGCATGTTAAAATAATTACATGTTAATTTGTAGAATCAAAATTAACATTTACACGATAATATTCGAATAGGAGTACTTAAGCTAAGAGCAGAATGACTTAAAGCTTGAGCGAATGCCAAAATGTTTGATAAATTCACTTGGCCAGTTGTAGAATGTGGTTGTTATATTTAAGCGTGTTTGCTCCACAGGGAACTGTGCGACAACTGTTGCATGAAAAGATCCGCAATTCGTACATGCACCCGCAGTTCTGCACTGATGTCATGAAGCCTCTGCAGATCGAGAGCATCATTGACCAGGAGGTGGGAGCCTCACACTGAATGAACAAAAGTGTTTACCAACAATCCAGTCACAATGTATTATGCATTACTATAAAAAAAAAGTATCATTTTTCAAGTAAACAATTCTAGACTCCACATTGGGTAAGCTGAACAGCTGGCAAAATGTAATAAAAGCAACTAGGAATCTTAATTTACATTTACTTCACAACAAAGACAAATCAGGATCGTTGTCCATGATTTTCATTAAGGGGTGAAAGGTAAAATCATGTCTTAAATATGAATACCTCCATGAGATATCCAGATACTTTACCCCCATTTAAAATAGTCGCCTAGGTTGAACAGCTTCAGGGGTGATGGGGACAAATATTTTTAGTTAACTGAATATTGAATTGCATTGTCAGCAACTTGACATCTTGTAGGGATGCACCTTATACCTATTACATTCTTTGGTGTAACAGTGATGGGTGTGTAGATATTGTCCTCTCTCTGGTTGAAGGAGTAAAGTGCAGTTGTGCAGCAGCAGGATATTGTAAACGGGATGTGGTGGTGCTGCACATATGCTTGGACCTTACAGGTGCAGAACCTGTCTGGTGGTGAGCTGCAGCGCGTCGCGCTGGCGCTGTGCCTGGGCAAGCCCGCTGACGTCTACCTCATAGACGAGCCCTCTGCCTACCTTGACTCGGAGCAGCGTCTTGTGGCAGCCAAGGTTATCAAGCGGTGAGCAGTGTACAACATTCATCCAGCCAACCAAACTTTTTTTAATAATATAGTATTATAGAGCCGTCTCTATACCTTTCCATAGCCTTCTCTACCATCTATACCAATTTATCTCACCTTTGTCTCTCGTTTGTCTTTCCCATCTGCTTCCTCTCCCACTATTCATCTCCTCCCTCCACTGTATCTCACTCACTTCCCTCCCCCGCTCTTCCCGTTTCTCTCACCACTCACCCTCTCCTTTTGCCATCTCAATCTCGCTTGCCTCTCCCTAATCCTCTCACTGCTTGTCACTTTCCCTCACTCTCCTCTCTCCGTTTTGCTTTCCTTTCCGTTTCACATCCATTGACTCCCTCCCCTCCTGTCTCTTCCTTCCTCCTTTATCTCCCTCTTTCCCTCCCCCCTCATATCACATTTGTGCGGCATACACGGCCGGGATCGAGGGTGGGTGGGTGGGGGAGGCGTGACGACAGCACGTACGAGCCTGGCTCAACGCTGTGGGATCCATGTGACGTCATAACGCAGATCTGCATGGTGACATCACCACCGCACATCCACACTCTTTCACGCACTCGGCAGGCAAGAATCCAACAAGGAATCTAGCCAGAATTTGTTTATAATGTGTGAAGTATAATTAAATCATTCATTCTAGGGCATGCTTTCACTGTGTTGCAGTGGTTTACACTGCATTAATGTAATTTCCTTTGTGAAATATGAAGTATTCATATAATCAATAAGGCCTTTTCCAAAGAAAATGAGTCCAAAGGTTAGGAAAGTATAGACTACTTCGAAATGTGTTTTGACAATGTATGGCTAATAAGCTAGATTCTGGCTAATTCTCTGCAATACATTGATTTTTTTCTACATTCCTTTTAATAGCCACAGTATAGTACCATAATTTGGCAAAAAAAAAAATATTTTATTGGAATATACAATAGATCAATAAAGCAGTGTATATCTGATATTATTTTTTTTAAGTTAAATGTTTGTCAATACAAAAACAGAAAAGGGTATACTTTAAAATAATGCATTGGCTTTCTTGAATCATGTATTAATTTTAAATACTGCCACGTAGCCAGAGTTGTTATTTTCACTCCACAGCTTGGGTAATGTTCTGCCAGAGTCAAGTTATGACCATTGAGCCAATCCATAAAAACAATCTGCAATGCCATGTGTCACACAGATTCATCCTGCATGCCAAGAAGACTGCCTTTGTGGTGGAGCATGACTTCATCATGGCCACCTACCTGGCTGACCGGGTTATCGTGTTTGAAGGGGTACCCTCGGTGAACACCATAGCAAACACGTAAGTCTAAACAACTCCACCCCGCAACCCTGCACATTGCATTGGCAAAGGTCAGTCATTTAAATAATATATTGCCATTTAAATGCTCTGATATATAAATGTTGCCATTTGAAGGTTGCTTTTTTTATAACTGAAGATGGTAATGAATTAGAAAATGGGACTTTTAAAAATGTGAAATTTGGTCATCAGGTATACTAAAGAAGTCTGCTTAGCTACTTTAAAATTTATTCAATGCATCTAACACAATGGAATGAAGCAATTTTAAATATATTGTTGCATTAGAAGACCGATGGCTGGTGACAGCTTGGATCGGCCTTCATCTGGCAGTGGATTGATCATGGTTAATTTTGAAAATTGCTTAGGATTCAAGAAATGTTACTGTAATTGCTATATGTATGGATGTGTGGTGCGGGTATTGTCTTTCAGCCCCCAAAACCTGCTCGCTGGAATGAACAAATTTCTGGCATCATTGGAGATCACATTCAGAAGAGATCCCAACAACTTCCGTCCAAGGATCAACAAGCTGAATTCCATCAAGGTAGAAAGCTCATACATACCATTGCTGTAAATTTTGAGTTTTACTGTACAGTATTCCGTCGTTATTCACGAACTTGCTATCCACGATTTTGGCTATCTGCGAATCGCATCTTGAACTCTACACTACTGAATCGAAAGTGAGATAAAGTTATGCTACTGTGCAGCATCATGATAATTTAAGGTAAGTTCGTTTAGAAACTATTTAAAACTTTAATATTTATTTGTATTTACTTTTTTTATTATAACCAATGTATGTTTGTCCTATGGTAATTTTCATATATGTAATAACTTATTTGTCGTTATTTAAGGTAATTAATTTGGCCAATATCATTATCCGCACAAGTTGCTGTTTACAAGCATCTCCGGAACGTATACCTTGCAAAATAACAAGGGAATACTATTAAATGGGATTAATATCATAGCATCTTGAATGCTGTAACTGGATCCTATGCTTTGCTCTTTTTTACAGGACACTGAGCAGAAAAAGAGTGGCAACTACTTTTTCCTAGAAGACTGAACTGTTTTGCAGTTCTTGCAATGGGACAACCTTTGAGCAACTCATTTTATTCAAGAGAAATTATAGATTGGACTTGTGCATCTATTTTGGAAACTAAAGTTGCTTCTTTTATTTGAATTTTTATCAGATTTTGATTTATGTTAATAAACTGAAATAATAAGTTAACTACTGCAAAAATATTTGGAATTAAATTTAATTTGAAAAGTCACTTATGGGGTTCGTGTAAGGATGCTTTAATTCACAGCTATTTCACAATGTTCACAAGTCCATAGTTGTATTTCTTTGCCCATTGCCTAAATTTACCAAGATGCCTATTTAGATTTATGTTCAGAACTGTTAAAACATTACAGCCAACAGTAACTCAAAGGTGCAATGTAAAGACAGGTATTGTAACAAGATCATTCAACAGATTTTGGTAGGGGTCTTCTTGTATGCTTGGATGACAAATAAAGGAGCCAAGGGGCATCATGAAAGGAACTTGCATTTATTGTGCACTTTTTTTAAAAGGTTCTAGCTTAGCTTCTACTGCACAAAGAAAACCACAGGTAAATGTCAATAATGCATAACATGAAAATGTTTTCATTAAGTGTAACTGAATTTTTTAAACTACTGTATAAAAGGAATGTTGACATCAAGAAAAATTAAGTGTCATTAACATTTTCAAATATAGCTTCCTTTAGTTTCTACAATCATTTATCAACATTTCTTTAATCTTAAAAAAAATGCAAATCGTGTTTTTTACAGGTTAGTAAATGTACTGCAAGGGCCATATTCCAAGTTTTACAGCTCCCATCCAACTTGGGCCACTGTTCCACAGACATGCAAGTGGTTCAGGCATGGCTTTGTTAATCTTCCAAAAATCCTGAGCATTTAACACAGGCTTTTGCAACCAATATCCATAAGAGGTTTTTTGGGTTAGATCACAAATGTCGTTAAGCCCACCAGCACCCGACAGCGAATTTGTAACGTTTGTCACGTAAATAAAACGTGCCAATTCGTTACTAGTACAGCACACTGATGTGGAGAGTAAACACACACCACACCGGTGTGCTGTACTAGTAACGAATTGGCATGTTTTGTTTGTGACAAACCTTACTAATTGGCTGTGTTGGGTGGTGGCGGGTTTAATGACATTTACACGATCTAACCAAAAAACGTATTATGAATCCTGAGCATGGCTGGAATTGTGTTCTGAGCCAGCGTGCAAGTATGGATTTTAAGCGGTTAATTTGAGAGGAGCCGTGACTGAGCCTAAGTGTGTATGGGATTCACTGTATTTGTGAGTCAAGTCTGAAATATTTCTAAATTATGAGTAGCAGATTAGAGGCATACCTATCTTAACGTACCGGAGCAGAACTCAATGTCAATGAAAAATGACAACATTTAGCTAATTAGTTAACGAACTTTCCACACTACTGCATAACCACACGTTTACATGAAGCATTAAGTTTCACAACATTTGTAATATAGCTTCAGTAATGTTTACAGTCAAAGCAAGTTAGTTAAATGTAACATTTTTGATTGGAATTACTTAGCTCAAGCGCAGCTCATAGAAATCCTAAGCATAGCTAGGACCATGCTCAGAGCTGGCTCAAGGTAAATGGTTTGGACCCAGTTCAATTGAACCAAAACAAAGCCTATACCCCTCTATGACTAAGAAGGGATTAGCAACCCTTCAGAACCCTAATTTCTGGGTAGCAGGCTACAGATAATCGGATGTATCAGAGAACTCACAACGTCAAAGCATTCTGGGTTTCCATTGCAACAGCCCCCTTTGCCATGGTGTATGGTGGGCCATGGTGGGCGCATGGGAGTATGGCAGCTGATGTTGTGGCATGGGTTGGACAAATATTGGCTGTGGGCCACCTGGGTTGATAGAGGTGTAAGCATGATGGTAAGGTGCTGTGGAAAAAATGAAAAGTTAAAAAAGTCAAGGTTTCTTACATAGACACGCCTGTATAAGGTACGTACAGTGAGGGAAAAAAGTATTTGATCCCCTGCTGATTTTGTACGTTTGCCCACTGACAAATTATGAGTCTTTAATTTTCATGTTAGGTTTATTTAAACAGTGAGAGACAGAATAACAACAACAAAATCCAGAAAAACGCATGTCAAAAATGTTATAAATTGATTTGCATTTTAATGAGGGAAATAAATATTTGACCCCTCTGCAAAACATGACTTAGTATGTGGTGGCAAAACCCTTGTTGGCAATCAGAGGTCAGACGTTTCTTGTAGTTGGCCACCAGGTTTGCACACATCTCAGGAGGGATTTTGTCCCCCTCTTTACATATATTCTCCAAGTCATTAAGGTTTCAAGGCTGACGTTTGGCAACTCGAACTTTCAGCTCCCACAGATTTTCTATAGGACTAAGGTCTGGAGACTGGCTAGGCCACTCCAGGACCTTAATGTGCTTCTTGAGCCACTCCTTTGTTGCCTTGGCAGTGTGTTTTAGGTCATTGTCATGCTGGAATACCCATCCACGACCCATTTCCCTCAGCCTGGCTGAGGGAAGGAGGTTCTCACCCAAGATTTGACGGTACATGGCCCCGTCCATTGTCCCTTTGATGCGGTGAAGTTGTCCTGTCCCCTTAGCAGAAAAACACCCCCAAAGCATAATGTTTCCACCTCCATGTTTGACGGTGGGGATGGTGTTCTTGGGGTCATAGGCAGCATTCCTCCTCCTCCAAACACGGCGAGTTGAGTTGATGCCAAAGAGCTCCATTTTGGTCTCATCTGACCACAACACTTTCACCCAGTTGTCCTCTGAATCATTCAGATGTTCATTGGCAAACTTCAGACAGGCATGTATGTGCTTTCTTGAGCAGGGGGACCTTGCGGGCGCTGCAGGATTTCAGTCCTTCACGACGTAGTGTGTTACCAATAGTTTTCTTGGTGACGATGGTCCCAGCTGCCTTGAGATCATTGACAAGATCCTCCCGTGTAGTTCTGGGCTGATTCCTCACCGTTCTCATGATCATTGCAACTCCACGAGGTGAGATCTTGCATAGAGCCCCAGGCCGAGGGAGATTGACAGTTCTTTTGTGGTTCTTACATTTGCGAATAATCGCACCAACTGTTGTCACCTTCTCACCAAGCTGCTTGGCAATGGTCTTGTAGCCCATTCCAGCCTTGTGTAGGTCTACAATCTTGTCCCCGACATCCTTGGAGAGCTCTGTGGTCTTAGCCTTGGTGGAGAGTTTGGAATCTGATTGATTGATTCTGTGGACAGGTGTCTTTTATACAGGTAACAAGCTGCGATTAGGAGCACTCCCTTTAAGAGTATGCTCCTAATCTCAGCTCGTTACCTGTATAAAAGACACCTGGGAGCCAGAAATCTTTCTGATTGAGAGGGGGTCAAATACTTATTTTCCTCATTAAAATGCAAATCAATTTATAACATTTTTGACATGCGTTTTTCTGGATTTTTTGTTGTTATTCTGTCTCTCACTGTTCAAATAAACCTACCATTAAAATTATAGACTGGTCATGTCAGTGGGCAAACGTACAAAATCAGCAGGGGATCAAATACTTTTTTCCCTCACTGTAACAATGTCAAACTTGAAAATGTAATTTTAATCTAGCCATTGATTTAAAAAAATATACTTGAACATTTCCATTTCAATGCTGTCATTCTCTCATGTGTATTAGGAATAATTCTATGATGGACTATCGGGGTCTCGTTACATATTTTGTTGTGCATTATCAGCCATGATTAATCCCACTGCTGGATGAAGGCCTCTTAAAAAAAAACGTATAAAGTTGTTAACATCAATACGGATATGTGCACATTCACCACTCGTGTGTTTGTTTACATTCAAACCAATAAAATGTTCCAAAGCAGTTGCTGAGGATATTGTACCTGCTGTTTGAGCCCCCAGAGGCTGGGTCTGGAGTTGCAAGGTAGGTGGATTTGGACTTGTGGCTGTGTCCAAGCGAGGTTTGAGGGCCTCTTGGTACAGGGATGCTTCATGGCCAGACCCCGACTCCAAGCAGTTTTGGGCATATGCCCTCTCGTGCCACCAACTCTACAATGGCAGTCACAAACCCATAAAAACACATTTTAAAGTAGCTTATTTGATCAAAATGTACACTATCTGCTTCAATCTGTACAAATATTAAAGTTAAACTAAATATGTAATTTCGTATAGCTTCAAACAAGTTTTTATTATTTATGCAGTGCGTTCAGGTTTAGGAACAGTTTTCTAAGCCAAGATTTATAAAGGGCGACTCCTCTGCCTATAAACAGTCACTACTAATGACCACTGTTGTGTAACTGAAGTAGGGCATCATTATTTCTTCTCAAGCACTGATGTGCAATTTAAATCATGTTGTGAATACTTTGTAATAATGAGATTTACTTTCTAAATGCATATTTTTACTTGCCTGTAGACCGCGATTGAAAAAATACTGCAGTATTTTCTTATCTATATTCAACAAAAAGAAAAGATTAGAAAAAACTTACACATAGTTACATTACTAAATACATGTATTCTATAGATCATTTTAAAATATCACATTTTAAATTAAAATACTTTTTAAATCCGTAATGGATAAGATTTAAATGTCTTGGAGTTGAGCCTCAATTTTTTTTTCTAATATGAATTGTATGCATATTCAAGATTTATCACGTTTCTTTTAGAAATGTTATATTTAATTCTTGAGAAATTTAGGATCAAGCCATTTCCTTTATCTGGCAATCACAGAGGAACGTGCAGGCTTTAATCTGACAACAGCTGGTCTAAACGGCACATATCTTCAACGTGAGTCCTATTTTTTTAAGTATGCCAATTTGGCTCAATACTCTTCAAAGTGCTTTTGGCAATGGTAGAGTTAGGTATACCTTGTGGGAGATCACTTGCGCTGGGATCAAATGAAAATGGTGGAGAACTGGACATAACTTCCCCCAACTCGTTAACGCATTCAGCCTTCCATGGCGGAAATAAATAGACACCTGCAATTTCAGTGTAAAAACCAGTTATAAGATTATCCAGTCTAATATTAAATCATTTTCCAACAATAATTCAAATTTGCGAGGCAAGTTTTATGAAACCACGTATTGGCAATTGAACGTATTGCAATTAAAATGTATAAGTTGTGGTCGCTTACAAGATGGAACTGCCTTCGGGTACGCAAGCTGAGAATATATGGGTGCTATGGGTTGTTGGACAGAAGACGGCAACGTTGAGGCATTGGCTGGAATTGACTGCTCAGATTTCTCTACACAAGCCTTCATACAGGGAACAAATGCATATATCATGCACTGCAATTGTATACAAATGCACAGAAAAAAGTTTAATGGCTTTGTGGTTTCAATTTGTGTTGTAAATTCTAAATTAATTGGTAAGTGATGTTAACAGCATCAAGTAAAATGTTTTAATTAAGAATAAGGTATCGGTTTGTTTATACAATCCCAAAATAAAAAGGGGATACATATATTTAAAAAATTATACTGGTAGGAAACAGTGGACTGGAAGCCCAACCGGAATTCACAGGAGGCAGGGGATTAATTGTGGATGTCTGTGGATGTCTGTCCACGTATATCCGGACACCCGGATATATAAATGCGCTCCTAGTGGGCATTACTGGTAGGAAACGTAGTGGACTGGAAGCCCAACCGGGATTATCACAGGAGGCAGAAGATTGTGTATGTCTGTGGATGTCTGTCCACGTGTATCCGGACACCCGGATATATAACAAATGCGCTTCTAGTGGGCATTACTAGTAGGAAACGTAGTGGACTGGAAGCCCAACTGGGATTAATTCACAGGAGGCAGGGGATTAATTATGTATGTCTGTGGATGTCTGTCCACGTGTATCCGGACACCTGGATAAAATGGGAGGGGTTGGGCTGGATGGAGAGAGGAGAGTGGGGAGGGGCTGGGTGGGGAGGGGAGGGTGGGAAGGGGCTGAGGAGGGGCTGGGGAGGGTGGGGAGGGGCTGGGTGGCGAGGGTGGGGCTGGGTGGGGGGTGGGAGGGGTGGGGCTGGGTGGGAAGGGGCTGGTCACCCCGTGGTGCCCTTATAAAACTCAACGTTTAACCTACTCACGCCGGCTTATGCCCGCCCTCACAGTCGGGCATATTTGCGGAATACACCACGCCGCCGTTGACCCTGGCCATTGACCGAGCAACCCAACGTTCCTACCAGCTCCCTCCGGAGGAATGTGTTATATTCCACGAGTTAATTATTTCCACATAACAGTAAACTAATCACATGGTATATATGCAACATTCATATTGACTACACATTACAAGATAATTCTGAAGAGAAAGTCAAGAATAAACTATACCCTTCCTGTTGTCTGGCTGTAGTCACTGTCAAGACTCATTACAAGTCGTATATCAGGCGAATACAATCTACTTGT
Organism: Petromyzon marinus; assembly: GCF_048934315.1. NCBI lineage: Eukaryota > Metazoa > Chordata > Hyperoartia > Petromyzontiformes > Petromyzontidae > Petromyzon > Petromyzon marinus. The sequence goes on from NC_133684.1 coordinate 4,640,850, forward strand.
GAGATTTCAGCTCCCACATGCCTCTCCTCATCAATAACCAAGTAACGGCAACTCGGGAGACTCAAAATGAAAGCCAGGTGTAACTTGGATTGGTTACAACCAAAGGTTTATCCACTTTATTTACATTTTCCACTCCTATAAGTACAATGTACATGTGCAAATTACTCCACATTTTTTTTATTAACATCAATGCACAAAAAGTAAGTTCCTTTTCATGTATTGATTATTAGTGGCATGACCGTTGATGACATGGGGCAGCCTTATGATTGTCTCGACACACACATGACTCCCAAACAAAAAAAACAGCCTTACATTTTCACCATCCACTACTGGGTTATTTAGTGGAGTCACATTTGGGTCTTCTGTGCCTAAGGGGGGGGGGGGGGGGAAGCATGCATAAGTACAGCATTTAAGATGTGATAAATCATTATTTCTTGCAGTGAACCCTCGTGACATTGAGGCATAACTTACCTTCTTCACTTTTGTCCACGCAATGTGTATCCAATATTAATACATTGGACCCATTTTCTGTCTGCTCCTGCATGTTGAAATACATACAAGTATAACTCTGTTAATGTTTCAATGTTCTTTATCTTTTTTCTTGGTGTGCCTTTTCCTTTGGGTATATAATTCTTAACAGCAGCAACATATGGTTCTGATTGTGTATATCGTTGCCTAAGCTTGACGAATGAAACTTGGTTTGGTGTGTATTGTAATTCATTATTAAAATTGACATACCAAATTGTGGCTTAAGAAAAATTCTGTTATATCACCACAAATGGTTAAAAATGCAGTTTTTGCTCAGAATGGTGTTTCTGCACAGACAAGTATGAACAATCTTCTTTGGTTCTTTCGGTAAAGTCACGTAGAATGAGAATAAAATAATAAATTGATAAAATAAAATAACACAATAATATTCTCACGACGTTTCGGCCACAACACAAGCGGCCTTCATCAGGTGAAGGGAGCGAGACTGTCTGGAGGACAGCGCTGTCCTACCAGACAGTCTCGCTCCCTTCACCTGATGAAGGCCGCTTGTGTTGTGGCCGAAACGTCGTGAGAATATTATTGTGTTATTTTATTTTATCAATTTATTATTTTATTCTCATTCTACGTGACTTTACCGAAAGAACCAAAGAAGATGAATCATTGCAGTCACGAAAGCTTTAAATAGAAGTATGAACAATGTCGTGTTCTTGTACTGTTTTCACATTCGGAAACGGGAGCTTTTACAATGTGCACATTCAGTGCATGAGTGTCTACGTTAGTACCCTCAAGCACTTTAATTTCAAGTATGCTCTTTTTTCCATCCATGACAAGAGAATTAATGATCTGGAAGTATGCCAAATAGGTGTTTTTAGTTAAATAAATGGGGAGGCTGTATGTGCCTTTTCCACATACCATATCTTTCTACTTCACAGCACATTACCAGTGCACTGATAGACAAAGGCCTCCCCACACCACGTCGGTCATGAGGGTTGTTTAACCATACTTGACCAAACTGGGCAGTGTGGGTTGGCAAACGGGGTTGCCCCGGACTCATTCAGATATCACTCGCCATTGATGTTAGCCATGACTGGGAATCGCATTTGGGTTATTCTCTAAAAATCCCACCTCCACTTCACCCCACCATATATCTGCTCTGCCAAAAATAACCCCCTCACTCCAGTTGTTTTATTACAAGACATTCAGGGCAGTGGGCAGGAAGTGCTGCTAAACAAATAGAGTAATGTTTTTCTCACACTTTGGTCTGCGCCAGGGCTGTCATATTTTCCAGTAAAGTCGGTCAATCCAGAATTGGGTTCCTGCACATCACTGGTTGAAGAGAGCTCCACTTGAACGGCAGTACCGGTGCTTTTCACGCCACCGAGCCGCTCCTCTGATCTGCACATGAAAAAAAAATACCACGAAGTAATTTTAAACACACTTAAGCAGCTGAAAGCACTATCACTCACGCACATCTAAGGAACTAACGTACAGGCAAAAACACTGGAGTCCTTTTCAGATAAAGTTTTTTTTCACCCCTTCATTAAAAGCTAAATCCCTACTGGGGAAAAATGAGAACAAATAACTTAAAATAATGAAGGCCACCATCTCAATAAGTTCAATGACATAACAGTAAAACATGTATTAACTATGCAAATTATCACGAGTAAAAAATGTCTGGTTCTACCAGCATTCCTCCAGCACAACTTCGCTCAAAACACAAGTTGAGATACAACTTGGACCTGTATTGTAATCCTCCGATTAAATTACCGTTTAAATCCTCTCTACAAAGACTTATTATTCATAACTAAATACTGTGCTGCATTGTTTGAATAAACGCCAGGAAAATCCTTTCAAAGTCATGATGCGCCATCTGCTGATTTCAAGTAAGCGTTACATAGTATTTTACTTTTGGTATTGTTAAGGGGCCATATGGTGAGGTAATGCACAGCATATTTTATAAGCAGTAAAATCAACCATAAAAAACAACAGGGCTCAGTATTCATAATAAACGTTTTTGGGTTAGATCGCGTTATTTATAAATGTGTCGTAACCCTCCACCACCCCACACGGCCAAACAGTAAAAAAATGTGTCACTTTTACAAAAGACAAATAGTTCACTACTTTAGCCCACCGGTATGTGTTGAAGAGTGATTTAACATTTACAAAAAAAATTGTTACTGGTATTAACTCTTTTATTAAATATAAATGTATAACAAATGTGGATACCCAGTGAGGCATGGGAGGGTAAGTGTACAAAATATGGAACCATTTTTTCACAATAATCGATATTCCAAAATAATAATTCAACAATAGTAGTTGTGAAACTGGGAAATGTTGTAAAGCTGACATAATCTGCATAGTAAACCTTGATTTTAGGGGTGGTCTTCTGCTAAGTTAACTGTTCCCTTGAAGCTGATAATGACAACATTAAAATTCCAATCATGGTTTATTTCCTATTAGCTCTGTGAGTAAGAATTTCTGGAAACACTTACAATGTTCCACTAGTGCAAATCTAGGAGATAAATTGCATTTTCTCATAGTTACTATAAATTCATGATTCCAAAGGCAAGACACTTCATTTAAATTACCACACTTAATATGGAAAAAACGTTCAATAAGACTTTAAATTAGCTCGAAAGCTGCAGTACCAAATATTTTGATGTTTTTCCCCCACATACCTTTGTTAACCATGTGTTATACATTTATGTTTCAAAGCAAAAAATGTCCAACTTGAATTTGTATTCATACAATTCAGACGATTTTCCCTTCACATTGAATTCCGCAAAAAAAAGGTTGCATTTTACATTGACCTTTAACAATGTGTGAATAATTTGTATGGAATGCTAGCTAGAACTCTCAAATAACTCTCAGGAGATATGCATACAACTCAAACCACATAATTTACAATGTCCCTTGTGAGGCCACTTGCACATGAGGACTAATATGGTTCTAGCCTTGTTTATCCAATAATCTTCAATAATACATGCTCCATACGGCAGTGAAAAGCAATTTAGCAGAACTTCACATGATGACAATAAAATATATACTCAACTACTAAGCAAATTTAAATGTATAGCACACGTTTGCTGCAGTTATTGCAGTTGAATGTACAACATGCATTTAAGTATGGATTCACTATTTAGCAAAAACCGTCAGGATGTTTTGAATACAGAGCACTGCATATGACATGTTTGTGCAATTTATTGCACCTAAGAACTGAGACAGATCATCGTTTATGAAACAAAATATGGGGACTACGTGAAAGAAAAAAGTTGTGAAATGTTTACACACTATATGCGAGTACGTTATTTCTTAATGCATTGTGTATTTCTATTTTTACATAATAATAAATAAAATCTACAGACTACATGCAAGTGTAGTGAGTTCGAATTAGGTGCACACACACACAGCTTGGAGGCAACACTATTTATTAGAATGGTAAGTAATATAACACTGTACATAAGGTGGTGACCACCTTCCTCAACTCACTAACACTCTGGAACACTATACAGCATGGCCCAGGCAGGCAACGGGCTGCCTGGTCCCAGACGATGACCCGGGACTTGAGGAGCGATGATTTCGTCTTCACTTCGCGGTTGAACAGCCCGGCTCTGCCTTCACACCCCCCTTATAACCGCTCTGGCGTGGCCGGCTCCGCCCAGGCCACGCCTCCCTTCCCCCACCTCTAGGAAGGTCCGGGTCCTCCACCACGTGACCCCCCCAGGCACCCCCAGTCCTCGTACGGGCCTATACAGTAGTGACGTCCTATGTCACTACATCACCCTCCCCTGTATAAACACACAGCCGTCCCGGCTGTAACACAACTGTGAAACATCGAAAAGGTGTGCCTCCGAACCAGTAACATTAATAAATAACTGGCGAGCAATAACAAATACATCACCTAATATACACAGAATCGACGAGGGTTAAAGGGGGGGAACGCATGGAAAACGAGGAATTAACAAAACTGGCTAACCCGCTTGCTCTCCAGCACAGCCTCCCCGTGTGAGAACCACGCATGCACTGACATGTGAGTGTGGCCATCGGAACGACGGCATAGGCAATGAGCAAGGCGTGAAGAGCAGCCAGTCTTCCACAAGTCCATGTGGCCAGGCCCTCCAGGGGAACCAGAAGCGGCCCAAAGGACACGGCCCCTCCGTAGGAGTCAAGAACAGGAGGAGCAGGAGTAGCTGACGCATGCTCTACTACCTCCCCCCCCAGTCCACAGCCGGTCGGCACAACCGGCGACTCCAAGGTGCCAGGTAGATACTGCCCCCTGTGACGAGAAACACAAACCCTCCTGAGGCATCACTCCACGAACACTCGCCTCGGCTCGTCGGACACGACAGTCACCCGGCCCCTGGGTAGTGGAGATGAGGGGATTCCGGCCGGCGCGAGAGAAGAGAAAAAAAAATAATAACAACAAATTCAGACGCGTTGGTTGCACAACAAACATGGCGACGAAACCCAATATGTACACCTTCACCCACACAACACGGATGACAGGGTTCCCCAACCCCCAGCTGCCGTTCCATCCACTAGGTGGTGATAAGAGCGAGGATAAACGAACTACCCAGCGCTCACGCACCCCCACACCGCAATGCGGACGTCTTCCGACATCCCGGGTCGAGACGTCATGCGTCAGAGCCAACCCATGTCCCGGGGTGAAGAAGTCGCGCTTCAGGGACGCCCCCAGGATCTGCATTTTAGTTAAAGAAAATATTTCGGCGTGAAAATTGACCGAAATTTTGGCCGCACGCGTGATCCGCATCTCCGCGGCCTCACGCGCTCGTACAAAATGGCGGCTCCACGCGTGAACCGCATCTCTGCGGTTTCCCGGGCTCGCACAAAAAGGCGGCCGCACGCGCGGTTTCTCGCGCTCGCACAACTTAGCAGCCCTCCCTTGAAGGCCAACCCAGACATTTCATGCCACTCAGTAGCACCCCCCGCCTTTCCGACGCGCATGCGTCGGCCGTATCGGGGGAATTATAACCCAGTCTCTCTCCAAGACTCGCGTCGCAGCATATAGTTGTACCGACCGAGCTGAGAAGACCCATCGCTCACTCACTGCACAACATGCACCCTAACAACTGAGGGATAGTCCCAACGTAACGGGACAACTACACCCGAACACTACGAATCTCCAGCCCACTGTTTAAACACACCTCGGAGTGTCTCAATCTCCGGGCCGCCAGGGCGAGCCTACAGCTCCAGACACACCACGGAGGGTCTCAACCTCCGGGCCGTCAGGTCAAGCCATCAGCCATAGCATGACGGGACCACACTCTCCGAGCCATGTAAGCGGACTGCCCACTAGGCTAGACACGCCACGGAGTGTCTCAACCTCCAGGCCGTCAGGTCAAGCCATCAGCCATAGCATGACGGGACCACAACTCTCGTGTTAGACACGCAACACTCACTGGGCCATCCTGGTCAACATCTGCGCCCCAAGATATTCGACAGCCAGCACCACAATTCCAAATCACTGGCAGCATGTCACCATTGCAATTTAAATGCTCCATACCAATGACGTCAGAGCCAAAACCCAAGGCAGTCATCCCCCACACAATTTAACACCATCACAACACATACAATTAGAATTAGGATCCCCCACTGAATTGATCCAAAGTCAAACAGGTACGCACAATTTGTGACGATCCCGAATATCCAATGGTCACAACAATACACCTCACATCTCGAATCCGTACACATCATCTCAGAGACTCGCATTGCAGCATGCAGCTGTACCAACCGAGTTGAGAGAGCAACGCAATGTGGCGGCAATTTACAGCCCCAAGCACCCTTGATCTACATAGAACCTAAGGGGCACCCTCGCACAAAAAACTTATTTTTTTCATGTATCGAGCAACAACGGATAGGAACCAACCAGTGAGTACGTAACACACTGAACCTGTCATTTGAAAATCCCCTTCAACATTAATCATGGGGTTCAGGCATTCGAAATTTTAGAGCCAAATAACTATACACAAACCCCAAGAATCGGCGAATTAAGTAATACAGTACATGCAGCATATGCAGTCCGCATATAGCCAACCATCTCGAGCAATGCTCCATACAGTCCATACATCGTTAACAATCGCAGCACAAGCTATACATTAACAATCACGAACAAAGCTCCATACAAACCATACATTAACACTCACAAGCAAAGTATCGCAAAGTCACACATTGACAACAATTCACGAGCGAAGCTCCATACTGTATACCCAAAAACAATCGCGACTCCGCAACTACAACCAAACAAAGTGTCAACAAATCATAACCTGGCAATTCACTGGCTCTTAACGGAGCCCAAGACCCCCCACATAGCCGAATGAATCAACTGGCTCCTTGATAACAATCCCAACGCTGTAATTAACCAATAATGTAACACGCGGACACCCGACACGAACGTCACGGATAGAGGAAAGTTATTCAAAAGCAATTGGACGCCCCGCATGCCGGCGGGAAAACAATAAAAAAATAACACGAACTCACAACTCGGCGCACGCAAGATGGATGAGGTGTCAGAGTTGTGTGTCGCGTCACGCCTCGCCTGGCAAGCTGTGAAGAGCGGAGGACGGCAGGGTGGAGCGCTGGGATGCCCCGAAAAATCTTGCACGCCAACATGGACTCCTCTTGCGACTGCAGCCGCCACCCGCGCTCGAGCAGAAGACGGGGCGCCGCCACTCGAACGTGTGGAGCTCCGCCACCACAGGTGATGTCGGCGGGAACGGCATTTTGGCGGGAACAGCACCCCCGCCAACCGCCGAAATGGCGGGAACGGCGTTTTGGCGGGAACAGCGCCCCACCGCGTGGCCCGCATGCCCGGGCTTCCCCTGCCAGCCCCCGCAGCGACGACGGCGTCCTCTCCCCGCGGCTCCGACGCTCCATTCCCGATGGCGGCGAAGCAGCGGTGCGATGCCAGTCCCGCCACTCCGCGTGCAGCACCATCTCTCTCTCTCTGTCACCGGGGCTGCCATCCCCGGGGCTGTCCAAAGTATGGTCGTCACCCCGTCCTCGTCGTACGAAGGCGTCCAGGTGAGTTTTTTTAGTGTGCTCATTTTACTACCCTAGGATAACACCTAGCAATATTTATTTTTCCACAACTTCTGACACCAAATGTAGTAAGTTCGAATTAGGTGCACACACCCAGCTTGGAGGCAACACTCTTTATTAGAATGGCAAGTAATATAACACTGTACATAAGATGGTGACCACCTTCCTCAACTCACTAACACTCTGGAACACTATACAGCATGACCCAGGCAGGCAACGGGCTTGCCTGGTCCCAGACGATGACCCGGGACTTGAGGAGTGATGTCGTCTTCACTTCGGGGTTGAACAGCCCCGCTCTGCCTTCACACCCCCCTTATAACCGCACTGGCGTGGCCGGCTCCGCCCAGGCCATGCCTCCCTTCCCCCACCTCTAGGAAGGTCCGGGTCCTCCACCACGTGACCCCCCCAGGCACCCCCAGTCCTCGTACGGGCCTATACAGTAGTGACGTCCTATGTCACTACACAAGCATTCATTACGAAACTGCTGTATTTTGCTGCCAATTTCAAAAATCCAGCAAAATGACCTTTACATTAACCAGACATTTTTTCAATGGCACAGATCATTAGTTATCTCAAATAATCCACTCCAATATTGTCAATTATACAGCTACTTTACATTGACTGGGAATGTAAAATAATATTGAGCAATGGCCACACTTGAGAGGCTAAGCAATGTTAAATGTAATTGTGGGGTCACACAAGAGGTCTAGTAGTCGTGTTGCCAAAGCTAACAAGCTCAAGAGAAAGCCCCGATGTCATGGATAGAGCAACAACTGTCTGGGAAGTGTTTGGGAGATTGAACAGATGAAAGTCATCTTAAACAGTTACAGAACTTACGTGGTTATGCAACACCAAACTGATTAATTTCGTAGGTATATATTGACTGCATGTGTCCACTTTACTTTTACAAAGTGACACAATGGGAGTGCGCAATCTTTAATTTACTGAAATTAAACCATGCCACAGAAATGGGGAGATGTTTTTTTTCTCCCTTAACCTCCACGTCACAATCTAAACATTTTAGTTGTTTTATAAATCCTTCCTTTACTCTATACCAAGTTACCAACATTTATGATCACTCCTAGTAAACATTCAAAAACTGGCTGCATTTCCAGCTGAGTGTACAAAAACCATTTAGTGAGTGATTGTGCACCAAAGGCTGTTTGCCAAATTGACATCAATTACACATGCCTGTAGACATTTCACGAAGATCCGAATAGCCCACACATCTACCACAATTGTAGTGAGATGTCACTGTATGGTGCCAGCCCAGACGAGCCGTGCCAATCGATGTTCCTACATCGAGGACAGCACCGTGTGTGTGGCTGTGTGTAATACCAGCCCGAGTGGGGCTTGGTGAGCACTGGAATAGTGCGGGCACCACACACAGTGTGTGGTGGGGGCTCCCACGAGAGGGAGTGGGTGAGTCTCAGCCCAGGGGCAAGGTTGCCCCAGGCCATGGCACTCTGGTTGACCCCGTAGACACGTGATCCGGAGTGTCCACACAGGGGGCCCCAGGTGGGGGGCTAGTGGGTGATCACGTGTCCGGGGAGAGCTCATGAGAAGGATCGAGAGGGAACGAGAATGCTCGAGAAGGCGGGCGGGGCCAAGGGAGAGAGCGGCCCCGACCGTAGGGGGATATAAGGCGGGTCCCTGAGAGGGGCCGAGGTCGCTGCATTCTACAAGCTGGAAGCTCAACACCTACAAGCAGGAAGCTCTACATCTCAAGCTGGAAGCCCTTCGTCTTACGAGGCAACCACGTGGTCAGAAACCTGAGTGAGGGTCCGGCCCTTCGTAGCAGTAACCTCTATGTATAGCGTAGTTAGCTGGGTGGTCACCACCCTAGGCTGTATCGGGTAAAGGGGCCGTTACCCCTTTGTGTTATGGTGTTACAATAATTGCGTTGCCTTTAAGAGGAACGTCTGCGACTCAGCTGGACTCACTACACAATGACAAGCAGAAGTACGAGTACTATTTGGAGTCATTCTTCTGCTTGTTTCTGCTATAACAGCACTCAGGACATTATTATTTCCACAGATACAAATTTGCAATTACCCAAATATGTTAAATGCTAAAAAGGCAATTATACTGATATCTTTCATCTTTTTACATTCACTCCAGCTTAAATATTTGCCAGTGAATAATGCATGGAATGTTGTCCATATATAATTAACACTTTCGTTCTGAAATTAGGAAAACGCAAGTGTTGTACTTAAACCTAATTTTAAAATAACTTTAATTATCAATTAACATGCAGAATCAAGAGGTTTCCTTACTGCATATTAATTGCATTAAGGTTAAAAAGAAATCATTTTGTTAGCATCAGTTCTCGTGTGCTCTCTTGCCACACATCTTTGGCAATGGAATAAATGCATATGGTAATTTAAATTGTCATATTTAATAACCTCCACTAACCAAGAACCTAGCTTCCTGAACCAATCCTGAGGAGAACCGTAGACGACTAATGAAATGTTTCTTGCACAAACATTACCCGTGAGCAGGAGGCCTTTCCATCTTTCTTGGGGGCTTGCAATGTTGGCCATTCGAATGGCCTTTGTACAAGGAGCCTGATCCAGTGAGACGACCAGAATATGAAGGGTAGTCTTGTCGATAAGAATGACTTAGGTGTCCGTAATAACGTTCTGACAACACATCAGAAGGGTGAAAAAACAATGATGGCATGTTCAGATTCTCAAACTAATGTGTTAAGTCATGGCACATATATTGCATTCTGTTATAAGGAGGTACGAGTATGAAACTAAATATTATTACAAGTCCATGAGCACAAAGTTGGATAAGTGTTAATGGATATTTTAAGCTATGTGATTTTCATTGATTAGATCTGCATTAGGCATGCCAGAGGTGATAGTTTGCTGAAGCTCTAGAAGAAAGTTTGAGAAGGCCAAGAGGGCGAAAAGGAAGGTGCTGCTTGAAAAATGGTCTAAACAGAAGCCATTTCACCAAATACAGAGGTCCAACATTAGACAGGATGTGGGGAAGAATATGCCTACTTAGGCAGAGGAATCAAGAATAAAACCTTGATCAGCCAAAATAATTACTGTCACACTTTAAAAAAATATACAAATACACGTAGTACACATCCTCAATTTCAGTTCCTCGTATGAAGTGTGCGATATTACACACCATGCTTCCGGTGCTGAATAGGCATTTCGAAAAGCTGTCTAGATGACGCACCCTGGATGCCCATCATCCTTTCAGAAGCCGATTGGTAACCCATGGCACGAACGCTCTCCAGCATAACGTGATGCCTGCAATTGAAAGCAATCACGGGGGCTCATGTTGAGCCCACTCGTGCTCACAGCACTCCACACATTTGTCCCTAAAGAGCAAACCTAACGACTTGCACATGACCATTGTACATTCCTGCATTATTACAACAGAAATCCTGCACGTTTAAATTGTAAATTAAACACGTTATGTATAGTTCATATGGGACATCAAATACAGAACAAAATCCTTATGGTTGACTACCATATGTTTAAATTATAAATGTTTTGCAAAATTCCCCAAACACTTTCCACTCATGAAACATCTGTTGCTCCACTTGGTGGATTGACAAAGTTTCCATTTTAATGTCACCAAATGGCTCTGGCCTCGAGAGACCCTAAGAAGAATGTTTGTAATTGTAAACTTCCTTTTAAAAGTTAATGTAAAATCACGTGATGCATGACAGCTGCGATGCAGTAAAAAAGTGCTTTATTTGCTATTGATGATAAAAGAATTGTCTATTTACAGCGACAAATACCTTTGTGCAAGGGCTTTAATGAACACAGTGACAGTTTGGTAATTTGGGTTGATTTTCTGGATGGAGGCACTATAATACCTCCCTCCAGGCTTCAACTGCACCTACACCAAAGGAAATCCAGAGGTCACAGTAAGCAACAACACAATCCATCAACCAGATGAAATCAGCCACAATGTTGCCATCTCTAAATCACATCACAATTATTTCCATTTAACAATGCCAAAGTACTATGCGTTATACTAAAGCATAGGTTTTTAAAAATATATAGAGTATATGCCATTTTGGCAACTTCATTGATTTACGAGCAATAATGTGCTCAGTACTGTGGTCAGTTGGTTTAATTAAATTGTCAACAAAATGCATGGTGTTAACCCCCAGATATACATGGAGATTTTAAGGGTTTCAATTACGTATACTCAAGCCTGGAAACGCATCTACCCTGGTCACTGTGTGCAGTGTTGTTTTGCGAGCAAATGTGTGCCAATTGAAAAACGAGTGAAAATTTAAAAATGTGATATAAGAGTGCAATGAGTGTGTGAAGTGCAATATTGTCAAAACCGTATTACAACTTCTAAGGCGCTGATCAATATTTGGATAACAGACTGAAACACACAATGAGCTCTACAATTAAAATATACCTCACACTTTTCACCCCCTGAAAACTCCAAAACTGGAAATCTTGTCATTGTGTAGCCTGCAAAAGGGCATGCAAACAAAACGTGCATGCACTTGGAAAACTGTATTTTGATAAGGGATGCAACATTAAAACATTAGACGGTAGTGTATATTATGATCAGACAGCACCCTCTTGTGTCTTGTTTTATACCACATACCTTTAAAACGAAGTGAGTATTATTGTTCATACAAACTATACTCCAATATATAAATGTGTTATGTAGGAATCAGTTTTAGATTATTGTTATATATCTATATATATAAAACGTTCATTGCTTATACAGTCTGTAAATAGCAAAAACGAAGTTTAACAAAGCACATAAATTTTGCTATAACATGATCTCTACATTTAACTATTGCCATTAAAAACATAAAATTCCAACTTTACACACCTCTTGCAGAATCAATCCAGACATCAAACTCCACATTGCGATATATTTCTGAGTCCAGAGATTTCAGCACTCGGAAAGGAAACACTGGAAAGTGAGCCTAGAATTGAGGATAAAGGCAGATCAAGATAATTTGGCTTTAACGCTTTACAGCATAAACATCTCACAAGAACCAAATGCAGGCACAATATTCAATTCTCTCACAAATTACAGATAATACCTGGCCAGCTTTAATTATTTTTCTTGAAGTCTTTTCAGCATATGAATATCCTACCAATCTGAAACAAAAAATACATTGGAACATGCATTATTGCAAGCATATCTGTGAAGATAATGGTTTACTTGAATTGGACACACTGATGATGGTAGCATTAACTGCCTGTCACTTTGTATGCTTAGGGGACTCACGGCTTGCCATCACGGGCCAAGGTAGTGGGATGCCGACTCTCCTTTTGGCGACCTTGAGTCTCTTCCTGCAAGCGAAACCACTCCACCTCACGAGCCACCACATCCGGACTTACCCCAAACACGTGCGTGTACAGAAGATTGTACACAATCGCTGTCCCACACGCAGAAAAATTACACTTGAAGGTAATATAATTTTGCAGTGTAATTACAGTACTTGTGAAAACAACCATTACCATAGTTCACAAATTTTGTGCAGGACATTCCGTTTAATGTGATTAATGTCAAAATGAATAGTGCATGTTGAAAAGTTCCTTACACTGGCAAATAGCTGCAGCTGTGTATGTCTGTTTGGAACAGACAGCATCATATTTCGCTTCATAGCGTTGGCACAGCATCACCTGAATGCAAATTACAATTATCAGCAGAATATTTACTGCAGTCTTAATCTGCTTTCTCTAAATACACATTAATTACTTTTCATTAATAACATTCTCCAGACCTAATCATTTGTCACATTTACGGCGAATGTTTAACATGCTGTCCTATCAACATTTTTTATGGCTATTTAGCCTTGCATAAATACTTTCATCTCCACACTCCGAATTTGCACGTGCATTATATTTCAAATGTTATTTCATTCTGTCAATATTTTTCCACAATTACTTATTGTCTACGCGCTAAACTTCAGACAAAACTCTATTGTTGTGTGCGAGTCAAAACAATCTTATAATATAAAGACCTTAATCTGTATGCATGTATAAAAAAAACCTCTAGGATACTTCCCGAAAAGGTAGAAAGCTGGAATTTGGTACATAAGTAGCGTTAAGCACACAAACAGGAAAATAAGAAAATCCGAGATTTTTCATTTTAAGGCCCCCAAATCTAGATATATATTTTTTAGTGCCCCATAGACGTTTGTGTGTCATTCAGAAACCGTTCAAAATATAAGATTGCATTTCTTTTTGATTGATAGTGTTAAACAGCAAATACAATTAAATCGAGAACCCTTGTTCTATCTTTTGTTGTTTATGAGATATTTCGGATTAAAGCAGTTTTCAAAGAGACGCATTTTATGATGTTCACATCTGAATAATTCAGGTGAATTATATTTATTGAAAGTTTTGCCAGGCGAAGACATGCTTTATGAACTAGCGTAGCTAATAATAAAAAAAATATTTGACATGTATTAACACCTTTTTGGAAAATCCATTGCTAGTAGCCTTGAACGGTGGTTTGTTTGGCTCTCTGTAGATTAAAAAATCACATCTGAAAAGAACACATTATGTTAATAATATGCATACATCCAGTTTGAATGAAACGGAACCTCTAAGGATATTAACGCATTTACAATGAAGTAAACAATGTGTCCTTTCCAGCAAGTTGGTGGAATTGCTCAGAATTGTATGTTTGCTTTTCTCTCACCTGTACAACAAGGCTAGGGCAGCCATCTCCACATTGCCAGCTGGCATCTGACAGAAAACAATCAAAATGACACACCGTTGTGCAAGACTCAAATGATGCTTAATGTGTCCGAGGTTATACTGCTAATTAACCATGTTTGAATATAAACCTCACCATACCAAATCAATCACCCATTGGGTGGGCAATAAACACAATATAACGTACTAATAATGAGCCACTCCGCATTAAACAACCTACACGAAAGCTCAAACGTGATCAAGATCCTTTTTATTTACCGCATAAATAACAATACAAAGATCGGAAAATGTACATTACCGGTTTACATACTGAGCTCATACCAAAGTAGAGTAGTTTAAAATGCCGATCACATTTTTTACAATCTACTTATGTTCGGAAAATAATGCCTTACTGTTATTTAACGTAAAACTCATTTAGTCCTGGCTTGCCAGCACTCTCTATCTTGCAGGGTTAACAAATCTATCAAAGCTCCTTATTCTCGCCGTGTTTGACCTCACTTAGTTGGGACAGTGGGTCCCTCTCCCCACCTTTTACCCCCCCAACCACCCCCCTGTCTTTTTACGGCTCGTTGGGTTGCATCGGGGACGGTCCTCCGCGATTTTTTATTCCCGGATTTGTGAGCTACGTGACCAGGCTGTGACGACGGGCACGCGTTTTGTTAAAATAAATGTAACAATAAAAAAAGCTCCTTATTCTACCCCATAGCTTTACCATCCTTTCATGACTTGGAACACATAACTGCAATTGCTTTGTGATTTTACTTACTCTTGGATCTAGGACACTGTTGACGATACATTTCAGGGGGCTTTTTGAAATCTGTAGGTAAACATAAAATGTAGTTAAAAATTCGATGTAATATTTAAGTATCATCTACCATAAAGTAACAAGTGCTCATAGGTTATCATCACACGAGCACCTTCTTGAGTGAATCACTGTTGCCTTGGATAAACTGTGCACACTCTCTCCGTACTTCTCGATGTTTCGACTGCGTGTAGAATATCTGAAACAAAATCAAACACACAGCGTGCATATACAGCATGCGTATACAGTAGTTGCCCTTTCGCAACAGCAACATGCGCAACCATTCCTTCACAAAATAATCTTGAAATACTAAAAAAAAAGTATAATCCTGCAACATTTGATGAAATTGCCACCGGTATTTATCAGAACACTTGGTGTTGTAAACGCACCAGTACAATATTTTCAATGTTTAATTAAATAAATATGACTTTATCTAGTTGAGGTATGTTTATACATGTAGCCCGTGCAGCAAGTTGAGGCACTTTAAGAATGTGTACCTTCATTATCACCCATGATCAATCCACTGCTTGATTACGGCGTACGCATACCAGTCAACCCATACGGTTTTCCCGTATTCTTGTACAGGGAAATTGACCTAAAAAAATTTGTGTCTGGTTCAGCAGTTCCACTGCTGGATTATTTGTTCTGCCTGAGGACGACCACTTATGTTGCAATCGAAACGTCGTGATATATTATTTTATTTTCCTACCTACGTGACTTCACCAAAAGAACCAGATTATTTTTTGTCTATTTGTTTGTATTTCCCCCTTGTGTGATGTAGGATGAACGTTGTTATTTATAAGGGCACGGGATGACCAATAAGGTGTGAACTGGTCCTTAATAAGGTCGGCACTGATAAGGGGTTGACAGGTATGAGTATGCAATCTGCCATCTCTCACGAGCCTGAGATATAATAATTCACCTAACAACTAAGCCACCTCCTCAGCAGACATCCTCCCAGCCGCATTGTTCTTTGGTTGCCACTACGCCATTATATGAATTAAGACGTTGGATACAATTAAACGCCTATTATTAAGAGCCACGTATCACTGGGTTGCCGTATTCTAACCTCTCATTGTTTAACGTGTATGTAATCGCCTCATGATGAAACAGATTAGCGAGACAAGAATATAATTAAACTAAAAGACCACTTCATGGTCAACTAAATCATTATAATGGGTCATAATCAGTGTCTTATAAATACATGTTAAGTATAAAAAGACCACATCATGCACCACTTAGTAATATACAGTCGCTATCATTTACGGCACTATATCATGCTGTAGTTATTACCGTTACTGTATGCAGGGTGCCTAAACTAAGCTAATAATTAAGCCCCCACGTGTATTAATTATGTTCGATACATAATTAATACACGTAGTTGGCATTAGAACTGTGTAGCATAATTAATAGGACCCCGTCATGCGCCACTGCCATGTAGCCGCAATAAACATCACATTCACGGTCGCGACACTATTTAACGCTTATCATAGGTGGCAATCATATTATGGACAATAACATTATTTCTATAAATCAGTTCAAGCGTCCCGTAAAGGAGGCCCGCGACATCTTGGGCCGGTCATTGCTTCTCGCAATGTCCGCCCCCCTCCTGTCCCCGCCATCTCACACTCACACCTGTCAACCCCTTGCCTGTACCCGACCTTATTACAGACCAAATCACACCTTATTGGTCACCTTGTGCCCTTACAATTCTCAACGTTCATCCTACAAAGTCCCATCAAAAGGGAGACACACAAACAAAGACAAAACATGCTTTGCGCGTATTGAAACGGCTGTACGCCGTATGGACCTGATCACTCTATTTACCTGTACAAGAATACGGGGTAAACCGTATGGGTTGACAGCTATGCACACTCTTTGCCCAGCTTTCATTTGAGGCGCAATAACAAAAGCCACCAGCTAACTTCGCAGGGTCTGGTCACGTCATCTTGCTTTGCAAACTACCTCTCACCACTACCGTGCTCTGTTCACACAAATACTATTCCATATCTGTCAACCCCTTATCAGTGCCCTACCTGATTAACAGACCAATGCAAACCTTATTGGTCACCCCGTGCCCCTTATAAATCTCAACGTTCATCCTACAAAAATTCCCATCACAAGGGAGAAACACAAACAAATAGACAAATGTATATATATGTTTGCCCGTATTGCACAAGAATACGGGGTAAACCGTGTAGGTCACAGGCATGCTTATTCCCTACCCGAGCGTTCTTCATTGCAAGGCTCGTGGGCCACTGGCGGCCCTTGGTGGCCTTTAGTGCGGGCCCCCGGCAAATACACAAATTTTGATTTGAAGCTTTCTTGACTGCAGGAATCCATACTCTTTGGTTATTTCGGTAAAGTCACTTAGGTAGAAAATAAAATAAATCACGTTTTGGGCGCAACACACCTGATGACCGACGCTTGTTGCGCCCGAAACGTCGTGATTTATTTTATTTTATACCTACGTGACTTTACCGAAAATACACAAATGTTGAAAACACCACCCCCAGCATCATCGTGCTATCAAACCACCAATGGTTCCAAATTTGTGGCGGGCCTCACACCACGGCCGGATGAAGGTTCTTGCAGGCCCTAGGAATTTCTGTTTCGTAGTCCTTTAGTGATATCTTTCTACAGTTGAACGCGTTACTTCGATCCAGCTGCTGGACAGATGTCTTTACTGCTGGTATATGAAATATTGTTTCGTCTGTGCCCTCATTCAATGGGAACGCGCTGTGTGCCGCAGATAAGCTCATTTTATTTGAATTTGTTGAAAGAAAACAAAAACCAAGGTAAGCTCTCAAAACATAAGTGAAAGTGTCAAATATGTATTACGATTATCATATCAGATAACGAAGCTTTAAAAGGATGCCGTTCGTTTTAATCGAAACAAAAAACATGGTCAAAACTTGAAAATAGGTTTTCCCCCTTTTTATGGCAACAAAACAGGTGTTAAGATGTTAAAACACCAAACTGAAACCTTTTACAAGGAATCATGTCTGCATTAACCACAATACTTGTGGTCATAATGCAAACATAAAACGTATTCTGATAATATATGCCTTGTCTTTTAAACTGATTGGTGTTAGACCAGAGGACCCCTCTGGTCTAACTGTTTGAGACTAGGCTCAAAAGAAAGCTGCCTCTGATGTGGACCAATCAGTTTCAAAGACAATGCATATATCAGAGTACGTTTTTGTTTGCATTCTGATCACAAGTATTGTGGTCAATGCAGACATGATTCCTTGTAAAAGGTTTCAGTTTGGTGTTTTAACATCTTAACACCTACATTTTGATTTAAAGCTTTCGTGACTGCAGGGATTCATATTCTTGGTTCTTTCGGTAAAGTCACGTAGAAGGGAAACAATAAAATACAAATATATATAAAACAATAAAATTATCACGTTTCGACTGCAACACAAGCAATCATCATCACGTGTGGAAACCACAGCAAGAACATTTGAAAAAAGTGGCGTTTTTTTATACATAAAGTAGATACACCCCTTCGTCCCATCGTCTCTACTATCAACTCCCCCACCTACAAACTGGCTCATTTTCTGTCTGAAATCCTGCGGCCTTTCACTGGAAAAACCACCTCTGCAGTACAAAATTCTACTCACCTGGTATCGACAATCAAGGGTATTTCCCTGTCCCCAGACGACCTCAGTTTTGATGTAGTTTCCTTATTCACAAAAGTTCCTGTACCTGACACCATCGCAATCATTGAAGACGTGTTTCATCAAGGACTAAACAGAGGTACCCCCCCCTGGTGAGACACTGCTTAACCAATACATACTACACTTGGAATGGAACTTTCTGCAAACAAACTGAGGGCACCCCAATGGGCTCCCCCCTATCTCCGGTTGTAGCCAACATTTTCATGGAGAAATTTGAGACTGACGCCATCCAGACTGCCACTCTGCGCCAAACCTTATGGAAGAGGTACGTGGATGACACTTTTGTCATCTGGCCAGATGGCCGGCCTACTCTAGACCAATTCCTCGACCACATCAATTCCATACACCCAGCCATCAGATTTACCATGGAAGTTGAAAAAGATGGCAAGCTACCTTTTTTGGATGTGCTAATAAAAAAGAGATCTGATGGTTCAATGAGCCACTCTGTCTACAGAAAAGCTACCCATACAGATGCTTACCTGAAACCGGATTCCCACCACCATCCATCCCAGAAGAATTCCCTCATCAAGACTCTGCACCATTGAGCCCAATGCATATCCGACCAGGAACACATAGCCAGTGAACTCAAGCACGTACACCAAGCTCTTAAGGCTAATGGTTACTCCGACTACACAATCTGTAAAGCTATCACTCCGACCATGAAGAAGGACCCTCTTGAGGAGCCATTCAAAACCATCACTTTACCCTACATTGCGGGGATCACAAAAAGATCTCCAAAATCTTGAATAAACACAAGATCCAGGTCCGATTCAACACATTACATAAAATCCGTGATCTGGTTCCGTCTGTAAAAGATGTGATTCCGGACATACAGTACCCTGCCGTCTACAAACTAAGTTGCCTCTGTGGTAGTAGTTACATTGGAGAAACCAAACGACATGTCTCGGACCGCATCCGTGAACACAAAGCAGACCTAAAACACGGTAGGACCAACACCTCGGCCGTGGCAGATCATTGTTATAATTCAGTAGGCTCACATGACATTGACTTCTCCAAGACAGAGGTTCTCTGCAAGACATCTGGCTACCATGAGAGATTCGTTCATGAGGCTATCCACATATACAAACACAGAGACAATTTCAACCGAGAAGATGAATTCTGGCTTTGCAATCATTGGAAGAATTTGATAAACCATTTCAGGTCTTAATTGATTGTTCACGCTTACGGTGGCTTTCAGACCACATCCATTATTTTCGTCTCCCCCCTCCTCTTTTCCGAACATAGATGGACTCGTCCATCTGAACAAACTGCCAAATCGCTCTCCGTGGTGCTAACGTTAAAAAAACCGCCACTTTTTTCAAATTGTCTTGCTGTGGTTTTCACACCTTATGATAATTGGTTGTGTTGCAGTCGAAACGTCGTGTTAATTTTATGGTTTTATATTTTTTAAAATATTTTTTTTATTTTGTTTCCCTTCTACGTGACTTTACCGAAAGAACCAAGAATATCGTAACACCTGTTTTGTTGCCAGAAAAAAGGGGAAAACCTATTCTCATATTTTGGTACTGGCAAAGGTCCCATGATGGTCAAAACTTTTTCGAAACCCTTTAATTTTCATCGTCTTTACCCCGCTCTGAAAATGGGTAAAATAACAACAGTCTAGTTAATAATCTTGCATGACTACTCATCGATAATGCACGCGTCACCTCTTGCGCCACGACCCTGTACACGCTGGACGAGTCCCTCGCCACTGCCACGCGGTGTAGGCCCAGCACCGCGAGCCCCGCGTCCATCTGCTCGCACTCCCGGCTGCGGTAACGGGAGCCCTGCGCCTCGTTCATCTTCATATTAAACATGATCACCAATTAGTTTTTTTACAATGGCATTTACATGATTACTTTGCTGCTGTTGTTTGTTTCGGAGCGCGACCGTCGAACACTCACGTACGCGTGGCCAGCTCCACGAGGTAGCACGTGACCACCCACGGGCCTCGCCCTTCTCCCTCATCACGTGACCCACGCCACCTCCTTCCCCAGACCAGACCCCCCCCACCACCAGACCCCCCCCACCAGACCTCCTTCCCCCGACCCCCCCCACCAGATCTCTCCCCTCTCCACCAGACCCCCCCCCCCGCACCAGACTTCCTCCCACCCCCCCCCTTCCAAGACCCCCCCCCCCACTAGACCTCCACCCCCCACCAGACCTCACCCCCCCCCCAACTTGACGTGCGATTGGAGCGTTTACGCGTTACGTCACGCCCTCAGTATTGGCGGGAAATGTTTTTGTTAATGGATACGCAGTCGTGAAATGTGGCAGTTGGCGTTAAATACTTGAGGAGAAACAATGAGCCACCAAATTTCGATTTAAAGCTTTCGTGACTGCAATGATTCATCTTCTTTGGTTCTTTCGGTAAAGTCACGTAGAATGAGAATAAAATAATAAATTGATAAAATAAAATAACACAATAATATTCTCACGACGTTTCGGCCACAACACAAGCGGCCTTCATCAGGTGAAGGGACGAGACTGTCTGGTAGGACAGCGCTGTCCTCCAGACAGTCTCGTCCCTTCACCTGATGAAGGCCGCTTGTGTTGTGGCCGAAACGTCGTGAGAATATTACTGTGTTATTTTATTTTTATCAATTTATTATTTTATTCTCATTCTACGTGACTTTACCGAAAGAACCAAAGAAAATGAGCCACCAATGGAAATTTGATTTGTCAATCGTATGCATGTGTACTATGTTGAACTTCTTTCACGCCGTGCGTAGCCAATGTGGGTTGTTTAACCATGAAATGTAAGGGTACAGGGCACAGTTAACTTGATAATTAATTTTAATCTAATTTAGTTTTAATCTTCACCCGCAATACAGTTCTGTGAAAGGAATAATTACATTCATAAGACCCATCTGTGTTCTGGTTCTGTCAAATCAATGTTCTGGCGCTATAAACATCGATATCAAAACATCGATGTGGAATCCCTGGTAACATTTAAACATCGATATTTTGAAACTAGATTTGAAGCTTTCGTGACTGCAGGAATAATTACTCTTTGTTTCTTTCGGTAAAGTCACGTAGAAAGAAAATAAATTAAATAATAGAGTACGACGTTTCGATTGCAACACAAGCACCCGTCATCAGGTAGAACTAAGTTTGAGAGACAGACAAAACACGGAGACACACAGACAGACACACAAGCAGAGAGACAACACAGAGAGAGACACAACATAGACACACAGACACACAAGCAGAGAGAGACAACACAGAGACACACAGAGAGACACACAACATAGACACACAGACACACAATCAGAGAGAGACAACACAGAGACACACAGAGAGACACACAACATAAGACACACAGACAGACACACAAGCGGAGAGAGACACACAACATAGACACAGACACACAAGCAGAGAGAGACAACACAGACACACACAGAGAGACACACAACACAGACACACAAGCAGAGAGAGACAACACAGACACACAGAGAGAGACACACAACACAGACACACAGAGCGACACACAAGCAGAGAGAGAGACAACACAGATACACACAGAGAGACACACAACATAGACACACAGACACACAAGCAGAGAGAGACAACACAGACACACAGAGAGAGACACACAACACAGACACACAAGCAGAGAGACACACAGATACACACAGAGACACACAACATAGACACACAGACAGACACACAGAGAGAAACACACAACATAGACACAGACACACAAGCAGAGAGACACACAGAGATACACAACATAGACACACAGACAGACAAGCAGAGAGAGACACAACATATGTTGTCTCTCTGTGTGTATTTGTGTTGTCTCTCTCTGCTTGTGTCTGTCTGTGTCTATGTTGTGTGTCTCTCTGTGTCTGTGTTGTCTCTCTGCTTGTGTCTCTCTCTGTGTGTCTATGTTGTGGCTCTCTGTGTCTGTGTTGTCTCTCTGTGTCTATGTTGTGTGTGTCTGTGTTGTCTCTCTGCTTGTGTGTCTATGTTGTGTGTCTATGTTGTGTCTCTCTGTGTCTGTGTTGTCTCTCTGTGTCTATGTTGTGTGTGCCTCTCTCTGTGTGTATCTGTGTTGTCTCTCTCTGCTTGTGTGTCTATGTTGTGTCTCTCTGTGTCTGTGTTGTCTCTCTGTGTCTATGTTGTGTCTCTGTGTGTCTGTGTTGTCTCTCTCTGCTTGTGTGTCTATGTTGTGTGTTAATGTTGTGTCTCTCTGTGTCTGTGTTGTCTCTCTGTGTCTATGTTGTGTGTGTCTCTCTCTGTGTGTATCTGTGTTGTCTCTCTCTGCTTGTGTGTCTATGTTGTGTGTCTATGTTGTGTCTCTCTGTGTCTTGTGTTGTCTCTTTGTGTCTATGTTGTGTGTCTGTGTTGTCTCTCTCTGCTTGTGTGTCTATGTTGTGTGTTAATGTTGTGTCTCTCTGTGTCTGTGTTGTCTCTCTGTGTCTATGTTGTGTGTGTCTCTCTCTGTGTGTATCTGTGTTGTCTCTCTCTGCTTGTGTCTATGTTGTGTGTTAATGTTGTGTCTCTGTGTCTGTGTTGTCTCTCTGTGTCTATGTTGTGTGTCTCTCTCTGTGTGTATCTGTGTTGTCTCTCTCTGCTTGTGTGTCTGTCTCTCGAATTTAGTTCGACCTGATGACGACTGCTTGTGTTGCAATCGAAACATCGTACTCTATTATTTAATTTATTTTCTTTCTACGTGACATCATCGATAATTTGGTTTCGATGTTGTTTTTTTCCAAACGAAAAATTGAAATAAAACATGAAACACTCTCCCGCTGTCCCTTAGCCACCTTCAGCTCTTTAATTAAAAATAATCGGTATATATAGTGTATATACAGCTGCAGTTGTTGTTAAAGTGAATATGGTAAAGTAGATAATATTCTGATTTAAAGCTTTCGTGACTGCAGGGTTTCATATTCTTGGTTCTTTCGGTAAAGTCACGTAGAAGGGAAACAATAAAATTAAAAATGTTCTTGCTGTGGTTTTCACGCCTGATGATTGCTTGTGTTGTAGTCGAAACGTCGTGAGAATTTTATTGTTTTATATAATTTTTTTAATTTTGTTTCCCTTCTTCGTGGTGACTTTACCGAAAGAACCAATACTATATATAGATAACATTCGTTAGTGGGTGAATATTCACCCTGCAAACACCGACCACCATCCATACGATTGTTTTTTTCTGCAAGATTATGAAGTTATTTTGCTACGATGCATCCTGAAAAGTAAAATAAAACACCGAAAGCATCAATGTCTTGGTTCCTATATTTTCGTGTTCATTAACGCCATCATTAAAAACGTGGAGTGTTCGATTTATCAATGTTTTTCTTTCAGTGTCCCCATCCCTACACGCGTTTGACAACTTAAAGCAAGACCCGGATGGGCTGAGCTATCCAAATACGTACATAATACAATGTCAAAGCAACATAAATCGGAATAGTCAACTTAATAAATAACGCGACTTTATATACAGTACCTTAGACGTTAACCTGCAACGACTATGCCTGGCTGCGACTCACTGAGCCGCCCCGTCACTGCTTGCTGCCAGCGCCTGACTCCAACTGGCGCCTGTCACGTGACGCGGCTCTTCACAACCGTTAACTGTCACCCACCCCCCTTTACCCCCCTCCCCCCCTTTACCCCCCTCCCCCCCTTTACCCCCCTCCCCCCTTCACCCCCCTTTACCCCCCTCCCCCCTTTACCCCCCTCCCCCCTTTACCCCCCTCCCCCCTTTACCCCCCTCTACCCCCCTCCCCCCTTTACCCCGCTCCCCCCTTTACCCCCTCCCCCCTTTACCCCCCTCCCTCCTTTACCCCCCTACCCCCTTTACCCCCCTTTACCCCCCGCCCCCCTTTACCCCTCCCCCCCCCCTTTACCCCTCCTCCCCCCTTTACCCCCACCCCCCTTTACTTTACCACCCCCCTTTACCCCTCCTCCCCCCTTTACCCCTCCTCCCCCTTTACCCCTCCTCCCCCCTTTACCCCCACCCCCCTTTACCCCACCCCCCTTTACTTTACCACCCCCCTTTACCCCTCCCCCCCTTTACCTCTCCTCCCCCCTTTACCCCTCCCCCCCCTTTACCCCTCCTCCCCCCTTTACCCCCACCCCCCTTTACTTTACCACCCCCCTTTACCCCTCCTCCCCCCTTTACCCCCACCCCCCTTTACTTTACCACCCCCCTTTACCCCTCCTCCCCCCTTTACCCCTCCTCCCCCCTTTACCCCCCATCCCTCTTTACCGTCTTCCCACCTTTGCTACACCTTTGCCCCCCTCCCTCCCTTTACTTTACCCCCCTCCCCACTTTCCCCCCGCCGCCCCCCTTTACCCCCCTCCCCCCTTTACCCCCACCCCTCTTTACCCCCCCTTTACCCCCCCCCCCACCCCTCTGATAGCTCAACAAAGTGGGCTATCATTTGGACATTCATAGCACCAGAATAATCTAAATTATCTCGATGCCGTATCGACGAGGTTCCATTTCAGAATTAGAAACCTTTATTTCTCATCTCCGCCGCTCATGTGTTGTTATTCTTTGCATGGGGGTTTTGCGAGCTAGTACTTCACATTCCTCTGGCTTCACCTGAATAGTGACTATAGTCCATTGCACATCTACGCCTGTGAAAATTCTGGACATCTGTGAAAAAAGAGCTTCATAGCTCATCGGATTCCTCCAAGTATAAAACCACATTCTGATTCTCTGCCAAAGAACTGTCAATCAAAAGTGGGCATAGGCAGTCAGGACACCTTGCTAGATGGAGCGGTGGCTGGTGTCGTATGATTACGTAGTGGCAGCCAAGGGATGGAATATTCACAAAGGGCACACCACCGTGGAGATGGAACGAGGAAATAATCTCGTGTACAGGTGCCAGGTGGATAGAGCGCCACCTTGGGGGGAGGCCTTTATCCAAGGCTGCATTTGGTCATTCGCGACGGTGAGCATCGATGATTGTAACAATAGAGAATGGTGGGGTTTCCATTTAAACCTTTCGTGACTGCAGGGATTAATCTTCTTGGTTCTTTCGGTAAAGTCACGTAGAAGGGAAATAATAAAATAATAATAATTAAACAATACATTTTTAAAAAAATATGGTGGGGTTGCTCACAATCACAAAGTAAAATAGTCCTCTTAAAAAAAACAATTCATTTAGCATACAATAATTAATTACAATATCAGTTCAGTTCGGTTTATTTTAATTACCCTGAGCCAAAAAGCTCCTAAATCGGGTTTCAAACAAAACACAACACTGATGTTGGTTTACCAACAAATTATCCCTTAATATTTAAATTACAACAGGGTTTGCATCCAACAGTGGATCAATCATGATTGATGATTCTACAAATCATGCAACGGAAATCAAACACAATGACAGCAGAATGTTTTGTGATGCAGCTGCTGCGGTTGGCAGCGGTTCACACCCACAATAAACGAAAACTCGACTCATTCGTCGATATCATAACTACCATAAAAGACAAAACAAGCATATATATAGAATCGGCAATGTCCCTCAATCATCGCCCATAAATACTGTAGAGATGCCGGAGAGATACAGTGGATTGCATCACAAGAGTTTGGAGAATAATTGCAACTTGTTAAGAATATACCTGTCAACACCTTATCAGTGCCTGCATTATTACAGACCAATTCAGACCTTATTGGTTACCCCGTGATCCTTATAAATCTCAACGTTCATCCTACAAAGCCCCAACACCAGGGAGAAACACAAACAAATAGACAAACTCAATTTCCCTGCGCAAGCGTACGGGGAGAGGAGGGGGGGTAAACCGCATGGGGTTGACCACAACGGGAACAAAAATTACAACAACAAAAATCCCCACGCGGGCCGGAACCTTTTTTTTTCATCTCTCTCGCTCACTCCCGCGCGTGCGTGCGGCGCGAGCTGTTGGTTTCACCCCCGGAGCAAAGTGCCGCCCGGACCCACGTTGACACCGCCCCCTCGGTGGCGGGAGAGGAGGAGCCATGGCGGCGGCGGCGGCGACGTTGGCGCCAGCGAGAGGTTAGCGGCCTTCTCCTCATCATCTTCTTCCTCCTCCTCGTCATCATCATCATCCTCTCCGTCGCGATTATATCAGCCTTGCACGATGGTTGCTGGCGAGACGGGTGTTCGACGATGGCCGCTGTGGTGCAGGCGGTGGTCAGCTTGAGCCCGTGGCCTCTCGCTCGAGAGGGGCGCCGCGGGCTCTTGATTGTGCGATACCGATGACCCAACATTTTTGTTTGTTTGTTAAATAAATCAAATGTAATCGATAATATACGTGCGTGCGTGAGTGTGTGTTGGTAAACGCGAATGATATGCACGCGCCGTCGTGTAGTTCGTAAACACTCAGCGTGATGTATTAAATTACGTGTATCGTAGATGTACCCGCTCTCGTCGTGGTAACGTGGAAGTGCCGTGGTTGCTTAGGGAGCTTTTGCGTTACAGGAGATGGAACACCCGACTCACGCTCGAACTTGCGCGGGAGGCAACTTGAACCTTGCGCGTGAATCAAAACGGCAAGCGATGCTTTTCGCTTCGTGCTCGTTGCGCCAGAGTTAATCTCTGGCAGACGACGTGAAAAGAACGAAGTTGAAAATGCCGAGGCGTCGTTGACGTCGCACGGCGCTATTCTCTATCATTGGGCCGTAAACAATAGCGTGCGAGCTCTGGAGTTGAGGCGGTAATCTGCACGCTTCGAAGAAGGGTCATTGCTTGCAATGTTATGGAATTATCGCATTACAGAACTGTACTGTATTGTCATTTATCCAGGTAAGCCTTCGTGGGTCTGAATACAATCTGTTTTTTTTAAACGATCCTGCTTTTGTCAATACCATTTAAAATAGCGTTTTGCATTGGATAGTGCGCGTTATATGTTACGGTGTATTTTTTTTATTGAAGAAAGATGTTAAGTATTTTAATCAGATTTCCATTTAAAGCTTACGTGATTGTAGGGATTAATATTCTTGGTTCTTTCGGTAAAGTCACGTATTTGTGTTATTTTATTATTTACCTTCTACGTGACTTCACCGACAGAACCAATAATATTTTAATCAGGTTTTGTTTCTTGTGTGCATCTACACATTTTCATCTATAATGTTGAGGTGCATCTGTGGTATGCATGTGTATGTATGCATGCATCTCTAAGTATTTCATGTGGTTTATGCGTTTGTGTAGTTATGTAATGTTAAGAATATATCAATGACATCTATACTTCACTTATATGTCACGAAGTCCATTGTACAGTTTCAGTGTAAGATTCGCTGAATAATATATCGGACCATGTTAATGTCGTGTATGGCTGTGTTCTATACAGGAATCGGTGCACCCTGACCCCTTGTTGGGGTGAGGGGTGTGAGGACCTCACCGTTGAAGATGGTGCGTATTATACCGCAGAAATAAGTTTTTAGATATATGAAATGTTATATTGCTGTTAAATTTCTAGTTAAGCAAACCGATAGGCTACTTTTTGCCGTGACAATATAAATGATATGTCCCCCCATCCCAATGACGACACAAAATCTACAAAACCCCGAAAACCATTATGGAAATTACCACACGGCATACAAATGTCCAAATCTCTGTAGGTTTTGCACATGGCTGACTTGGGAAAAATCTAAACAAAAAAGAGCTCTCTGAATACATTGGTTTGTCAGCATTTTTTTTAAATAAGTAAACGTTGTCTTTGTCACTTGAACGACATGTGCACGACAAATGCTACTACCTCCGAGCATCTCTGCTATCGCCATAGTTACTTTTCCAGGTGTAATTTGCCCGTGTGCAGAAAGTGAACTAAAACAGGGACGTTTGGAAGTAACTGTTCATGAGTCCTCCAGCATCCGGACATTTTGTGGATGCATCAAATTTGTATCAGGCCCCAACTTTACCAATGATGTGTGTAAATGGATCTCAACAGCCAAGTGTCTCAAGAGCCTTCTGGTCTAACTGATCGAACCCACCCTTATTTTACTATAATGGTCTTTCTTACCAAAACCATTTATAAAAGGTCAAAGTTGCCTTTATAATCAGATATTTGCATTATTGAGCATAACCAGAGTTAACTTTGGCCTCTAGATGAAACGATACATCTTTATTTTTGTAAGTTCTGTGAATATATGGTCATTGTGTTTTAATTTGCAATGCTGATGCTCTGTCAGGGCCTCATGATACCTACATCTTTCATTATTTTCTGATGCAGGTTAATCAGGCCAAAGCACTTGAATACGCACTGGACCGTGCAGAGGTGTGTATATTGTAAAGCGAATACAAAAAGCAACACCCTTCTGGCACTCTTTAAACCATTATAAACATTTAGCATTTTGTAAATATACACATGTGAATTTATTCTTGTTATTTTTTTTCAGTACATAATAGAATGTTCTCGCCAGCGACCACCCAGGAGAAAAACCACTGCAGCTTCGGCTGCAAAATGGTGAGCTCTCGCATTTTATAAGTTGTGTTACAGTGTGTCCTCAATATACCAGATTCATGGGGTGAGGTGCCCCCAAAATATCCCTTGCATTTTAAAAAAATAAAACTTTTAAAATAACCATCAAAGAATGATTAAAAAACAAAATCACAAGCCAAATCTGGCATGAGCAATCCAATGCTTCAAGACAGGTTGCCTGGCACATTACGCTTCTGTGCAGTGTGGAGATGTGGCTAACAACAAGTTGTCATCGCTTTGTACAATATTAACAGCTTCAAGAGGAGCAATATTTCAATGTTTTGGCTGGTTTTAAATTGATAGAGGTACCTGCAAATGCCCCCTCACCCCCGCCACTTGAGACACGAGGAATATCCGCCCAATGTTTTCTTGAGGGCAAACTGGATTTTGCACGAAAATATTGTTCCCATCACTTGCACGCAACCTGCTTCCAAATGAAGCAGGTTTGAGTTCAGTACTGCTATTTTGGCCAGATTTATTGTGATTAGTAAGAGTAGTTGTGATTTTGATCCTGCAGAAAATTTGATGTGGTTATTGTTGCGAGATACATTTTTAGCTATTTAGAAGAAGCTGCTGTTTCCTCTAAATGTTCACAGATGTGCTGTTGAATATGTATTTACACTACCAGCTACCTAAACTTCAGATTGAAATTTGTAACATGGTGTTTTGTTGAATAGGAAATCTCTCCATCAGAAGATGTATGACACATACATTGAGGAGAGTGAAAGAGAACCTGAGCTAAAGGTAAAGTCATTAAAAAAAATCAACACCCAACACATGTGTAGCTTTGTAAAACACCTTTTTAGCAATGCCAGTAGTCTTGTTTGTACCATTTGTTTAACCAGGAGATGAAATAAACCAGTTGAATCTGCTATAACCAAATCACCTGGTATGAGCCAAAAAAGATGAACAAGATGAATCCTGGATATTGGATAGTTCTTGGATGAGTTACCACTAGGTAGAGAACAGGTAAAGGCTGTCGGGCTGTGTGTGGTAGGCAGCAGCAAAAATTCATTATGGTTCGTTCGTTCATTTCTCAGTCCACTTGTTCTGGTGAGGGTCGCGGTGGCAGCATGTTGAGTACGGTGGTCCAGATCTCCCTTTGCCTGGCAACAGACTCTAGCTCTTCCTGGGGAATTGCCAGGCGTTCCCAGGCCAGCCGAGCAATATAGTCCCGCCAGCGTGTCCTAGGCCGGCCCTGGGGTCTTCCCTCAGTTGGACGTGCCCGGTAGAGTTCCAAGGCGAGTCTATCGGGGGGGTGGGGGGCATTCCTGACCGGTGCCCAAACCACCTGGCTCCTCTCGATCCGGAGGAGCAGCGGCTCAACTCTGAGGCTCTCCATGATTACCGAGCTCCGCACCCAATCACGCAAAGTGAGCCCGGGCAACCCTGCGGAGAAACCTCATTTCGGTCCCTTGTACCCACGATCTCATCCTTTCGGTCATTACCCAAAGCTCATAACCATAGGTGAGGGTAAGAATCTAGATCGACCTGTAAACCGACAGCTTTGTTCGAGAACTCAGCTCCCGCTTCACTACCATGGAACGGTACAGTGCCCACAACACTGGATGCCGCACCGATTTGCCGGCCGATCTCTCCCTCCCACTTACCATCACTTGCGAAAGAGACCCCTCTTCCACTAAAGGCAGCTGTTCCCCTCTCACCTGGACGGAACAATCCATTGTCTCCCGGGAGTGAACCATGACCTCAGATTTGTAGGTGCTAATCCTCATTCCAGCTGCTTCACACTCGGCAGAAAACCGTTCGAGCGCATGCTGGAGATCACAGACTAACAAGGCAAAGAGGACAACGTCATCTGCAAAAAGGAGCAATACCACCTCCATGCCCCCATACTGGATACTCTCCATACCTTGGCTGCACCTTGATATCTTGTCCATGAAAATCACAGGAGTGGAGACAAGACGCACCCTTGATGGAGTCCACCCACAGTGATGACTGATTTAACACCAATAATACAGACACAGCTCTCACTTCGGGAATAGACGGACTGGATAACGCACAAAAGCGGCACCAGTACATCCCACAGCATCTCCAACAAGACATTGTGGGGAACACAGTCATATGCTTTCTGCAAGTCTACAAAACAGAGGTAGACTCGAGAAGCATCTCCCATTACCCCTCAAATATCTGAGGGAAAAGAGCTGGTCCATTGACGGAATCCACATTGTTCCTCCTGAATTTGAGGCTCGACCACCGGGCGGAGCCTCCTCTCCAGCATCTGGCATAAGCTTTCCCTGGGACGCTGAAGAGTGTGATTCCTCTGTAGTTGGAGCATACCCTCTTAAGTTCCTGTTTTTCAAAATGGGAACCACGACCCCAGTTTGCCAATTCAGAGGTGCTGTACCCACCTTCCATGCAACATTAAAGAGGCGTATTAACCATGACACTGCTACACTGTCCAGCGCTTTCAACAACTCTGGGTGAATCTCGTCCATCCTAGCAGCTTTGCCGCTATGAAGGCCCTCGACCGCCGCAGCGACTTCAGCTGTTTCCAGGGCTGTCTCCTGAGAGGAGGGCATGTCCACCGGGTTGAGGAGCTCCTCATTGTTCCTTCCACTTCTCGACTATCTTCTTAGTTTGAGGTCAATGTTACGCCATCCTTACTGAAAACAGCCTGGGTCACGTCCCGCCGACCCCTCCTAAGGCGTCTGATTGTTTGCAAAAACATCTTTAAGGCTGCCTGGTAGTCCCTCGCCAAACTCCTCCCACACACGGGCTTTCGCTGCAAAAACTGCTGCAGCTGCTGGCCTCTTGGCAAGCTGGTACATCTCAATCGAGTCGGGAGACCTTTTTCAGAGCATAGCTTGGAAAGCCTGCTTCTTCAACATGACAGCTTCCCTCACCAACTGACAGGCACCAACTACCTTCAGGCCACAGCTTTTCGCAGCTGCATCTGCAATCGACATCCTGAACATCGTCCACTCAGACTCAATGTCCACAACCTCCCCTGGAGTGCAGGAGAAGTTTTCCCAGAAGTGGAAGTTGATGTCTTTCTGCACTGGGGCTTCACCCGAGTGTCCAGAACAATACGGCCTTAGATCATGGGTCCTCCTTTGCCAGTACCAAAATATGAGAATAGGTTTTCCCCTTTTTTCTGGCAACAAAACAGGTGTTAAGATGTTAAAACACCAAACTGAAACCTTTAAGAAGGAATCATGTCTGCATTAACCATAATACTTGTGGTCAGAATGCAAACAAAAAACATACTCTGATAATATATGCATTGTCTTTGAAACTGATTGGTCCACACCAGAGACAACTTTCTTTCAAGCCTAGTCTCAAACGGTGTTAGACCAGAAGACGCCAAACGGCCTTTTTGCCGTCTTGTTTTGTTGCCAGAAAAAAGGCGAAAACCTATTCTCAAATACAGCCTTAGATCCGATAATACAACTATAAAGTCAATCTTTGACCTTCAGCCCAAGGTGCTCTGGTACCAAGTATACTTATGAGCATCCTTGTGTTCGAACATGGTGTTTGTTATTCACATTCTGTGACTAGTGCAGAATTTAAATAACATCTCATCGTTCGGGTTCAGATCAGGGGGGGGGCATTCCTCCCAATAACGCCTCTCCAGGTATCTCCATCGTTTCCCAGGTGAGACAAACTCCATCTGAACAGCACCCAGCCGGGGGTTTGTGAGTATTCCCACACCCACCCAGGGCCTCTCACTAGGGGTTACGCTGGAATCGGAGAGAGACCACCCCCGATCGAGAAGTTTGGTTCCCGTGCCAATGCTGTGTGTGGAGGTGAGACCGACTATATTTAGTTGGTACCTTTCCACCTCCTCCACCAGCTCTGGCTCCTTCCCCCCTAGTGACGTGACATTCCACTTCCCAATAGCTAGTGTCCATCGCCATGGTCCAGTAGTCCGTGTGAGACCATCTCTCTCCCTACCATACTGGCATCGCACCCGCCCCTCACCCTTCGTCCTGCAGATGGTGGGCTCTAATCAATGTTGTCCATCCTTGCCAACCTGCACCGAGAAGCATGGTAAAATATCAAATAACCTGTATGGTGTCGGTGTCTGTCATCAAGCAGTTCATTGACAAGAGGATTGTACGTGTGCAGATATAGAATTAGTGAATGCCTTGTATGTCTGTAACTTGGCTGTTTTTCAAACAGTCACATTTCCTGATCAGGACATGTTGGGTCCCGAGCCGCTCACTGACTTGTGTCGCCCTGTGCGGTGTTTGTGTGTACAGAGGCTGCGGCGGAATGTGAAGCTATTGGAGAAAGTTGTGAATCAGGAGCGTCCGTCGTGCCTGGTGGTGAACCTATACCCGGGCAACGAAGGCTACTCGCTGCTGCTCCGTGGCAAGAATGGAGCTGGTACCCAGCATCTCAATTTTTCCCGAAACCAAATAATGAGGCCATCTTGTTGCGGTTTTGTCCTGACTCGGTTAGGAAAACAGTCAATGTAAAACCTTCCATTCTGTTAGGGACCAATGCTGGCATGACTCGGATGTGTCGGTGGAAAAGAGGTATTTAGAGTGCATGCCCTTCGAGTCGGCGAAGCTAACAGGGAGGCGTCTTTGTATTTTGTGTGTGCTCGTGTAGACTCTGAGACGATGCGGCTTCCGTACGAGGAGGGTGAGCTTCTGGAGTACTTGGACGCGGGGGAGCTGCCCCCCGTGCTGGTGGACCTTCTGGAGAAGGCGCAGGTGTGGCAGCCTCTAAAATATTGTCATGTATACAGCATCATGCCTGTCAGAGGTGGCTTACTACATCTCTAGCACTCTTGTAGGACCAGTAAACAGTGCAATGATACGATACAATTTGATGTATTTTGCTTCTAAATCGATTGAGAGGGCACATTGGTGAGGTGAAGCGTGGATACTTCCACATCTTCTAAAATGTCTGGCCAGTATGGAAGAGTAGAACAAAACATACCCTATAGAGGGAGCCCTGTAGAACTCCGTCTAGTAGAAGCCATTCTGCCACCATCGGTGTGAGCAAGCATTTGCAGGGCTGTACTCGTACCTTTGATGTGGTTACATTTAAATGCTCTATAGATTTAAATTGTATTGCATTGGTGAATGCAGACTAGAAACGACAGTGCATCATATGGAGAGCCTTTATGGAGCAGTGAGTAGACAATGAGTGATGATGACTGTTGTCTTTCGCAGGTGAACATATTCCACAGTGGGTGCGTAATTGCCGAAATCAGGGACTACAGGCAATGCAACAACATGAAGGGGCATATGCCTGACACAAAGCATGTTCTGCTCAAGCCTACCACACAGGTACAAGTGGATGATTATAAGAATGTTATTGGTTCATCAAGGTAGGCTTCATTGAATCCCATGACAATTCGTATTTTACATGTGGAGGGACATTTTTTAGTGCCTTCAGAAATCTCGGTGATACACTTCAACTAAACATGTTTGTGCCCACTAACAAAGTTTGATTTCTTCACTAATAGCCTCGATGTTTTTTTCAGACCCTGATCTGTGACATCAATGCCATAACAAGCGACAGTCACAAGTGGACTCAGGTTTGTGAATCATCCCAGACTTCAGTTGAGACTGCATTCACATTGGGAGCTATTGTGTTTGAATTGTGATGAATGCCAATCTTTGGGATGTCAGAGCACCTCCAGAAAGTATGCGGCATGTTATGTTTATGCGTGTTTAATTGTGTGTTTGCTTATGACATGGAGCAATAATGCAGCGATTAACGCTATGAATCTGGTGACCTAAGTTCGAGTCCTGCTCACGGCCAAAATTGGTGACATCAGGAAACAAAGGCGACTGGGCGTGGTGCTTGTCACACCACAACCTCGTACGCCATGCCAACCTTCATAACCGCACCTGCCCCAACAGTCTGTATGGGTACATGGGGGATCTTTGTATCTATATGTTCGACACTGCAGGATGACAAGCTATCGCTGGAAAGCCACGTGCTGCTGGCCGTCACGGAGCCGCTGTGCCTTGACCCGTCTGTGACCGTGACGTGCGTCGCCAACCGATTGTTACACCACCGGCAACAGCTCAGCACACCGCCCATCCGACGGTAGTGTGACATCCCACAGCAGCAGCCCCCCCTGACTGTCTACCCCTGTGTTGGCTGTACATCGAGAGGTCGTTGAAAACCCTGATTATACTGGTTGTTGTGAGTTGAGCTCGGCTATCCGATTATATTATTTAAGAAATTGGTTTACTCTGCTGATTATCAGTTCAATTACACAATTGGATAACACGAACATTGTTGGGGGGGGGGGGAATAGTCCTCCTCCCATGTGTGTCACTTGACGCAAGGTGTCATTGGCATCAGGAGTGTCACACAGAGCGTGGTTTGCAGGAGGCAGGTTGAGGGTTTCCTGCCTTTGGGAGGCAGCAAGTGGGGCAGTGGCAATTTTTTTAAATGGCCGGAGTAACTTATTACAATTTTCAGCCAATTTACTTGATTGTCCCAACTTTAGTTGTAAGTCATATGTAGAGGGAGTATTTACACTAACACATAGACACTTGGTAAAAACATGATTTGACACCATAAAAATGGAGCAACTACAGAATTGCGTGCATGTTCATGTATTATTGTTAGTTTGAAAGAAAATATATTGATGATTACACTATGCAAGCTTTTTTTTGCATCCTTGGCAATGCCAGTTTCTGGCTCCCATGCAGAAATTACATGTAATTATCTGTATGCCTCACAAACAAATTGTACCAATTAACCAACCTATCCTGCAGTGTTGTACAGTTCTTATCTATTTGCCAAATGGAATACTGTTAGAGTGTGCATAGAGTACATCCTTGAAGCACCTGGCTAATTGAGAGGTCAGGTACCCTGGTTGGTATATGTTGTTCACAAAACCTCGTTATTTCCTTTCAGCCCATTGGCAGCTTGTAATGTTTTTTTACATTATGAAAATGTGAAGAGGGATTAAAAAAGCGACTACTGAAACCACCGAAAATCACGTTGCGAATATGTAATGCACAATTCAGGGCTATAGTCCTAAAATGGTACTCCCTGGACCGTTTCTGCGCAGCTTGGAGATGCAGCTTAAAGCAAATCGGCGTTGCTGTGCACATTTCCATTTTTCGGCTTCTGGTGTAAACTTTTCAGTTTTTTTCCCAAATTTGATTGTAAATTCTTAGGGCCTCCCAGGAAACCCCGTAAAATACGGGACAGGGTATTTTTACTCACCAGATGTACATTTGTGCAAGTTTCAAGGGCGCCACTTGGTGCTCACACACATTAATGCACCAGTCTCGTAAGATCCGCATTCGTGTGCGGTTGTACATACGTGTGTATATTTAACTACTTTTGCAC
The DNA here is from genome assembly GCF_048934315.1 of Petromyzon marinus. Taxonomy (NCBI): domain Eukaryota; kingdom Metazoa; phylum Chordata; class Hyperoartia; order Petromyzontiformes; family Petromyzontidae; genus Petromyzon; species Petromyzon marinus. The sequence goes on from NC_133684.1 coordinate 4,677,272, forward strand.
CGTACTAAGCCAACCATGTTAATTGGGGGTGTGGGGGAAGTGTAACAGGAGCCGAATGCGCTGCTTACCCACCTCTGTCCCGTCTGCGAGCGCAGGTGCGTGAAGCGGCACGCGTGGCCAGCCATGATGCGGCAGCAGGAGGCTGCCTCGCTAGCGCCGCCTCCGGAGCTGCGCCTGCACACCTACCTGAGCCGCAGGAGAGAGCGGCGCCCACCAGCACCTCCGCCCGTCGAGCTGAAGCTCTCGCGATCCAGCACGGTCCTCCGCTCCCCGTCCATTGCCTTCTCTCTCTCTCTCTCTCACCACCACACCCCACTGATCTCATTCTCACTGATTGCCGTTTCCACTGTCGTAGCCACTGCATCGTAACCACTTGCCCATCCCTGCCTTGTCTTTCTCTTCACTCTTACCCCCACTGATCCCACTTTCACTGTTTGCCACTTCCACTTATTTGTAATGTGTGTTCGGGATCAGCACAGTTCTCCACTCACCATCCCTGCTTTCTGTCCCTCTACTTGCACCCCCACTAATCCCACTTTAGCTGTTATCCACTTCCACTTGTAATCTGTGTTCACTGTCCATTCTTCCATACTCCTTTATGCTTATGCACACATCACCCTTACACGATTCTATTACGAGTTAGGATTCAGGGTCATGATCTAAATCACAGTTCAACACTTATTTTAGCCATTGTGGCATACGTATAATTTAAATTGGTATACATCTTTAGTATTCATGATTACTTATATGTTGAATAATAAAACAATCTTTTTTTAAGATGATCAATTCCGTGCATCATGCTTGTATTGAACCACAATTGTAAGAATCGATTACTTTCTATTTACTCCCCTGATATTACATCAAAGTATCAAGTACCTTAATATACACAATCATCTCTGCTTTACATTATATCAATGCAGTCCTGTTCTGTTTCCTCATTCCTGGTCATACCCCATTCAAACATTGCTTTAAAATATATGGGAAGCTATGAATTTCATTAGTTAGCTATATCTAGTTGATGGTTATCTCAAACGGGCATTTCCTTTCGGTGTGAAACTTGTTTTGTTTGATTTTACTTGCAGAGCGTAGACACTTGGAAGCAAAGGCCTCAGCAGCTGTCCATTCCAAGTGAGCTTGACGTAAGTTTATATTTGTATATTTATTTGATGTTACCAAGGTTCATACTTTGAAAAGCTTTTCCTTACTTTTGGTGGAACGATGGCACAGTGGTTGGCAGACTGTGCTATGAACCCGCGACCTGAGTTAGAGTAACAAGTGACATAGCCACTCCACTTCACCTACCCACACTGGTCAGCATTGTGAATGTGGTGAAACATCTCCCCATGACCCCGACATGGCATGGGGATGCCTTTGCCGAGCAGTGAATTGACAAAAGGCTTGTAAATTGTTAAGATTATTATTTTGCAGTAATATCCGTAGAACAATCCTGTACATTAATCCGTTTAATTTTCTCGCTCGTGTCTGTGCAGATTGAAAAGTATTTTAAAGTGGAGCCACGTATTAAGACGGAGGATCCTACAGCATTGCCGCAGGAAACGACACCAGTAAGGATCGCGAAGAGGGAATATGTGGGCAGGCGAACACCCTTAACAAGTTATAACCAACTTCCGCACTTGTTGTCACACTAGCCACGAGCATTCACATTTCCAATTCCAGCGGATTGTGCATGCTATAAAAGTGTCCCTTTGTGACTTCCACAAAGTGAAAAACAATGCAGCTCTGATTTTCTTGCACACATTCATTCGAATTGAGGCCTGCAGACTAAAATGGAACTTCATGGATACATACAACCAATGCCGAGGAGATAGTTGAATGAGCAGAGCAGTGAGTTCCGAGATGTTATTGAGTTAAAATCCCAAACAGAATTATCTTTGCCCGTCATGTCTCCACACCACTGATCCTCGTTGCTGGTTTTGAGACAAGATGTTGGTTGCTGGAGTGGAGGGAACGCAAAGAGGAGTTCTGAGAAATGTATCATTGGACCTCCACATACACGGCGAGCAACCACGTCACACACACGATGCTCGGATGCGCCTTACCGTAGGCCTCCGATGATCTGGGATGGGGATTCCTGCAACTTCAGAGGTGGGATCGCTGATGGGATGATAGGGTCATTGTTAAGCATATGACACATTAGCACCGGGTATCCCAACTCCAGTCCACATGACCCACCACAGCCCATCTCTCCAATGTCCAAATACAGATTAAGTAGCTGAAAGCCTCAATATTCAGAGAAACATTCCGCATTGCGGTCATCTTACACGTTACATTTTTTGGTAGCATGAGCCAATTATAGCTTTTTTAAATGTTTATTTTTTAAAATTTGTTATATAGATAATTATGTGTACACTGCAATTAAAATACAATCACCACTTAATGTGAATACTGTTGTTTTTTAATCTACACGCATTTTACTGCCAATAAAGACTTTCAATTGCATGCATTGTTTTTATTTACTTGATATAAATATTGCATACGTTAATAATGGCAACACTTGGGTTTAGGAACATTGAGAGATATCGTGGTGTTGTAAAATATGTAAGTGCATTAGGTGATGAACATTTGACAAAATGTCAAGAAATGTAGGATAATGAGCACTCGGGAACAAATAGCAAAGTAGTTTTAAACATTCACCAGTTTTTACCCTGGGCGCTTCGGCATGGTAAAAAGAAACGGCGGGTTTTCAACTCTAAAATGTATTCTGTTACCATTCTGTTTCTTGTGGAGAGAAATTATGAATCTGTAATGAAACCGGCTCACAGAACAATTAATTGTAAAGCTCGGGTTAAAGCTCTCCCATCACGATGGGAACAGTGTCTTCGTGGTCAGTATGTGAACCCCGTTAAAATAAATGAAATGTGGTGGTGACCGTGTGGCTCTTAAGAGGGCAGACCTCTGAGCTGGATTCGAATACAGGACAGTACCTGTAAATAAAACCAGGGTCTTGAGTGCAGTGAGTTCATGGTCTTAACCTGGTCACCCTTTACTGCACACAAAATAAACCAACACATTAAATATAAAAATTTCATTACATTAAATTCCAGCAATGAGAGTCATAAATAAATTTAGGCTATCATGAGACAAACTTTGCTCGCAGTTGCAGGACGGGTGGGAAAGTGCTAACCTCTACTCTGGACCAGAAGTCACTTGAAAATATCTCAAGTACTTTGATATCCACTTCCATGGGCTGTTCTCTAACAAATTATTTTCTCCTATGAACACGACAAGGATAGATCAGATATACGGTGGGAAGCTGCTGTTGTGGGTCGCACATTATGACATTCAACTCGCTCATGGTTACAAATCGCTTTTTCCGATTGCTCGCTCTCAAACTCCATTACCGCTTGACAAAGCGTGGGAGCGCAATTGGTGCGCGCATGTGATCGAGCGCGTACACCTGTATGCTTTGTCGCCGCGGTGTTGCCCTACTGACGGCGACGCGATGCGGCGTGCGCAGGCCCTGGAGGACGAGTACCAGTTCGAGTACGAGGGAGGCGGCGGCGGCGACTGCATCTCGCGCCTCGTCATCTGCCGCAGCCCCGGTGGCGGGGACGCCTGCCGCGGCGAGATCTACGCGGGGACGTTCCCCGGGCGAGACGATGACGAAGATGGCGAAATGCCCAGCGGAGCCAAGTGAGTAACTAAAGAAAAAAATTGTTAACTATTAACTCAATAAAGCTATTTGGGTTGGGTGGCGTAAGAATGAATGTGTCATGAGCCTCCACCACCCAACAGCCAGTAAGGTTTGTCACGTAAACGCAGCAATTAGTTAGGACTTCAGCCCACCGGTCTGTTGGAGCGTAAATACACAACATTTACAATTTGAATATGACGTTTCGCTGGTAATTACATCCAGCATCATCGGGCCAGACTATTCTGGCAAATCGCCAAATGATGCTGGATGTAATTACCAGTGAAACGTCGTATTCAAATTGTAAATGTTGTGGATTTACTCCAACACACCGGTAGGCTGAAGCAGTAACTAATTGACGCATTGTTTACGTGACGAACCTTACTGGCTGTCGGGTGGTGGAGGGTTATGACACATACGCGATCTAACCAAAAAACCTTTATTATGAATAATATTGGTCGCGAAAGCCTATACGTGTTAAACTAACTATTAACTATGTTAATGTTCCTGGAGGACCCGCAGAACATGCAAACTCCCAATATGAGAGGTTATGATGTCATGTCCCGTGTCACGTCCCAACCTACGTGGCCCATCAACACACTCATTTTATTCTGTGGCGCACCAGAAAATATTGTAATAATACCCTATTTTAGACAGTAGGCATGATATAAATGTCCCCTCCAAATTTAATGACTTGCCTCATTTTGTGAGCGTGGCTAAATTTTTTACATTTTGATGAATGCTGTGCCTATCGGGGCCGCAGGGGTCACATGACCTTACAGCAGACGAATGGAATGTCGATTCTCACACCCGTGATTCTGTACCAGTATATCACTGTGTCGGTAGCATAAGAACTCCAGTTGATTTATCGATGTAATATTACATGCCTACTCAAAAGTCGAGAATTCATGTTTGATCAAAGGATTTTTACAAAAAATTTCCATGCCATTGCTGTGTTATTTTACAATCCGTGTCGTCGCATTACGCTGACACTTCGCCATTGTCTTCACAGATTCATCTTGGCATCAAAAGAAGAAGCAAATCGGTAAAATTTGTTTATCATTCTTGCAAAAAATTACCAGCATGCTCAGTACAAAGAATATTTGAGCAAACTGACAATTCACACTATTATCCCACTGCTGTTATTTCAAGTGCAGGATTCAAAGCTTCCACTTGTAACCGCTGTGTTGCTAGGAACCTTTTGTGTTTGGTGTATCAAGGTCAGCACCGCATGATTTTCGGCCGGGCATGGTGGCACATGATTGTCGGTTCAGTACTTTAGAGGCGGGGGGGGGGGTTGTTGGTGGATCACCGTGGACTACCGAACCCGCTGGGCTGCAAATTGCCCGGGAGGTGGCAGTCCAGCAAATGTGTGTAAATACTTCCGTTTGAAGCTTTTGAGTGTTTATCCCCCTGTTTGCTTGGATGCTCTCCATGCACACACGGGGCTACCACTCTTGAGACCTCTCGTTTCCTCCTAAAATTAAACTTGGACCCTGACATGATAAATGACGGCCGGACATTTAGCGGCTGTTATCTTAACTGGGCTACGTTGTGGGTCGCAGAGGGAAGTTCGGCAATATCTATAGTTGTAATGTACTTTATATGTCCCCACATCTGTGCGCGCCCCACCTTTAGTGAAGTAACCTAAAATAACCTCCACGACCCAGATAGCAAAGGGGCAAGCCTTAATCTAGATTGACAAAGGGCTCTAGATGTCTGTACACATTTAATTGCCCACATTTATATGTTCCTGTTTATTTCATATACCACTGCAGTGCCACTCAAAATTCAAGTTTGTTACTTTTAAGGTCACGCCTACCTGGTTACATTCATTGAAGCATTACGAGTTGAGAGAGAATCTGTGTTCACTCGTTGCTCAACAGAGTTGAAAAATGCATTACAGTCAACACACACGGAGTCATGGTGTAGAGGCATAGACGCAGAGATGGAGAGGAGGGGTTCCTAAGCGACCTGTAAATGTCAACTGATGAGAGTGATATTTTCAGCCGTTGACTTTTAAATCAAAATGAGGGGAGGGTGTGATCAAATAAAACTGAAACTTTACTTTACCAAGTGCATATTGAGTGGCACGCTTTAACCACCACCACTCATCTTAAAACGGTTCACTGGAACTTAGCCGGATGGTCACAGATGTCTTCCCGAATTTGCGTTTCAATGACGGTCGGATGTATTGATTAATCGATCGACCTGGCGCCCGACGCAGGTTCGTTTCGCAACTCAAGGATGTCATCCACGCGGACGTGAGGCAGCCCGTCAATGTGAAGCACATTTCCAATGGCCACGGCCAAAAGCTCACGTTCATCAACGATCACGAGAACCAGGTGAGCCCCCACGCCCCCTCTCCACCCCTTCCGTCCAGCCCCTCCCCCGCCCCCACTGAGTGTCCTCGCTTCACCCGTTTTAAGCCTTTTCCGTAACCTAGGGTGATGGCGGTTGCCATGAACGTATTCCATTAGTCTAGTGTGCCCTTTGAGATGTAATGTCATTTATAAATGGGAAGGCTTGGATATATAAAAATAGGAATGTTGAGTGATTAAAAAAAATAAACCCCACGCAGTATAATAACAGTTCAAGAGTAAATGTCGTTCCATGGTGAGATTTAATTTAGTCAACAACAAAAGGAGACTTTATAATGAGAAGTTTTAAAAAAGTTATCCTCAGACTTGAACCTTATAGCACGTTTGGTGGCTACTGATAATGTATCTGAACAAACAAACATGAATGCTTGGATCAACACTTTATCCAAGGGAAACTTAACATAACTATAATATATTTATTTCCCAGCAAAAGTCAGTTGGGTCACAGCTGCAAAGCCAGGACTGGTTTATTTTTCTGTCCATTGGGAGGATCATTTTTTAAACCTTGGACTTGATACATGGGCAGTTGTTAGTTTTATTAAGCCTCCTTAGCACCAATTAAGCCTCTTGTTGTTGTTCTCAATGTTCAGATGTTGGAGCCCATGGTTTCTTCCTCCGTGCTTGGCAAGGGCTTGCGACATCGCCCTCCCCCTATTAAGCTGCCAGGACCCGGTGGGAGTAGCAGTGGCTCCGCAGGTAACGGCAGATCCCATGGTCTCCTTACGAGTACACGGGCAGAGCCCGCAGAGTCGTTTCATCTGAATCATCTTCGCCTGCAAGCGCGTAACGAGTGTATAATTAGCCAGCCGTGCTAATCAGAGGTGGGGGAAGGACAACAGACTAACCACAAAAAGAAGTTCTAAAGAAATTAGTTTTCAGTCTAGATTTTAAAAGTGCATAGCTCCAACGGTTTCCTAATATCAGAAGGAAGAGGGTTCCAGATGTCTGCAGAAGCACTTCTAACATAGATTAGAATTAGAAAGAGTGAGGGAACAAAAATGTAGACGCAAATAGACATTAAATGCGATGAGAGAAAGAATTGCAGACAAGATAGAGGTGAGAGATTAATGCGCTTGTTGATATTCAATTTACTCATGTTTATTAAGATCTAAATTTGAGATGAAGTTTAATGGATACTGTTTTTTTTTCATGAATTTAAGGCCGCTTTTTAAATGCTTTGGCCTAAGCTTTTGCTTGGTTTGCTATGCCCCCACCCTTTGCTTTGTGATGCAGTGTTATTTAAGTGACAGAATAATGCAAATCCTTCCCCTTATCATTAGTTTACTTGGTTAACACTCGGTTTGATCCCTCCCCTTATCATTAGTTTACTTGGTTAACACTCGGTTTGATCCCTTTCGCCGCCACACCTGTACTCACTGATAGCTGCAACAACATTGTTGCCTATCGCACAGACCACACGGTTATGTTGCACTACATTTGTTTCCCTGATTTATTTTAATTGTTAAACGCGCCGCCCACTGGTTTTGCTCTCACCTCCAGGTTACTCCGTGTTCAGCCCAAGCGGGAGCTCTTTGAAGTCATCGACATCAACCCCACCCCCGCCCGGAAAATCTGCCGGGAACCGGAAACACTCCGCCGACCTGGTGCAGCAAGGCCTTCTTTCCCCGCCTGCCATGTCACCCGCCACCTCCCAGCGTAAGCCTCGCCCGCCACCGCCGATTCACGTGTTACCAACAATGATTCAGCTGCAGGTGGCGCAGGGTGGCTCGGAGGTCAGGGTGCTGAGCTGACACTGCTGTGATTGAATATAGGCAACTGCCTATAATTAAACAGCCAGTTTCTTAAGTTAAATGAGTCGCCAAAGAGCGAAGAAAAAAATATCTCATTGATTTTGGGTTTCCACTCAATTTGGCTAAATTTCAGCTGTGAGAATTCAAAATTATCAGTTTGGCTGTCATGAGATGAATATTCCTCTCGGTGGCAGAGTGGGTGGGAAAGTGCTGCCCTCTACTGCATCTCAGGGTTAGCTCGTTGATATCCACTTCCGTTGGGCCATCCTCTTACACGAAGGGGGTTATAATGCCCTGCGAGAGATCCGAATGGCTTCTTCATCTTGAGATGTGATGTCAATAGCATAGTCAGGATAAAATAAAACAAAATAAAGTTTTAACTTTGAAATGTGTTAAAAATATATTAACTACTATTTGAACTGTTTTTATTTCGCAATATAACTTTTTTTTTCAGAAGCCACCTGGCCACAAATGAAAGCTGAACTAAGTGGCTTATGTGGAAATTTACAGCAGTCAGATACTCGACACGCATGTTGATTATGAATGTGGAGGGAAAAACTGGAGGACCCGGAGAAAAATCCACGCGACCACGGGGAGAACATGCAAACTCCAAATATACATCTTGAATTCAAACTTTCGTGACTGCAGGAATTAATATTCTTGGGTCTTTCGGTAAAGTCACATAGGTTCAAACAAAATAATAAAAAAACTACGACGTTTCGATCGCAACACAAGCAGTCATCTTCAGGGAAAGGGGGGTTAGCTTCCAATGCAAACTGTTTATAAGGGGTTTGAAATGAGCCTAGCCCAAATGTCAGCAGCCAATGATAATTTAAGTGGTGGGCAGCCCAACCCCTCGTTGGTTGGGTTTCCACCAATCAAAGGGCTGCCAGGTGAAAATTAGCATTTTAATGAGAGATTAGCATGTTAATGGGAGATTAGCTTGTTAATGAGAGATTAGCATGTTAATAGCAGATCGCAGAGCCACAACGCACGGGTCGGCGTGCGAAGTGACTGTGCTAGTGTGCATCATTGTCAGGATCGAACCTACGACCTCCTGCATACAAGGCGAGGGAGTTAACATCCTGCGTTTGTGTCCCAAGGCTCGGGAACTCCCAAACCGTCCACGCCGACACCGACCAACACCCCGTCGTCCACTCCACACCCGCCGGACACCCGCACGCCCACGCCCACTGCCACGCCCACCATGACCCCGACGCCCCCCGATATTGGCGGCGGCATGGGCACGTCCGCCGCGCTCGCCCTGCAACACCAGCAGCAGCTGTCGGCGCTGGTGGGGCCGCTGGGGCAGTCGGTGGCCGGATTTGCGCAGGGCGGGGGCTCGGCGGGGGGCGTCATGATGACCATCCCCATACACAGCATGGCGGCGGCCGCAGCCGCGGCGGCCTCCGTGCCGGGCCCTGTGCCGGGGACGGTGCCCCCGCCGTGCGGGTCCTCGCCCACGCAGGTCATGCCCGGCGCCGCCCTCAACCTCAGCAACTACCTCGTCTGGTAGGCACGACGTGGCTGGCTGTGGGTGCTCGTGGGGAGCTGCTGTGGCAGCCCATGGTTGGGGTGGGGAGCGGTGGTGGTAGCGCTTAGCGCTGCTACGCTGCGAACCCACGGTCCCGAGTTCGATTTTCTAAATCGGTCCTGGGCCTCCCCTAGGTCGCCTTGTCCTAGATCGACTCAGCTTCAGATGAATATTTGGTGCGGTGTGTAAACATCGCTTCTCGGGAGACGAAGGTAGCTGGGCGTGGTGCTGGCCACCCACTCCTTTGTGTGCTGTACTGGCCTTCATAGGTGCTCGCTCACAGCACTTGGCCCAATAGCCCGTTAAGACGATACGGGGGATATTTGTCTTTGCTTCCAAAAGTTTCGTTGTGTCTTCTTTTAAAGATGATGAGGCCAAATGAGTTCTTTCCTCCGCTTTCTCGCACCAGCTGCATGGCTTCCCTTCTCTTCCTTTTAATTCTTGGTCGTTCTTTACCACTGCATCAATCCAGCGCATCTTTGGTGTTCCTCTATTTCTTGTTCGATATACTTTTGTGTTTAAAGCCATGTTTGGTATTCTGTACAAACAACTGGGGTTGGATCTGCTCTGTCAGTGTCATCTCTTGTCTCAGTTATTCTCTTATTGATTATTTCATTATTATCTGTAGTCTAGACACTTGGCCAGCTCATTTCTGCAGTAACTTTTTTTTTGTTCATTGTAGTTCCTCATACTCCAGCACTCAGGGGCCATACATCATACATCAGTTAATAGCCTTCCTGAATCGATATTATCTTATGGCTTTCTATCATGTCTGAATTTTATAGAAATTCCAAATGCAACTCCAGTAAGATAACTCTAATTTGTTTATTCAAATGTGCTGCCGAATGATCGAAAATTTACCTACTGTACATTCAGTCACTGCATTAAGGTTGAGCAACAAACGGAATAACAACAATTCTTCTTTTGGACGTTTGAATTTCATCAAAGGTTCTGGAAAAGTTAATAAACTCAGATTTTTTCAATTCTCAGAGTTAAAATATAGCCAAGTTATGTGCAAGACCACATTAAATTGGATGGCATTTTTTGTGCCATTCATTGATTAGTGGACTGACCATCAATCACACCCGGTTTTATAAACGTGCAGCTGCCTCTATTTGAACCTAGCATCTCAACGTTGTTGACTCGGCGCTCTGACCTCTGTTCCGCCCGGCCTCCTTCATCGGCAGTTCTTCTTAACAGTTGCGTAATAATGGTCATGTAAAGTCACACGGAACATCATGTTTCTTTCAGACAATTGCAGCAAATAAGCCTCGTTAATTTTCCATTGTTAATTTTTTCAAGTCACGCAGGAAAACAGAATGTACACTAAGAAAGGCTAACGAGCACAAGAACAAATCATGCTTGTCACATTTGTTAACATGGACAATTTAATTCCCATGATTGTGCCTGCTTTCTGTTCATTGAAGTGTCTCATTGCAAATCGGTGCACCGTCTTTCGCTGACACTGAGGTTGTTGTTCGCATGCCCTGTTTCAACACTTTCCCCTGGTCGTACCTGCTTCACCGGTGCTGCCCTTCCCACCTGGGTTCCATGAAGCAGTGGAGCTCAGCCCCTCCTGACCCCGGGCAGCTCGGCCAGCACACTCACCGGCCTCATCGGCTCGCCCGGCGCCCTGATCCATGCCGCGCACACTGGTACGACACGCACGCGCTTGCGTTGGGCACGACACGTTAACCGTACAGCACGCGCACCAGTTTTCTTCACTCATTTTCAGAGGGTGGCCGCTTTCGCCAATACGGCATCAGTGTGCAGGTCGCCACACATTTGAAACCATTGGGTTGGACTGTTTCACATTTGTGTATTGTCGGGGGCCGCACGTCAGGGGCTGCACGAACGGCCACCAGGGGCCACCAATGGCCTGCGAGTCTTGCATTGAAGGAACACTGACATGCACGTTATGGCTGTAACACAAAGCACATTCACATTCGCGCCAACAGCCAAAAAAATAATGTACTGTGGGGAGACATATATGCCAGACATTGGGAAACTACTGATGAGAGAGAGAATCATTTGTTCCGCGACAATGAAAGCTATTGTTGTCTCCTAGGTGCAGCGTCCCCAATGGCGTTCGGGTCACTGGTGGCTGGAGCCAAGAGCCCCCAGGGCATGCGAGCGGGGATGCCAGGCCAGCTGCCGATGCTGCAGGTAACGCAATAACGAACGCTACCCACAAGCCTTCGGATTGCACACAAATGACACGGCAGCCTGTACCTGCCCGTAACGAAAAAAAATACAACGTGATTAAATAAAGGAACGGTGTAAAATGTAGATGTTCGAAAATGTTCAGCAGCGTGAATAAATGTGTTTTACAAATGGACCTGATTTCACCGCTACAGACAATACTCTTGCGTATCTTGACCTTTTGCTCCTTCTTTAGAACTGCTGTCTTTGCTATTGCCTCTGCTTTGTGCTTCCTATTTCTCCACTTTTCCTCCAACCGGGTCTGCAAAACCTGCTGGGGGGGGTTCCCCGTCTCCTCCTTTGGCACGTCGCCCTCTGGCTATGTCTCCCCCCCACCCACCCTGCTTGCGTGCGTTGCGTGCGCGGTGCCGCTCTGTGGGCCCCTGCGCGGGTAGCATGTGCCGGGCTGCCCGGGCATGAGGATGCATGGCTCCCCGCTGGCACCTCCTACCCCATATGGGCACAAGCCCGGCAGCCTGCTCCACCAGGTACACGCAAGTAGACTATGGTGGCCGCACGCACTCAGGCACGCACGCACTCAGGCACGCACGAACTCAGGCACTCTGGCACTCAGGCACGCACGAACTCAGGCACGCACACACTCAGGCACGCACGCACTCAGGCATGCACTCTGGCACTCAAGCACGCATGAACTCAGGCACGCACGCACTCAGGCACGCACGCACTCAGGCACGCACGAACTCAGGCACTCTGGCACTCAGGCACGCACGAACTCAGGCACGTGCGCACTCAGGCACACACGCACGTACTCTTGCAGGCGCACGGTGTGTCGTCGCCCGCCCGCACAAAATGCATGAAACAGTAACACGAGCGCTTCTAGGAAAATCGGTGCACTTACCACAGCACGTGTGGTTTGTGCGCAAATGAACCGCAGAGGCGAGAGTTGGTGAATCGGGCAGATTTGTGAAGTTCACAAACCCCCACCGGGCTAAGATGTGAACGTGATGAAGGCACAGCAGATGGGATGTTGCCGTGGTGTAATGGGTAGCACACTGGACTTGCAATTTAGGGGTTGCCGATTGAATTGATCTCCTGGCATGGCAGTTGAAACAATGGGCAAGGGTCTTAAATTCCCACCCCACCACCTCAGTTCACCCAGCAGCAATATAAATGGGTACAGCCACAGTTAGTCGATCAGCAGCTTGCTTGTCATGAGACAGTGTGAGATAGTGTACCTCTTCTAAGACATCTAGCTAGTGTGGAAGAGTAGGCCAAATTCTCTCTTTAGCGGCTCTCTTGAGCTCCCTCCGTTTGATGGCCCTTCCGCCAGCAATGGCGAGAGCAGGTAATTGCAGGGCTGCACCTTTACCATTTAGCAAGTGGGTTATCAACCCATATGTGTTCTCTGAGTGTTATCTTCTGGTGTGTGTGGGTTTTCACCAGGTAACTCTGGTTTCCTTCCACATGTTAAACACTCTTTAAAAGAGAAATACGCCAAGTATGCCAATGCAGGGTGCTCCTTAAATTGAGCCTTGAGACTCAGGCATTCCTAGATAAGTATGTGACAGTATATTATTAAATGTGCAAAGAGCCTGGTGGCTCAGCGGTCAGAACGAGCGACTCGCAAACCGAAAGGTTGCGAGTTCAAATCCTGGTTTGGTGTTGGCTCAACCCATAATCCTTCTGGGGATCAAAAATGAGTACCACTTTGTGGCAAAGTCAGCGGTGGTTGTCCCTTTGAGAATCGCCCCTGCTATAGGAATATGGAATTTCCACCTCTGGCTCAGGGCTTACATGCTCATTTGAGCAGGAAATTACTTTGGCAGTAGGTGGTGAGCTCTTGTACATTCAGGTACCTCCCCAACAGCAGGGTTATTAAGTTTGTTTGTGCCCCCGTTTCTCATTGACTTATTCCCGGGATTGGTTCCTGCCTTCTCATAGCCATTGCATGGTGATGTGTTCTCGTTAATAATACACGACTGATACTTTCACACTCGCTCACTCACGCGTATGTTCGTGCATGCGTGCACACTCATCCGTGGCGTGTGGTAGTGCAGCAGTTAGCGGCGACCCGAGTTTGATTCCCGCTCATGACTTACACCAGTGACGATTATCTGAACCGTACTTGGGCCTCCTCTAGGTCGACCCAGCCTCAAAATAAGTACCTGGTGTGATGTGTACACATCGTCACTCGGGAGACAAAGACGGCCGGGCGTGGTGCTGGCCACCCACCCCCTCGCTAACAGCACTTGCCCCAACAGTCTGTTAAGGCTATACGGGGGTACCTTTGTCTTTGCATGCTCATCCACTTTTCTTGCCTGCTGCAACCTCTGTTCCCTTGCAGGGCATGACAAATTACATATTCCAATATCCGTGACAACCAACGTTTTACGGTTGGATGATCAAACATAATGGGATGCTTTTGTCAGAGACCACTAGGGCATGTTTTTTTGCTTGCTGCATAACATTCCCTTCATGGAAATAGAGAAAGAAAATAAGATTAATTCAATTACTTCAAATTACTCTTATTAATAAACGATTTTATTAAATCCATTCGGAAGCATCCGAATGGATTGTTTTTATTCAGTAATATAGTTCGCTTCCTGTAACTAAAAAAATAACAAAGCTGTTTTTCCCTCCTCAGTTGCATTCGTTTTTTTCTGGCGTGTCTCGCGAGACACCACGCCCCACGTGGATGGCAACGTCACGTTCATCCCGCAGGGCAGGACAGCTCGGCATTGAGGGCACGGGCACGATTGGCAGGAAATTGCCATAATGGGCAAAGCAAGCGGAGGCTTGTTTCTAGCGTGGCGATTGATACCGGGAATGAAATCTCAACTCTGTCCACCATTGCAATCACACGGCTTGCTGTGTCAGCGACGCCCTGCTTGTGCTAACCTGTTGGCGCAATTTGCCTTGAAACCGAGCGGCGTGACGTGTAGTAATTCCGCACGTTCCTTTTTTCCTTTTCGGCCGCATGCATTGTAGCTCTGTGTGTCTGGTGGCGTCTGTTCTTGGGCAGCTTTCAAATACGATCTGAAAGAGTGATACGGGAGACAGCCCTGAATTGGCAACATGCCACGCGTTTAATATTATTCGCAGCTTACATTTCTCGCGGAAGTTAGCTACGCAGGTCCCAATACATGTGTACGCTCTTTCAGATAAAAATGTAAATGATTGAAACAAGCAGGATTCGCTCTATTATTTTAGCAAAGGATAGAAACGCATGTTTCTCCGTTGAGAATTACTGTTAGGGAGCCTGGTTTTATTTTGGTGTGTCCTGGGAGAACTGCTGGGGACATTTTGTCATGCCCTGCTTTCCCCAGTGCCATCATTATCCGATTGATTTCCTGACCTTTATCGGATGTCATCTGTTCATAACTTCCACTATTTCGGAAACACAACGAACACCACGGTTACTTTCCTTCGTTTAAAAATATATGTAGAGATTTTTTTTTACCAGAGTTTTTTTTCAGTTTGCTTTCATTGCCTCGAAGAGCACTGTATTAGTTGTTCTAAAATATATTTAGTGCAGTGCTTTGAGGGGAAAACACTTTTTCTTTTTAAGTAAATGACATCTCAATCGCATTGTAAAATACAAAAGTTGTATTCACATTTAGCTGTGTTCTACAATGCATGATGTGATCGCCTGTGTGAGTTTTGTATTGACTGAGC
The DNA here is from genome assembly GCF_048934315.1 of Petromyzon marinus. Lineage (NCBI taxonomy): Eukaryota > Metazoa > Chordata > Hyperoartia > Petromyzontiformes > Petromyzontidae > Petromyzon > Petromyzon marinus. Next base: position 4,692,428 of record NC_133684.1, read on the forward strand.
TCATTCTAAGAATTATTGGCAAACTGCTGCGGTATAGTGGATGGGTCTTCACAGTTGATATCATGGACGATCAGCCCTCTCATAGATTGGCATTATAATGAGCAAGGCTAGATTTTATGAAACATTGCTTTAACACTGCAAGTTGGTCGCAATCCACCATCACGTTTTGTTTTGGCATGAATACCAATGAGTACCACAACATATTTATTGCATTTTTGGTTTGTATGTGTGCGTGATTTTTATCACCGTGCTTTTATCATTGTAGTTATGGTTAGGTAAAACTACCATTGACAAACGTGCATTGTTGTGTCGCTCACAACAGAGACAGAAAATAGGAAAAATGCATGCCACCGACCAGAGGTGATAATAAAGAGTAGATGGAATGCGTCATTTTACATGTTAAATATCATTACGATTTCAACAGTATTTGACTTCTGTTTTCGTGGCCGGGTCATAACGCATGAAGATTAATATACACCCCGGCCTCATTTAATATTGATGTGGCTCCTGCTTGATCCTGCTGCGTGCCTTTAATTCAATAATGAAGAGTTTTACGGTGCTTCATACCCACCAGCCGCAGCTCACGTGGTGGGCTTCGTAAAATGTCAGAGCACTCACCGGCTTGCTTGCCTGCCTTGGCTCTTCGCGAAGGAAAAGACGCAACCCAAAAATCACTCGCCTCTCATTTTGTAGACACTCACCCAGGCCTGCGTGTGCGCACTGGTCTGACCAATGTGGTGGTTTTGGAGGTCCGCTGAAGAGATGAAATACTCGAAAATCACAGCTTTGCTCTCCGTCGAAAGCGATCCGTCGATGTCAAAGTATCGACATGTTGAAACGTATGCGAGTGACGTCACGTTGACGTCACTCGTACCGTAATGGCTCGATTGTAACGAATTTCACAAAAAGACAACATCGTGACCTACTTGTGTCTCAACAGGCAACCTCTTCAAATGTAAACTTACAAGTGCAACGACTGTGGTAAAGACTGGCCATTTACGCATTGGTCTTCACAGCCGCAGTCGCACACACAAGTCATGATACCATTGGCAGCATCACCTTTGTTCACGAAATAACGACAACAACAACCATAATGGCCCGTGCTTGACCAGAACATCAAAGTCTTTACCCCAGTAATAAAACTTCAAGCCTGTGTTAGAGAGCTCTGGGTTGCGTCTTCCTGTAAACCGACGTCGTTCGGTTTACGCCTTGCGTGCGTGAACAGCGCTCGTTGGCGCGTCGCTCACACCGTCGCTTGTCGCGTCTTCCTCCTCAGGCGCCGTTCATCTTCAACTCTCAGCTGCAGCAGTTCCACGCCCAGCAGCAAGCCGGGCAGCCCTCCCCGGGGCACTCCCTCTCTGCTGCCCAGCCGACTGACCAGGTGATGCCGCAGTACATTAGGCAGTGCACGTTTACGCCAGAGATGAAGTAGTCGTTGGAGGCGTCAGGGTCCGGGACTCTGTTACACCATGTCGGATCCAGTGGAAGTTTGTCATTTGGGGCCGATAGCAATATAACAATGTAGAAAAATAAACCTCGGCAATAGTCAGCTGCTCCTTATGAAGATTATAATCTGCTTACACCCACCTTCCTACACCTCTCTTTCTCACTATACAGAGGGTGAGAAGACAAACAAATATTTATGGAAAAAAACATGAAGAAAAATACAATTCAGCCTTGTGGAGGCTTCAAATTATAAAGTGTACTGTCCATTTACTGCTGCAATCAGTCCACTGTGTATTACAGTCCTTGGTCAGTCCACCGCTGGATAAAACCATCCACCCCATGACGGCCATGGGTTTTCTTTTTACCATTCTTTTTCTCGGTTGTCAGTGCAGCTTGGTGAAGGGGGAGGGAGGCTAGGACCGGTTCAAATATTACTCTCCACTGATGTTAGCCATGGCTGGGAATCAAACTCAGGTTGTTGAGTTCATAGCACAGTGCAAGTTCCACTGTGCCTTTGCTCCACCCCAGGTGTGGGCCAAACTTGCAAATTGGGAAATCATCTCTAGGCTTTGCCTGGTAGGATGGTTTGGTCGTATTTGTATGTGTTTGGGTGATTTGTTTAGCTTTCTTGTGCTTTGCACTTCTATCATGTTTTTGTATTGTTTGTTGTTGTAACGTTCTTACCCCATGCCCCTACTGGACATCTGTGAGAAGGAGCTTTATAGCTCATCGGATTCCTCCAGTATAAATACATATTCTGTTCTAATCTCTGTGCATCTCCTGTGCTCTGCACTCACTCCCCATGCTGTCCTCAACTCCTCCCCTCTCACCCCTTTATCTTCTCACCCGCGCACCTTCTCCTGACCTCCGTGGCCATTCTTTATCTAGTTTTTTATTAAGTTTTCCTTGGACGAATATTGCTTGGCTGCACAAAGTCACCTTCAGTCGGTACGGTTAATGAAAATCTTCCGTCGATAGGTTTCTGCAGTAAAAAAAATACTTAGGCTTGTTTGTTTTGTATTCTAATACCGTTTTCCGACCATTAATTTATAAACACTACAGTTAGTCTTCACGCATCTTTAATTCAGCATTTAAGCCGTATCACGTTCTCATAAACTAAATTCCCTTCATTGCCGCCTCCACCTGCTCACAACAAAATTAACAGCGGGACAGGATTAGGAATCTGGATGTGAATATAACCACACATTCCCACCTCCCTCTCATGAAATCATCACAAAAAGGATTAACTCTGGGTGCCAACTTAACCCTTTCCCATTCTGAGACGACTGCAAGTTTATGGTGGGGTCTCGATCACTGCAAAATTTGGAATGTGCAAGCAGTTGAACATTTATTTTATTTTGAGAGACATTGCGCCGTTGTTTTTTTAAGACATTATACTCATTTCAGAGAACCGTAGCGATACGACTGCCCTCTACGATAGCTGAGCGCCAAACTGTGCCACATGCCCTCCCGCATTGCCTTGTAGGAGCCTCGGTATATTATTTTAGTTTTTTCTTCTGGTTCCGTTCCGATGACGTACACTTACGCTATGACAGAGCACAAAACCGTGATTTTAAAGTATTTTACCTCTTCAGTTGAGCTCCAAACCCACCACATTGGTCACATATGTCATCGGAACGGAATCGGAAGAAAAACGAAACTGGAAAGGGGTTAATACCACACAAGCTGTTCACCCCAGACTTAAAGCTTTCGTGACTGCAGGAATTCATATTCTTTGGGTCTTTCGGTAAAGTCACGTAGATAGGTTCAAATTAATGAAAACAAAACTACGTCGTTTCGATCACAACACAAGCGATCGTCATCAGGAGGAATAAAGAGTGTGAAAGCTGCAGCTTATTAATTTGAACCTATGTTACGCTCCTCAAGGGATTCGACCTTCAAACGTTTGCTGCGAAAAACCTGGCACGTTTAAAAATAGGCGGTTGGGCATGTGGTGATGGCGATGGTGTATGCAAAGAATTGAACTTGGGAGCCACTGTGTCGTCTTGGCCACGTTCGCGGTGAATGGCGGGAGTGCTTTCGAGTTTGCCCCCTGGGAAGGCAGGCTTCCTAATCCCCCGGGCTCATCTCTGGCAGGGTCTGGAGGCATGCGCTTCGAGCCAAGATCAGCAAGCGCTGGCGGCGGCAGCTGCGGCGGCAGCACAGCAGACAGCCGTCATTAGCCTGGCAGGGGTCGGGAGCTTCATGACATCTCCCCAGCAAGCCACAGGTGCCACCTCCCTCTGCTCGTTCGCTCCCCTCCACACCTCGCTGACCCCTTCCCGCCTGCCGTCAGCTGTCCAGCGGCGTAGCCACTGCACCTTCGTCTTCCTCCAGCAATGTGCTGCACATCCAATTATACCCGTCGCGTTATATTCCAATAAGCCGACCCCCCCCCCCCCAGGCCGTGTAATGGCTTTCTATTTTTAACTTGGTCATAATCTTTATCGGCCTTTCCATATCCACTCCTTGGGCAGAGATTTACGTTTTGGAAATCAATTATGAGATGTTTGTAAATGTTGATAACACCAGGTGTTTCTAAAGGTCTCATTCGATTGTACGAGGCTATTAATTGTACAGCAGTTTGAGGTCGTTTGAGAAAGCTACGCACACACACACACTCGGTCGTAGTATGACGATGTTACATGAGTTTCATCCGTCCAAACCTCCACGTGTCTGTCACGGTATATTGGTTGTGCACTTCACATCGACATTTGAGAGCCCCCCTTTGATCTGCAGCATCTCAGCTGTGATTCTTGTGAATTCTGTTGTGTTCGCTTGAAGATTACTCAAGCACGTAATGGATATGCTGCTAGCAATTTCAACCACACATTTCAAAGTACTGTCTTAATTTAAATTCTTCTTAACATGTGGGCTTTCGCTACCAATATTCATAATAAATGTTTTTGGGTTAGATCGCGTAAGTATAAATGTCTCGTAACCTTCCACCACCCAACACAGCCAGTAATGTTTGTCACGTAAACAACGCGCCAATTAGTTACTCCTTCAGCCCACCGGTGTGTTGGAGAGTAATCCCACAACATTTACAATGTTGCGTAACTAACTGGCGCGTTGTTTACGTGACTAACCTTAGTGGCTGTGTCGGGTGGTGGAAGGTTACGACACATTTATACTTACGCGATCTAACCCAAAAACCTTTATCATGTACGAGGGGGTGGGTGGCCAGCAGCACGCCTGGCCGCCTTTGTCTCCCCAGTGGCGATTTTGACACACCACAGCAGTTACGCGTTTGAGGCTGAGTCGACCTAGGGGAGGTCCAGGACCGGTTAAAATAATCGTAACCGGTGGTAGCCGTGAGCGAGAATCGAACTCGGGTCGCCGGGTTCGTAGCGCGGCGCGCTAACAGCTACACTACAATGCGTTACGCTTCCACATGGGAGGGTCACGTGACATTTGACGTCACAGCTCACTTGCCGTGCAAACAAAATATGCATTATTGAGCTTCCCCCCCCAAAAAAAACAAAAGTCTATTTTTATAATTTTTGCATGGTTTACAGTTTGGAAAGTATCCACATGGCAAATTTGCAGTTTGTTGCATGTCGGGAAGTATGCTAAACATTTTGAACAGACACGCATATTCACAACTTTGCCTTTTATATATATGGAGATAATTCTTCTAAACAGATTATACCTATATTGTCTTCTAAGGCTTGATAATGTTACAGAGTTATTGATATGCAGTTGTATTTAAACGCTTTATAAATGTTAATTGTATCTAAGTATTTCAGTGCAGTATTAGAAGTCACTTGCATTGTAAATTACTCATAAGGCTTTCATGGTTTCTCTTTGTTTAGCCATCATGTATGTCAACTGAATTTCCAGCCATTCTCATAAAAGCAAGCATTTTGAAAATTCTCAGAATCCTTTTCACGCGTGAAGTTGACATTTCCAATTGTGGTTAGTTAATTAATTGCCTCTCAATCGCATTTCATGATTTACACATTTAGACTTACGGCTAAACTTTTACCTTTCTTTGTGCAGGAAATCTTAATAAGTCAATGCTTTTTTACATTTAAATGACATTATACACTTAGAGGTGTAACGATTCACTGCCCTACCATTTAATTAAATTGCCACAATTCAGTTAATTGGAAGTACTTCTCCATTTGACAGTTCTACAACCACACTGGTCACAGTGGATTGGTCAAGGCGGGGGTGCGTAGAAGTACAGTACAGAAATGTATTGTGCTGCACCACCGTCTACTGCCCACCACGTAGTACCTCTTGCATTGTTGACACAACCGATTTGCTGCGCACAGCTATGCGACTATTATATTGTTAATACTGCTTCTTTACATTGTTAATACTGCTCGGATGTGTTTATGGGTTGGTCAGCTTTATGTCTGACGTTTGGGACGCCATTCCAATAAACACGTGGTACAACCTAAAAGCACATCAGAGCCGCACATGACTCAGTTTGCTAGTTCTTCGTCTGTTCAGTCACCAGTGACAATCATAGTTAAACACAGACTAGCAGACCTTGCGCTGCTCAGAGATGCCAGGACTAGCATGGAGAGGATGTTGGGGGCAGGATTATGTACGTGGGCAAGATGTTAACTACTTCGCCTGGTATACCGGAGGTTGGGGGTTCGATGCCGACCCTGACGTCTGTATATTTGGAGTTTGTATGTTCTCGCCGTTGTCGCGTGGATTTTTCTCCGGGTCCTCCGGTTTTTCCCTCCACATTCATCAACGTGCGTTTTAGAGTATTTGGCTGCTATAAATTTCCACGTGATAAACCACTTCGTTGAGTCTATCATTTATGGCCAGGTTGCTTCTGAAAAAGAGCTACATAGCTCAGTGGGCCTCACCTGGTTTACTATTGTTTATATTGAACTTCTTTCGCACACCGTATGCAGCCAACCGTGCTAGTCAGGAGGTGTGTGGCGCAAGTGTGCTTCGCATCGCTAACTTGCGTTTCCCCCCCCCTCTGCAGTCCTGACACAGCTGAGCTCCGCCTCAGCCAGGCCGGGCCAGCGAGTGCAGCTCAGCCCCATCCTCCAGCAGCAGCAGCAACAGCAACACCAGCAGCAGCAGCAGCAGATACAAGTAATCCCGCAGCTTGGCTTCCAATTCACACCTCCCAAAAATACCCACCTCCAAAAGTAGAGAGCGCCTGGCGGGGGGAGCGAGCGCCGGAGAGAGACGTCCCGTCACCGAGGTGCTGCAGAGAGTACACCAGCCGTGCACGGCCGCGTTTTATCCGTCTTCCTGGGCTTTTTTGGGCTGCACAAATCGGGCTGCTGCTGCTGCTGCTGCGTTTGCCTCACTCACCCTCGCCGTCTGCTTGTTGGGGGGGAAAGGGTGCTGTTTTCTGTGATCCGGCGGTCAATTTCTGGAGTAAGCCGAGCCCTTCTCTTTTGTGGGTGCAAAATTTTGTTTTAGTATTACGATAATTATTACTATTTTTTTTTATTAACCCCTCGTGCACTAACATCTAAACTGCGCGTGTATGTATGCGTGTTGCGCTCATTAACTTAACACTAATTGCAAAAAAAATGTTAGGCGAATGTACATTTTTGGTTGTCATGAATTTTTAACGCCGATCGAATATTCTTGCTTTACATTTTATCTGTCGTGTTGCAGATTAAACTTTTGTGGTTTTTTTTTTTTAAAGAACATTTTCGGAGCTCGCATGCAATGAGAGATTCCTTCACGAGCGCGTGGCGGAGTTGGGATAATTGTTAAATCCCTGCACACTGCTTTGTTGATTCTTCCATTGCATGTCACGGCACAGCATGCCGATTGGTTGCCTAAAGGTTTAATGCATTGAAAGGAAGGGGATGCTGCCGTTGAGGTATAATGGTTGTCCCACTGGACTTGCAATCGAGAGGTCACCGGTTTTACCCAGTCTCCCAGCAAGCCACCACCGGTTGAAACAATGGGGGTACATTTCTTAACAAATATAAGTGGGTACAACCACAGTTTTGTCGGTAAGCAAGCAGGTCATGTGCCGGGGGTGAAGTGTGGCTACCCCCCCCCCCCACCTCTTCTAAGATGTCTGGCCAGTGTAAAAGAGTGAAGCAAATGCCTTCTGCTGCAGTGGTGTGTGTAAGCATTTGCAGGGCTGCATCTTTACCTTTTTGCCTGCCAGCAATGGAACAATCAACATTGTATGCACAAGCTGTATGCTGCTCACAGCAGGGAAATATTTACAGTAGTTATCATGCACCCTTTCTACTCTTGACTAGGGTGGATGTAGAGGAAGATCTTTAAGGCAGAATCGCCTCCATGGTAAATGGTGCATACCCAAGATTGACAATTGCCAGACCACGCCGTCATTGCCGTGTGTGTACCCACTCTTTCCCAAGGGGTGTTTTATATTTATTGATACAACTTTGAATCCATCACTTGTTTCCAAGAACCTAATGTTGTCGGAATGGTCACAATGTTTCCTTTTTATTCCATGAGAATTTTATCACGTTTAACTGCTTCTGTAATCTATGTATTATACATACATTGTTCATTGTGCCAGATTATCAAAGGGATATGCATGTGTTTATGTGCCTGCCTGTGCCATTCCACCTTTGCTTCAGATTTGTTATTCCATGTGCATCTGTCCTTTTGCCAATGCGTACTACACCTTTTAAGCGTGGATATATATACGAAAAATATATAAATATTAAATATTTGGATTTTAAAAGTGTGATGCCAATGTGACTTTAGTTGTGGTGCATGACAATGGATTTTTTTTTTCCAAACCACATTCACGGGTGATTCACCACACGTCTGAGCACCAAACATCTGTCAAAATATTCCTTGCGCAATAGCAGTGCAGAGAACAGATCTGCTGCTTGGTTGAGCATCATACAGCTGCACCCACTTGCCTGTGACTTTAACCCCGTTGGATGTATCTTGTCTGTCACTAATCCAGTGTTGTCTTGTGTTTCCTCTAGGGAGGTAACATGGCAAGAATACTTAGCCAATCACTACAGCTTGTCATATGATTAACATTAATTTATATTTTTGTCACAATGTGATTTTTTTATTATTCTCTTTTTAAGTACGTAAACCACTGTGCTGAGCTTGAATTCTGAGGATTTCATTTCTGGGGCAAAGAGGTTGTCGTCTTGCTTTTTGGTAATTTCCTTAACCCAAAATCAAGTGGATGCTGCCATATATTTTATGATGGAGTCAATCTTCGAATTCTGAATTATCGTCTTGTTGGAGTGTATTCCCGTTAATTGAAACTGGGCATAAAGGTTTTCTGGCGTTTCCCCTGGCACCAAAGTGTATCGACTGACAACGATAAATCTTCAACAGAGGAAACCTGTGAAATTTAACAACGCAATCTAAAATAACAAACGTGTTCATGTCATGGTTGTGTTTTCTTTATTTCATCTTCATGGCGTCACTTTCAAGTAAAAGTGAATTATCCATTGGAGGGTTAAGCCTCATTGTGATTAACAGCTAAGTTTACACACTGGTTTACGTTTTTCGTCCTTGTCTCGAATTTTTAATACTCATTTAAATTTTAAATTCTACTGACTAAGAAGCTGCCGTCCCAACACTAACATGTTTTGTCATGTCCCTTCTTCCTTCACCCTTCCACCCACCCTTACCCACCCCTTAATCCACCCGCCATTTCACCCTCTCACTCACTCCTCCATCCGTCCACCACTCACCCCTGCCACCCACCATCCACCATTATCCTCATCTCCCTCTCTCCCTGACCTGTTCCCACCACGACCACGTGCCATGCAACCTAACCAAAACCATGGTCGCTGTAGCAATACGCAGCAGCCTTTCAGAAGCAGTTCTTTCAGCAGAGGGCCATTGCAGCTGCACAGCTACACCGTCTGCAGCAGCAGCAACAGCAGCACCAGCAGCAACAACAGCAACAACAGCAGCAGCAACAGCAGCAGATGCAGCAGCTGCGTCAGCAGCAGCAAGCTACCACCGGGACAGGGGGGCAGCCCAAAAGCAAAAAGAAAAGGGGGATAACCACACCTCCCCGCACGTGACTGACGGTGCACAATGCACCACCATCTTCGCTCTGACCCGCACGAGTTCCATTGTAGAGTCTTGAAATTGGGAAGAGTCCCGGATAGGCGGGAATGTACAGTATTATCAGTGAGCCTCTTCATCTTTTAAATTATCTGAAACACAAACACATGCCCCATTGTGTTGTTAAGTATTTTTTGTTTGTACTTAGTATGTTAAGTATTCCCACTGTACATAACACGAGCTTGTATATTGAAATTGGCCCTTAAGTGGAATCTTGTGACGATGCTTTTGAGAAAATGTAACCGGGCTGCCGTGCCTGCAAAAAGGAGTCTTGGAAAACAGGTCCACGTGCTTCCAAAATAGCTTTTTCTCTCTCTCTGCAGGTTGACTTGCAAAGTGGCGTCTTCAAAAGGGACGGGATATTTATTCACAGTGACAGCAGTCTGAGCAAAGCTTTGCAGTAACCGTCTGGAATAAATTGCGTCTCGAAAATATTTGGAGCCTCTCCAAAGTCGATCAAAATGCTTTTCACTTTTGCCCTTAAAGCTGCCTTTGCAACTTTGTACCTACATTGCAGGTCCGCACGTGGTCTGTCCACTTGATGGATATATCGTAATTAGATGCTGTGTTTTGTACTTTTACACATGGAATGTGTGTGTGTGTGCGCGCGTGTGTGTGCCCATTAGTTTCAACAGAATGTTGATTGAAGGTGTATAGTGTCTAAAGTTTGAGGTGGGAAGCATAGAAATAAAGGAAAATATAAGTGCTGATTGTAAAGGTGCAGTATGCTGTCAAAGAGTGGAAAGTTTTAATCAACGTTTTAAAATGTACAGTACGCTGTATATGGTATTAAAAAAGGCGCATTAAAAACACAACTGTTTTATGCTTTGGCCTTACTGTCAAATTACATACAATTTTCATTTTTACTATATATACATCCTGTATGTACGTCGCAAGCAGATAAGTGATGGTTAATCTCTTGTGTTTTGTTTAGAGTAGGGATGAGCACGTGTTTCTGGATATACTATTTTAACCTTACATTGGTGTGATTGTGTGGGATATTTTTTTGTTCGACTAAAACGATAGTATAAATAAAACAAAGAAAACATGATGGCTTGTGTAAAAAAACAATTATATTATAAAATGCCCCCCCCCCTACGATGTGTCACATAGACCTTATGTATGACAATACCGCGATAGTGACTTTAACAAAGGAGGACACGTGACAAGTCCTTAGCGGTTAAGTACAGATGGCGGTGGTGGGGGGAAGCGGTGATAATTAACAAGATTATCGTCTACTCTGAGTCTCAAATGACTTCAAGTCTTTTGATAGAGTGGCCTGCATGCGCGTGTATAAAATCACTGAGCTGTGTTCATTATAAGCATGTTCCCCAGATGATTAGCAGCACGCTGTTTCCAGATTATACCCCGTAGCCTTGCACAGTACGTGTGAATGGTATAGAGAATAGGCGTTGCGTAAGCCTGGTAAATTGCAGCATAAAAAAATATGAAGTTTTCAAATCCTTTCAAACACTGGTTGCAGTGTAATAACGTCCTTGGGTGCCGGGGCGAAGAGAATAATCGATGTCTCGAGGAAGACGAGACCTCGTTGCAAACTCTCGCTCACAGCAAGCCGACTCACTCTCGCCGTATCGAGTCAGGGATTTGCTGTTCAAATGAGCATCGACACGGTGATCGTGTCCTGGTCACAACCCTGCCGGAGCCAGTGGTGGACATTCCCAACTTCCTATGGAGAGTGGGGGGGGGTCTATCCATAGGGGACAACCATTGTTGACTCTTCCGCACAAGTTGCCACCTGGTCTTTTTCTGTATCGTCCCGGATGATGGGTGGGGTGAAAAGTGTGGGTACTCCCCGTCTCAGTCCATGATATCTGGGCAGCATGGAAGAGTTAGGCCAAGTGCAATCTGGAGGCCCATTCTGCCGGCAGTTACATGACAAAGAATTTGTGGGGATTTACTTTTATCCTATTTTACGCTCTCTTGCTGCATCTGTCTCCGTGCCGTAAGGTTAAATTCCGTTGCTGAAATGCGACATCGTGGCATTTACATATTGTGTTTCCCATGAATATTAAAACATTCTCGTGCGCGCTTCAACCGCGAGCGAAACAACTGCATTTTGATCGATGATTTCGCGCGACGTTCCATGCCATGAGGAATTTAATTTGTGAATCGCCGAACGCTAAAGTCAAGGTTGAATGATGGGGGGGGGGGGGGGGGGGGTTCTTCATCGACTACGTTTTGGCCACGTGCATTCACAATCGTCGCCAATGCTCTAGCCTCTTACCTTGAGGTTACACGCGAGGAAGCAAAGGCGATTATTTGTAGGCGCCCGCTGGTTGTGGACAATATTTTGAACGGTCAGAATGCTAAGGCGGTCCAGTCGATTTTCCTTGCCAAGTGGCCTGTCAAAAGTCAACAGCTAATTGCTAAACCACTGCTCAAGGAGGCGATGAATCAATGCATCAGTTAATTGATGGATTAAAATTGCACCCCGTCTGCACAATCTCGTCTCCACCACACACACACACAAAACATTGTCCGTCTCTGTTGCTTTAATGTCCCACGTTAACGATAGGAATGCGATGTAAAACGTAAATTTATTGCTACTGACAAGCCTCCACGAGAGAGCTCTTTCTGTACGGTGCGAAAGAAGTTCAACACACGTAGATTTAAGAAACTTGCCACCTTTGTTTCAACTGCCGCGCCGAGAGATCGATCAGGCGGCGCCTGCCGCTGGATTGCAAGCCTAGTTGTGCTCACCATTCATTTAACCCCCCCCCCCCTGCACCCCCTCACGTACGGCAGCATCTCCGACACTGACAGGGACGTGTTTAAAAATAAAATAAAAATTGCATGAATAAAATCACAGCCAACAGCGAATGAATTGAATTTTACAGAGGCGTCTTTCACGAAATTGCATCCCACGACGCAGCACACCAACGAGCCATTTCCTTACACAGATAATACAAAAACAAAACCCCACCAAAGAACGCCAATGAATTGATTGTGCATGGCGCTCTGTGCATGGCGTAGGGTATATTACTTATGTGCGAGACAGTCTTATGGCCATTGTTTGGCCGGAGAACGTGTGATTAACGGTGACGCGAGGTAGCTGGAATAATGGCAATGCCGTGCGATGACAGGACGGTGCTATTCGTAACGATGATTAAGGATTACTGGGACCGCGTGCTTTGATGCGTGATGAATGGTGATTACTTTTTTTGTTTGTAATGCCTTTGCGAAGAACGATAGGAGGCCAGGTTGTTCTCATTGACAGCGCCTAGGAGACTGTGATATTTTTATATTTTGATACCGAGAATGAGAATGTGAGAAATGTGTCCACGCCACATAAATCAACGGGCGCGCGACGTCATCTCTCCTCGTGGTTCCGTCACTGCCTCCTTCCTGGAGAGAGGGAGAGAGAGAGAGGAGGAGGAGAGAGCTGGGCTGGGCTGGGTGGGGAATATACGAAAAGAATTAATCACGCGTTCTAACACCGGTCATCAATATTCTCCCCGTCCCTTGTCCCGTCCTCTACACCCAACCAGTGGCGTATTATCCTCGTAGCAAAAGTAGCTACATATGCTAAATGCTTTCAAGCTATCAATTCCGGTTCAGCGATTCTGCACTTGCTCTATTACTATAGTACTATGCCATCTTCAACTTTTATGAACGACTGGGTGTTTAAGGCTTAGCGATGTGTCGTATTATCCGGGCTGTATAGCAAATGAAAAAATACAATTACTTTACTACGCAAGTTAAAAATGTGTATGTTTTAATGTTTACGTGTTGTTTTTATTTAGGGCCCCTTAATAACATCATGCTACAGGCCCCACGCTTAGCTTCATCCGGCACTGCATCCCCGGCACGGCCGCGATGGCCAACTCGCTCGACACATGGCGCCACGGTTCGCCTTGGTCGCGTCTGGTCCAGCGAGGTCTGTCCCGCATCTCCGATTAGCACGGTCGGCTCCGCACGGTGTGAAAGAAGCCCCAAAATACGCACAAGGTTGTTTCGTGATTAATAATTAATTGAATATCTGGTGGGGTGGGCAGGGGGGAGGGTTCGTGGAGCTACGTAATGCTAATTTTGAACTATCGCCATTCACCACCCAGCTGAGCCGATTAAATCTCGTTTTGCGCCGATTTCACAATTGCAAATATGAGAAAATTCCGGTTTTGCTGATAAACCAAATTAATTGGTCATACGGTAGTAAAATTTAAGACGTCGACATTATACCTACACGATCTAATTAAAAAATAAACCAATTGTGAGTCATACCGTACTGGTTGTAAATGCCTCCACGTGAAATTGGAGGTCGTTCCGTGTTTGTTACGGGCAGCACCGAACATTTGGATCTCGTTACTCCGCACTTCTGATGCTAAACGGTGATCACACCGCACTTCGCTTCGATCCAACTCCCCGGCGCAGCAGGTAGACACCAATGTCAGTGTCATTGAATCCCTCCCGCCCCTCTGAGTAACTACTGCATCTTTCACGACGCCCGGCTGGATGAGAAGTCCTCTCGAAACCTCCCGCGAGTGGAGGCCCTTCTGCCGGCAGTGGCGTGAGCGAGCACATTTGCAGGGCTGCGCCTTTGCCTTTTATTTCAGTTTTCAGTCCGTAAGTCAGGGACGGGGAATACTTTCTTTGCCTTACCGAAGGACGAATGTAGCGCTTAAAAAAAAACACACACACACACCTGTGGCGGACAACCACACATATCCACACAACCCAGCCAGCAGCCACCTTTATTATCATTGCAAGACGTCCTTGAAATTTGACCGCTTAGCGACGCATCACATCCGCGCGCCGCGTTCAGCATTGTTAACCTGCAGACGTGCACGCGTGCACGGACGGGCAAGCGGTAACCGAACTTCACCGCAATTGTCGATGCGTCAGTTGGCGAATGCGGGAGCGTACAAGTACAGCACAACGATGTATTTTACTGCGCTGTCCTCTGCTGCCACGGGCCCCTGTGACAACTGTTTGTGCATGGGTAGGTCAACCGTCCAAGCACGATTGATTCCGGGCTCCAAGCCCTGCTGAGCTTCCGAGCATCTCGAACGGCATCGGCCGCTCTCCGTGTGGTTTGTCCGTAGCGCTCGCCGCAGAAACCGCGTGCGCCCTAAATTTCGATTTAAAGCTTTCGTGACTGCAAGGATTCATCTTCTTTGGTTCTTTCGGTAAAGTCACGTAGAATGAGAATAAAATAATAAAATAAAACAATAAAATTCTCACGACGTTTCGGCCACAACACAAGTAGCCTTCTGCAGGTGAAGGAACAAAAACTGTCGGAACGACAGAGCTTTAATGTTAAAGCTCTGTCGACGTTTCGGCTACAACACAAGTAGCCTTCTTCAGGTGAAGGAACAAAAACTGTCGGACGACCTCGCGCGGAGATCTCTCCCCATGCATGGGTCCCTCGCGTCTTCTCTTGTTGGGACTGAAGCCAGCCGGACACGGGGGCGTAAAGGAGTTAATTAAGAGATTCAATGTGCCAAGGATGGTGGGGCGGGGGGGGGCAGGGGGGGGGATGTGTGTGTGATAAAACGACTCCAGTTCACTTCTTTCCAGTGTTGCCAGCTCCTTAATGGGGGGGGGGGGGAAAGTTGTTGCACAAAAGTGTTACAAAACCAGGAAGTTGTCAGCCAAAATAACGAGGAGAGACAAAAAAAATTTCGAATTCGATATATATAAAAAAAAAACTCACAATATCCCAAGAGCCGCAATGCACTGTGGTGAATACGAGACGGTGGTCCTGGATAAAATAAGTGTCACGAAGCAGTCCCTAAAGAGCCGCCACGTGCGTCTCCAGAGCCGCAGCTTTTTGACCCCTGCGCTAGACAATAAACCGCACTGACTGCTATCGTCCACTCCCCCCCCCACCCCCCGCATATCCGATTAGCACGGTTGGTTACGCACGGTGCGAAAGAAGTGATTGTTCAGACACATTCGACTGATACAAGATCGCGAATAGAGACCTGGAATCGCCCCTGAGATCTGCAACATTTGCTCGTCCCAGGCACTTTGGTCGCGCGGGACACCCACAATGTCACTCGGTGCTAAGATCTAGCAACGAAGTCGGTACGTTGGCGAGACTGCTTCTCTAGAGAGTATGCCTTACAAGGTGCTCGCCAAAGAAGCGTGCCGCAACTATGTGTAAGACTCAACCGGGGTATTGTTGTCTTTGGGGCCGTCCATAAATGACGTCACACGATTTTGGACGATTTTTGACCCCCCCCTCCCTTAGTCACACGGCGTCACGACAAGTCAGACCCACCCTAAAATATGACGTCACAAAGCTCTGCCCCCCCCCCCCCAAAAAAAATATATATAAAACATGCTTCAAATCGCTTTAAACTATTGTCATTGTAGTGCGTATTTAATGTGGCGCCGCACTCTGATGGTGTAGGAGAAAACATTTATTAAAGTCTATTTAATCAAGTATAACGTGTTGTCTATATTTATTTAAAGTTGCGCATTTTTATGTGACGTCACATTTCTCAAACCCCCGCCCCTCGTCACACATCGTCACAAATGTCTGACCCCCCCCCCTCACCCCCCTAGGTGCGTGACGTCATTTATGGACGGCCCCTTTGTGTGTGCCGGCATTACTTGTGGCGAACGGTGGCACGGTGGCTGGGCGCACCGCGCAAGAGGCCTGGGCTTTTTATTCCCAGTGGCGTAGCGGGTTGACACTTGTAGACCCCTCACTCACCCAAATGTCACCAGCCTCACCGGAAACACATATACTGCCCGACCGGCAATTAAAAGCTACACATTAACAAAGCACGCCTTTAACCAATGCAGTACTGGAGGCGTGGGTTTAGTGGATCGCACAGATTATTGCACAGATGTTGGTCGTTGAGCTATGATTTGTGGCCAGGTCGCTTGTGAAAAAGAACTACATAGCTCAGTGGGACTTACCTGGCAAATCAATAATGTAATAAATTGATAAAATAAAATAACACAATAATATTCTCACGACGTTTCGGCCACAACACAAGCGGCCTTCATCAGGTGAAGGGACGAGACTGTCTGGAGGACAGCGCTGGAGTGAAAAAGTCACGCTCATATCGCGACCTTTAAGCTGTGTGAGAAGAAACAAAGTGCCTTGACAAAGGAATTAGCATAGAATTTAGCATTGAAATGGCTGAGTGATTAGCTTGTGACTGGTCACAGAAATGGCTATGTTAAAGTTAAAGCATACACATCCGCAGAGGCACCCGTTGACAAAGGAATTAGCATAGAATTTAGCATTGAAATAGCTGAGTGATTAGCTTGTAACTGGTCACAGAAATAGCTATGTTAAAGTCAGAGCATACACATTCACAAAGGCACCTAGTACAAATCAAACAGGAGAATCTAGCATTGAAATGACTAGGCGAATTTAGCATTGAAATAACTGAGTGATTAGCTTGTGACTGGTCACAGAAATGGCTATGTTGAAGTCAAGGCCTACACATCTGAGCTATTCACAGTAACTGGGTATACACTACAATAAATAATGAATACTATATAGTGAACCAATAAAAAAACTAAAATATAAATTACCTCAATGTTATAAATAAACTCTATATATTCTCCAATCAGCTAAGCTACCAACAATAAGTCGTTATATATCACAATGCTATATGGCGAAAAAATGGGTAGATTCTTGCCCTCAACTTTAGCAACATGGATAGCTACGGGCCCCGTTGAAACGGACGAGTTCATCCATGGTCGGAACAGAGGAGGGGGAGAGAGACAGCTGCGAGGCGCTGTTATACTCCATGTTGTAAACCATACTATTAACCGTGGTGTGAGAGGTATTAAGAGTTAATGGCAGCGAAAGAGCTGCGGTCTGAAGGTCATCGTAAAATACAATTAATTAAGAACGGAAATGGTTTGAAGCATCTTTCCAATGGTTACTAAGCCAGAATCCATCTTCTTGGTTGAAATTGTCTCTGTGCTTGTATATGTGAATGGCCTCATGAACGAATCTCTCATGGTAGCCGGTTGGTTTGCAAAGAACCTCCGTCTTGGAGAAGTCAATGTCATGTGAGCCCACTGAATTATAACAGTGATCTGCCACGGCAGAGGAGTTCGTTCTACCGTGTTTCAAGTCTGCTTTATGTTCGCGGATGCGGTCCGAGATATGTCGTTTGGTTTCTCCAATGTAGCTACTACCACAGAGGCACTTTAGTTTGTAAACGCCCGGGTACTGTATGTCTGGAACAGCATCTTTTACAGATGGAACTAGATCTTGGATTTTATGTACTGTGTTGAATCGGACCTGGATCTTGTATTTATTCAGAATTTTGGAGATCTTTTTAGTGACCCCTGCAATGTAGGGTAAGGTGATGGTTTTGAGTGGCTCCACAAGAGGATCCTTCTTCATGACTGGAGTGATGGCTTTGCGGATTGTGTAGTCGGAGTAACCATTAGCCCTGAGAGCCTGGTGTACATGCTTGAGTTCACTGGTAATGTGTTCCTGGTCGGAAATGCATTGGGCTCTATGGTATAGAGTCTTGATGAGGGAGTTCTTCTGGATGGATGGTGGTGGGAATCAAGTAAGCATCTCTACGCCCGACCTTATGGAAGAGGTACATGGATGACACCTTTGTCATCTGGCCACATGGCCAGCCTGCTCTAGACCAATTCCGCGACCACATCAATTCCATACACCCAGCCATCAGATTTACCATGGAGGTCGAAAAAGATGGCAAACTACCCTTTTTGGATGTCTTAATTAAAAGGAGACATGATGGTTCAATGAGCCACTCTGTCTACAGGAAAGCTACCCATACAGATGCTTACTTGAAACCGGATTCCCACCACCATCCATCCCAGAAGAACTCCCTCATCAAGGCTCTATACCATAGAGCCCAATGCATTTCCGACCAGGAACACATTACCAGTGAACTCAAGCACGTACACCAGGCTCTCAGGGCTAATGGTTACTCCGACTACACAATCCGCAAAGCCATCACTCCAGTCATGAAGAAGGATCCTCTTGTGGAGCCACTCAAAACCATCACCTACCCTACATTGCAGGGGTCGCTAAAAAGATCTCCAAAATCCTGAATAAACACAAGATCCAGGTCCAATTCAACACAGTACATAAAATCCGTGATCTAGTTCCATCTGTAAAAGATGCTGTTCCAGACATACAGTACCCGGGCGTTTACAAACTAAAGTGCCTCTGTGGTAGTAGCTACATTGGAGAAACCAAACGACATATCTCGGACCGCATCCGCGAACATAAAGCAGACTTGAAACACGGTAGAACGAACTCCTCTGCCGTGGCAGATCACTGTTATAATTCAGTGGGCTCACATGACATTGACTTCTCCAAGACGGAGGTTCTTTGCAAACCAACCGGCTACCATGAGAGATTCGTTCATGAGGCCATTCACATATACAAGCACAGAGACAATTTCAACCAAGAAGATGGATTCTGGCTTAGTAACCATTGGAAAGATGTTTTAAACCATTTCCGTTCTTAATTAATTGTATTTTACGATGACCTTCAGACCGCAGCTCTTTCGCTGGCATTGACTCTTAATACCTCTCACACCACAGTTAATAGTATGGTTTACAACATGGAGTATAACAGCGCCTCGCAGCTGTCTCTCTCCCCCTCCTCTGTTCCGACCATGGATGAACTCGTCCGTTTGAACGGGGCCCGTAGCTATCCGTGTTGCTAAAGTTGAGGGCAAGAATCTACCCATTTTTTCGCCATATAGCATTGTGATATATAACGACTTATTGTTGGTAGCTTAGCTGATTGGAGAATATATAGAGTTTATTGATAATATTGAGGTAATTTATATTTTAGTTTTTTTATTGGTTCACTATATACCCAGTTACTGTGAATAGCTCAGATGTGTAGGCCTTGACTTCAACATAGCCATTTCTGTGACCAGTCACAAGCTAATCACTCAGTTATTTCAATGCTAAATTCGCCTAGTTATTTCAATGCTAGATTCTCCTGTTTGATTTGTACTAGGTGCCTTTGTGAATGTGTATGCTCTGACTTTAACATAGCTATTTCTGTGACCAGTTACAAGCTAATCACTCAGCTATTTCAATGCTAAATTCTATGCTAATTCCTTTGTCAAGGGGTGCCTCTGCGGATGTGTATGCTTTAACTTTAACATAGCCATTTCTGTGACCAGTCACAAGCTAATCACTCAGCCATTTCAATGCTAAATTCTATGCTAATTCCTTTGTCAAGGCGCTTTGTTTCTTCTCACAGCTTAAAGGTCGCGATATGAGCGTGACTTTTTCACTCCAGCGCTGTCCTTCAGACAATCTCGTCCCTTCACCTGATGAAGGCCGCTTGTGTTGTGACCGAAACGTCGTGAGAATATTATTGTGTTATTTTATTTTATCAATTTATTATTTTATTCTCATTCTACGTGACTTTACCGAAAGAACCAAAGAAGATGAATCCTTGCAGTCACGAAAGCTTTAAATCGAAATCAATAATGGTTTAGTTGCGAAACTCCCTTCCAATGAGCGTCAAGGTGTCGTACGCTTACTCGCCAGGAGAAGGCAGTACAGCAACAATGTGAACTCCATCAGTTCGTTCCATCTGTATGAGATAGAGTGTTTCCCCCTCGCACGTGTGGGTTTTCTCCAGGTGCTCCGGTTTCCTGCCACATGTAAACACGAATTAATTGGCTGATGACACCTTCACATATATATAGAGGACAGCAGAGCTTGGGCAATTTTTGTGCGGTGCGTTATAAGTTGACAATTGTTTTACTTTAGTTCTTGCTGCTGTGAGACTGATCAATTCAGCGTGGATGATAAACCAACACTGTTAATCATTTGAATGTTCACCCTGAGTAACGGGATCATTACCAATTATAGCAGTAGGTTTTTTTGTCACTGAAAGAGAAACAAAATGTAAATATTTCAGCCGATGAGCATTTGTCTATGGTATATATTTATGTTTACACGCGTATATGTACATTCATCTCAAGCCATTTTCATCTTATGTACAATTCTATGATTTTTGTAAAGCGCCTTTACAACAATAAGACGTATATACATCTCGATAAGGTAAGAAGATAAGGTAACGGCTCTTTTGGCAATCCACTGCTTCACGAGGGCCTCCCCACACTTTGGGGGGTTATTCGACCATACTTCACTATGCTGGTCAGCGTGGGTTGGTTCAAGTGAGGAGCATAGTTGTTGGAGCATGTCTGCAGCAGCCTGCACCACGTGTGTTACGCACATTGGTCAAATAGAGTCTCAAATGTAGCGGATACGAAGTGCATGGGGGGTTGGGTGGTCGGTGATGTCAGGCTGGGTGGCATGCAATGAGTCCTCAAGAGTGTGAAACAATTCCAAACGAATTCGAGGAGTTATAACGCTGGGTGGATTGTATCGAGGTGTGAAGTACAATGCGTCCGCGAAAGTTTGAACGAATTCTGAGGACCCGTTGCATCTACCGGTGACAGAGATATTTCATATCAGCAGTACAACGCACCAATATCCTTCTTTATTCTCAGTGGCAGTAGCAAAAAAATAAACGTTGCGTAGCACGAAATATATTGGCTCAATCAGCGGTGACGAGATGGTAACTCCCTCACCCGGTATACATGAGTGCATGGGTTCGATCCGGACCCTGACGCCTGCTGTATATATGGAGTTTGCGTGTCTCTCTCCCCGTGGTCGCCAGGATTTATCTGCGGGTCCTTCAGTTTTTTCCCCCCTCCACATTTAGAATCAACACCACGCGTTTAGAGTATGTGGCCGCTGTCCATTTACACACGACGACAAGCCACTTCGTTAAGCTATAATTTGTGATTGCCAGCTGGCTTCTGAAAAAAAGAGCTACGCAGCTCAGTGGGCCTTAGCTGGTGAAACAAACCCAAAAATAAAAAAAAGATTTCGGCGCCACCCCCCCCCCCCCCCCCATACATGATGAAGTGGTGTCCCACACAGCGCACCTGCGCACATTTGTGCTCAGACCTCAAAGGCTTCTTTCCTCCCGCAACTATCCACCCACCCAGCCACCCACACGACCCTACACATTTGCCTCCACCCCACGCTGGTCTTTACTCGTCGCCGGGATGTCTCGCGAATACCAAGCGAGCGAAGGCGCAGGAAGGATGGAGGGGGAGAGAGAGAGGAAGGAAGGGAGAGAGAGCGCGACATGGGCTCTGATGAACTTAGGCGATATTCACCCCACATATGAACGAACTGCCGCGTGCCTGGGCACCGCCACATCTGCGATGCGTGTCCCTTGCGCGCCACGGGGTCACTAAATCCCGCACAGGCAGCAACAGCCTCGGGGCTCTGTCGGGGTCGTCGTAATGGAATAGTGGCATGGGGCTCCCCCCCCGCCCCCCCCACCACGCTCGCTCTATTCCACGCGGCATTGCCCCGGAAAATGCCCGGCCACTGGCCCGTCGCCTCGTTTTAGGAGAGCGGACGTGTTTACGCGGTGCGATTAGAATGGGGCTCGCAGGGGTGGTGTAGAATGGGGGGGGGGGGGGGGGGGGGGGGGGGGTAAGCGGTGCTGGCGCAGTGGTTCGTGCACTGTGCTACGAACCCAATAACCTGAGTTCGACTCCCAGGCATGACTAGCTCTACTTGCTCTTGCACAGACCTCCAATAGCCGGCGTTTTGAAGTGTCGTTAAGCAACCCCCACGGGAGGGAGGCCTACGTAAGAAAGTCAATTGACGAATAGCGTAAATGTGCTCTTTGTTTTATCACGGATATATGGGAATTTAGTCTGGAATAAAAGATTCGTGGTTCAGTTATTTTAATGAAAATGCTAAAGTCGTGGGCTTGGCCAGCAGATCCCTTCGGGAAGCTCAAGACTAAATTATCAGGATGGTTCCTCTTGGATTGTTTCTCCAATGAATGTCTGAGTCTGTTTGCGCGTCACTGCGAATTGGTTTATCACCTGAATAATGATACATTCATTACACATTTCATCGCAAGGACATTTATTTGCAAGGGCATATATTTGCGAATGTTTCCTTGAAATAAATTACGTCAGTTTCATGATGAACGCGATGCAATTACGCGGCACCGTTTTCTTCACATATGTATATTTAAACGATGCTAATGTGTGTAGCCATGACATGACCTACTGGACAGCACAGATTAATTCTGAAATTATCATGCTAATAGCATCAGCGGTATGACAGGTACTTCATTTCGCGCATGTCCCATGGCGGTGGACCACTGATAACTCCACTCAAGAGCGAGGCCCGGTTGAATAATATCTGGAGTAAATTAAATTGCCCCTGATGCTCATCGTCCACGTCGTCATTATCACGAGCCGTGAACAATCTACTGCTAGATGGAGACATGGAATTCATGGATCGATCCCTGTCGTCGTCGATATCATCGCTCACGGTTCTGCGATGTAACAATCCGCAGAGCACGTTGTGGCAACAAGATGATTTCATCGTTCCGTCTCCACGGTGGGCGTAACCCTCGGGCCTGATTTATTCCTTGGCTGCCACAGCTCCATCATACTTTACCATGGGCCACCACCCCGAATAGCGACGGACGCGTCTTAATGGTTTGAATTACATCTTTAACCTGCGCATCTTCCCAATGTTGCTCGTCAACGACAAAGCATTTCCATTGCAATACAATGCGTAGAACATTATTGGAGGTATATTGCATATTCGCACCATCTTATGGATGGGTTATTTAAAATATCAATTTCAACTGTGTCGTGAAATCTTGTGGACATGGTAGTTATTTGTTGTGTTTATCCAGAATGCCTAACTCAGTCTCAAGACACTTTTTAAGTATTTGTTTTTGTTTGCTTTGGGACGTTTGGCTGATAAACCCAAACGTAGGTGCAGTATGTGGAGCGGTGGCGTAGTGGTTAGCGCGCTGCACGATGAAACCGGAGATCTAAAGTTCGATTACTGAGTGATTTCAGAACTGGCAATGGGTTCCCGCAACTTCACCGGCCTGCACTGACCAGTGTGGTGAAGTATGGTCAAGCCACCCCCATGGACAACACACTGGAGAGGCTTTCATCCAGCAGTGGATTGAGCGCCGTGACTAAAAGGTACGGGGCAACCTGTATCCGGTAGTGGGAGGGGGGTTTCGGGGGGGGGGGGGTTGGGGGAAAGTTGGGAGGGGGGTTGCGGGGGGCGGTTGGGGGGGTTGGGGTTTGGGGGGGTTGGGAGGGGATTGGGGGGTAAAGAGGGGTTGGGGGAGGGTTGGGCGGGTTTAGGGGGTTGGGGGGGTTGGGGGGGTTGGGGGAGGGTTAGGGGGTTAGAGGGTTGGGGTAGGGAGGTTGGGGAGGGTTGGGGGGGGTTTAGGGGGAGGGTGTCGCCAGATTTCAACTCGAGTTCGGGTTTCGGTGCGAGCATGCGTGTGCAGCAGCAGTAAGGGACAGGGTGGACACCAGATCTTTATTTACTTGGTAGAGCGGACACATCCATATTATTTATTTCTATAAACATATAATATAAATATATATGGATATTCTGGCAAATCGCCAAATGATGCTGGATGTAATTACCAACGAAACGTCGTACTACTCAAATTGTAATGTCGTGGATTTACTCCCCAACACACCGGTGGGCTGAAGTAATAGACTAATTGGCGCGTTGTTTACGTGACACACCTTACTGGCTGTGTCGGGTGGTGGAGGGTTACGACACAACATTTACACTTACGCGATCTAACCCAAATAACTTTCTTATGAATGCGCACAATAATTTGACGGTTGTGGGAGTTTGGTGCTGGGTGGGGGGGTGGGTAAGGATTTGCTCACCTCGCCCCCAGGCTTATCTCACGGCTTCCGTCTTCTTCCAGGCGACTCAGGAATCAAGCGATTACAATTTATTCCGCGACAGCTGCACAATTGGGGGGGGGGGGCGGTGTCAGTTTCTCGGTGCAGATTGTGTTGTAGCCCCCCGCAGGCAAGTGGCCCTTTTAAGTGCACCGTTGTTCGTCAACGTGGCTAGCTGGGTTAAGACGTGGGGGTGGCGATGGGGGGTCCAACACTCGCGAGATCACCTCCAGGATCATCAACCTCCAGGACAAATGTATTGCGGTGGGAATAAATTGTCACTCACTACGCCACCTCCCCCCCGCCCCTCCCTATGCCCAGTCACGTCTCCACTCCTTTTTCCCCTCCTGGCTCTCCCCTCCATTGAAATAAAACCCCCACTCCACATCACACAGGGCAACTTCACTCACCAGTTTTCGTCCCTCCCTTAAGACTCATCTTTATTTTTTCAAAAGCGTGTCCCTCGCCCCTCCATTTCCCTCTCATCACCCTCCCTTGCCATCCCTCCTAACATCGCCCCTCTCTTTCCCTCTCATCACCCTCCCTTGCCATCCCTTCCTAACATCGCCCCTCTCTCTCCCTCTCATCACCCTCCCTTGCCATCCCTCCCTAACATCGCTCCTCTCTCTCCCTCTCATCACCCTCCCTTGCCATCCCTCCCTAACATCGCCCCTCTCTCTCCCTCTCATCACCCTCCCTTGCCATCCCTCCCTAACATCGCTCCTCTCTCTCCCTCTCATCACCCTCCCTTGCCATCCCTCCCTAACATCGCTCCTCTCTCTCCCTCTCATCACCCTCCCTTGCCATCCCTCCCTAACATCGCCCCTCTCTCTCCCTCTCATCACCCTCCCTTGCCATCCCTCCCTAACATCGCCCCTCTCTCTCCCTCTCATCACCCTCCCTTGCCATCCCTCCCTAACATCGCCCCTCCCTCTCATCACCCTCCCTTGCCATCCCTTCCCCTCCCCCAACGCACAAACCCCATTCCTTTTCACCGTCAGCCAATAACTAATGTACCATTTATAATTATTGTAAATCGTTATCTGAACCGGTCCTGGGCCTCCCCTGGATCAACTGAGCCTTTAATGAGCACCTAGTGCAATGTGTAAAGCATCACCAAAAGGGAGACTAAGGCGGCTGGGGGTGGTTCGGGCCATAAGCCCCCTCACGTGTCGTGCCGGCCATCATAGGTGTTCGCTAGCAGCACTTTCCATAACAGTCTGTTAAGGCATTATTGGGGATATTTGTCTTTGTGTGTGTATGCAAGCCACGTAAATGTACAAGTTCATGGTTAAATAACTGCTTCAACCGACTGGGTACTGTTACAATCAGTTTATATTGACAGTGTTACGTGTACACTTAATTACACGGGAAAATGAAGCGAGTGTCCATGAAAATTGGCCTGCAGCTAAGTTGTAAGCATTCACAGAGCTGCGAAAATCAACATTCATCTCAGTCTCTAATAATATCTATTTTTTAAATCTCCGCAGGCTATGTATCAGTGATGGCCTCATGTTTTTTTGGACAAATGTTAATGCCAGAATTCGTGCCAGGGACTCAATGGGTTTCGTTTTTATTTATTTGATATATTATATCTATCACGCGGGATCCGCCACAGTTCATTCACAGCAACAGAAAGTGGTGGCCGAATGACTCGGTGGTGGAGGGTGGGTGGGTGGAGGGTGGGTGGTGGATAGTGTGTGGATGGGGGGTTGGGGGTGGGTGGGGGTGGGTGGGTGGTGGGTAGCAATGCATGGCCCAGCACCGCTGGATTCCTGGGTTTGATACCAAACGGACGCGCAATGAGTCGGTCACGTCAATAAATGCGGTGGGTTGACAGCCACAGACTAGGTAACGATGACTAAACAAACGCACTCAAACCACTTGTACAAAAATACCTTTCATCGCTCAATTCTCGCCGTTTGTTGCGTGGATTTTTTTGTCCATATAGATGACAAGACGTTCTTCGCAAGGAAAATGTGCGGGCACGCTGTCAAATCGACGCTTAATCACAACTCCAATAGTAGCTGTGTGGCGTCATCTTCCAGAGTCATGCCCTGTAACCTCGCTCGATGCTCTGGTGGCTGTAGAAAGTCAAGCATCTTGTTTCTTCATCTCGAGACACGTACACCAAGAGTTCAACGAGTGCACACAGACAGAGGTTTTCAAACGGAGCCGTTGATCGAGCCAGCTGAGTTCAATTCTCTGCCACGGTAAACGCCAAGCCATGTCTGAATCATTCCTGGGTCGCCCCTACGCATTGACCCGTGCGGTGAAGCACGGTTAAAACCACTCACGATCGACATGGCATGCAGAGGTCACCTTCATCAAGCAGCGGATTGACAAAAGAGCCGTAAATTATTGTTCTAGAGCAGGAGTGGGGAACGTCCGGCCCGCGGGCCGTATAAGGCCCCGCGAAATCATTTGGTCTCTGGCCCTGCCAAGGCAACCGCATGCGGGACTCGAAATTCAATAAATCTAGGAGCAAACCTGGAAAAGCAGTTGCGAGTAGCAACATCATCAATACCAGTTAACATCATCACACGCCTCACCAAAGATAAGCAGTTCCAACCATCGCATTAGGGGCGAGTTAATTAAATGTTTGACCAAATATAACAGGCTCATTTTTAAGTTGGTAATTTTGTATGGCCCGCGAATGATGTTATAAATATCCAAATGGCCCTTGGCAGAAAAAAGGTTCCCCACCCCTGTTATAGAGCAACGAAAATGAAACATAAATTATGAAGCATGTCCAGTCTTAATACTAAACATGGTATCATGTCGTGGGGAAAAGTGTAGGTACTCTCAACTCTTGGAAGTGTAGAGGCCAATCTCTGGAGAAACTGGATCGCTCTACAGCAGGGGTGGCCAAAAAGTAGCCGTGAGTTCTGCAAAGAGCCAAGTGCATATGTAAGTGTGTGTGTGTATATATGTAGATTGACAGTTTGTGGCACAGCACGGGAGACATTCAATTATTATTCTTCGCTGCTGTGATAGCACGTTCTACCGCGATGCCCCTTCGATAGAGCCGCACCTCGTGGATTAAAGAGCCAAGTGCAGCTCGCGAGACGCCAGTTGGCCACCGCTACTCGATAGAGTGGAGGCCCTTCCACTGGCTATGTGGTGAGCTAAGCGATTGCAAGGCTGTACCTTTACCTCTTTAGATTCATCTTGGGTAAAAAAAAACATATTTTGAAACGTAATGTTGGTCGTGAAAGTCTACACGTTTCAACGTTACCCTTTTGCAGGGCAGTATTGGGTTTCTGTTCGTAGGGTGGTGTTGTTGGGGCAGCGTTGTTAGGGCAGCGTTGGGTTTCTGTTTGTAGGGCAGTGTTGTTAGGACAGTGTTGGGTTTCTGTTTGTAGGGCGTTGTTGTTAGGGCAGTGTTGGGTCTCTGTTTGTAGGGCGGTGTTGTTAGGGCAGTGTTGGGTTTATGTTTTTGTAGGGCGGTGTTGTTAGGACAGTGTTGGGTTTCTGTTTGTAGGGCGTTGTTGTTAGGGCAGTGTTGGGTCTGTGTTTGTAGGGCGGTGTTGTTAGGGCAGTGTTGGGTTTCTGTTTGTAGGGCGGTGTTGTTAGGACAGTGTTGGGTTTCTGTTTGTAGGGCGGTGTTGTTAGGGCAGTGTTGGGTTTCTGTTTGTAGGGCGGTGTTGTTAGGGCAGTGTTGGGTTTCTGTTTGTAGGGCGGTGTTCTTAGGGTAGCGTTGGGTTTCTGTTTGTAGGGCGGTGTTGTTAGGGTAGCGTTGGGTTTATGTTTTTGAAGGGCGGTGTTGTAGGGGAGCGTTGGGTTTCTGTTTGTAGGGCGGTGTTGTTAGGGTAGCATTGGATTTCTGTTTACTGGGCAGTGTTGTTAGGGTAGCGTTGGGATTCTGTTTGTAGGGCGGTGTTGCAAAAGATGCTAGGCCACTTTCCCAGCACCCCCCCCGGCCCGCCGCACTCCGGTCACGCCGCGTGGCCGCGTGCGCTGCAGAAGTCCACCATGGCCAGGTCCTCCATCTCGACGGCCGAGCGAGCGCTGCAGTCGCTGCCCGCGCAGTCAGACGGCGGCGCCCCGGACAGGGCGGCCGACGCCGGCGTCACGGCGTTGCGCAGCCGCCGGAGCACGGCAAGGAGCAAGGCGACCAGTCCGAAGAGGCACGCGAAGAAGAGCACCAGGTAGAGGGCCACGTTGGACAGGCAGTCCTGGAGCCGGGCGCCTGCTGCCAGGTGATGAGGTTCCTCGGCCGACAGCTGGTGCTGCTGGTGGTGATGATGATGGTGATGCTGAGGATGATGATGAGGAGGAGGAGGATCTGTGCTGCTGTTGCGTAGCATCCTCCACTCACTCGCTCACCGCCGGAGGCCCCATGCGAGTCGCGCTGTCCGAGGCTGCGGGGATTAACAACAAATAACATCCACCATGAGAGTCGATGGAATTCCACAGCAAGGGGCTTTAGTCGGTGGGAAGATGCCAAGCAGTTAAGTGTTCTCACCGGGCTTTGCAATTATTTAAGTAATCAATCGCTCGACTTCATCGGACAAACAGGAAAACAGTTGCGCAAAACATCACCTTTGTTCCTCGACGTGTGCCATTGGACGGGAGGTGGGTGAGGGGCGTCATCGACATCATCGACTGCCGAACAGCAACGCGGCTCAACACGAGAACCCATCAGTGGGCTAAAGCCGGCCCCAGTTGCCTGCTTAAATTACAGCTGCGGGGAACACAAAACATTGGATGCCAAGGCCCATAGGCTATCCTAATCCAAATGTGTGTTTGTTATTCTGCCGAGATACACTTGTATGTGTATTTACATATTTATTAGGCGCAAAAGTCAAGGCATTCCCAGAGAGCTCCAGCTGTCCCGGCGATTTTTGTCATTCGTGATTTGAATTTATAAAATGTGTAAGCATTGAACAAGAACGCTGCGAAATGGCCGCTTGTTTTACAGAGGTTTTGTTGTTCCATCTGTCCCCGGTTAATATCTCTGGGTGTACGGCAATGCCACAAATACGCGCCGTCTCTGTCACTGTAGACATTAATGGCCGAGTGAGGTTATTCATAACGGAGCAGACCATGCGTGTCGGCTTTACCGTCCATTTTTGGCAAAGTTGAAAATTGCTAAATCTTATAAAACCACGTCACAACATCGTCCCCTACTGGCAGACTAAATCCACATTTGAAACAAATCGTCTTTGTTGTTGCCTCCATGCTAAAAGAATGGTGCAAATGGGATATGTGTGTTCATTAGGTTTTTTTTTTAAATGACTGAAGCCCACCATAGGATTTTGGAGTGTCCATCAATGGGTCAGGGCTGTAAACAAGTGGTGAGCACCTCACCGTATAGTCACTTGCGTGGCAAACCACTTTGACGTTTGACACAGGAATACTTTCATCAGGGGTGAAACAAAAGCACATTGAGGAACCCACTCGCCCAAGATTCTCCCGCTCAAGCTCTCCACCGACTGTCAAACAAACAAACAAAAACCCATTTGCCGTTACTTCTACCGCTCTCCACGGGCATCTCATTGCCCTGCAGGTGGGGGCATCGTGCACTCGATGACTCTCCATCGTGCCGCGACCCGCCGAACCTTCGGCCGCGCTCGCGATTCAGCGGACGTGACTCGGATTTGTAGAGACTCGCGCGGGAAGGCGAGCGTGAGCCGAAACAAAGTCACGGGGAGGGTGGTGGTGGCGATCAACCTGCGCTCCGAGACGACCGGGCCTCCACTTTACAAATGCGTTGACACGCGAGGCTGGGCTCGCGGCTGCATCGTTTTGTATGATTCGCGTGGCTCTGGGAGCGCCTGCAAGTGGATGGAGCACCGCGCTTTGGGCAAAGACACACATTGTGCACGCGCAGGACAGAGCGAGGGCATCTTACGCGTGGCGGTGCTCCGATGTAATGACCACGATGATTATGATGATGCTTATAATGATGATTATGATGATGATCATAATCATAGTGTTATTTATACAGGACGGGGAGAGTGGTGGCACAATGGTTGAAGCGCTCCACTATGAAAATATTTAAAAACATATCGGTAGTTACTACTATATTGGCAGTTAATGAGTTGGTAACAATAGTGGAGATCGGTGGCGTAGTGGTTAGTAAAGTGCATTATGAACCCACTGACCTCGGTCAAATTCAGGGCCATGTCTAACATCAGTGGTGAGCCATGTTTAACATCAGTGGTGAGTGATGGCTAACATCAGTGGTGACCCATGTCTAAGATCAGTGGTGAGTGATGGCTATCATCACTGGTGAGTGATGTCTAACATCACTGGTGAGTGATGTCTAACATCAGTGGTGAGTGATGTCTAACATCAGTGGTGAGTGATGTCTAACATCAGTGGTGAGTGATGTCTAACATCAGTGGTGAGTGATGTCTAACATCAGTGGTGAGTGATGTCTAACATCACTGGTGAGTGATGGCTAACATCAGTGGTGAGTGATGTCTAACATCAGTGGTGAGTGATGTCTAACATCCGCGGTGAGTGATGTCTTACATCAGTGGTGAATGTTGGCTAACATCAGTGGTGAGCCATGTCTAACATCAGTGGTGAGTGAAACATCAGTGGTGAGCCATGTTTAATATCAGTGGTGAGTGATATCTTAACATCAGTGGTGAGTGATGTCTAACATCAGTGGTGAGTGATATCTAACATCAGTGGTGAGTGATGTCTAACATCACTGGTGAGTGATGGCTAACATCAGTGGTGAGTGATGTCTTAACATCAGTGGTGAGTGATGTCTAACATCAGTGGTGAGTGATGTCTAACATCAGTGGTGAGTGATATCTAAACGAATTATTTGGCTCCCCACCCTCCTCCAACATTCCGCACCGACCGGCGAGGTGAAGTATGGTCAAACAACACCCGATTTCCGACACAGCATGAAGAGCCCTTCATCCAGCAGCAGATATACAATGGACTGTGGATTATTTTTAAAAAAATCCGAGATAAATGTACAGGAACGCCTCAAGATTATATTTAACTAAACCTAAACTAAACTTTTTATTTTACCAGGTAAGGCCCACGAAGCTATAGAGCTATTTTTCAGAAGCGACCCGTCTATCACAAATGATAGCTCACCGAAGTCACTCATCGTGTGGAAATTTATAGCAGCCAAATACTCGAAACGCACGTTTATGAATGTGGAGGAAAAACCGGAGGACGCGGAGAAAAAGCCACACGAGCGTGGGGAGAGAGACACGCAGACTCCAAATATACAGCAGCAGCAGGCGTCAGGGTCGGGATCGGACCCACGACCTCCTGTGTACCAGGCGCGGTAGTTAACATCAGGTGGGTTGAGCACTGAGATAATTATCCAGTTACATTTTCTGAGCGTGTTGGCATGTGGGAGGAAACCGGAGTACCCAGAGACACCCCCAACCCATAACGAGGGGGTGACACTCATCGCAATTTCAAGAGATGCAGCCATGAGGTGGCCAGCGTCGCTCCAAGGTCACAGGGTCAGAGTGCTGAGCTGGCACTGCGGAGGCCCTGGGTTTGAATCCAAGTGGCCACTCAATTAACCCAGGTGCAGTGAGTTCATGGTCTCAGCCCGGTCACCAATGACTGCAGAAAGAAAAATCATAACGTGCAATTTGGTGAATGCCCTTAATTGGGCTAAATTCCAGCTCTTGATAATTACAAATATCGGATTCACTGCCACGTGCCACACATTACACTTGGAGGCAACCCATTCATGTTGAGATCAAAGGTCACAGGTAGCTCTGTGAAATCCGCTTGCACGGACCATTCTCCAACGCGATGAGATGCACATCCCCTGCGAGAAATCCGTCTCGTGACATGATACCGACAGCAGAATCGGGATAAAATTTTGGGGAAAATGAGACAAAACGATTTAAAGGAGAGGGACGCAGCTCCGCCTTCAATGCTGTTGCGTGAATTCATTTGTTCTTCGGTGACAGGCCGCGTGTGTAGGCATCTGATGATGACTCCGTCGCCCGCTCACACCACCCCTTTCTACCCACCCACCTCCCATCATCCACATCACGCACTCTGAATTCTTGATGCGGTCCGTTAATGGCACCTGTGCTGTAAGAGCCTTTGACGGGCAGTCCTAAGTCACCTTGTTTTCAAGCTGTCATCTCCCCCCCCTGCAATGACTCGCATTACACCGCCAATATAAATGTAATAATACGCTCGAAACCTCGCATGTGCGAGAGACGGATAGACGTGGGCTATTGTAGTGCCCGGCTCGGTGTGTGGGTGTGTGTGTGATGTTTTTTTTTATCCCTGCAGGTAAACTGACATTTTTTTGTGTTTGAATGGGTGGCTGCGCGTCAGGTCGTGGGGATATTTTATTTAATCAACTTTCATCTCAGTCTGAGCGCAGGTACCAAAGAACAGCCATGTGGCTTTGCTGTGTAGTCTTTTTTTCCCACTTCAGTGCGGCTTTAAAGAATAAAAATCATCCCTGTAGATAAAAACAAATGCACTTATATGTTTTGATTTAAAGCTTTTGTGACTGCAGGGATTCATATTCTTGGTTCTTTCGGTAAAGTCACGTAGAAGGGAAACAATAAAATAATATTGTCTTATATTTTTATTCTTTTTTATTCTTTTGTTTCCCTTCTACGTGACTTTACCGAAAGAACCAAGAATATGCACTTATATGCTCAAATAATTGTGACACGATCATACATTTATAGCTCCTTGAATCAGATGTTCAATCCGCTGCTAATAATGATCGTGATGATGGTGGTGGTGGTTGTTAGCACAGTAGGCGATACAGCTGATGCATCTACCAGTCATCTCATTCAGCCAACCCATGGCACCTGCTGGATCTGTCCCGAGACCTCCTGCACCTAGCTTGGCATAGTATGAGGCACAGCTGGTGATGCATCTGTAGTGTTTATAATGACGAATAAACTTCTTATGAGGCACACTCTGTTTATTGTAATACTTCCCTTACAGAGACGTTTACACACAGAGGGGTATACGGTCCCCTCACCCGATACCCTAAGAAGGTACAGCCTCCGGACTTAGCGTGACCTACACTCAGGTCTCTTCCTAACCTAAGGAGGTACAGCCTCCTATCTTGGCGGGACTTACTCACACGTCTACCGCTATCCTAGAGTCCTCCGGCTGGGACCTAGGGGAGGCTATCTGACCCACCGCTGGCCCGGTGGGTCCTGACCACTGGGTACCCGAGCCTTAGCCCTCAGAAGGGCTGGAAGGCTGGGTCCAGGGTCCTGGCTATCTTCGGCCCGGGCTTCGGTCTTCGTGTAGGGAGAGAACTCCACGCGCTCTGCCCGGTCACCCTTCTTATACCCGTTTGTGGCCAGGTGTAACCAATCACACATTCCCACGTGGAACTGTCTGATTGGTTCTTACCAAACTGTGGCTACGATCCACTTCACTTCGTCTGACCCCAATCGTTATGTACACAGAGGTAACGCTGCACTGCCCCTTTGACACCTCGTGGCAATGCAGGTTACCGTACAAGTGAGTAGTTAACACCTCTACACATCTATCGGTGATCTCAGTCAGCCGAAACCATGGCACCTGCTGGGTCTGTCCCGAGACCTCCTCGTGTCAGCGAGCCTTCGACACTTCACGTGGCAGCCTCAAAGTGCACCTAGCCTGGCACAGGCGTCGTGGTGACGTAACCGTCACTGAGTGGCGAATGGCGGGTTAAGGTGGTGGTTAGGATGTTAGTGATGATCGAGTAATGCCCGGATCGTGTTCTGCTTATCAGCAGCACGAATCTTTCATTTTGAAGGCAAATCTCTGAAGCCCTCGCCGATGTGAGGTGACGAAAGAAATGCACGCTGCGAATTACTCACTCGTCAACTGGATCCCAAATCATCGCTGTGGACCGTTGTGTGTAACGCATATTTAAGCAGAGCTCCGTTCAGTGTATGTTTTAGTCCATCAGCCTGTTGGAATTCCACCCCATATTATACATCAAACTAAGATAGAGACGTGTCTGTGTGTGTGTGTGCGCGCGTGCGGATGTGTACATGCGTGTGTGTACGTGTATTAGGGAGCAGGAGTATAGTGGTTAGCGCAATGCACTACGAACTTAGCGACTCGAGTATTTGAAGCGATCCTGCACTATGCCCTTGGTCGACTTAGCCTTAAATGAGTACCTGGTTCCATGTGTAGACATCAGCATTGGGGAAACAAGGGGCGGCCAGGCCTGGTATTTGCCACCCACTTCCTAGTGTACCGTGCCGGTCTTAATAGGTGCTCGCTAACAGCACCTGCTTTGACAGTCTACTGAAGACTACACGGGTGGGGGGGGGGGGGGGTCTTTGTCGTTGTGCGTGCACCTCGCGTGACGTCGACAGGGGCTCTAAATTTCAGACTGCGCTCTGTGGGTCACGTGCAAACAAATCGTCGATTTCTCATGAGCAAGCGGTTGTTTTTGCACTGATTTCTATTGCCTCCATTGCCGTACTTGATTTCATTTGGCTTTCTTTTGTAAAATTTTTGGTGGCCAAAGTGGCTCGTTCTGTCCCCTTGAGTCGTCACCTGGTGTAACAACGGATACGCCTGGGACTTTACTCGGGGCAATTGTTGATCGGATCATCAGGAAAGTGCAGCGTGCGGTGACGTGAGTCGCATCTGAGCCAAGGAGATTGATCAAAACGGAAAGGCGGATCGTGATGTGGGTATATCATGAGGATTGCATTTATACCGAAGTTCGATTCCCGAGCATGACCGATATCAGTGGCGGGTGATATCCAAACTGGTCCCGGGTGAAAAATAAAATACAAATAAAAACCCATTGGCATGATGGGTAGGCCTTACTCCATCTAATGGCGCGTTGGAAATGGCTGTAATGTATTCCTTCTTCATTTGAATCATTTGGCGGGACCCCGGGGTCCCGCAAAAACCAGGTCAATAATTATTATTTTTCAGTCCGCCCCACTCGTGACCCCGACAGCAACGCGCCGCCCGCACCAGACTACCGTGCCAACAACAAGCGCCAGCAGCAGCAGCAGGCGGCGATCGACACGATGGGCGCCACCCCCACCGGCCAAACGCGAGCCCCGGGGGGCGTCCGCCGCAGTCGCGCGCGGCGACGACGCCCTCCGGTCAGCCGTCGATCCTCAGCTTCTTTGCCAAGGCGAGCCTCACCACCGCCCCCCAAGGCGGTGAATTTTAACGTGTTTACGTAATTTTTCAACTTTTTACGAAACTTAAGTGTCCCCGAGTAGCTCTCGACGAGGCCAATCGATTGACACGTAAACAAAACGTGCCACCAGTTAGTGACTACTTCAGCACACACACCCCCCCCCCCGACATGTTGGAGAGTAAACCCACAACGTTTACAATTTGAGGACTATACTCTTTCTGAGGACTGTGGGTTAAGGGCCGTCCATAAATGACGTCACGCGATTTTGGACGATTTCTGACCACACCCCCCCCCCCTCGTCACGCGGCGTCACAAAAAGTCAGACTCCCCCCCTCAAATATGACGTCACAAAGCTCTGCCCCTCCCCCCCAAGAAATATAAAACATGCTTCAAATCGCTTTAAACTATTGTTATTGTAGTGCGTATTTAATGTGGCGCTGCACTCTGATGTTGTCGGAGAAATATGTATTTAAAAGTCTATTTAATTAAGGAGAACGTGTTGTCTATATTTATTTAAAGTTGCGCATTTTGATGTAACGTCACACTTCTCACCCCCCCCGCCCCTCGTCACACATCGTCACAAATCTCTGACCCCCCCCCCCTAGGTGCGTGACGTCATTTATGGACGGCCCCTTAACTCTCCAACCCACCCACCCACCAAGTGGCCAGGAGATAGCCGTTCGCTCGAGGTGCGTGTTGCTATTGCGGCGTTCACTGCGGGTGGTCCCTGTTCACACCCGCACGGCAAATCGCTCAGCAACGGGCATGACCCTCCTGGAAACAGAAACGGCCTCACGGTTCAGCAGAGGCCTTTCCACGATCATCGAAACGAAAAACGGAATTCGCCATCTAATGTAAGGTCGCGGATGCCCCGCGGGTGTGATTCTGCTCCGTAAGCGGTTGTTCCGTGCCGTTAGACCCCTCGAATTAGATTCCGCACGGGCCATCATCCGCCCTCCCCGTGCCGTGTTTGTGCCTCCGTGTGCATGTGTGTGTGTCCTGTACACTCCCCCGTGGATCGCACGCAGAGCCTTCCCAATAGTCGCGGTTCAACAATCAGCCCGGCTGATCGCTTTTATTCTCTCGCGGTTACACAACAACAACAACTCCGTTTTCTCAGCACCGTGTGTCTCAGTCCAACGCCTTGTAGGAGGGATTTCCCCTCCCTTCCCCCATGCTAACATTTGTTTTTAGCAGCGCTGTCCTATAAGACCAGGGATGCTGCCGCAGGTCAAGGATTAGCGCACGTGGACTTGTTAATCCCAAGGTCGCCGGTTCGATTTGAGCTACCGTCGCGGCGCAGTTGAAAGAATAAAACGGTGCAAGTTTCTGAAATCACTCACTCCACTCCCACCTCGCCTCTGGAGAAGGCGGAGAAAAGCCGCCGCGGATACAGCGTGGCCAAACCTCGCAGCGTTAATACGCAGAGGACTGCAGAGCTTGGGCAATGGTTTGGGAGCGTCGACTTGCAGCCTGGCTGCTGCCTTCCACTTTGTCTGTGGCTGCTCAGCGACTTTGAGATTAAAATTTGCACAAAACGACGACGACCTCAGCGACGCTTTATAAAACTAAACGCTATTCATATTCGAAACACCGGAGAATCCCTGGCGATGTGGTCACCCACATCCGAGCGCCCGCATACCAGGCTCGGCCACCTCGGCTTGGCTTTCGAGAATCCCGACGTCCGCGCAGGGAGTGCATTACCGATAGCAACTGAACGGCGCGTGACTTTACCGAAAGAACCAACGAGTATGGATTCCCACAGTCACGAAAGCTTCAAATCAAGATTGACGATGGGATGACATGGGCGAGGTGAGATGCATAGAAATATACAACTAGCAGGGCATTCGGCATGCCCGTGCAGGGACAGGAGGAGCAGACACCGGGAATGAGATGGAAGCATGTGGTGGAACGAGGTGTGTTTGTACCGTACATCGAACTTATGCCTTGCCGTACGTACCCAACCGGGCTCATCGGAGATGCGAAGGTGAGTGGCTGTGACCAGCGGAGAGGAACAGGATATAAGTACATATAGAATGCAAATGAGTGCAGCCGACCCTGCACCACGATGGGACTTTTGGCTTAGACGAAGGAGAGATGAGACGGACGGGCGTGGGGGCGGCAAGGAGGTGTGGCGATGACCATGAGTCTCGGACGGTACTTACCATGGCGACTCCCAGGCGGTCCGCGGGTGAGAAGTGGCTGGCACTCGGCTCCCGCTCGCCTCTACAGCCCCGCGTCTCACCACCACCACCACACGTCCACATGCCCCGCGCGATATCATCACTCGCTCCTCCCACTCCCAATCCTCCTCCTACTCGCCCACACCCCCACCACCGTCCTCCTCCTGCACCCCATCATCAGCAGGAGCATCAGCATCCTCCGCTTACTCCCACCCGTCTCACGCTGCTGTTCAAAGAAAATAAAAATGTTTTAATTCGCGGGACCGAGGGGATAATATATATACCCCCCCCCCCCTAAATTACTCACGAACCCGATGTAGATTCGCGTAATTAATAATGCGTAGGCTCTCGCGCTTGTGCTATACATACGTAGCCATCAATCCGAATGTGTGTGTGTTTTTTTTGTATCTCTCGGGTCAAAATTCGCGTCGTGTTCGGCGTCCGACGTTTCGCCGCCCAGCACGGAGCGCGCAACGTCGGACATTACCACGGCGAGCGGCGCGCGGTAACAGACCCGAAGAGCAACGTCGGGACCACGATCGCCGTGCGTTGTTCATCTCGCAGCTCCCCAGAGTGCCGGCGCCACGCTCGAGTCTTTAACCGCGCGCGCACGAGAGATGTGGGAAGTGCCCTTTGTCTCCACGGGTTATACTTCACCGCGCTGGTCGGCAATGCCCCCCCCCACCCCCTCCCTCCCTCCTTCTTGCCCGTGACTGTAACGAATGGCACTTTGCTTTTGAAGGTTGTTGCAGGAATCACCCCCTCCCCTCGTGTGGTTTCAAGGGAAGTCGCACAACAACAACAAACAACAACAACAGAAATAAGAACGCCTCTTGTCTTCTAGACAAACCGCCGAGGGTCGTATGCCCTCGGGGGCTGGCCCGATACACAGTGTTCGAAACCTCGTTATTCGTACGAAAAGTAAATCAATGACATTGAATCCATTTACGAGAAGTGTTCCATTTAAATGCACATTCTAATTAACTTTCATCGCTGTGTTTGTTCATAAACAGTGCTTAATTTTCCCACTGAATATTTCCCGGGTCGCTGATATGTATGTATGTTGAACTTCGTTCGGTGCGTACGTTTACAACCGTGCTAATCGGAGGTGGACACACTCGAGTCGGCACGCGACTGGTAGCCACAATGATGGAGACGGATCATGGATGTGGTGTGCCGGGAGCGCACTAATTTTCGCGGTGTCTGACGCAGATATACCTGGCTGAAATTAACCCCTGGTCAGAAATCGATAACTTTTAATCTAAAATCAATTCAGGTGATTGAGTTGGCAGATGTAAATCCCACGTGTGCGTGCGCGCGTGTATGGGTGTATACCGATGACTGGTACTTGCCGATGACTGGTACCAGCGGTGTTAAGATCAGCCTCTGTGGAGGAGGCTCGTGAAGGACGCTGCTACTGGGCAGTTGGAGGCAGTCGCCCTCCAACAACAACGGAGGGCAGAGGAGCGACGCTCACAACAACAAGCGGAGCGCCGGGTGGCTGAAGCACAGCAGGTTGGCACAGTAGGGGGCACAGGTGGTGCATCAGCCAGTCGTCTCAGTCAACCGACCCGTGGCACCTGCTGGGTCTGCCCCGTGACCTCCTGCCGGTGGGCGTTCGACACTTCACGTGGTAGCGTCAACATGCACCTAGCCTGGCACAAGCGCCATGGTGACGTCGCCGCCACTTAGTGGCGAATGGCGATTGTTGTTGTTTTCCCGATCTCGTCAGATCGCCAAATCTATGCAACGTTAAGCTGAGTGCCTAGGATGGCCGATCGCGATGCATAACAGGTGTTATCGGCCGCCACGAGGCGACTTTGTCAGTGCAATAATATTAATGTTTGGCTGTATGTCCCATGCACAAACGTGTATGCTCGCCTTCACTAACCCACAACTGACACCCAGCGCTGGTCAGAAGCCTTCATCCGTGGCTTTACCAAAAGAATATAAATAACCCTGTGACCTCATATAAAATAAGCGCTATTTTAGGGCTCGTCCGGGATTTGAACCCGGGACCTCTCGCACCCGAAGCGAGAATCATACCCCTAGACCAACGAGCCAGCCGATAGAAGTGGAACGGAGTGGCGTCACTGAATCTGAGCCCTGCCAGAGTTCAACTCTCCCGCCCCATGACTTCACAAGTCGTTCATAAATGACGTAACGCAACTGGGGGGGGGGGGGGGGTCAGACATTTGTGACGATGTGTGACGAAGGGACGGGGGGGTTTGAGAAATGTGACGTCACATCAAAATGCGCAACTTTAGATAGGTATATATAGTATACTTAATTAAATATACTTTTTAATAAATGTTTTCTCCTACAACATCAGAGTGCAGCGCCACATTAAATACGCACTACAAAGACGATATTTTAAAGCGATTTGAAGCATGATTTCTTTTTTGGGAGGGGGGGGGGGGCAGAGCTTTGTGACGTCATATTTGAGGGCGGGGGAGTCTGACTTTTTGTGACGCCGTGTGACTATTGGGGGGGGGGGGGTCAAAAATCGTCCAAAATCGCGTGACGTCATTTATGGACGGCCCCAAAGACAGAAAGACGTCCGGTCGTTCGTTAGGCCTCGCCACGCCACACACCTCGTGTTGCTTTGACGCTTTAATTGGTGCTTGGCCCCACATCTACAACTTCACGTCCTGGCTCTTTGTATGTACTGTGGTTTATTTTCCTTTTGGTATTTTAGTTGAGTGCGCGAGTGCGTTTTTTGTGTACGTGCATTCCTGCGTTCTTACATGTCGGTACACAGGGGCGACTTTGCTAATATTCACACAGCACCAAGGCACTCGATGGTCTTTATTCACGGCCAGGAATCGAACTCGGCTGAGTATGGTTCAGTGGATATTGGTACACGTCCATCGGCTGGCTCGTTGGTCTAGAGGTGTGATTCTCGCTTCGAGTGCGAGCGGTCCCGGTTTCACAATCCCGGACGAGCCCAGACAGTGTATATATATGTTTTTGTGCGTAGCTGTTACAGTGTGTGTGTGTGGGTTGCTTGTGTTGTACCTGGGGCTGTGTTGGTCGTTAATCTTCAGCACTGGGGGAGACAAAAGCGGCCTGGCATGGGATTCTGGGTCACACCACCGCAAAAGTGTGTCGCGCCTGCTTTTTAATAGGTGATTGCTCGCAACATTCCCACCCAACTTTCTGTGAAGCGGTCGTGGATCGGCTCGCGCTACGCTGCGCTACGAACCTGGCGACCCGAGTTCGATTTCTGCTCACGACCAACACCGGTGAGGATTATCTGAACCGATCCCGGGCCTCCCCTAGGTCGACTCAGCCTCAAGCTAGTACCCGGTGCGGTGTGTAGTAAACATCGCCACTGGGAAGACAAAGGCGTTCGGGCGTGGTGCTGGCCACCCACCGCCTCGCGTGCCGTTCCGGACTTCATAGGTGCTACTCGCTAATAGCACCTTGCCCGTACAGCATGTTGAGGCTATACGGGGGGATATTTGTCTTTGTTTGTGCGCTGCACTGATTAGCGCAGACGCCGCTTGAGAGGCCACGAGAGATTCATCAAAGTTGTCCCCGTGACCCCAGTATATAATTATCATCACCTTGCTCATCAAAGGTGCCAGAAACCGGAGGATAAGACGAGGCTGTGGAGGGTGACGCGCACCACGTGCGTCTTAAATCGTTCAACAACAATAACAACAATGGATCTTAATCTCCGCAAAGCGGCCTCGCTGAGTCTCGAGCTCATGTTTCAGCAGGATCCCTGCCTTGGGATGTTTGGCCCAACTCCATGTTGGGATGTTGGGAGGGCAGGAGAGCAGTGTCCTTCACTCATTTTCAGAGAGGGGGGTGGGGGAGGAGGTGGGTCACTTTCGCCGATACGACATCATCAGTTTGAGGGCCTCCATGCGTTTGCAACAATTAGGGGGGTTTGACATCAGCACGATGATGTTGATGATGATGGGGGGTGTTGTCACTCTTTGTGTATTGTCGGCGGCCACACTAAAGGCCACCCAGGTGCCGCCAGTGGCCCGCGGGCCTTGCAATGAAGAACACCGACCTGGAGTGTGTGAGATCTGATGACATAAAAAACAAAAATATAGACGTGCCCAAGAAAGCCCTGACAATCAAACTTGTTTCACCCAAGTTTAATAGTCGCTGCATATCCAGTGGAGTAGTGGACTAATGATTAACAATTCACAGCTCTTCGTCAATCCACTGCCGGACGAATGCCTCCCCTATGCCGTGTCAGTCGTTGGGGGTTGTTAGAGCATACGCACTTTATTTTACGACCCTGGTCAGAGTGGATTGGTGAAGGGGTTGACTCAGGATGGGTTCAGATGTGAATCGCCACCGACGTGAGTCGTGTCCGAGAATACGAATGCAGGTGGCCGAGCTCGTAGTGCGGAGCACGAACCACTGTCCCAGTTTCTACCCCCTTGTGAAGTCATTGCAGGTATTATTGAATCCTTTGTTTTGGGGTTGGATTTTATTGGTGCGAGCCTCCATGCGCGCGTGTGTGTTTGCACGGAGTCTTGTGGCCTCCGGATGAACGGCGCCCTATACACATGTACATTATTATTACGAATGATGTCCTTTATTTAGAAAAGTCGGAGTCTCAGGGCTGCATGTTTTCGGCGTAAAGCACTGTTCACTCAAATCCCACGTTGAGGTTTTTTTTACGCGTATTATTACAAAAGGCAACTGCAGATCTGATGTGAAATGCAAAAAAAAACAAATTTTGGCAAGTGCTAAGTGAATCGATCCTTCGTTTGTCCTCTTCACCCGTCATCGTCACGCACCAGCGTGGCGCAGAATCAACAACTCTCTTGACTGAAAGGCATGCGGAAGCCTTCATCCAGCAGTGGAATAACAGCAGGGCTTGTGTTGTGTACGGACTGCTGCCTTAAATGGAGATTTTAAAAAAATCGCATTATACGCCGTCTCGGCTCAAAGCCACACACACAGCACGGCACCACGCACAATTTAGCACGAGCTCAATGGAGTCTGTGTTGATGTATGATGAGCGAGGAGGATTCGGGAGGGGCGGGGTGGTGCGCGAGGCGAGAGAAGAACGCGTGGCCACGAGACGTGTGGGATTGGGAGATGATTTCGTCTCGACGTTGCGTTCCTTTTCCTGTCATCGCAGCGACGGCGCCCCCAATGGCTCCTAGAGATAATTACTTAAATCACGCTTTTTTTAAAAAAAATAATCTTTGTCGTCGTTGTGCGGAATTAAAAGTGGCAACGTTACGAAGCAGATATTGTCACGGTCTTCCTTTTTTTTGCATCTGTCCTTTCACGTAACGAAAAAAAAGTGTGAAGGTTTTTTTCACATCCCATTATCGGTCGCGTGGCCTTTGGGAGTGGATTTTCTTCAGCGGCATTGGATTAATACTGGTAGGAACCTCCTGGTTACACCAGCCCACAGGGGATTATTGTGTCCGTCCGTCCGTCGTGCATTCATAAATGGGATGGGTGGGGCTGGGTGGAGAGGGGAGGGTGGGGAGGGGCTGGGTGGGGAGGGTGGGGCTGGGTGGGGAGGGGCTGGTCACCCCGTGGTGCCCTTATAAAACTCAACATTTAACCTACTCACGCCGGCTTGTGCCCGCTCTCACAGTCGGGCATATTTGCCGAACACACCACGTGGTGCCGCCGTTGACCCTGGCCATTGACCGAGCAACCCAAAGTTCCTACCAGCTCCCGCCGCAGGAATGTGTTTGGTTTAATGAAACCAAACTCGCGAGTGACTGCCGATGATGCATGAAATGTCGAAACCGCGCCAGCGTTTGCTGGTTCAAAACAAGTGCTGCTGGGAAAAATGCACTCCCCAATGGCCAATGGGATCTGTAAACAACATCAAAAGTACTTATTTTATGTTGAGGAACGGATACAGTCCGGGGGAAGGAGACTAACTGTCTGGGTATTTAATGTCACTGCTGAGATGTGGGGTTCAAATTTAGGTAATAACTCATGCTCAAAATATGTTCTCGAGTTGAGCTAGATAATGGTAGTTAGTGCTGGGACGATTGATCGGCTAAAAGTTAATATCAACTACTTGATTTAGTCAATTACGAGAGCCCTGACATCCTGACTCCCGAAGACGGGAACCCCCCCAACAAGCCATGCCCATTACTGTACCTCCCGAAGGTAGGAAAGCCCCAAGAAGC
This sequence comes from Petromyzon marinus, assembly GCF_048934315.1. Lineage (NCBI taxonomy): Eukaryota > Metazoa > Chordata > Hyperoartia > Petromyzontiformes > Petromyzontidae > Petromyzon > Petromyzon marinus. Next base: position 4,736,046 of record NC_133684.1, read on the forward strand.
CACGCCCATTACTGTACCTCCCGTCCAGCGGCACACGTTGGGACAGGTGAGACTGTTTTTGTCCCCCCCCCCAACTATGTTCGTGCTATCCGATTGGCCAAGTAATGGCATTGACAGTCGGTCGAGTGATTGATCCCAGAAAATAATCGGATTATAGCCCAGCTCAAGTAATCGTATAACCTGATCACCAATGATTGCACACACACACACACAAAACGCCATCATAATCAATGTGATTTTAATTAATCCGACATTTCCAATCGTGACAGTAAATGCATTGTTGTCGTTTCGATGATAAGCCGTCTGTGTAGGAGGGCGTTGCAACGGTGGACGAGAAGCATTTGAAAGGTCCCTTAAAACAATATCAATTTGTGGTGCCACCTGCCCGATGCCATTCTCTCACCGGGGGTGTTGGTGCCTTGCGATGAATGAGAATTTCAAAAGGAACTGTCCTTTGTCTCGTTACCAAGCCGATAAGCCACAGTTGCAATACAATTTGGAAGTACACAAAAAAATCAAGAACATAAATAATGCGCATACACACGGGACATCAACGTTTTCATAGGAAACTGCGGAGGGGGGGGGGAAACACACACACACATGGGCAACGCATCGAAGACGTATGCCTATATAAGACAGTGCTTTGGTTGTTTGGTTTGGTGAATCTCTCCATGGAATAGCGTGGGGGGTGCGGGTGGCTTTCCCCTTTTTAATTAAGAACTTTGCAACCCCCGCATCGCTGGTGTCAACCAGGGAGCCCTCACAGGCGGGGCTGCGTGCTCACGCCCACACACGAGGCCCTTCTACGATGCGGCAGTCACAACCGCATGCGATGATAATTGATCTCAATGAATGTCAACATATAAATGCAATGAATGCGTCAGTGCACAGCTATCTCGTCGAACGTCGCGTCAGAGTTTTGAAAGAACACACACGCACACATTATTCAAGAAAGCATTCAAATCGTCTCCATGATCGAAGCAGGTGTTTCGATTAGCCATCGAACAAAGACGGTCAACGCATCGCGCGCTATCATATGCGCCTCTGCGGCCCTCTGGAACGCTCTTCCTTCCGATATTCGGAAGCCACTGGAGCTGATTTGTGTGTGTTAATGTGGTGTCCTTTCCCCCGCACCTCCGATTTGCACGGTTGGCTAGGTACGGTGCGAAATAAGTTCAAAATACGGACATACATACAAGTATCACACAGAGTCAGTGGTGCCAACTTCACGTTCCCTTGGAAAGAACAAGTACGTGCATGGAATAATCACCGCGAAATTCCCAGTGTTGCAACCTCGCAACAATGAAAAACGAAATCCAGACATTCGCAATCCACCGATGGATGACTGCTCCACGCCATTTTGGTTGTGGGTAGTTATTTGGCATTCTTCACCGTGCCGGTGAATGCGATTTGGGGGCATCTGATAAGGGGCAGACCGTTTCTGATATCACTCGCCAAAAGGCAAAGGGTCCACTGAGCTACGTAGCTCTTTGCAGAAGCGACCTTGCCGCAAATGATAGCATAACGAAATGGCTTATCGCATGAAAATGTATAGCAGCCAAATACTCTAAATTCATGTTTCTAAATGAGGGGGGGGGGGGGGGAACGGAGAACCTAGAGAAAAATCCACGTGACCACGGGGGGAACATGCACACTCCGAATATACTGCCGAGGGAGATAATATTACGCCACCATTGCCAGCATCAAACTCGGATCGCCGAATTCGTCGCGCAGAACGGTAACCACTTGATCACAGCTGGAGCCACTACTCATCCTCTTAATGTGGAGGACTTACGATGATGGGCTAAATTGAGCCAAGTCTAGACGTTTAACTCATGATCTCATGGACTCGACTAATAGCAGGGCCATTTAACCAGCTTAGCTTTACCTTGAGAAATAAAAATAATGATCACAACTTCCCACATGTTCCAGTTTTCTTCACATTGTCGGGTGTCTTTTGCCAGACCTCAAATCCGATGGCAAGGATTTGGTTCACAAAAATCAAAATGACTCAGCCGGTATCGGGGCCACACGAGATTGGCTTTTTGGTCGCTGGCTATTTTTTTTTTTTACACGGCAAATGCCCTCTTTGGCAAAAGCAAAAAGCCATGCTTTGAGTGCGTGCAATTTACAGCCGCTAAAATGGTGTGTTCTTCCCCAACTTGCAATTTCAGTCAACATAGCAAAGAGGAGCATAGCGATTAATTCAGTGTGTCTATGCACACGCACAACAAATTGGTCTTAACAATTGTGGAAATGTTTCGAACAGAGTATTCATGGACGACTAGCCCCGTTCCCGAAACCTGAATCTTATATATTCATCCAATTTTGAGAATGTAAACATGGCCCGCTTGCACAAATTGGCAATATCCAGCAAACACGGTGTTAGAGACACCGTTTGCAAATTCGAATCGTATAACCAGCATTGTGAATAGATTTTCAGGCATATGTGCAACAGAATTTGTAGCGTGCATGGACAAACGTGCAAATACACGAATATATATGCGCGTTTATCAACAATTCGGCTGCAATTATTCTAATGTGCTCGCTCATGCAATCAGATGGCAGAAGTGTTTTTTTTTTGTTTTAATGCTTAAATTGCTTTGTGTTGATGACGTACGTATCGGGCACCCGCACTTGCCCGAGCGCTGTGACATTAAGGATGGCGTCACAAAAGGGGGGGGGGCTTCACTTTCACTCCCCGAAATGCATCAATCCCGATGCACTTAGAAGAGGACGCATTCATACGCACGGTTGTCACGCGTCCGAGTGACTCGCCGAACCCGGCGTTTCAAGCGGCGAATGCAGCACGCGAAAGCTCGACACCCCCACCACCCCTCCCCCCCCCACCCCTATTGCGCTTTGCTGAAAGGCGTTCAGGCCCTTAAACGTCAGGCCACCAGCATCATCGACTGCCACGATCCATCCCACCGATGGACGGTCACCTAGGAGGCGTCGCCGTGCCTCGCGCTTCCTGCGATACAACGGGTCCAGTTAAAGGAAGTCACAAATGTCGGATTGGCCACGTATTTTACCCCCACGTGGAAGTGATCATCAAGCAATAGGTTCCTGCCTCACCCACAGGGGGATTTCACCATCAGTCGTGGTCTCAATAACGGCATGCACGCCTGCTCGCCACCGGCTCCAAACATGCACGCAGTCGCATCACGAGGCCAGCTCACGCGTCTCGGCAGGAGACCCTCAATTGCTGTGTAGCAGCAGCGCACCACAGCTGCTGTAAAACCCGCGTGCGAACAGCGAGGCCACAGAGCCTGCAGGAATACGAATTCCTGCAGTTACAAAAGTTAAGTCAAAATAGAGCCTTCTGTATTCGTGGTGTAGGGTTGGGGGGGGGGGGGGGGGATGAATTGCAATTGCTAATGTGGCTCTTATTTTGTAGGCACGTACCCAAGTGGTTTCCCCTGGGCTGTATCAGAGTGAAGTGCAGTCAATTCGCACCAAAACGTAAACCGCATTCAATTACAGCACTCTGGTAAAGGCGCCCCAAACAAAGAGCCCCCGTATAGCCTGAACGGACTGTTGGGGCAAGTGTTAGCGAGCACCTATGAAGGCTGGTACAGAACACGAGGGTGTGGGTGGCCAACACCACGGCCAGCTGCCTTTGCCTTCAGTGGCGATGTGTAAACACCTCATACTCATTTTAAGCAAGTCTACCTAGAGGTCTAGGACCGGTTCAAGAGAATAGTCACTGGCGTTGGCCACGAGCAGGACTCGAACTCGGGTCGCCAGGTTTTGTAGTACAGCGTGCTAACTGCCACACGACCGGCGAAACATTGCTCCCATGTCAACAACCACCACTAAAAGATTTTCCCATCAAGCTGCAGGGGACCTCAAACTTTTGGCAGCAGTAATCCACCATTTGTTAGTCACGGCCATCATGCCCCATCCGGTCAACGGTGCCAAGCAATTTGTTACATTGCCTTCACCACAACAAGTGTGAATTTCCTCGGTCACCCCCTCCAAATGCCAAACCATCATCGTAAACTATACCGTTATGGATGAATGGAACTGGGACAGTCCAACATAGCTCATGCACAGATCTACAACTATGGGCTGGGTTTCCTTCAAGCAGTGTCAGGTCGAGCAGGCAACTCCCACCAAGCAAGGGGTGCGTGGGCATCAGGTCGACCATTTTTGAAGTCTTCCATTAATAAGGGATGAGAGGGCAGCAGCGTTCAACTCTGCCCTTCATCTTTCTGGGCGTTGGCAAGTCGCCACCACTTAGGGTCTTTTTTTATAAGTGGTTGCCTAAAAATGTTAAGTTCCATGCCTGGCTCCACAACTATCGCGCAAGAAACCACAGTAAAAACTTGGTAAAACACGGCGACTAGGCCTTGGCAAAGCGTGGTTTGAGAAGCCTGCAAGGGTCGTCCGTGCATTGTACATGCCAGTCAAAAATTCGAGCAGGTTATCACCGAAATAAAGCATCCATGGCTTTGGGCAAAAGGAGACGTCTGAGCAGTCGAGGAAAAAAGGCACCCCATAAATGGTTGAGCCCTCACCATGGATTTCGGTTAAGGGGACCCCTTTGCACAAAGTAAAGGGGATTGTTAATACTACCCTGGTGTGGTGTATGAAGTGCAGTCATCTATAAAATGGTAGAGTGTTGAACGTGAGCACCACAAGCTAACCGTGCAGAGATGTGGCAGGACAAACCGAGCACGGAAAGCAGTCCCAAAAGAAAGCGTTTACATCTAGGTTTTAAGTGCGCAGCTCCAGTGGGTTCCTGACAGAAGGAAGAGTATTCCAGCAATCTGCAGAAGCACATCTTAAAGTGCAGTGCCAGCAGTCAATGATCAGCAAAAAGCCACTGCCAGGATAACTGCGACCTTGTATAAAAGGAACGGTTCAGGAAGCAATCTTCTACATTGGCATTTATTTAAAAACAATGTTCCTTTTGCAATATTATTAAAAAGTGTAATAAGTGCAGCATTTTAAAGTCTAGGATAAAACTATTACATGCCAGCATAGGTGAAAAAAACGTTAAAAAGTAACAATTTGCAAATGTGCGAGTGGATACAAGACAGGACTCCCGTAGCGCAATTGGGAGACTCGTTTCAATGGTTGTAAAATCGTGCCATCTTGCATGGCAAAGCACAAATGGGCATTGGTAACGATACGTGATGTGCATTAGAAAAAACGGGGTCGGGTACCAACACAAAGTAATATCGCAAGCACGTTCAAAAGCCAGGGAGTGTTTAAATTAGCCGCCTTCCCCACGGTCGGCAGTGCTTTTGTGGAGCATCACGAAGACTCCAGAGCACTACACAGCCAAGGACAGTCAGATACGGGCTCCATGAGCGCCACGCTGTAGTTCCTGCAGGAGGTTGGCACAACGTGGAGACGGGGTGAAGGGGGGGGGGGAGATCAGGGCAGACAAGCCACACGATTAGGTGCATGACATTGTAAAAGCCAGACATTGGTTTTACGGTTGTGCTGCATAGCAGCAGGTTGAGAACAAGCCACAATCTTCAAAACCAAGAGGAGCGCCTAAGGAAGGGTAGTAATTTGAAAAAGCAGATCCGGACTATGGCTTTTTTTTCTCAATATGGAAAAAACCATCGTGTGACTGTGCCATCTTAGACTGAATGACTGCCAAAAGCAGATTGAGATGTGAAAATAAACCCAGGTGATCCAAAAACGCCATGAATGTGGCTTTAGCTGGTGGTCGGTTTGACAAGAGCCAACACTTGTGACATAGCCGAGATCCAGCTCCCAGCACGTAGGTCAGATCAACTCAAAAACCCAAAGTCTCAGTTGTGGTCAATGTACCGGCGTTTGCGCATTTATGTTGCAGCGGTTTGTTAGTTTTGTAGCTACGTTTGTAAAATATTCCTGTGGCGTTAGGTGCTATTGTTTTTCAAATTTATATCTGTCAAATTATTTGCAAAAGGGAATAGAGCAGCATTTGTACCTTAGGGAAAAGAAAACACGTTTATAGTCGTGACAAAATAGATGTAGCCAATGACGTCATAGGCTACGTACCTGGGGCTCTGGTAGGTCTTGAAGGCGCTGTGCATCTTCTGCTTGCCCGTGTGCGTGATGTGAAGGGCAGACACACAAGGCTGCAGAATCTCAAAACTATACCCCGTCAGTTCCTCCAACGCCAGTGGCTGAAGGCCATGGGCGGGGGGGGGGGGAAACAAAAGATTTAGTTTAGTGTTGTACATAAAGTGCACCAAAAAAACCGCCAAAGAACCAGACAAGCTGGAAGGCTGCCAAATGGTGCAACTGGAAACAGCAATTGTGCTGCGGTTTAATGCGAGTTTCCAGCCAATTCGTATTTATGCATGGAGAGCCCACGTATGCAAAGGGGGTAAAAACGTGCTAGTCTGTGCATGAGAGGATAGATTAAAGTTTACCGCTGCCATAGCACAAATACCTTCAGAAAAAGGCAATATTTTCCTGCGAGGCAAGCCATCGAACACCATCTACCACCAGCGCTGGATTACAGGCCACGTGCATATAGCTACTGCTCAGATAGAGGTGGGCAGCCCAAATGGCAAGAGCAGTGAAATTAGAGAATGCGCCACGCAGATTCGAGCACAATTTAAGTTAACTCGTTATCATGTAGTGTTTCACCGTTTGCCGACGACATTCACCATATGCTGGCGAGTTCAAGTAATTTTAAGAGTCCCACCCTCTCCCTTGCACCGTATGGTGCAAATGTCAGACATCCTGCTAAAGTGCAATAAAAAAACTCGTGTACATCCAGCACTTCACTTGTGCCGTTGCTGACATTAAAAGCCTGAAATTGGAGATCTTTTAATTATATGCCAAGTCTCTAGGTTATGAGATTTGAAGCCTTTGTCAACCACGAGCCTCTTCAAAAATGGCCTTCTCTACAGCTGCACCCATGTGAGAAAGTGGAATTGGTGTGTATTCATGGGACCATAACAGGTTACATGAAGAACCCACTTTAAATCATGGATGGTTGCTCACATGTAAAAAGCAGCCAACCATACCAGCACATTACAAAGGGATTTATTTTTTGGGGGGCACAAAATTGGTGATACAGGAAATTAAAGTTGCACATGGTTTAGTCACTAGGAAAACAATGCTTAATATTGCAAATATTTTGATATAAAGCTTTCGCGACTGCAGTAATTCATATTCTTAACGTGACTTTACTGAAAGAGCTAAGAATATTGCAAATATTTTAAAGAAAGTGGGCAGTTAAAATTAGAGACGCAAGCCATAAAGATTGGTCAAGTCCTCAGAGGCAAGGAAGAGGGATACTGCAGTACTTGCCCACTCATGTCCGCTGATCAAGCTTGCCAGGCCGAGCGCAGCTGCCGAGAGGATGGAAGGAACTATGGAGAGGTAGCGCTGACCATCGAGCAGGGTCAGCTCGCCAAGGTACTGTGTGCACGCGTACACACATGACCCCATATAGAAACGTCAAGGTTTCTGGCTGGCGTCGTCAAGAACTCTTTTTGCACGTCTAAAAAGATCGGATGGTCACAAGTCTGAATCTCAAGTCAAGAGGCCGTTTTGTTAGGTGGAGTGACATTCAAGAAATGGATGGAACCAGTCTATGAATGTTCATCTTAGGAGATCGAGCAAGGGAAGTCCGCACTGGTGGATTATCGAAATGCTTGCAAATAGAAATACAAAATAGTCCGATGGGTTCCCCTTTTCTAGCAAAAACTGAAGATTTTAAAACAAACTGAAACCTTTTACAAGGACTCGTCTGCATTAACCACAATACCTGCAGTCAAAATGCAAACAAAATATATAATATATGCATTGTCCTTGAAACCGATTGGTCCACACCAGAGACAGCTTTCTTTTGAGCCTCGTTTCAGACAGTGTTAGACCAGAGGACGCCAAAAGGCATACAGCCCAAAGACAATGCACTGAGTAATGAGCGTGGGGAGAGCATGTACATGTAGATGCACCGTCTGAGACGAGGCTCAAAAGAAAGCCGTCTCTGGTGTGGACCAATCAGTTTAAAGGACAGTGCGTATATTAGAGTTTGTTTGTATTCTGACCACAAGCATTGTGGTTAATGCATACATTATCCTCGTAAAAGGCTTCAGTTTGGTGTTTTAACATCTTAACACCAATTTTGTTGCTAGAAAAAAAAAGGGGAACCTATTAACATATTTTGGTACTGGCAAAGGAGGTCCCATGTACAAAGTAGCCCATTTCATATTTGGGAAGCTTAAGCAATTGTCTTCCCTTTCGACCAATCACATTGCATGGTTGGAATTCAAGTAACCATTGAACCAGCTGGGGGGGAGGGGGTGTCAAGCAACTCGAGCCATTATTTTTCGAATTCGGTAAAACGATTAAGAGCTGCAATGCAAATACGAGAAGTGGTCTTTGATAGTCACGAAAGTCTTTTAAAAAAAATAGCTTACCAATCTCGTGCTAGGGGGCAGTTCCGAATTATCCTAGTAGCAAAAGTAGCTACAAATACTACGGGTCACGCACTTTCAAGGGCCCCGCGCTAAATGCTTTCAAGCCATCAATTCCGGTTCAGCGATTCCACACTTGTTCTATTACTATAGCACTATACCCGCCTTCAACTTTTATGAACGACTGGGTGTTTAAAGTTAGCGATTTGTCATTATCTGGCTACGTAGCAAATGAAAAATGCTATTTACTTTACAAGTTAAATATCTGGCGTGTTTTTTTTAGGGCCCCCTTTATAACAACAAATGCTACAGGCCCCGCACTTTGCTTAATCTGGCAATGGGGCACAACATCGCAGTACCGAATGACGGCAGCAGCTTTACCATGGCGAGGCTGACGACTTGAGCGGGCGTGGACAGCGACTGGGCGTAGAACCTCAGGAACTGGGTGAAGGTCGGCGCGGCGAGGTCGAAGCTGAGAATGCGCAGCAGCAGCTGCTCCATGCGCAGCACCTGACGCACGCTGTACGTGTCGGCTGTCGTGTAGGCGAAGTCGTGCGCGTCTGGGGGGTAAATCTCCTCGTATTTGCTGGGGTGAGGGGGGGGGGTGGCACGTGGTAAAAATGGCAGCAACAGAGCAACGTTAAAAACCCCCACGATAAACAGGAATTTTACTTGGTAAAAATGCTCCCACGGGTGAGGATCGAGACCCCAAATAGGTCGTGGCTGGTTGACAAATTGGTTTTAGTCGCTCGTTTCTGGCGAGCTAGCGTACGCTGAACTTCTCACCGTACGTAGCCCAAATCTGTAAATCGGGAGGGGGGGTGCAAGGGGAAGGCCAAACTAAATAAAAAAAACCCACAACAAATGCAGGCGTTAGAAATCCAATACCCCCTCCCCCCAGCATAATTAACCACCCCATCCATCTCCAGCACTCACGCGGCCACGTAGAGGGCCGCAGCCCCCAGCAGCTGCAGCTTGTCGCGAGTCACGGACATGCGCGAGAGGAAGCGGTCGCTGTAGCCGACGGCGAGGTGCAGCGTCTCCCTCTGCAGGCCGTACTGGGACACCACCTCGGACAGCCAGTCCACCAGCACGGCGCGCATCGGATGCGACATGTCCTGCTGCCGGCTCATGTAGTTCGCCCGGGGCCGGTAACGACTCTGCGGGGCGGGGGGGGGGTCACGCGTGTAATGACGTTCACACGAGGAAACGAAAGTAAGCCCCTGGCAGAAGTCGCGTGTTAGGGAGATGGAGCGCCACTGGGTTCAGAAAGTTACTTTATGGCGAGGAAGAGTTGCTGCTTTTTTGAACTATCACCTTCTGGCAACCTTATATCCTTGCCTGCTTTCTAGGAAACTTGAGCTACGAACGCTGGACTACAACACCCGACTCAGGGGCGTTTTAAAAAAATGGGATACTCTGCATGTTTAAATTGTAACGCTACTTCAATGCGAAGCTCAGTAGTCTAAGGGGGGGGGGGGAAGAAAACTGGTCACCTCTGCTTTGCACATGTAGATGTAGATGTGGACAGAATACTCCGACAAAACCAGGGGGTCATGGACAGTTTCCTTGTTCACCTCCACCCCGCACATGTCCCGGCAGATACAGTTGCCACCGGTGGCCCAGGGAGAGTCCAGGATCATTGGGGAGGCTTGGGGAAAGTGAGGGGGGTGCAGAGATGAGTTGGGGAGGGGGGGGGGTCATGCACAGCATCGACCATTTTTTAAGCATAGGGACATTAATTTTTTTAAAATATATATATTCTAGTCCACGACTGTAACAAGCCTCAAGATTTATGAATACCAAAAGTCAGAATGAGTGATAAGAGGCATTAAGGCAGCTCACCATCAGGATCGTTAGAGAATGCAGTGGACAAATTAAAAAAGGTGGCCAAATATTTGTTAACTTGCAATCAGCGTGTATGAAAGATTATGTACCCACAAACCAATATTTCATTATACTAATATTGTTAGTCTAGCAGAAAACTGACAGAACCTGATTGCAGACCGGTTCAGAAATAATAAATGGAACTAAATTAACACTGCGTGTCAAATGGGCTTTCAAGAAACTCAACAGTTTGGAATTTTGAAATTGTGGTCGAACGACGATTTGAAATTACTAGACGGCTCTATTTTACAGATAACCGTGACCGAGTTACGAAATTAAGTTAAAGGGCTAAGGGAACAAATATTAGTTCGACATCCTGGGGGCTCCCCCTCCACAAGCCACCAGGTCCAACTAGTAAAAAAAATAGATTTTACTTTGCGAGGCAAGGTTTACCGAGTAAATTTCTTTTTCCAGAAGCGATATGGTCGCAACTGAGCAACGAGTTTGCTTGTGGGAATTTATAGTAGGCAAATACCTTAAAACAATTCTAAAACGAGTAGAAAAACAATCGCGGGGAGAGACGCGCAAACTCCAAATACACCAGACGTCGGGATCGAATCCACGGACTCCTTGATACGGGGGCGTAGTTACCGTCTCGCCACCGTAGTGCCCATGACACCAGATCCCTGCCCCCAGCTCACCTGCGCTGGTGTTGGAGCTGGCGGGAAGGCTCAGCGCGATTTCCAAGACGACCTCAAGATCCGTCGTGGCCTCGTGACCCCTCGGCTCTAGCGACACATTGGTGGAGGCGGAGGGAGCCGCAGCGACCTCTGCCTGCACCTCCGCCTCCTCGTAAATGGCAAACGGGGCAGCTGCAGCGGCAAGGGACGGGCTGTGCTTGGGCAGGGCACAGTCCTAACGCAGACAAAGACAGTGGCGTACACCACAGGGCGACTTGAGGCCAGCCAAGCACAAATACTACCACCGCAAGTGCGAACGAGCAGGCTACATAGCCTCGAGCTCTTCCAGCAGCAGTGCCCCTATGGCAAACTGCAGAGCTGCACCTTTAGCCGAAGGAAAGGTGGCCACGAGGCGTGGACTAAAAAGAAATATAGTTGTGTGGTCTGTGCATACGAATGCGAGTAGTCCAGTTAAGCAGGCAAGCATGGGTAACATGTTCAATAAGTGGACGCAGTTACCAATTGCGGAGGGGCGGCACAAAGCTTGGTCAAGCCAAATAACAAAAATGGGTCAGCCGGCAGTCACGATCGAAATTTGCGTTGTAAAAGAAGCTACAGCTGCAATGGGTACAATTAATTTTCCACGTTAAAAAGGCACCTCCGGCCTTAAAACATTTTTTTTTTTTTACACAAAAAGGTAACAAACGCATTTCGACTTTGATTGTAATATATTGCAAGTAGGTCACACGAGGTCCGTCCAATTGTGCTACGTGTATATCATATCCTTGTTCCGCAACTCGCGACTAGCGCAGTTAGCCGTGTGTGGTGCCGAAATACGATACCAAAAAGGGTGCTTCTTTAGTACCGTGTACAATGCCGGTGCCAACAAGCGGCTACGGCAAAGCAAAAAAACGATTTCAACAAAACGCGGCCAAAACAATCGTGGCATCCGTGAGGGATAAGCCCGAGAGAGAGAGAGAGCGTGAAGACGCGTGGCCACCACTAGGCTAGCTCCTGCAGTACGGACACCAGTCTCACCTGGCTGGCAACGCCGCGCCGATGCGAGGCGCCGACTCCGTTGCCGATGGATGCCAACACCCTTCTCGTGCAGCCGCCGCCGGCCGTGGCAACCGCGGCGACCTTCCCATTGATGGCGCCGTGCGAACTCACGACGGCCGCCGCCTTGGGGCTGCAGTTCTCATCGCGGTCGTTCCCCGGCAACGGGGCGGCCGGCACGGACGCAACCCTGCGCCGAATATTCGTGGCCATGTCGAGAGCAATTTTACCAAGCGGTACCTGCGACAGCGGCGGTAGTAATGGGAGCGCAGTGGGACCGCTTGGTGTTTGTGATGGGAGGCCAAAACAACACCACCACCGAGCAACAATAAAGGTGATAGCAAAAACAGATTTAAGCTGTGGGTTGGTCGAGGTGAGTGTTGCATAGACTCGAAGCCTTCCCGCCAGCGCCACCAGCTAGATCCCAACCCAAACCAGCGCAGTATGCAGTTCTCCCACTTTGAGCTTTTATAACTCCCGCGTACACGAAGCCAATTAACTTACGCGCGGCGTGAAAGTGGATGGGATGCCCTTCCCCCCCCCCGCAAAAAAAACCCAATATCATAATCTCCAGGAGCTGCCCTGGTTTGCTAATCACGCATCACTCCATGATTCGTGCGTGCCACTTGCAGTTGTAATTATATAATCAAGCGTTTGTCATAAGTCGCACGTTTAATGAGACGAGAGTGAAATATGTAATAAGTGAATTACTCACATTCAACAACGCACTTGTATGCATGTACGTTGAACTTCTTTCGCACCGTATGTAACCAGCCGTGCTAATCGGAGGTGCAAGATCCCCCGTGTAGCCTGTAACAGACTGTCGGGGCAAGTAGTGTCAGCGAGCACCTATAAAGGCCGGCACGGCACACGAAGGGGTTGGGTGACCAGCACCACGCCCGGCCGCCTTTGTCTCCCGAATGGCACACCACATTGTAACCGTAGTCATTGTTGTGCCCACCTCGCCCCAGAATCTTTAAAGCAAATCATGTTGTGCAGGGATTTTTTTTAAAATCGAGAATTCCCGGCAAGCTGCCAGCCCTTCTTGGAGTAGAGGTTATCAACGTAAGGCACTACCACTAGAGTTTTACAAGGTAAGGCCTATCCGCGATAATCGAAACAAATACAACACCTTGGTCTTAATAATCGAATATGTTACCCTATCTTGCAGTACACTCATCTTATGAATAGGTCTGTACAAAATATATTTTTGTTCATGTTACGCATGGAACCCAAAACGCGCGACCAGATTTGTGGATGGCTTTATTTATTGACACCGGCCACGACTTTGGGGTGCGTCTTACCTGCCAGAGGAGGGTCTTTTAACTTCTAGGAATGACACGGTGCAATTCATATAATGTATGACGCAATACCAGGTTCAGATTGCATCATTAATTGTTTTGGTCAAAAAGCAAGTACTGTCCAAACCCAGTCATAGATGTGTTCATAGATCCATTCCAAGATGTAGTTTAGTCATTTCTGGTTAAAATCGAGATCCCTTCCCTTTGTAACTCACTTATCCTCCGCCATTCCCAAGTCAAGGGTCGTATATACTGACCCAGCAGCATATCTTGAAAACTAGAGCCAATCAACAATTTTAAGCATTATTTTCATTCTCAGTGACCCAAAATTAGTAAAGTTGGACTACATTGAAGCATTTTGGCTGTAGACCAGTGTCATCTGGCGAATACGGTATTACCCGTGCGTGTAAGGCAGGTGGCAAATGAAAGGTGATTTGTGTTGATGATAGGGATGCTTTATTTGCTCTGCACGCGTGCTCGTTAACGAGGGTCAATTTCACCCGAGCAGTGGCTATTGTTCCGGTAATTAAAACGAACTGGCAGGACACCTTTGATGTACAACGCATTCTCTTTCACGACTCACGCGCGGCTGTTAATTCGTACAGTCATACAATCCCCGTCTCTTTCCATCCAGCCTCTCATTTGAATGATTGGCCTTGGGGAAAGGGCGTGTTTTTAAGATTGGGGCGCCACGATGGCGAGATGTTAACTACCTCGCCTGGTATACAGGAGGTTGTGGGTTCGATTCCTGACGCTGACGCCTGCTGCTGCTGTATATTTGGAGCGTGCGTGGATTTCTCGCTGAGTCCACCGGTTTTTCCCTCCACATTTATAAGCATGCGTTCCGGGTATTTGACTGCTATATATTTCCACACAAGCCAATTCGTTGAGATATCACTTATTAAAAAAAAGCTATATAGCTCAAACCTGGTAAAATGAAAAATAATTGAGTTTATTTCCAAAAAAATCACGGTTTTCTGAGCACAGGTCCAAGGAGCTCAATACGCCAAGTGGCCAGTAACAAACGGCACTCGTACACAGTGTTAAACTGACATGTAACGAGTTTACACGTTTCGTGATTGGAGCAATGAAGCAATAAGACCTTGAGGGAAAAAGGCGATGGAAGGGAATTCCAAAGTCAAGCAGTGGCGCGGGAGGAAGCAGAAATGGAGGAAGCAGAAATAATAAATGCGGTTTTATTTTTGCTCTGATTGAAATCAATTAAATACATCCATTCCATCCATACCTCGCCACGGCGGGTCGTGTTTGCGCCCATCAGTTATTGGAGTAAACGGCGGAGGGGGCCGTGACGCAGCGGTTAGCGCGCTAAACCATGAACACGGTTAAGAGAATTCGTTTCCTGCTCAACGGTGAACGTGAGAGGCGAGTGACATTTGAACCATGTATGTGGGCACATATCGGCAGTGGGCCAGTGTGGCGAAGCATGGTCAAACAACATCCCACACCCCATGAGATGGAATAGGGATGCCTTCATCCAGCAGTTGGAAGTGTTAAAGAGTGTAAATGTGTGCACAATAGAAATGTTCCCTCTTAATTACCGCTTGCATAACCTTTAATTTTCTCCATCGCATTCATTTGTGACGCAGGAAATGTGAGAAAAAGTAAAATGACATTCTGATAGGTGGAGTTCCCCTGCCCCCCCCCCCCCCCGACTTCGAAGATGAAATCAGCTCGTCCAGGTGCGAGGTAGACTTGTTTATTACATCGCAAGCGACAGCGGCTCTGGAAGGATTTCATCCAGCAGTGGATTATTATTACGGTTTGTCCAGGCAAGGTCGGAGTTTAGTGAATATCTTTTTTCAGAAGGCATCTTGAGTCGTTTTTTTTAATTTGCGAGTAATTGTTTTCATTTGGCAAATGAAGCCGGCACACGATAGCCAACTCTTGCGAATGACGGCACGGGGTATTTTCTGAAATACACCCGTAGTATTAATCAGGGCAGCCTTGAACCTCTTGCAACAATCGGTGATGATGTCCAAGCACAATCATAATCGTCATGACCATCATGGTATGGAGAGGCCCTTCATTCACAGGCCTAGAAGAGAACATGTAAGAGGTTTTAATTTACACCACGTGGTTGTAGTGAATGACAGTTACAAGCTACATTAAGGCATTGATCAACTCGTAAAAAGTAGTCCATTCATCAGTATAATTTGCTCATCAATCTGCACAACTATCACGAGACGAAGGATTTCCCGTATAGCCGAAATAGAACTTTTACGCTTAGGGGTATTTTGCTGTTATCGCACACCTATGAAGGCTGGCACGGCATACGAGGGGGTGGGTGGCCAGCACCACGCCGGGCCGCCTTTCTCCCGATTGCCAATTTTTACAAAACGCATCAGGTACTCATTTAAGGCAGAGTCGCACTAGGGGATGCCCAGGACCGGTTCAGATAATCGTTACTGGTGTTGGCCGTGAGCACCACCACTGATATCACAAAATGTCAATGAACGGAGTGTCATTGAAAATTTCATATGGCGTTTATTTAAACGAGTTTGAAATCACAAAAACATTAATTTTGACCATATTATTCAGCTAATTCGGCGTATTCACCTAATATATTTGCACAACCAGAGTTGAATTAAAATTGTCCAAACTTTATTGTACAACATAATAAAACGTCCATTATTAATACAGTATCATACATTTTTTTCCCCCCGAATGAAACATTTTACTTTAAACAGATGTCTGTAAACAGTCTCTAAGAATTGTTTAAATAACACAGCGCTTCAACAGGGGGTGCTACTGACGATGGCAGGGGATGGGGAAAGAATGTGTTGCATATTGCGCACAATTGACAAAGTTTGGAGGTATCCGGTCGGCTTATTTACACGCGGCTTTCAAAAAGAGGGTTGTGGGTGCAGTGCCAATGAAACCTCTCAATGTAAAAAAAAAAACATGAGCGTTAAAAAAAATTCCACCCTTTGGAAAATGATACACAGCCACAGCGAGAATCGTATTAAGAAACCTTTCCTTTTACACTTAGGGATAAAAAACACTGCCCCCCACCCCCAATGGTATTAATTCCGGGAGACACAAAACCAACAACCTCAGTAGCGTCTGTACGAGACCTGCTGACTGCGTGCCTTTGGACTGCATCGGACCTCTGCAGATGGAGAGGCTTGAGCCACGATGGCTTCTTTTAAAGCTTTCGTGACTGCAAGGATTCATCTTCTTTGGTTCTTTCGGTGAAGTCACGTAGAATGAGAATAAAATAATAAATTGATAAAATAAAATAACACAATAATATTCTCACGACGTTTCGGCCACAACACAAGCGGCCTTCATCAGGTGAAGGGACGAGACTGTCTGGTAGGACAGCGCTGGAGTGAAAAAGCCACGCTCAGATCACGACCTTTAAGCTGTGTGAGAGGAAACAAAGCGCCTTGACAAAGGAATTAGCATATAATTTATCATTGAAATGGCTGAGTGATTAGCTTGTGACTGGTCACAGAAATGGCTATGTTAAAGTTAAAGCATACACATCCGCAGAGGCACCCCTTGATAAAGGAATTAGCATAGAATTTAGCATTGAAATAGCTGAGTGATTAGCTTGTAACTGGTCACAGAAATAGCTATGTTAAAGTCAGAGCATACACATTCACCGAGGCACCTAGTACAAATCAAACAGGAGAATTTAGCATTGAAATAACTAGGCGAATTTAGCATTGAAATAACTGAGTGATTAGCTAGTGACTGATCACAGAAATGGCTATATTGAAGTCAAGGCCTACACATCTTGTTCACCAAAGTCCCAGTACCTGACACCATCGATATCATTGAAGACCTGGTTCATCAAGGACTGCATACTGATGTACCCCCCCTGGTGAGACATTGCTTAACCAACACATACTTCACCTGGAATGGAACTTTCTACAAACTGAGGGCACCCCAATGGGCTCCCCCCTATCTCCGGTTGTAGCCAACGTATTCATGGAAAAATTGAAACTGACGCCATCCAGACTGCCACTCTACGCCCAACCTTATGGAAGAGGTACGTGGATGACACCTTTGTCATCTGGCCACATGGCCAGCCTGCTCTAGACCAATTCCGCGACCACATAAATTCCATACACCCAGCCATCAGATTTACCATGGAGGTCGAAAAAGATGGCAAACTACCCTTTTTGGATGTGTTAATTAAAAGGAGACATGATGGTTCAATGAGCCACTCTGTCTACAGGAAAGCTACCCATACAGATGCTTACTTGAAACCGGATTCCCACCACCATCCATCCCAGAAGAACTCCCTCATCAAGACTCTATACCATAGAGCCCAATGCATTTCCGACCAGGAACACATTACCAGTGAACTCAAGCACGTACACCAGGCTCTCAGGGCTAATGGTTACTCTGACTACACAATCCGCAAAGCCATCACTCCAGTCATGAAGAAGGATCCTCTTGTGGAGCCACTCAAAACCATCACCTTACCCTACATTGCAGGGGTCACTATAAAGATCTCCAAAATCCTGAATAAACACAAGATCCAGGTCCGATTCAACACAGTACATAAAATCCGTGATTCAGTTCCATCTGTAAAAGATGCTGTTCCAGACATACAGTACCTGGGCGTTTACAAACTAAAGTGCCTCTGTGGTACTAGCTACATTGGAGAAACCAAACGACGTATCTCGGACCGCATCCGCGAACATAAAGCAGACTTGAAACACGGTAGAACGAACTCCTCTGCCGTGGCAGATCACTGTTATAATTCAGTGGGCTCACATGACATTGACTTCTCCAAGACGGAGGTTCTTTGCAAACCAACCGGCTACCATGAGAGATCCGTTCATGAGGCCATTCACATATACAAGCACAGAGACAATTTCAACCGAGAAGATGGATTCTGGCTCAGTAACCATTGGAAAGATGTTTTAAACCATTTCTGTTCTTAATTAATTGTATTTTACGATGACCTTCAGACCGCAGCTCTTTCGCCAGCATTGACTCTTAATACCTCTCACACCATGGTTAATGGTATGGTTTACAACATGGAGTATAACAGCGCCTCGCAGCTGTCTCTCTCCCCCTCCTCTGTTCCGACCATGGATGAACTCGTCCGTCTGAACGGGGCCTGTAGCTATCCGTGTTGCTAAAGTTAAGAGTAAGAATCCACCCATTTTTTCGCCATATAGCATTGTGATATATAACGACTTATTGTTGGTAGCTTAGCTGATTGGAGAATATATAGAGTTTATTGATAACATTAAGGTAATTTATATTTTAGTTTTTTATTGGTTCACTATATAGTATTCATTATATATTGTATTGTATACCCAGTTACTGTGAATAGCTCAGATGTGTAGGCCTTGACTTCAACATAGCCATGTCTGTGACCAGTCACTAGCTAATCACTCAGTTATTTCAATGCTAAATTCGCCTAGTTATTTCAATGCTAAATTCTCCTGTTTGATTTGTACTAGGTGCCTCGGTGAATGTGTATGCTCTGACTTTAACATAGCTATTTCTGTGACCAGTTACAAGCTAATCACTCAGCTATTTCAATGCTAAATTCTATGCTAATTCCTTTGTCAAGGGGTGCCTCTGCGGATGTGTATGCTTTAACTTTAACATAGCCATTTCTGTGACCAGTCACAAGCTAATCACTCAGCCATTTCAATGCTAAAATTATATGCTTATTCCTTTGTCAAGGCGCTTTGTTTCTTCTCACACAGCTTAAAGGTCGTGATCTGAGCGTGGCTTTTTCACTCCAGCGCTGTCATACCAGACAGTCTCGTCCCTTCACCTGATGAAGGCCGCTTGTGTTGTGGCCGAAAACGTCGTGAGAATATTATTGTTATTTTATTTTATCAATTTATTATTTTATTCTCATTCTACGTGACTTTACCGAAAGAACCAAAGAATATGTTTCTATAGTTTAGCCTTCTGATTTTATTCAGGTAACTCGTCATTATGTTAACGTTCATTCACGTTTTCTTCTTTTAATGTATTATTTTATAACTGCTGAGCATTTAAAATATCGGCTTTATCTGAGCTAGTGTGAAGTAGCCTTCAACATTGTGCTACGAAAGGCATTTCATTAATGAAGAATATCATTATCAATGCACACATCTGAAAACCAAACTTGACTGCAGCATTAATACTGCACAAATCTCACTTACGTTCAACTGGAAACCAAGCCTCACAGCGCCATAGTGAAACACTTCCATATTACGGAGTCAACACGCGTTCTGTATATTCACCGGTCTTCAATGCCAAAGTAAACATATTTTGGTGTTTACAATCCGCCCCCACCTCTACCAGCAACAAGACAAATGATCACCATTGAGAGTTGCAGTTTAATTCAGGAATCAAATCCTCTTGTATGTAGTGTTTACCATCCCATTTGTTATGATTGTGGGGTTGTCTTGTTTGTAGTTTTTCTTTGTTTTCCTACATATATAATGTGCATAACATTTGCCTACGTATAGAGTAGGCAAATGCAAGAGTGAGAATCGATTTTGATTAACCTACTTCATGTTGTTTGTCTATATGTATAATTTCATCCATCAAGACGCTGAATCGGCAAATTAAATGTTTTCTTCATTCCCGTAAAGTATTCTTATGCCACTCAAATATCAAACAACACAATACTGAGACGGTAACATTTACAGAAATGGAATCAACTTGCTGCAAGGTAATTGAATTGCTTCTACATCAATAAAAACATTACCACAAACTATTCAGCACATCCTAACTCTAAAAAAAATGGCTTTTCTCAACTACAATATAAGCTGACATGTAAAATAACAATTGAGACCTATTCATGGCTGTGCACTCACCAACACTGCATTTAAAACCACATCTTTGAATCTGGTAATTCTATAAACTTTCTTGCATGTGGTTAAGACTACTTTGTAAATTTTTTGCAAAACCGTTTTAGTCCAAAAACACACCGGGGGCAGGTCTCCAGTTGTCATATTGTGTACAGTATTTGCAAAAAGTCTCTTAAACATAAGACACTGCTTCAAAAATGTTGGAAATGTCTTGAAAAAAACACTCACATACCGAATGTTTTTAAAATCAACAAATTGTTATAAAATGTGTAAAAAAAACATCAGTTTTAAAATGTAATATAAATAGCAAAAAAAAAACACTATTAACATGACTGTCAAACTCAACAGAATGTTTGTAGTAATAAGCAGTTAATACTGCTAAGTGACATACTGTTGGCAATCCAACACCCAACACGCAACAAGCACATTCACGCTTGTGCACGTCTGTAGTGTGCTTACCAATACTACACTGTGTACTCTGAAAGGTTTTCCAAAGCGAAGAGCAGATGGCTGCATATTGCCACCTGTACGCTTACATTTGTACAACCTTCCTCACCGGCAAAACAAAAAAGTCGCGAGGGCACGGCGCTTCAGGGGAGTGAATTTCGACAGCGGCCATCGGTATGCACAATGGGCATAACCGGTGGTCGAAGGTGAAATGTAACAGCGCCTCACTGTAGGTGTTACCAGGTGCACTGCACACGTAACGCCGTTAGCAAGATTTCACAAACCCATGGCACTCTCGCCGTGCAGTCAAGCGCACGTCGTTTTGGTAATGTGTAAAGATAAAAAATAAAATTGCAATCCCCTGATTGTTAACTAACATTCACAAAACACACTTTTCTAATGCTTCAACACAAATAAGGAAACAGCATTTTACAATTTTTTCGTGTTAAATAAAAAAAAACTATACAACATAGCACCATCCTTGGAAGCTTTACAAAAGCCCAATGTATATATTTGGGGAAACCCGGCAATTAAAAGTTCCTTAATGTACATGACCCTTTGGCTGCTCACTTACATTGGAATGAAGAACACAAGTTTGTAATGCCACTTTCTTCTCGCTACATTTAAGTGGTCAGCCTCTTTCCTTGTAAGTGTACAAAGGATTTGCACAATAATTGAAATAATTATGAAAGACTAACCAAAGGTAAATTGAAAATGGAAACATCAAGCGGTCTACCCCGTTACAGCCCTTTACGCTTTTAATCGTCGTCGTCCAACACGAAGACCTCTATGACGTCGTCATCCGATGAGTCCAGCACGATAACTTCATCGTCTGCGGGATACTTCCTTGTTTGGACCATGCCACATTCAGCCTGCAAGGGGACAAGAATAACAGTTATCCGATATTATTAAAATACCACCACCGTCGTACTAATTCATTGGTTAAAGACCACATTGCAAAATTGCCCCCTTCTGGCACACCAATGCCCATTTACAGGCCAGTCCAGTGTACACCGTATGCCGAACAGGGACAGCTGCCACTGGGGTCCCCCTCTTGGCAAGAATGAAGCAGGGCATTGGAATGGTCCATGAAGAATCAAATGGAGCAAAAATTGAAAAGTGCACAAACCACGATGGAAAGCGACATGCTTGGATTTACAGTGAGACACAGAGCGAGAGGAAAACATTACATTGCGAACACGTTGAGGTTAAACACATATTCTTGGGTCTTTCGGTAAAGTCACATCGATAGGGTAAAAGAAAATAGCAAAACATAACAAAAAACTACGACCACAAAACCAACAAGGTAGTGCACTGTTTTTGAGTTGTACGCCTTTTGGCGTCATCTGGTCCGACACCTAGTGGAGACTAGGCTCTAAGAAAAGCCGTCTCGGGTGTGGACCAATCAATTTCAAGGACAGTGCGTATCATTATCAGTTGTCTCTTTTTGTTTGCATTTTGACTGCTTGTGTTGTGGTTACTGCAAACATGATCCCTTGTATAAAGGTGTCAGTTTTGGTGCCAGATAAAAGGGTAAAAACCTATTACTACTAAGGACTGAATGCTGATGTACCGGCCCTGGTGAGACTGCCTCACCAACACTCACTTCACCTGGAATGGAACATTCTACAAACAAGTTGAAGGTACCCCAATGGGTTCTCCCTCATCTCCAGTTTAAGCCAATGTTTTCATGGAAGAATTTGAGACAGATGCCATCCAGGTATCCACTCTACATCCGTCCTTGTGGAAGAGGTACGTAGATGACACGTTCGTCATCTGGCCACATGGCCTACCAGCTCTGAACCAATTCATCAACCACGTCAATTCCATACACCCAGCCATCAAATTCACTATGGAGGTGGAAAAGGATGGCAAGTTACCAGTCTTGGATGTTTTAATCGAAAAGAGACCAGATGGCTCAATGGGACACTGTCTACAAAAAAGCCACCCATACGGATGCCTATCTAAAACCTGACTCCCACCACCATTCATCCCAGAATAATTCCCTCATCAAAACTCTACACCATAGAGCTTGATGTATTTCCGACCGTCATCACCTAGCCAGTGAACTGGAACACGTACACCAAGCTCTCAAAATGAATGGCTATTCAGACCACACAATCCATAAAGTCATCACCACAACCGTTGGGAAAGAACCATCTGAGGACCCAATCAGAACCATCACCATGCCATACATAGCAGGGGTCACCAGAAAGATTTCCAAAAGCATGAACAAACACAAGATCCAGGTGCGATTTAACACAGTACATAAAATTCGTGATCTGATCCCATCTGTGAAGGATGTGATCTCTGACATGCAATACTCCGGCGTCTACAAACTAAGCTGTGTCTGCGGCAGTAGTTACATTAGGGAAACTAAGCAACATGTCTCGGACCGTGTTCATGAAGATAAGGCAGATCTGAAACACGGTAGGACCAATACCTTGGCCGTGGATGATCATTGTTTTAATGCGGTGGGCTCACACGAAATTGATTTCTCTAAGACGAAGGTACTTTGCAAACCCACTGGCTATCAACAAATATTTGTTCATGAAGCCATCCATATATAGACACAGACACAATTTCAACCGAGATGGGTACAAACTGAGCAATCATTGGAAGGACGTTATCAACCAGTTTAAGTCATAATTGGCTATGATGTTCCCATCCTACCACCATCCGATGTTAGTTGTGCTTTACGCCCATTTCAAACCTTGCGCTTTCACAGTCACTTCGCACGCCGACCCCTTGGTTACGGCTCTGCGATCTCTCATTAACATGCTAATCTCCCTTTAACATGCTAATTTTCACCTGGCAGCCCTGTGATTGGTGGAAAGCCAACCACCGTCGGGTTGCCTGCCCACCACTTACATTATCATTGGCTGCTGACATTTCGGCTACGCCCATTTCAAACCCCTTATAAACAGTTTGCATTGGAAGCTAAACCCCCTTTTCCTGAAGACGACCGCTTGTGTTGCGATTGAAACGTCGTAGTTTTTTGTAATTTTTTGCAATTTTCTTTGAACCTATCTACGTGACTTTACCGAAAGACCCAAGAATATGAATTCCTGCAGTCACGAAAGCTTTAAGTCAAGGTTAAACACATAATTCAACCATTAGGAAAAGTGGGCTTGTGCAAGACACAAGCCCATGAAGGCCAATGGTCAAGAATGTGCCCTCCATTCACCAACCCGCACTGACCACCGTGGTGACCGTACGATCAAATGCTGCCCATGAACCACAGCATGGGGAGGGTACCTAATCGAGCAGCAAGCTGGCAAAAAGAGGAGTACACGTACACATCATTATTGGTAAAGAAGATGTGCAAAGAGCAATTTCCCCTGCACTGTAAATCACAAACACGAGAATTGTGAATGTCTGCTAAAATAAGTCTGTTCATGTTGCTAATAAATCCACAGCAAGCTGTGAATTTATTGGATTGCGCGTAACTTGGTCTGCGAGTGTTTTGCAAGACGAGCAACATTTTTAAAATAAATATTAATTTGATAAACGAGCGAGGTCTTTCAATATGAGTAGTACGTATACGCTTTGTCTGCCGAGCGACACGTGATCACAACTGATATACGAGTGCTTTGATATACGAGTGCTTTGGATTACAAACACGTTTCCGGAACGAATTATGCTCCTCGCAATCCAAGGTTTTACTGTATCTTGCTTTCAAGAGAAATATATTAGACTCTTCCATGCTTTAAATAGAGCAGCGGGAGAGTTCATACTTTTTGCATCGCTGACAACAACAAAAAATGCCTTCGCTGGGTAATTGAACCTAATACCTCTGTAATAGGTTACCTGTGTTGACTTCTGTACTGTAGCAGTTCCTAAATACACAATGTGTCACATCAGTGGACACAACTCCTAGTCTTTACGCATCAACCAAACCACACGGGCGTGGTAGAAGTAGTTTTGATGTTGAATACATGTTTTATTATTTTAGCACTTTCTGCAATCACAGAAAACATTCTTTGTGTAAATCTTAATACACCGTGGAATGTCCCAAATATTTAACACCAACAATATATTTTTTGGGCTTGGTGTCATGAGCATTGAGACTTAAAGCCGTATATCGCGTGTTGCAATATCACATTGTTCTAAGCTCTTTTTTCTGGCTGCTTAAAAAACCAGGAAGGTGCAAATTGAAATGTAAAGATGTAAGGATCTAGACTTAATTTTAAGGAAGTCCCAACACAATTGTGTACAGCGCTGCCAAACTACATTTTTCACACCTCTCTCTGGCAATTTATATTTCTACGATTTGTAGTATTCACTGCTCAAATCTAAATTGTGGTGAAGGCACAGTGCACGTTTCTGTTGGCAAAAATACAAAGCTTTGTAGGCCTGTCAATATATTTCTCCCAACCCTTGAGAAGTATGTCAGCAGCTGCTTTTTGAAAGTTTCTGGTACCAAGTTTAAATATACTGCATCGTATTTACACAACAACTCGCTGGCCTTCGTCAATCCACTGCGCGATGAAAGGCTCTCCGCATGCTGGGTAAATCGAAGAGGTTTCTATGAGCATAGTTTCACCATGCTGGTCAGTCCACTTTGGGAATCAGATAATCACTTCGCCGTTGATGTTATTCGTAGCCAAGATGCAAATGCATCAGGTAGCTGTGTTCCTTGCGCAGTACGCTAGACCATTTCACCACCAATACATCCCTCCTGCATAGTGTAAGCATAATCAAATGATTTAATTGTTTCTAGGCCAACCACACGATTTAGTAAAGTGTCTCACATTTTTGCAGTTACCCAATACTTAAGGGCAATTAACTGACCAATTTTAAAGCAGTTTAAAGTATTACATCAATTAAAGCCAGGCCCTCCCGTAGCCAGACCTATGTTCTGTAATGCTAAACTAAGGTTCCACATTGACTGATGCCAAGTCATAACGTCCTCACAGTACCATAGTCCAAAGTGTGATGAAATTGGAACAACTCTTAACTCATACAAGCGTGAATGTCCCTTTCAGCCTTGTCACAGCTTACAATATGCATGTAAGAAATTCAATCACATGTTAATATATCTAAATGAGTAGTGAGCTAGGAAACTCGAGATATAGGAACCGGTGGAAAGTGTGCCAGATTGATAACGAATTGAGAGGTGCCCTGGTAAAAAAAGTATAGATGGTAGGAGTGAGTGCAGTTTAAGGTCATTCGGTAGCTATCTGTGGGGAGATACTCCAATAAAAAAGGAAACGTGAAATGTCATATGTTTTAAATGAAATCAGCTCGAGTTATATATATCTGTGTTGAACTCATTTCGCACCGTACGTAGCCGAGTGTGCTAATCGGAGGTGCGGGCGAAGAACAAAGGTATTTCGACCGTTAAGATGTAAAGCATCGCGTCTTCTTCACTCTGGAAGATGCAACGATTGCAAATACAGCCCCAACAGCTCCACCAGTTCCGCCATAAGCTAGAAGCAAGCATCCTCAATATCGAAAACTGAAAACATCATCTTGAACGTTTCGCAAAGCTTGAGATGGCAGCGCAATTGACGATTTAAAAACTCAACTACCTGCCGCACTACAGCAGATTAATGGTGAATGCACACGTAATGCACACGTAATGCACACGTAATGCCCTTTTTGCAAATACACCGCCGAACAATGGCCTCCCTCCTCAACATGTTGGGTGTGGGGAGCATTGAACTGAGAGTTAAAAAAAGTGTAGCTGAACTGTTCTTCTTGCATAGACATGTTGCCCAACTCCTAACACGAACCCACATAATGATACGTAATTATATAATGACTCATCGCTGAAATACGTTCCTCCAAGTACAAATCAATTCTTGCTTTCACGTTCCATGCATGAAGTCATACATGTGAGAACCAATTAAATATAATTTATGCAAACATTACCTTTACGACAATGGAAATAACGAGAGAGAATGAGGGCTCAATGTGACAGACAATGCAAATGAGACGGCACAATCAAGATATAAAATTGTGACCCTGAATCGTGACGAACGATAAAAAATTATAGGGAGGGGACAGAATTGTTACACGGTCAGCATAAACTGTGTTAATCAGCAAGTCTGCATTCTTAGATGTATTTGTGTCACCTACATTTGTAAGAGGGCAGCCTGAATGATACCGACAAGCAGGAAGGATACTTACACTGCCACCGCTGTTCTCCGAGGCCAAATCGCCGCTTGCTGTATCGCCTACCACCACCTCTGTGATCTCGTCTTCTATTTCCGCCCATCTCCTGCAGTGACATCACAGAAAATAATGTTCATGTTACAATGTTGCTCTACATTTGAGAGTTTTATGCGCTCAAGGGGAATACTTTGTTCAGCGAATAAATTTGCGTAGGAAAATTTCCATGACGTTTTAAATGAGCCACTCGCACCTTGGCACAATTTTCAAAACACATCAACCGTAGCGATCTGCCCCATCGTTGGTGATTAAGACGTCGGTATATTTTCACAAAAAATAATATGGAAAAGGAACTTTTGCCAACATGCAAATTGAGCCCTTGATTCATATTAAAAAGAATAAAGGTGTACTTTTCTCAAAGTGGACCAATTTATGAAACTGCACAATGAGCAACTGTATGTTGATTGTCATAAACATTTTTCGTGCCAGAAATGTGAACTCTGACCTCTCTAAATCTGCATCATCGACTTGATCTGGTGACGAGGGTGACGTTGATGCCTCGGCCGCATTACGACCACCGCCGGCAGTGGTGCGCTGTTGTTTCGACGGTGCACGTGGAGCCACTGATGGAAGCAGGTCAGGGCTGGATCTGGGCGGAGGTGGTGTGGTGTCTACCACAGTCCACCGTTCTGATTCCCCAGACAGCTTCCTTTGTAACTTCAGAAGAACTGGCTCCGTTTCTGGAAGACACATACCCCCATGTCAACACCGAACATTTAAACAGACACATATGGATGTGTCTAAGCCAGGGTTTGCCAACCTGCAATCTTTGTGACCCACCAATTCTGTCTTTTCAATTCACCAATATTTTCCAATCAAATACAAGTAATAAAAAGCCTTCATTATTTGAAGGGAAAATACAAAGAGGGGAGTAGAGAGATGAGGGCGAGAGAAAAAGTTGGATTGAGTCCATGGATTGCGAGCCTGTGGAGGGATCTATGTATCGAGGTGCTATCGTTCCATTTATGAGTGGGAGTGAGAAATCTGGTAATATGTCCTCATGCCATAGAATCTTATTCCATAAGTTTAAAAACACCCAATTAAACTCCAACTTTAGAGATTATGCAACTCCGCCAACCTGTCTATATGCGCCGACTTTAAAAGGTTTGATTTTGATGGTAATCATTTAGTTTCTAAGGCCGAGGAGGAAACAAACAATGAGATAGAAGTGGCGAATGTACCGGATGTTCGCTTGTGTTCCACTGGCCGTGATGCAGCCGACGGAGCGACAGCCTATATTCAAGAGAAGAAAAAATGTGTGGTATTAAAACACTATTTTCATGATTTTAAATTAACAGTGAACACCAATATCCTTCCAAGTTTAATGTTCCAAAAAAAGCACTCCAATCCTATTTTGTACCTGGTGTACCATGTCATTATCATAAACAATATCTGCACACTGAAATATATATTCCAGTGCACTTTATAATGTTGAACAGAATAACATTTTGCGATGAAAGAATTAAGCGTTCATATTTTATCTACAAATTGCAATGCTAAATTGACAACCGAGCGGACTAAAAATTGACGTAAGATTTTCTGACAAAACACCAATTACCAAAACACAAATGCTCGGTCAATTCGTCTTATGATGAACATTTGAGAAATGCTACCATAGGTCTCCAATTAAATGTTGGTCAATTAAGTGCCACTTATTAGTGAAAACATTTATGGAAAGTCAACAAGTTGAAACATTTACAAACATAAATGATATTTTACACAAACATGTTTTGAAATATTATTCATATTGTCAAATGTGTTTAGGATGCAATGAATACACTTTAAGTCAAATTGGCTACATGTGATGATGATATCCAATTGTGGAAAACAAAATACTTTTCGATAGGTGTTGAATAGAAACAATTTAGCTTTGTAAAACAATGACTCAATGTATATGAACAGATTTTGATTCGTATGAGCTAATTTTCTGTATATATTTTTTTTACTTTTCCTACATTTTAACCCAATTGTGTTATCTCGCATCACGTTGGGACGAACAAAATCAATTAGGATCTCACGTAAAAGTGACATTTTTCATGTTAGAAAAACGGCCCACGGAAGTGGATATCACAAAGCTACCTTCAAGTGACCTCTGGTTCACAAAGAAGGAGACACAGCTTTCCCATCTACTCTGCCACTGAGAGCAATGTCCGCTGCATTTCAATTCCAACTGATATTTTTAAGTTCTCTGTGTTGGAATGAAGCAGAATCAAGTTCAGAACCAAATTTTTTTTATAGCTCTTTTTTTGTGCCAATATTGGTGATCTCCCTGAGACCAACAACTTATGAGGCAGCAAGAAGGTGCCCGGATTCAAATCCAGGATCTTTGGCAATGCCAGTTTACAACGTCACTTCTTCAATGGACACCCCAAGCGAGTGTTCAAGAGCAGAGATCAAACACAACACACCTGTGTGGGGGTAGACTCTGGCCGCACAACAGAGTTAGTAGAAAACTGATAGATTTTCATTTTGTAGTCGACGGGGCCGGCATCATCCCGAGTCCCTTCTTTGCACCGCTGGATGTTGACGAGAAATCCAGCGACGAGGAAGACGCCCGAGCCCCGGGCCTCGCTCACGTGGCGCGAGATGTAGCTGTACACAGTGGAGCGCTGGCTGCTCCAGTCACAGTGGCTTTGCAAGTGCACCACCATGCTCTTGCGGGAGCACGCCGGTGTCTCTTTCTGCAACTGGTTGCAAGAGTTGGCAGGGGTGGGGATAGGATAAACAATGTGGGGCTAGCTCAAAGATTCAACATTCGGTTCAAAACAATGGCAAGGAACCAAAGCAGTAATGTCCAAAAATTAGACGGCACAATGAAAATAGATCCCTTGACTTTGAGGAAATTGGCTACATTATAAATGCACTGACCAATTGGCTAAATAGCAGCTTAAAAGATGTACAGGAAAGGCTGCTCAATTCATGAGCCACCACAAAATTAGTTGTAGCTCATGGTTCCAGGTTGTGCAAGCGACAAGCTGTCATTGATTTCCCAGTCCTCGGCGATACATGCAGGTGAATTGAGTAACTGGAATGAGATGGCGGTGGCTTCATCAGAACTGTCTCAAATAGCCAGGTGCATGCAGTCCATGTAGCATCCCAGGTTAATGGTCCTGGTGTTTACCCAGCACTGGAGCATTATCAAACAGAACTCGTGTACTTCAATGACAAACTAAACATAATACAATATTTACAGCTGTTTCTTCATCCACAGGTGGCTGAAGTCCTCCCCATGCTGCGTCGGTGAAGGGAAGTATTTGCTTCACCATGCCAATCAGTGCAGGTTGGTGAACCACCATTGATGTTCGCCGTGGCCAGGAATCATGCCACCACTCCATCCAATTATCAATTCATCCATCCATAAACATCACTTGAAATTGTAAAATCCCATGTGAGGTGTACCCTTATCACAGTACAATTATAAATCCGCAACTCTTATTAGCCTAGGTCATGGGTTTGGAACCAAAATAACAAGGACTTTTTATTCAAATTTGATTTAAAAAAATCAATATTTCAAGAGCCACAATTAATGTGAATACAAGGGTGGTCCTGAATAAATTCACAAAGCAATCCTTAAAGAGCCACATGCGGCTCTGGAGACACAGGTTGCCGACCCCTGGCTTAGGTTATCATGAGCTGCCGTGAGAGCTATATCGTTGGCTATATTAATGTATACAAATTCATGGCATGGCCCTACCTTCCTGCGGCAAGCGCGTGTGATGGAAATGGCCACTTGGGACACTCCTGGCTCGGCACTGATGGCGTTCGCTTTGACCGCCCCCCCATGTTCATCGTCACTCGCTTTCAGAGCAGCCACTGGTTTGATGCACTGTTTCTTCTTGATCGCCCGTAAGCGTAGGCTGCGTCTTGTCGAGGCTGCGGATCTCGCATTCCTCCTCCCTGAAACAGCAACAAGTGTAACTCAAAGTAAACAGCTGCTTGCACTTTAACACTCTGATAAAGCGTAATGGCCATCTACGAGTGCCTCCTTGCATTTTTTTTGTCCAATTCCTCATCAGACATCGCTTAAGAAAACAATGTAAGTGCAAACATAACACATGATTAACAAGAGTTATATTTCCCACCAATAGAAGCATGAAGTACTGCTTATCGCCTGTTTGAAGCCCTCAGCCAGTTTTGGAAATTCCACATTTCTATGACAGGTTGAGTCTATCAACAAGAAAACTTCTGGAGACTTTCCAAAAACTGAGGGACAAGTAGCTTACTGCCCCACTGTAAGTAATAAAGGTTACAGGAATCAACCAATCAAAGACTAATAACGCACTGCCTTCTTCATATTCAACAAAAAGCTGTAACGGAAGCGCAGCTGCAGTGGCGAAGAGAATATTTTTTCTCACCTGCGACTGACGAGCCAGACATTTGCTTTCTCCGCCTGTCTTCCCGTTTAACGTTTGCAAGACGTCTGCGGTTGCACTTGGTATATCGACGAAATTCTATGCTGGAATCTTCAGAATCTGTGCCATATAAAGTAGGAAAAGGGTTATTTCTAGTCTCCACTCTTAAATTGGTCCAGTGCCACAATCCAAACACAGCACCACTCCACGATTTATCAATAAAATAGTACAGCATAAAGTTTTCTCGCGGCTGTGCTTCATAGTCCTCTGATGTATTTCTGGGTTTTACCACGTCCCATGCGGCATGATGTCTGTTGCTTTGTTCCACGTGCTGGAACCTTCAGGAAACGAATGTCAAAAATCACACCAACCAATATAGCAAAACTCAATAATTAACAGTAAAACCTTGGATTGCGCGTAACTTGGTCTGCGAGTGTTTTGCAAGACGAGCAAAATTTTTTAATAAACATTAATTTGATAAACGAGCGAGGTCTTGCAGTACGAGTAGTACGTATACGCTTTGTCTGCCGAGCGTCACGTGATCACAACTGATATACGAGTGCTTTGATATACGAGTGCTTTGGATTACAAACACGTTTCCGGAACGAATTATGCTCGCAATCCAATGTTTTACTGTACATTGAAAAGTTGTAAATATGCCTTGCGTGGTCAAAATGGTTAGAAACTCTTAACCATTTTGGTTAGAGTCGCTTGATGAAATTTAGTACGCTTTAAGAAATATCTTTCATGTTACATCAGCACATCCTCAATAGAGATGTGAAAAACAAAATCCATTCGCCACCACATTTCACGATAAGTGCCTTGCGGACAAGACCCACCTTTTCCATTAAATCCAATGCCAACGTCAGAATCCGAGTCAAGGAAGTCGTCATCTTCCTTCTCGTAACACACATCATTGTCCATATCTTCTCCGCTCGCTTCCGCCTCCGTGCTGCTGTCCACCAAGCCTGGACGTCTCATAAGCACCCTCCGCTTACGTCTGCTGCACACATCACTCACGAGGCTCCGGGGCTTCGAGTTCAAATCTGACTTTTCCACCTTCACTTCTGGAACCAGCAGAGCCTTTTGGTACTCCCTTGTCATGATGCGCCTTTGCATTTTACGGAACGGAAACGTCCCGGCATTGAGTATCTGCCAAAAAATGAAAGCACATATTTTAAGTAAATACATTGAAGAAAAAAACTAAAATTATACACTAAGATGCTTCAAACAGACATTCGAAAGGATGTCTAATTTACATTAAATATCTGCACTAACCGCATGCTATGAAACCACGAATATAACAGTAACATACCATCTGTGTGGTGAGCGCAGAACTTGCGATCATGGCCCTTGTCTTGGTGATGGCGGTCTTGGGAAGGCCAGCGTCTAGCGACCTCTGTTCCAACCACTCCATGGTGCAATCGCTCTCCTTGATGGCTTCGGCGCACGTCCACGTAATGTAGTTCTGCCCAAGACAAGCCGTGTTCCTGTACACAGTCCGCCCAATCTTCTCGAGAGCCAGTATCGGCCCAGGGAAGCTCGGTACCAAATTGTCACATTTCTGCCGCACGGGCACATCCCAGGCCTCCACAGTACAGATCTTCTCCCGTTTCGGCGTCGCACCGAGCCCAGCTTTAACCTTGCTGTTCGACGTGTTGACATCTGCACTGGCATTCTGGCGATCACAAGATGTTCTGGCTGTAGGCGAGATCCAAGCTTGAGGCGCAGTTTCAGCCTCCGCATTAATGCTGTCCACAGCTAAGCGTTTTGCACAGTGCCTGTCACGTTCTTCAGTGTTACTTTGTTTAGGGCAACCCGGGAACGTGTGCGAAGGTGTGCCTGGACTCGCCAACTGTGCGGTGACTGATCTGCTCGCCTCGGTCTCCACGAGCTGCTGCCTGAGTCGACGCTGCCTCTGCTGAACATACTCGAACCGCCGAATGTAGCTGTGACCCGCTTTGTGTGGCAGCCTGAATGGGACGGTGGCCACTGTGGCCTCGAGCGAGCGGAGGGGGGGAGGCTCCACACAAATGTCAGAGCACTCCACCTCCAGGTACTGATCCAGTTGCTCGCTCAGAAACACGGACCTGTTCTCAGGCTTGAGGCTGGGGGTTTTGAGTGGGGCAGCAGTAATCTCTGGAGTCAGGCTTCTGGGAGTCATTGCTTCGCCTAAAAAGGAAGAAAAAAACATGCGTATGAATAGATTCTGTAAAGGTTTCCAACATGCATCACACAATTATATTATGTGTGTATTTATGTTGAATTTCTTTCGTACCTTACATAGCCAAGTGTGCGAATCGGAAGTGTGGGGGAAGGACAACAAACTAAACACACCAAGGCAAATAATTTCAGTGCTGGATTTCAGTGAGCCTGTGAGCCACCCTTTGATCAATTTGTTAAACCCTGAATCGCAACAAAAATTTACATTGCAGTTTCGTTCGTATTGGATCACCGTTAGAGTTATCATGCCCCTACGTTGCAGCCAAATGGACAGACAAATGAGAATTAAGGTATTTTTGCTTTAAACCTTAGTTGTAAAATGTAAAAAATGCACACTCATTCATGTATTTTCTCAACTGCAAGGTCAAGCTGCAATACATTATACTAAAACTAATAGCTGCGTGCACTGAGCTCCATGAACTTTAAAAAAGACTGTCAAATCAGATATTGTGCTTTAAATAAATCTAATTTCTGAGAGCACAAATGATTATATGAATTAGGCATGAATATTCAATGATCCTTCACATTGACAAGTCAATGAATCGTCTCAATTCAGGGTTATATTTCAAATAACTCTCTTTTTAACAGTGGCGAATACAGCAGCTGGTATTTGTTGCAGGGGTGAACCCGTTATACTCAATATTTTTACTTGTACACGCGCACAGTAGTTTTGTTAATACACACGGCACCCAATGCCATGCAGATCCTGGGCGTTATGTCCGTACTTAACCGCGGGAGCATAGTGCGTTACATTCGATTTTTCTGCACAGACACAACATCTATGATTTGCAGCACATAACATTCTTATACACATGATCTGACCTATGTAAGCTTAAGGATTTAAGTTAGATGCCATGTTAGACGTCTAATTTACATTGTGAGAAGTTATTACTTACTGGTGTCCTGCAGCTTAAAGTCGGAATGTGGAGGCGATGAGTGGGATGCCTCTTTGCAGCGCAGTGCATTTGAACCCATTCTCCTTCCAGCAAACTGCCTCCATCCCTTCTTCTTGTGTATGACTGGCGGAAATGTGGCGTCTTTTAAAACAAACATTTCAGAGTTAATAAAAGTATAGCTACCATGCACATCTAGTATAATCTAATAGTCATGCGATTAACAATTCTATAAAAGCTGAATGGGTGTATCTACATTATTTCCCGTGGTGTAATAATAATAGCTCCGTTTTTAATACTAATAACATTTAAAATTGTATTTTTAAATGCATGTCAGCCATCAACATTTTACAAAATTGTAAACTGTTCAATGTCCTTCATGCCACACTCGTTATACAAACCTGAGAAACCTGTGAGCTTCGCCTTTATGGATTCATCAGTATACTCATCATGTGGGGGACTCATTTTCCGTGGTAACCGCATTTCTGAGGACAGGATTTCCTAGATAAGTGGAAAAAAGCAAAGCACCAACATCATAAAATGCGTTAATTATACAGTGCCAAATAGAGAAATCTGCACAAACTACACTCGTAGCAAGTGATCAAATATAGCAAGAACTATTTTGTTTAAACTTAATACATTTAATTTTTACTTATCTTGGTCAGTCGCAACAAGCCATGTGTTCATCATAATTTCTTGTAACCAACATATGTGATGACAACAAAGCAATTACCTTAATTGGTTCATGTACAGTTTTTGGTGCGTGATGAAGTTTGCTACTTAAAACATTATGTTTGCCATCATTGCACCCATCACCACTGAGTTTTTTGGAGATGTTCAAACGTGCTTCTGCTTCAAGTTTTGCCAGTAGGTTATAAATAAAATGTTCTTGTTTCCCCATGGGGCTACAGTCACTGTCGCTCTGTAATGCAGAAAGAGCAGTTTCAAGCAAGCATTTTTCCTTCGAGATTCCTCTTTGATGCTCTACAGAATCACTATGTGTGCCATCTTCTGACATGCCAGCAGTATTTGTTCTTGAGTTATCAGATCCACCTGCTGTTCTTTCGCTGTCCAATAGCGAGCTTGGTCTTGTCGCACAGGCACCAGTTACCTCATTAAAGATGTCCCAGAACCCACGTGTAGATCTGCAATACCTCTGGGCAGGTTCTTCTACAGGCAAAGCACCAGCTTTCAAGGGATTCTTTACTTCGCAATTATCTATGATGCCCGCCATAGTTTGATAAACTGTGTTTGAAAGCAAATTTTCTGTGTTTCTGGCTTCAGCAAGATGCCGCTCTGCCAGCTTTTTCAGGGACATCGACGCAGACCCCGACTTCTCCAAAAACATTCCATCCACCTCCAAATACGCACCACTCTTCCCCTTGGGTTCCTTTGTCGTGCTCACGGCAGTGTGACCAAACAGACAGTTAGAGACAACATTAGTACCACTATCGCCACTGTTGCACAGCTCTACCATGGGCTCGTGACGCGCGCTGCCCCCGCGTTGCCCGGCGAAGTGGAAGTCATCGTCCTCCATGGCTGGCGTGTGGCTGGGCGTTAGGAGGGTCTCCATTCCATTACCATTGTGTCCGCCGACAAACAGCGCCAAAGTTGCTCACGGCTAAACTTTCTGGAAAACAGAAAGCAAATGGACAATATTGTTAAGCCCGGCTCAGATCAGAAGAAACATGAAGAAGACAATTTAAACTGTGGCGATTCTGTAGAAAAAAATACATGCTGCGGTAAAATCATAACTGGTTTAATGCCTTACAGGGCATAGTAATAGGCGCACCATATCAAATATTGTAAAAATTGGGGCAGGAATTAGGGCACCTATTGACTGCAATCCAATTTTTCCAAGCAGCAGTATTTCGCACGTGATGGTCGGCAAAGAACAGTAAAGCAAATGGGTGATAACTTATACAAGCGGATCTCGGTTCTGTCTCCACATACAAATATATGATTTAGTCATCAGTCCATTGGCTTTCGAGACCAATATTACGACGCTGAATTTGTTTATTTAAGCAAACTCGAGCTTGCTAATCTATCTCTGCCCAATGTTTAGTTTTTCCCACATGTGCATCGTCGGAAGGTGCCCTCGTGTTCACCACATTCCAAATGTAAATTTGGAAATGTGTCGACAACCTTAATGCAAGGACCCTTACTGAGTGTTTAAACTCATTTAGGCATTCTCGATAAATATTGACATATTCGTTCCAGGATAACATTTACGAATTGTAAACACAAAATGGTCTCATAAAACATTATCTTTCATATCTGTTAACTCCACTACCACTCAAAAATGCAGTCCTATAAACGAAACGTAAGAGTTAAACACAAAACACATTCCCGAGTTCCGTATTTTAAAGATGCACGTGTTTACGTTTTTAAATCTTACGGTTTTATTTGCGCTCTGGTACCCTATAGAGCTGCTCTTCGAAACGTAATTATCATTTCCAGTGAAATTTTGAATAAGGCATTTTAGCAAAAAAAATGTTTCACTGGTTTGTCAGAGCAATAGAATGTAAGACGTATAAGTCCCATTTTTAAACGTATTCAACCGGTCACCATTGCAGGAGATAAATCGTCTCAACGAGCTCCCATATGGTTTTAATTTAAGTTCACGCAACAAAAGCGCGGCTACACACTGCCAAGAATGAAAGCGTCTTCCCTCGCATCACCTTATTGCGGTAAATAACCGATCAAAATAAGACGATATTGTATCACGGGGCTGTGATAAGATAACCAAACCTAGGAAGAAAATGCTAATTCAGCCCCCATCGTGGAGACAAAAGGCTCAACCATCACGGCAAAAAAAAACTAACTCAATTAATCACTCTCACACACACCACATTCACAATACAAAATACACACACACGAATACTTTACCGTTGATCTGTTAAGATATCTCTTTACAGGGTTACGGCGACGGGACATTAACCAGGGGTTACCGTGCCACAAAGGGCAGCGGCGGGCCCTCGGGGTCAACGAAGACCGAAACGCGACCTAGGCCGCAGGCTTTTACCAGTCTCGCCTGAAACCCCAGGCGGGAGATGTGCCGCTCAGACCGGGCCGAACCGCCGCGACGCACCAGCTACCTGAATGCTCGGGGTTTACGGAAAAAATAAACACCTTTGTAATTTTTGTTTTTTTTTACAATTAACGTTTCTGTTGTTGTGCCACCTGAGCTTTGTCCGGGTCAGAAATAAATAACGCCTGATGGTGATAGTAATGTAATGCGGTTAATAATTAAGCATGCAGCCACAGCGGAAACGCTGGGGGTGCTGACGTCAGCAAATTACCGCGGGCCGTGACGTCACCACAACACCCGGGGTCACTCGAATCACAGATGACCGATCGGGATCAATATTACAAATTAATCGATTTTTTAAAAACAATTACGATTGTTGAATCTCACGAATAGTGGCCGTGCTTGGCATAAGCAAACCGAGAAAAAGATTAAATCCCCAATCATATGAAACGGTTCTAGGATTTATTAAAAAAATGTAATACGTCAAATGCTATCTCAAATTTAGGTCTCAATAAATATTGCAACGTAAAGAGCCAATTTATGCATCTCTTCCATATGTTGTCTTTACTCACAATTTAAATGATCATACTACATATCTCGTGTCTGTACCTCGTTTGTCTTCTCACTGGGATTGTATGAATTGAAAATGGTGAACAAAATAAATAATATTTAGAATCCCCAATGAACTGGCACGTCGTGGGTTCGATCTAAACCCTGACGCCTGCTGTATATTTGGAGTTTGCGTGTCTCTCTCCCCGTAGTCCCGTGGATTTTTCTCCAGGTCCTCCGGTTTTTCCCTCCACATTTAGAATCAACATACGTTTAGAGTATCTCAGCTGCTATAAATTTCTAAGTGAAAAGCCGCTTCGTCGCTTCTGAATAGGAGCTTACATAGCTCAGTGAGCCTTACCTGGTCCAATAAAAAAAACCCCACTTTAAATAGATCATCGGCACGGCTTGCAGCAACGGGACATGCGCAGCAACAGCTTGACAGCATTCAGTCAGGGATGGAAGTGAGTTTTTGTGGAACTGAAGGACCACTCATTAAACCTTTAACCAGGAGTGCGTGACAGCTGGAGGGTGAGATGCGCCGCATGCGAACGGCAGTGATAGGAGGGTCTCGACAAAGCAGCGAAATGGGGGGCGGGGGGGGCGGTGGGCTACGAGGTCCTGCTTTGTGTGCGGACAAGTCCCGGGCACTTTGCCCGTAAATGTCGACGGGTGTCCCATGTGTCCCCTGGTGGACCAACGTCAATCGCACGCCACCCTCGGCGGATTGGGCCAACCAACGCGGGTGCTTGCAGGGCATGAATACTTGTTGTCTTCAGCCTTCTCCCAGAGGCCGTTCTTGCCCTTGTCTCACGACCGCTTTATTTTACTCTCACTCTCCTCTCCATTCCCGGCCAAATCGATGTTTTTGGTTTTTAACCAAATCCCCTTTTTTCGCGCCGTTCTTTAATGATTTTACTGCGGGTGACATCTTACAACTGAACCTTAACATACCCCTCCTCCCCCCGTACAATCTCTACAACAAAACGGGATTTTAATAGATTCTCTATAATATCAATGTGTTGTTTTGGAGCTATTAGTATGGGTAAAATCATACACTGTATAAGCAGGGATCAGAATGGCTTGATAGAACATGAGTAATATGTGAGTTACGATGTTTCATATTCATAAAATTGGGTGAAATCTTAAGAGTGGACACAACCACTCATAAGCCGATTGCAACCGACAATAATGAATAACCTTACACAATTAATTCCACGTATGAATTATTAACATTGCCAATTGATACACTGTCAACAAAACTGACGACGTACACGTACGTCAACGGAACGGGAAAGGGGTTCATTTGCCTCAGCCAAAGATGGGCTGCAGCACTCGGGGCGTGACGGCGTCACGTCGGCCATGTTGCGTAGGGGTTGTCTTCCTGGCAGGTGATGGGCACTTGCAATGGAAGTAAATACGTAATCCCTGGGCCACAGTTTATCCCGCGGCGTGTCCTTTATCTAAATAATCTGTCGCACAACTTTGATTACATGCAATGGAATGAATCGCCTATAAGCAGGAAATTAAGTTGCACGATTTCATGGAGAGCGATTGTGGTTGCATAACTTCGCTCAGGTGTGGACCTGAATTTACTACCTTTGACAACCATATTTATTTTTATTTATGACATCGAGAGATATTTAACAACCGTAATCAGCCGGACTTACAAGCATTTGACACATAAAGAGCATTTTCTGAACTCAAAATTATCTTCTGTCTTAACATGAATCACAAATGTTGTCGACAATTGCCCATGAGCATTTGTTTATGCAATCAAGTGATTGGTGTTGACATTCTGAGTCTCATCAGCAGAGTTAGGGTTGTTAAACAAATGCTGCTGGGTTACCAGATGTTATTGGCGAGAACATTTCATCTAAACTATGGGGGGGGAGGGGGGCAGTTCAGTTCTAACACAATATTTCATCCAAATTCATGCGTTATTGTGGAAAATTATTGGGTTAAAAATCAGAGATGTTTTCCTTAAATCTCAAACCTAAATTATCACGCTCATGAAATTAATGGTGACCGGCAAAAATTGTATTTTAGATAGGCTCCGGTGACGGATCACATATCCGAAACAAATGCGAGTACGTAAAAAAACACAAAAATAAATGGGCAACATGTTTGTCAACACCGTACTGTATAATAAAATAATTTACTCTAACGTATCTGCAAACTGCTGCTAATGCTCACGCCACTTCGAGCGTAAGGGCCTCCACTAAGGAGGGCTCTAGAGTCTAGAGAACCCTTCCTAGGGTGTTATTTTGGTCTCAGAAGAGGGGGGGGGAGGAGTACCCACACTTTACCCTACCAGTTGTCTGACAGCAGCAGTGATGCAGTAAGGCAACTATGGACCGGTTTAGAATTTTTAATACTTCGGCTTTCGCGACCAATATTATCCATAATAGGTTTTTTTGGGCTAGTTAGCGTAAATATAAATACGTCGTTAAACCCGCCACCACCTGACAAAGCCAAATAACATCTGGTAACCCACCATGGTGTGCTGTGGGTTTACTCTCCAACACACCGATGTGCTGTACGAATAACGAATTGTCATGTTTTGTTTACGTGAAAACCCTTACTAATTACATGTGTCGGGTGGTAGCGGCTTTAACGACATTTACATGTACGCGATTTAACCCACAAAACCTCTATTACGTACTCTTTGGTTCTGAAAATCGTCGCCTGTTACGTATTTTTTCTTCTGTTAAGGCCACGACAGTGCTCTTGAGACAAATTACGGTTTTCGGCTTGTGCCCCACTTGCCAACGCAGCAGGAGCTTCGTCATCACCACCACCACCACCAAGCACACCGTTGGTATAAACTCGGATCGTTTCACGTTGACTCTGGACACGTATGTACGTTCTCCGTTGAGAGATAGGGGGGC
Organism: Petromyzon marinus; assembly: GCF_048934315.1. Lineage (NCBI taxonomy): Eukaryota > Metazoa > Chordata > Hyperoartia > Petromyzontiformes > Petromyzontidae > Petromyzon > Petromyzon marinus. Next base: position 4,776,660 of record NC_133684.1, read on the forward strand.
GTTCATAAATGACGTCACGCGATTTTGGACGATTTTTGACCCTTCCCCACCCTCCTCGTCACACGGCGTCACAAAAAGTCAGACCCCCCCCTCAAATATGACGTCACAAAGCTCTGCCCCTCCCCCCCCCCAAATAAAACATGCATCAAATCGCATTAAATTATTGTCATTTTTCGGTAAAGTCACGTAGGTAAAATAAAATATAACAATTAAATCACGACGTTTCGGAGGAAACACAAGCTTCCGTCTTCTGTGTCAAGTGCATTTGACACAGATATTCTGCTGTGACTGTTCCACCTGAAGACGGAAGCTTGTGTTGCCTCCGAAACGTCGTGATTTAATCGTTCTATTTTAGTTGATTTAACCTACGTGACTTTACCGAAAAAAAAAACAAAAAAGGTACATTTCATTAAGTAGAACGTGTTTTTTATATTTATCTAAAGTTGCGAATTTTTATGTGACGTCACATTTCTCAACCCCCCCCCGTAACCCATCGTCCCAAATGTCTGACGCCCCCCCCCACCCCCCACCCCCCTTTAGGTGCGTGACGTAATTTATGGACGGCCCCTAGTCACTCAGCAACACCGTGCAAAGTTAAATGCCATCCCCCCCACCACCACCACTGGAACCCTCCTCCTCCATCCACGGCGCGTTGCGAAACACTGGACGCGTCATTCACTCACGAGGTGACCGCCAATCGACAATTACGTTTACGGAACTCGCAGCCTTCGCCAACCCACCCGCCACCATCACCACGCCGATCTGCCTCGGCTTGGCTAGGCTGCCCACCCCACCCCCCCAACACCCCACCCCGCCGCGCCACACGCAGAGCACTGAACAGCAACAGCCCCCTGAACCTCTTGAAGATTCACATTGTCGTCGAAGCAGAGCCAAGGTGAGGCGTCAATCGGGAGACGTCTTTTCGCCGTCCGTTGAAGCGTCTGCAGCATTGTGACACATTTGTTTTGCGCCGCTGAAACTCGTGTCCTTCTTAGCTGAAACGCGTGCGTGCGTGGCGTACGCGCGTTGTTCACGGTGGAGGGTTCGTGAATTCGGGTGCTGTGGTTTTTACGCACGGGCCGGGGGTTGATCTTTACTATCTCGGCTGTAAGTCGAGTCGCAGACGAGGCGTGTTTCAAAACGCATGGACAAGTACTTGGGTCTGTTCGCCCCCTCCCCACCACGACCGTGGACGTTGTCAATCTTTGCCAGGATCTGTTGTTTTGCGCGCGTTTTCATTTTTTTTTGCGCGCTCGGTGTAAAACAAACTACCGTACCGTGTCGCCAAGTGTTTTTTTAAAAACTCGCTTAAGCACAAAAGCTCGCCGCTAGAGGTCGCTGTTGTACTTTGTACTGCGTTGCATAGTGCGGAGTTGTGAGTTCGTGATTAAGGTGACGGCGCCGTCGAATGTTCCGGTATTTGTAACTCGTCTTAACCAGCGGTGGATACACCGCGGCCACCGATAATGATGATCCGCTCTTGGGTGAACGTTCGTGGCATATGACTCGTGCCTTTGAGGGGTGTTGTGTGGGGAGAGACATCACGTGCTTTTTGCAATTCCCATACAATATTCACTTCTGAAAATAGCACTCACTGCTGAAGGCAATGTTTTGGTGAACTGTTGGCCTTCTTTGGAGTTGTGTGGAAAATGTGGAGGGGGGGTTTTTGTTGGTCTTGTCTATATAAAGAATGCAGACTATAATAATAATAAAAACACACTGCGCCTGCATTCATATTCTTCTAAAGAGTCAGTGGAGCAAAACGTCGAAATTGAGTGGCAGGAGTGAACAAAAAAAAACACTCGTTATCATCGTAAGTTTTATTTCATTTCAAGTTTCATTTATTATGTATAGCCCTGTGAGCCATGCGGCTCTTAAGTCGTGTGCAACCGCAACAAACAAAATTTGAACACAGAACATCTTAAAGCGACAACGCGTAACAGAAACATCCTGGATAAACCAGCAGTAACCTGTTGTTGAATGCACCCATAAACATGCTTTACAGTACTCTTTGGTTCTTTCGGTAAAGTCACGTAGGTATTATTTTTCTACCCACGTGACTTTACCGAAAGAACCAAAAAGTATGGATTCCTGCAGTCACGAAAGCTTCAAATCATGCTTTACAGTATTTAAATCCGGTTAGAACTCGTTGAGACTAAAAATGTTTTCTATTTTTACACGGTAGTCCTTTCGATGACAGATCAATACCGTGTATACTTGACCATCTGAGACAAACATCAGGCGCCTCGGAAGGAAACGGAACGCTAATAAAAGCGTTACGTGTTTGTATTAATAAATAAGTGACGTTTCGTAAAATAGGCTTTAATAACTCTGGTAAATGGTGTGGTTTAAAAGTCACTTTTATAATTACCAAGCAAGTAATAACACATTTCTATTAAAAAAAATGTTATTTCTTTTATCCCGCCTGTGGACCTTAATATTATTTGTTTCTCCTTATCCCCATTTTTGTACGGTTAAATAAAATCATATTGACCAGGCTTGCCCACTGATAAGACACCGACCACAATTGACCTGAAATTTGTCTGCAGGAGGTGCATAATTCATAATTCATTACATTATACGTGTAAAAATCACGGCTTAGAGGAGTAACCCGGATGTGCTACCAAAGTCATCCTCTTGCCCACGTTCATCCACACCTTTTAACACAGATAGGAGGAACAATGCTGCCCCCCCATTTCAACGCAGAATAAGTCCCTCTCCATGTCTCTCCATGTCAGATATATGTGCGTTTACAGCCCTCTGTAAATCCACTTCTGGAAGAGGGCCTTCCCACATCGTGCAGGCTCTGAAGAATATTAACCATACTTCACGCTGGTCAGTACAGATTGGAAAAGGCAGGGAGCAAATATGTGGGAGCATAGAAGGAGAGTACAACAATGAATGAAGCAGCACTGCCCTCTGCTGCCCACGACATAGCCACGCATACTGTAAATACTGCATTCCAGGGTTAGCCTGTGTCTGTGTGCACCGTGCTTGGACAGGGCACACAGTGCTACTGCGTTGCATGTCAATGGAGGTGAGCTGGCCTTGATTGGTGGTAATGGTGGCAGGTGATACTTGAGCTATTGCACAATGCCTTAGTGATGATACAACTAAAAAAAACGATTGCGTGTTCCCGACCGCTACACGAGAGTTGCAAAGTCCAGGGGGACAATCTATGATGCAATTTTTCCAAAGCCACCTTTATATAGATCTACGGGTTGTGCGACGTTTGTTGACATAAAGGCAATCTGCTGATTATTTTGTGCAACACAACTCAGTTGACTCCACTGGCTACTGATGCCAGTAATCGGTGCAACATTGGCTTTCATGAATGGTAATAGCACCCTTAAAGTTTATGGAAAATATTTTAAATATTTTTAAAAATACTTTGACACCGCAGTCATGTGTTGTCCTTCTCCTGCACCTCCGATTAGCACGGTTGGCTATGTTCGGTGCGAAAGAAGTTCCACATACATACAATCAACATCTGCGATTTTGCATCTATTCCCTTATCCAAGTCCATGCCAACCACATTACGCTTCTAGGGAGGCCCTTCCGCCAGCAGTGTCATCAGCAAGTAATTGCTGGGCTGCACCTTTATGCACATAAATAGGAAAAACTGTGAACATATGTTCTTATTCTAGATTTAAAGCTTTCGTGACTGCAAGGATCCATACTCTTTGGTTCTATTGAGTAAAGTCACGTAGGTAAAAAAATAAAATAACAAAAATCACGACACACGTGCACTGGTTAGGCACTGCCTCAACAATATCTACTTTACTTGGAATGGCTCCTTCTACAAACAAAATGTGGGTACCCCCATGGGATCCCCCTTGTCACCAGTGATAGCCAATATTTTCATGGAGAAATTTGAATCAGATGCCATCCAGACTTCCATCCTCAGACCTTCCCTGTGGAAGAGATATGTGGATGACACTTTCGTCATTTGGCCACATGGTCTCCCAGCTCTGAACCTTTTCCTACACCACATCAATTCCAGACATCCCGCCATCAAATTCACCATGGAAGTGGAGAAATATGGCAAGCTACCATTCTTAGATGTTCTGTTTGAGAGGAGACCTGATGGCTCATTGGGGCATTCTGTCTACAGGAAACCCACCCACACAGATTCCTACTTGAAATCTGATTCCCACCACCACCCAGCCCAAAATAATTCTCTCATCAAAACTTTATACCATATGGCTCATTGCATTTCGGACCAACACCACCTGACCAGTGAATTAAAACATGTACACCTGGCCCTCAAAAGGAATGGTTACTCTGACCGTACCATCCGCCAAGCTGTTTCTCCCTCCATACAGAAACAACCACTTGATACTCCGGTCAAAACCATCACACTACCATATATAGCAGCCGTTACTAAAAAGATTTCCAAAATTCTAAACAAACACAAGATCCAGGTCCGGTCCAATACAGTACACAAAATTCGTGATCTGATCCCATCCGTGAAGGATGTCATTCCTGACTTACAGTACCCCGGGGTTTACAAATTGAGTTGTACCTGCGGTGATTGCTATATCGGGGAGACAAAGCGACATGTCTCTGACCGAATTTGCGAGCACAAATCAGATTTTAAACATGGCAAAACGAATTCTTCTGCCGTGGCTGATCACTGTTACAACGCTGTGGGTGATCACGATATAATTTTCTCCGATACCAAGGTTCTTTGCAAACCCACGGGTTTTTATCAGAGATTTGTTCACGAGGCAATTCAGATCTACAAACACAGACACAATTTCAACCGAGAAGATGGTTTCAAATTAAGCAACCATTGGAAAGATGTTCTAAATCGAACTAAACATTAAACTAATTTCAATGGTACAGTATATTTTTCAAGTAGTGGTACCCCAAACTTTCGCAGCTCTTATAAATTCCCTTTTCACACCATCAATAGGTAAACTCCCCCCCCCCCCCCCCCGCGCCAAACGGCAAGTCCACCGGCACGTACACCACCTCTTTTCTAAAATCGGCCAATCAAATGCTAATTGTTATGCTAATTTCTTTGTCAGGACACCTTGTTTGCTCGCACACAGCTTAAAGGTCTGCGGTCTGAGCGTGGCTGTGTTTCACTCCAGCGCTGTCCTCGAGACAGCCTGATCCCTTCACCTGATGAAGGCCGCTTGTGGTGTGGCCGAAACGTCGTGATTTTTGTTATTTTATTTTTTTACCTACGTGACTTTACCCAATAGAACCAAAGAGTACACGTTCTTATGGTTTTTTTAAATACTGTATATAAAACACAGACATACATTTGTATAATTTGTATGACACATTCAAGTGGAAGTTGCAGACACAAAGTGAGATGATGTGGTGTGTGAAGCTTTGTATTTCTACAGTGAGGAAACACGTCACAAAACTGGACACATCACAAAACGTAGGTGGTATTTTTACTCGACTCACTTCCCGCTGACCACACATCCTGGAAGAAGCGGGAGAACTCACACTTTACCTCGCCACACATCACCTGCCGATCGACAAATTGTGGCGTCCCCATTTACAATGCTGGATGGATGGAGGGAGGCGGTGGTGGTGGGGTGGGGCGGATTTAAAAAAAAACTTGCATCATTGTTTCAACTGCCCCACCGGGAGTTCCAACCGGCGAGACAGCCGCCGGATTTTTCGACGCAAGAAATTAGCGGTGCTGCACCTTTACCTAGTTCAGGGGTGGGCATATTTTTTGACTCGCGGGCCACAATGGGTTCTAAAATTTGACAGAGGGGCCGGGCCAGGAACAGATGGATGGAGTGTTTGTGTGAACTAATATAAATGACATGTAAAAATCATTGCATGAAAGTATTTGGCCTTTAACAGGTAGCAAAGCATTGATTTGCAAGGCAATTTAACAAATTGCACGAACATGAACAATACAAAAACATGTCGTAACTCCCGGTCAAGTGCGCCATCTAATGGGGAAATGGGGGCATTACAGGAGAAAGGTAAAATTTAATTTAATAATAATATTTATACAAGTTTGGCGGGCCGGATTAAAAAGACCAACGGGCCGTATACGGCCCGGGGGCCGTACTTTGCCCATGTCTGACCTAGTTCGTACCTTGTCACCATGCCCCCCTAACTGACGGCATCGCTGTCTGTGTGCGTGGTGGAACAGCATCAGCATGCAGCAGCAGCAGCAGGAGACATGCCCAAGCTCTCCACGCGCACGCCGCCGGCTCGTCAAGTGTAAGCAGCGCGAGGCGCAGGGCCTGCTCCTGCAGGCGGTTCGCGCCGACGAGCGCGGCGATGCGGCCCAGGCTCTGGCGCTCTACCGCTCGGCACGCGGTCACCTCGACGCCGCCCTCGCCATCCCCTGCGACGACCCGCAGTGCACCGGGTCCAAGTGGGTCTCGCTCGCGCACAGGGGGGTGTTCCGTTACGGGTTCATCGGGCCGCTACCACAAGTAGTGTTATACAGCTACCACAGCTACCACAAGTATTATACAGCTACCACAGCTACCACAAGTATTATACAGCTACCACAAGTATTATACAGCTACCACAAGTATTATACAGCTACCACAGCTACCACAAGTATTATACAGCTACCACAAGTAGTATACAGCTACCACAGCTACCACAAGTATTATACAGCTACCACAAGTATTATACAGCCACCACAAGTATTATACAGCTACCACAAGTATTATACAGCTACCACAAGTATTATACAGCTACCACATCTACCACAAGTATTATACAGCTACCACAAGTATTATACAGCTACCACAAGTATTATACAGCTACCACAGCTACCACAAGTATTATACAGCTACTACAGCTACCACAAGTATTCTACAGCTACCACAGCTACCACAAGTATTATACAGCTACCACAGCTACCACAAGTATTATACAGCTACCACAAGTATTCTACAGCTACCACAGCTACCACAAGTATTATACAGCTACCACAAGTATTCTACAGCTACCACAGCTACCACAAGTATTATACAGCTACCACAGCTACCACAAGTATTATACAGCTACCACAAGTATTATACAGCTACCACAAGTATTCTACAGCTACTACAGCTACCACAAGTATTATACAGCTACCACAAGTATTATACAGCTACCACAGCTACCACAAGTATTATACAGCTACCACAAGTATTATACAGCTACCACAAGTATTATACAGCTACCACAAGTATTCTACAGCTACCACAAGTATTATACAGCTACCACAGCTACCACAAGTATTATACAGCTACCACAGCTACCACAAGTATTATACAGCTACCACAAGTATTATACAGCACCACAGCTACCACAAGTATTATACAGCTACCACAGCTACCACAAGTATTATACAGCTACCACGACGACTCGTTTGCCATTGCTCGGGCACGCTCCGAAATTGTTCTGTCCGCCACGGTTGGTGACCCTAGCTCGATGTCATTCTCGTCACAGCATGTCAGGTGGCAGCTTGAGATTTGAGCTGAAAGTGAAAGTTGTGGAGCAGCATTTAGAGTGTAATTCCCTAATCACTGTATAAAGAGGCTTTCACGTTGATTTAAGTTCGGTTCACTCGTTTACTTTCTGCTCACGAAATGTCATTGCACAGTGATTGGACCGATACCAACATCAGGCAGTGATAAATATGTAAACCAGTGCCATCCCCTCATCTTCACCCACGCGCACTGTCCAGCACTCCGAGTGCACGGTCAAACACGATTGACAAGCTGCGCGTTGCCTCCGCGACTCTGTGTAGGTGGGATGAGACTCGCCGCACGCAGGCCAAGATGCAGGAGTCGCTGCTCAGCATGCAGTCTCGCGTGCAGGACCTGGAGGCTCGGCTTGAGCCCAGAACCACCTCCATGGTCCCCTCGGCGCCCCTGCTTCCTGCATCCACGCTCCGCGTTCCGCCCCGACCAAGCGTTCCACCCGTGTCGAGCGGCAACCCCAACTGCGGCCACCTCTACCCGCAAATTGCGGCCCTCTCGGAAAAAGCTCCTCTTCCTCCGGGAGGCGTCTGGTTCGAGTCGGCGGGACAGCCGCCGCCTCTGCAAGGCTTACCGCTTGCGCCGCCGTCGCCCCAACGCTTGCCGCCGGCTCTACCTTGCTATGTCGCTACGGGAAGCACGGACCTTCCGCCGATGTATACCCCGCAGCCCGTGGAAGGACACACGTCGCTGTCCATGGGCACGGCGCACGGGGAGTTGCTACTGCTGCCTCCGGGCTACGCGCAGTGTCAGGAGAAGCCCTCCGGCCTGCAAGTTGCACCGGTGCAGCAGGTGCTGGGGCCGGACGCGGTTGAGCTGTTCCTCATCGCCGACGGTGCACAGATTTTCTTTGTGAGCGTGGCGGGGCTGGTGAGCGCGCCCTCGTACCCGGGGTTTCTGCGCATCGCCACCTTCCGCAGCCAGGGGCCCGATGCCCCTCCCGGCCGCCCCCCAGCCTTCCTGCAGGTGTGTGGTGAAACCCGTCGGCTGTAAAAACTTTCATACCAACAGTGGAGAGATCGTGGCTGATCATGTAGAATAACAGCCATGACTAACAACAGTGGTAAGAGATAAATTGGCCTGTCCTGAGCCATTGTTGTTCTATTGTCCTTTCCAATCTTCATCAACCCACACTGACCAGCATGGTGAAGCCTGGTCAAGCAGACTCCACGATCGACAAGTCACGGGGAGGCACTCATCCAGCAGTGGATAGATCATCATTAGCCATCTCAAATCTCAAATAAATTGGTAGAAGGTAGAAAGCATTGGTGGGGTGTAGTAGCATCAACAGCTTTGGCCATGGTGACAATTTGATCTTTTTTCTCAATTGAATACTTACTGATATCCCTCTCCTCACCTACGGCTCCTTCCATCCTCCACCTTCCCAGGTGTCTGGGTGGCTGCACCCGCTGGTTCCGGGCTCCTCGCCGGTGCTGCGCTCGTCGCAGGGCATCTACGTGTTTCCGGACATGTGTTCGGGGGAGGCCGGCGCCACCGTTGGCGTGCTCCTCTCCCCTGAGCTGCCCGCTGAGCAGCGCCGTCTCTTTGAGGAGCACTTGGGACGTCTGGCTCAGTTCTGCGTCCAGGTGCGAGCGTCCCTTAGTGGTCCAGGTACCTCACCAGGAGGAGCGCCCCCCTTTGGGCTAAATTAAGCCTCGGTTAACTTAAGCCGATCGCCATCTCACACAGTTGACCTGTTCTTTTACTGCGTGTTTATTTTCAAAGCTAAGCTTACCGCTGTATAAAACGTGTGAAAAAATATATTTTTGACAATTTTTCCGTAAAAAAATGGGCAAATGTTTCAAAAAAATATGCAGCATATCACGTAATGGGTAGGGTTGGCACATACGCAGCTCAAATATATAAGGGGTTTACGTATATTATAGTTTTGCGTCGAACTAGGACCGATGTGTTAGAGAAAGGGCCCTTGCCTATAAACATTTGGCAGTTAATCAGGATTGGTTCAAGCAAGCCTGACTCTGCTGATGACGCACTGACTATCTAAACAGGTCGAGAGTTTGCTTGCGCTGCTTAATAAGACGCACTGCCCGAATGCCGTGCTGCCGATGGGTCGTGTAAAAAGATATATTTTACACGAGGAGACAATGATGAGAAGGGGAGGCTGTTATTTATATTGTTGCACAAATACAAGTAAGCGCTCGCCGTCCTTCCGCAGGCTCCAGAGGATGGTGCCGCTGGCGGCCAGGCGATGTCGGCTGACGCCCCCAAGGCAGCCGCACCAGACCCGGAGAAGGGCACCCCCCAACCGATGCCCGAATGGAGCGAAAAAATGTCCCATGGGATCCTCTCTGGTATGAGGGATGCTCAAGGCCGGGGGAGGGCTGTGTTTTCAGCAGTATGGGGCGCGAGTTTGTGTGTTCTTCCTGTGGTGGTGTGGAAATTTTTTTCTGGGTCCTCCGGTTTGTTCCCTCCACGTTTAGAATCGTGTGTGAAGAGTATTTGGCTACGATAAATTTCCACGTGATAAGCCACTTCGTTGAGCTCTTATTTGTGGTCAGGTCGCCTCTGAAAACGAGCTATATAGCTCAGTGGGTCTTACCTGGTAAAATAAAAATAATAATTTAATAATGAAAAATGAACGTGTAAAAGGGTTTACAACATTTATGTCGATCACCCGCAAGGTCACCTTTGATGGGTTTAAACTGTGGTTACTCCCACGTCTTTCAAGACGTCTGGCCGGCGTGAAAGAGTAGACCAAATTCCCTCTAGAGCTCTCTCTAGTGCAGGCCCTCCCGCCAGCAGTGGTGTGAGCAAGTAACTTTTACCATTTATTTCTGGTTCCAGCATTGGTTATAGCGACCGTGTGGAAATACATTTTGTTATATTAAGACTATGAAGTCCACACAGTGAGTTTGTGTTCAGTAGTACATTTAGTGCTGTCATTTTTACGGCGCTTAATACAAATTTAGGAAATATGCATATGCATGGATTCTGCAACTCTGCCCAACACTAAAATTACGTTACAATTCAATCCACGCAGCGAATTGACATCACAGGATGCATTACGTCACGAGCTGATGTCACACGTGATGACATCGTCAGGCGCGGGAGGAGACGCGCGCGAGTGCATCTCCACAGCATTTTGACGCTAGGTTGAGGGCGGCCCTCCGTTCAATCGATTTTCTTCCAGGAAATTCAATGACAGCAACGCAAATTTACTTTTTTAAAAATGTGTTGGTGTCGAATCTTCTTACCGAGCGTCGTCATGCCCCCCCTCCCCGTTATGGACAGACGGGCGAAACGAATGCATTGACTCTTTCTACCTTAGTTGGAAAGCGTTGAGAGAGGAGAGTGCGCCTTCAGCCATGAACAGTTGCGTGCGATGCTGCCAATGTGATCACTTGCCAAGCCACTCCACCTGAGGCAGGAGTATATATTTTTTTAACATGCGGTGCATGTGCGTGGAGGTGAACGGGAGGTCACTGTTTGTCTCTTCCTATCAGACCGCCCCTGCCAAGATGCTGGTTTCCAGCAGATACTTAGAACCGGCGATGAAGAGACCATGGTGACCCCGACGCTGTGCGAATGCAAAGGGGACGCTTTAATGTCAAAGCGCAAGCATCGTGAGGAGGGCATGGCTTTTTTTAAAGTGACAACCGCATTGAGTATACAGTTGAAGCTGGATATTAGCACGCCACCTTGGAACGAGTTCATCCGTGCTTAATCCCAAGTTGTGCCCCGCCTCCCCCCGACCATTGTAATGTAAGCATTTGTTGCTTATAACAGAGCCGTGCTTATATGAGGTGTGCTTGTTTCCAGCTTCTGCTCTATCATGGTGAGGTCCTACTATAGACATATAGTATGTAATGTTTCGGCAAAGGTGTGTGTGGAATATTTTGTCTGCAACAGCTGGTCACCTTCAGGTGTTCATTAACAGCAGACTGACATTCAATAATTGTTTACACCTAGGTTCGTACAACTAGGGGGTGGAGCTGTGGCGCAGTGGTTAGTGTATTTTACTATTTTTGACACACTCCCCTCTTACTGACACACGCCCGTCTTACACGCGCGCACACACACACCAATCTGAGTGACACACACAGGCTCGCCCAGTCTTGCTGACACGCCCACCCCTCATCCTCTCGTTGCCACGCCAGGCGCGTCGTGGATCAGCCGCGGGTTGCTGCGGGGTGCCGAGGCGACGGGCAAGGTGCTCAACAAGGGCGCGACGGCCGTCAGGGAGCACATCCCCGCGGAGTCGCAAGTGCCGCCCCAGGCTCGCGCCAACGCCAGGCCCACGGCCGCTGCTCCGCCGGCGCAGGCCCCCAGCGCGGCGGAACCGCACCGCGCGAACCCGGGGCCGAACCGCGAGCCCTCCTTGGTGAAAGCCGGCAAAAGCCTAGGTGGGTGCGAGTGTGCCCGCTCTGAGTGCGGACATCTCTGCAGCCGCTTGGAGGAGCTGCATTCGTCGAAATAGAGCAAAGGAATTATCGCGACCCCCCCCCCCCCGCCGAATCGTGAGAATTCGATCGATTCGCGGGGGGTGCGAATTGCTGTATGCCAATGACTCGCACTAAAAAAATATGTTAAGTTTGGGTTTTAACTTGACGCGGCAAAGTTCCAGCTGTGAGAAAAAAGTATATTAATTTGACTCCTTTATGATGAACATTTTCCTCTGCAGTATGAGGAATGTGTAAGATCATCATCTAACATTACAAATAAACGTTCCAGGCGGCCGCAGAAGCGCATCTGAAAGCCCGCGATGCGGTGACCGTCTTCGTTCGATGGCTGAGCCAAAAGCCGCTGCGGGGATGACCGGAGTTTGCGTGATGGTTTACGCTCCTTGACGAGATCAGCGAGGTTACCGTGGGTTCATTTGTGGCAAGAACGTGTGTGTGGTGGATGGAGGGGATGAGTCCGCGACTCACTCTGCCGCGCAGTGGGAGGAGTGGTGGACGCGATGAGCTCGGTGAGCAAGGAGGTGGCTCCTCACCTCAAGCGCTACGGGGAGAAGATCATGCCCGAGTCGCTCAAGCAGCCGGACAGCGACGGCGCCCGCGCCCTCCACGGGGCTAAGATGGTCGCCTCCAGCAGCGCACAAGGCACGGCCCTCCGCTCTCTCTTTGTCTCACTGTCCGGAGCTCTCACTCTGCTGCCTTTTGTTGTTTTGTTTTACTGGCTTCTCATTGTCACTGGGTCTCGCTGTTTAAAAAAACCTAAAGGCGCCAAACTCTTTAATCGCTGACTCGTGCCAACGTTTGGCTCGCACGAGTGGTGGTGGTGAGCCAGAGTGGTTGGCGTGAACAAAGAATACAAACAAGGTGGTAAAAACGATATTTTTTTTTAATTGCAGCACCGGATCATGGTGATTGTTTCAGAACGCTGTTGTGTTGCATCATTACACACCGCATTGAGTTAGGAATGAGTGCCGTTTAGAGAGTGGTGGCTGTGATGCTCCGACTGCAATCCAGCCGAGTTGGTTGATCACAGAGAGATCGTGTTTGTGAAATGCACTCCTTCAGGGCATGGCAGTGGGAGCGATGTTTCCTCATGTGTGTGACATTTCGATTTAAAGCTTTCGTGATTGCAGGGATTCATCTTCTTGGTTCTTTCGGTAAAGTCAAGTAGAATGGAAATAAAATAATAAAAATAAAACAATTAAATGAAATTCTCACGACGTTTTGGCCACAACACAAGTAGCCTTCTTCAGGTGAAGGAACAGAACTGTCGGGACGACAGCGCTTCACTGAACACTGCTAAGCTTGGCAGCGTCTTTTAAGCTGGGTGGGAGGAGCAGAGCGCCTTGACAAGGGAGTTTACATATCAACAGAAGAATTTAGCATTGAAGTAGCTGTGTTAATGGTGAGAATTTTATTTTATTATGTTTTATTTTTATTATTTTATTTCCATTCTACGTGACTTTACCAAAAGAACCAAGAAGATGCGTGACATTTTTCCACGCGCCTTGATTACCTGCCACAAGTACAAATTAAGGAATATTCCAACATTCCGTCTAGAACCTACCCGATGAAGAGCGCTGATGAAAATTTCATCTGCAACATTATAGAACCAGTGTAAACATTGTCATCGCGCCATGCGTAAGGCAGGCACGAATGAAAGCCCAGTGAGACCACTTGTGTATTTTGCAAGAGATACGTGGGTCATAAAAGCAAAGAAGTACAAAGCAGGTTACGAAGACACGGTAAAATTATATAAAAATTCACCCTGTGACGAACCGTAACTTTATCCGTAATAATTGGTGTTGCAGAAGGTCAAACATTTAAACGCAGATTAACATAAAGAGTGAGCAATCGGCTAAAGACCATAACCTAGTGTGCATGAGCCACAGAACCTGGGTGTGTACACATGTTTCTATGTTATTAGTCAACTGGAGTAGGCCGCAAATTCTTGCTACGGACAACATTTTCCGGGGCCGATTTCACTTTGTGTGCTGGCCTGAATTTCATACTTCAGAATTTTTAGTGAGTGGAAAAAACATCGTCAAATGTGTCACGATAAACAATGTTGTAGATTTGGCGGGAACATGCAATTTTTCATTTAATGTGGCATTTAACTTATCAGAAAATGTGGTGTTTTTCCTCGGAAGTGTTTCTGGGAAAGACCTGCCCAACTCACGCGATAACTCGAGTACCTCTGAAAACCATTTTTTTGTTTTTCATTGGAGTTCTCATTCAACTTGAATTCAGGCCAACTGAAGAGTTTAAAATGAGGTAATGGTAAGAAAAAACACGTGTGCGTTCTGAGTTCCTAAACTATGAATCCAGTTTATCATTGAAAAGTGTCTGAGAAGGATACAATAAAATCCACGAGAGACATTATGCCGGGTTCATGCACCATTAGCAACCATGGAACTTTCTACAAATCTTGCATTAACCGTCAAAACAAGCACTTCTCCATATATATAAAAGGCAAAGTTGTGAATGTGTGTGTCTGTTCAAAATGTTTAGTGTACTTCCCGACATGCAACAAATTTGAAATTTGCCATGTGGGTACTTTGCAGACTGTACACCATGCAAAAATTAGAAAAATACACTTTTGTTTTTTTGTGGGAGGGGGCGGAGCTCAATACTGCATTTATTTTTTAAACGGCAAGTGAGCTGTGAGCTGTGACGTCAAATCAGTCATGTGACCCGCGCATGTGGAAGCGTAACGCTGTGCAGTGTAGTGGTTAGTGCGCTGCACTACGAACCCAGCGACCCGAGTTCGATTTCCGCTCACGGCCACCACCGGTGACGATTATTTTAACCGGTCCTGGGCCTCACCTAGGTCGACTCAGCATCAAACGAGTAACTGCTGTGGTGTGTGAACATTGCCACTGGGGAGACAAAGGCGGCCGGGCGTGGTGGATCCAAGTCCCGGGCGAAGCCGGGTAGTACAGCTCGTAGAGTATATAATTTCTAAAAGGACTGTTCTTACACTCTGCACAATAACTATGTTAATAATGACGATTAATTACCTGATTTTTTTTTTATATTGTCCCGTGTGTGATTTCTTTTTATTGCGTTGCCTTTATTGCTATTTAATAGCCTTCCACGGGGCTTTTATCTCCGGCTGCTGCTGCTTAACCGTATGGTGGTCTGCACAGTTAAGCTCCGTTGCGAGTGCTCCACTGTAATCCCCACATCTACTTTGAAGCAGCTAAATCGGCGTTGCGGAGTCCACGAGAACAGCGCGCACGGCAGGCCAATTAATTTATTTCAATTACACACACCCCATCGGAGGAATGGATCGGAGCGTCGTGCCAAACCTACGCCGGAACGCCCCGTCCGGAGCCAAAACTAAAGGAGCAGGCCTGCAATTGCTTGCTCACAGCGCTGCTGGTGGAAGGGCCACCACCACGAGAGAGAACTCTACAGAGCCCTAAGAGAGCGGTGTTCCCGCTAATTTTCATACGGTGGGCCACTTTCGACCGATAAGACATCGTCGGCGTGTCTGCGCACTTGTGCATTTGTCGGGGGTCGCACTAAGGGCCACCAGGGGCCGCCAGTGGCCCTTGGGCCTTGCAATGAAGAACACCGCTCTTGAGGTTATTTTGCCAATTGTTCCACAGTGGCCGGAGGTCTCAAAGAGGTGAAGGTACCCACACGTGACCTGCCGATCGACTGACTGCCGTGTAACTCGTTTACAATGCTGGCTGGACAGAGGAAGGGAGATTTTGAGATGCTTGCCCCATTGTTATGACTGCCGTTGCCGTGAGATCAAAACGGCGGCAACTGGTTTGCAAGTACATTGTGCTCACCATTGCACCACAGCAGCATCCCCTGCCACTCAATGGAGAGCGACGTAAAATTCACGGCAATTCAACGACACGTTACCGTGCGTTGCACGTTCCACTGATTGCACCGACTTTAAAAATCACGTGTTGGCGACGCTCCTGCTCTTGGCCACTGGCCGAAGGTGACGGCGCACCTCTTGATGAGCCGCGAGGCGTTCATTAGCGAGGCAGCTCCTGCAGGCGTGGGGGCTGGCAGGCAGTCAGCGACAATCAGCCCACCTGCTCTCACATCGGCAGCACCATAGCACAGCTGCAAGCCAGACGGACACGTGTGTGTGCGCACGTGGCGCCGGGGCGTATCTTTGGGAGATTCCGCCCTTCCCCGTGCTCGGCGAGCATCCTTTGCTTTCTTCCTCCTCCCCCCCATGCCAGGCCTCTCCACCATCTGGGACGGTCTGTCGTCCGCCGCGAAGACCATCGCTCGGAGCGTGTCGTCGTCGACGGTGCAGCCTGTGTCCCAAGGGTGAGTGCGTGGCCGACCGTTGCCGTTCTCGGAGGTTTTCCTGGGAGTTAATTTCGTGATGCGTTTATTCACTTAAAGATGTTTGTGATGTGAATATTATTCGCGTTATAGCCCGGGAACATGAAATTGGGACAAGGACGAGCAGCACGTGAGCAAGTAAAAACATTCCGTCCTTTTCAAAACGCAGTGTTTGTATTTTGAGAAAGCGTGACCTCAACTAGTGAGTGGGCAAAAAATATCGATGGGGCGATTCGTTTGATCCTTATTTTCTCACTAGAGACACCTACTGACAGATGGATTAATTGCGATATTTTTTTACATCTTCATTGTGATCGGGAGTTCCAGCAGAGGATAAAGGATGACTTCCAGCTGAGTAGAGGTTGACCAGGCCCTCTGACAGAATTAGGCCTAGGTTGCTCAGAATAAAATATATTTCACCATTTCAGCCGACTGGCCTTCGTCAGAGAGTGTGGAGGAGAATTTAAAGTAGAGTGGAGGGGCTGGCTGTGATTTATTTAAACAGCCACTGTTCATTAAGAGCTTGAGAGGTGTACCGCAATGATAGAGGAGGCTCCCAAGTGTTCAATACAAAATCTAGGTTTCAAGCAGTCTCGCTGGAGCGTAATGATTCCTGAGAGTACCTCGTGTGTAATAAATGCGTGCATCTCTGTGGTCCCGCCTTTTTTCCGCGCTGGTGCAGTGCTGCAAGTGTACCCAGCGACCGCAATGCTCAGATGAGCGGACATTACCAGAATGGACAGCCAACGATGAACGACATCGAGCGAGACACAGGCATCAAGCATCAAATGTGATTGCATCCTGTCTGTCAGCGTGTTAATTTGGCAATCCGAAGTTACTCTTGCCTGTCTAAAGATAAAGGCAACTTTGCAGCAGCTAAAATTACTACATTTCTACGTTCACCGCTTATAGGAAGATTGAATGTTTCTGCATTTCTGAGGGACGCAATGTCCAACGCACGAGTTTGTGAGCAGCTTGTGCGACTTTTTCCACACATTTACAACGGAGAGTATTTTATATTCCTCCAGAAACATT
Source organism: Petromyzon marinus (assembly GCF_048934315.1). Lineage (NCBI taxonomy): Eukaryota > Metazoa > Chordata > Hyperoartia > Petromyzontiformes > Petromyzontidae > Petromyzon > Petromyzon marinus. The sequence goes on from NC_133684.1 coordinate 4,793,899, forward strand.
GGTTGCGGTAAAGAAATTGATATTTCTCAATGAGAAAAGTTTGGTTGCTGTTGTAGCAATGCTTCAATCTTAAATTATGCGAACGCTACTGACTTAATCAGTTTTCAAAACAAGCATTTGCTTGAAATACACCGAAGAGAGTGGATTTTTAAGAATATATTTATTGTTGAGTTCAGTACCTTATGTCTAACTCCCCATATAGCTGTATTGAAACTTGTCTTTGTGTCATAAGGACCCGTGTAGTGGTGTTTAAACTTTATTCTTCGTCAAACTGGAGATGAGTGGAAGTGAAGCCTATTATCCATACATAAAACGTGATTAGTGTCCTTCACTCACGCTCTGTATCTCAAGTACATTCACAGGAAATTGTTGCCTTTCCCAATTCACAAGATCTTGACCCAGAAATTGAGAAAAATTACGTCAAATACTGACCATTGTGAACCAAGAGTGATACACGCACTCATCGGTAGAATCCTCCGGAAGATCGGTTCCCCATTGATTTATATTTAAAGGCGATGTTCAGGCGTGACGTCATCGACCCTTAAGCCACTGCCTATTGCTCCGTCGCGGTGACGGCACCCTCGCATTGCTGAACGACGGCGCGGTGATGTCATCGCCACGCACCGCACGGGCAAGGGTGCGGTGGTGACGTCACCGTGAACATCTGTTTAATGACGTCACACGCATCCCACAGTGTTGCTGCCGCCCACCCCCCACATGTATTCCGCGCTAATGCGTGGGCAGTGCTGGTGTCTGTCTAAGACACAAGGCCAGTGAAGGCTTCCATATGAAAGGCTGAGCAGAGTAGGTGTTTGGTTTTTTTTAAACTGAGTGTGCTACTGTTGGTGCATTTTAACCCCGAGCAGTCTTACAATAGGCAAATTGGTTGACGTGTACGAGCAATACGTTTAAGTTAAGCACAATATACTGTTAGGGTCAGCATAAGTTATTCTGTAAGCTTTAAAAATAAAAACTGTTGTCTTACATTATTTAGTTCTTGCTGGTTTTTTTCGCGTGGTTTTGTAGCCACCTGTGTTTGAAATCAATAAAAAATACAAACACGTTGAACGAATGGTATGCTGCATGTGTTTTTAATGTGGCGAAGACGACAGGTGTCCGAAAGAGTTATTTTGTCTTAGAGGCAGGTGACGCGGTATGACAAGGGTGCAACGTGGGTCACGGCGCGCGTAAGTTGCGACTTTAGCTGTTGCTCACGTTCACATTCGTTCCACGTGTTTGGGGAAGGAAGCCGAACAATGGACGAGTAAAATGAACCGCTGTAACGACAATGAGAGGCGGCCCTCTGTTCGCGCTCTGTGCGGTGTTTGCGCGTCGGTACCGTGGACAGCACCCGACAGATCGCAAAGCGACGTTACGACAAACTGCAGTTGATGTCGACGCTTCGATTTAAAATAACCAATGTTACGCACGTCTTAAATTCAAAACAGCTATCATGCGTGGCAGCCTGTCTCAGTGACAGTATGCACGTAAAGACTGAAGTGATTCGTGTCGAGTTTTTAATCGAATTATCCGGCGTGCATTGTTAGAGACAGCTGGTGGATATCAGTTACCTGCAATATAAACATTGTAATGCAAGTATTGAATCGTATTTGCTGCAATCCAAGCATTTATCTTAAAGCCACAAGTTATGTTTCCATTGCAAGTATATCGTCACGGTGAATGTACATATCTGGATGAAACTTTTAAAAGTGTATTTAAGTCGAATTGGCTTACATTTTTTCTTGTACAAATGAAATACGCTGTACTTTAGCGTATTGTTTCACGATCTGATGTGAATTAACACGCCTTACATTAATTATCAGCTCGTGTACAGGTGCGATGTGTGGACTATTACATCTCAGGATGTTGAATGATTGCTTGGGGGGAGGCCTTCATACAGCAGTGGATTGACCATATCTAATGATAATAAAATGATGATATTAACCTTAACGGAAACCGGTTTCTGCAACCTCGTGTTCCATAACTTTTTTCTTGATTTCCAGATGCGCACAACAGCTCATCCAATTTTACATTGCAGTAGGAGCATAACGGGCCTCTGTGGGTCTCTTTCATCTGCCTCTAGGCCGTCGATCGTTAAACACGTCCCACGTGACCCGCTAAGCGAATTAACACGCTGTCGGCGTGAATAGAAACGATTCGAAGTAAGCTGGGACATGTCGGTGTGTGCCTGAGTGTAGCGGCTAAGCGCTACGTTGCGCTCCGAACCCCGGCGACACGGGTTCGATTCCCGCTCTCGGTCAACACGCAGTGACCATTATCCTAACCGGTCCTGGGCCTCCCCTAGGTCGACTCAGCCTCAAATTAGTACCTGGTCGCGGTGTGAAAAAAACATCGCCATTGGGAAGACAAAGGTGGTCGGGCGTGGTGCTGGCCCACCCACCCCCTCGTGTGCCGTGCCGGCCTTCATAGGTGCTCGCTAACAGCACTTTCCCCAAGAGTCTGTTACAGGCGATACGGGGGATCTTTATCTTTGTGTGCACGTGTTCCACGTGTTTGTGTGTACACGTGTTCTACATGACGCAGACAGCGTTAATTGCTTAGCGGTGTCAAGTGGGACGTGTTTAACAATCATCGGGTGCGTGCAGCGTTGAAAGAAACGAGTTAATTTGTATTTGAATGGGGAGTAAATTGGCAACACCTTTAGTCAACACGAGTCGACTCTTTCGTTAAACATTACAGGCGTGACGCCTTTATCTAAACATTATTGGCATTGTTTTACATGCGTGGGCCCAACACTCGCGCACCTGCTTTCCTTTGGCATCCCCTTGATCCCGCAGAGCAAAAACTTGCTTAATCGGTCACAACAGGCGGGGTTATTATGTATCGTCTAAAAGGGTGCATTGTGTAGAACTGCGGCGGATTCGTGGCTGCATTGTTGAAAAGGCAACAGCGCGCGTCTGGGATTTTTTCCAGTCTCGGGAGATAACGCGTGCAGGTGAACTAATTGAGAATTGGGACACAAAGGCAGCTGCGCGGTCATGATGATGATTCTGCCGCCAATGCTGTGCTCCCACGAGACCAGTCACTCCTGGGAGGCTGTGAACACACCCGGTCTACCGAAGAAAGGGCTGGTGGTGAAATCATTGCCAGCGCATTTGAGTTTGTCATTGTGTATCTGTGTGAAGCTACTGATGTGTGTGTGTGTCTGCTTATGGGCTCCTATGTCAGAAACCACTGGCAGCGCATTCCAGTTTCTCAATTGGTCTGTCTATATGAGAGCCTCTAAGTATATGGGTCTCTTAAGTGATCGTATGAGTCCGTGTGAGTCTACGGGTCTCGATGTGAGTCAACTATTTCTAGGTGAGTCTATGGGTCTCCATGAGAATCCTGCACTGCCAGCGCGTTCCATTTTCTCTATGATGGGAATCTTTTGCGTTTAAGTGTTTGGAATGAGACTTGAACATTGTAGAGTTTAAGGCAGAATGTTCTAATTAGAACTGTAGATTATTTTTACATGGCAAATAAAACCTTAGCGATAACACTATGTAACACATTTTTGTTCCTGGGTAGTAAGTGTTATTTCGTAATTGCTTATGCCTGAATAGTAGAGAAAATGGCTATTATACCCCACAACTTCATAATAAAGGTTTTTGGGTTAGATCGCGTTATTTATAAATGTGTTGTAACCCTCCACCACCCGACACGGCCAAACAGTAAAAAATGTGTCACGTTTACAAAGGACAAATAGTTACCTACTTTAGCCCACCGGTGTGTTGAAGAGTGACTCAACATCATTTCAAATTTGAGTTCGACGTTTCGCTGGTAATTACATCCAGCATCATCGGGCAATTCGCCAGAATGTTAAAGCCCTCACTTGCTCCCGGTCTTAAATAGAGCAGCAGGGTGACGTCATCATTTAACTCATTCAAGTGCAGTGATTTGAGGCGGAGGGGAGGTATTGTAATTATATAACGATTGGTAATCAGTCAATGGTTATGATTAGTAATTAGTTGTAGATTAGTAATTAGTTGTAATGTGTGTTATTGTGATTATATGCTACGTTAGTAATCCGTTAATTAGTATGTGCTTCCCCTATAAGGAATTGTAGTATGTATTATTTAATAATACGCTTCCAAGCCGCACTAATAAATAACGCAATCTAATCCAAAAACCTTTATTATGAATAATATTGGTCGCGAAAGCCTACGTGTTAAACATACCCCACAAACTTTGCTTTTGTGACCAGGACAGTGATATTTTTAAATGTACCTATTTTCCAGAACATTCCACATAGATTCAGTGCTGCGTTAACTTGGAGTTACTTCTAGAACTTTTCAGTAATGTAGATAGTAGTATAAATACAGAGGCCTTAAGCCCACCAGTTCAGTTTAGTTCCAGCTGCCTAAGTGAATACATATTTGCATTTTACTGAGAAGGCATCAAGAGGCTGCAAGCATCCGGCAGACGCAATTTTGCAATGTCTGACTATTATTACCCCCAAGTTTGTGGGGAATAATAGCCATTTTCTCTACTATTGAGGCATATGCAATTAGGAGATAACACTTACTACCCAGGAACAAAAAAAATTGTTACTCAGTGTAATAATTTCAAGAAAATAAACTACATCAGGGTTAAACGTAACCGTAACGAAAACAGTTAAGTTAAAATGATATACTGTACAGTACTGTCATTAAAAAATGTGCTACAAACTCGACTATACATGAGCCAAATTTAATATTTTCTAGCCCCTCCAGAACTATGATGAGAACTCTGTATCGCTCATTCGCTCCATCGGGCGGCATCGTATAGGCGTATGAAACAGATTTGCCCAATGCAGCATTGCTTGAGGTTACGTTTCGAAGCTGGCGAGTTTGATGTAATTTGTTGCCGATGTTTGTACCGCGTGTCGTTTCGGCCATGGTGTCCGACGTTTCGCTGCACGTGCTGGGAGCTTCAGCTTCCCCGCTCCCTGCCCCCCCCCCAACATTCAGCTCCCAAAGAAAGAGCCCTCCCAAAACGTGGAGCGAAACGTCGAACATAATTCCGAAGAAGACGCAGTACAGTCCGACAACACCTCAGAGAGGAACTACAACACAACAGCGAACCCCTACTTTGTGCTAAGCAGTGATGGATGCAGGTGGTCGAGGGGCGATACATCATCATCACCCCTTGGGTTCTCAATCGTTAAAAAAGATATATAACGTGAATAAATACATAGAGGGTTTCATTAAACAAAGTAAGTTGTAAGCTACGTGCCCGTGCTTAATTTGTCTTGCGATGATTTACCTTCTAAAAAAAACCTGGCCACGTGTCGCTACGTCCTGGGGGTGCGCGCACCGCAGGTTAAGAACCACTGGTGTAGATTTTTATGATGAATGATGATACAGTTGGAGATGACGTGATGGTGATTGTGTTGCGTTGATGATTAAAATGAGGTGCTGTCGTAATAACAATGCAGATGCCGGTGCTACGGACGGAAATATTGCTGTTAGTAATTCCGTATTAGTGGGAGGTGACTTTAGTGGTCGTGGTTATTCTATGGAGGAGTCTCGTGAAGGACGCTGCTACTGGGCAGTTGGAGGCAGTCGCCCTCCAGCAACAACGGAGGGGAGAGGAGCGACGCTCACAACAACGAGCGGAGCGCCGGGCGTCTAAAATACAGCAAGTTGGCAAAGTAAGGGGGTACAGCATCTACCGGTGATCTCAGTCAGACAACCCATGGCACCAGCTGGGTCTGTCCCGAGACCACCTGCACCTAGCCTGGCACAGTAGGGGGTACAGCTGGTGGTGCATCTACCGGTCATCTCAGTCAACCAACCCATGGCATCTGCTTGGTCTGTCCCGAGACCTCCTGCACCTTGCCTGGCACAGTAGGTGGTACAGCTGGTGGTGCGTCTACCGGTGATCTCAGTGGGTCGACCCATGGCACCTGCTGGGTCTGTCCCGAGACCACCTCCTGTCAGCGAGCCTTCGACACTTCACGTGGCAGCCTCAAAGTGCACCTGGCCTGGCACAGGCGCCGTGTCGAATGGCCCGGGGGTATTGGTGCTCATTCTAATCTGGAGTGTCCGTGGGATCCCCGCTGAGCCTTCCAGCAGCAGCCACCAGGCGGAGCTCGGCGAATGCTCGAGGGCGAGAGGAGTTTTCTTTTTCAACCTCGTTGAGCCAACTTGGGGGAAACGACAAAAAATCTGTAATCTCGTAACGTTTAACGCGTCGACTACATGCACGGGATTTCTGTCAATCAATCTACTGCTCGATGGGTGTCTCCCAGCCCCCAACAAGCTTTCGGTCGTTCATGGTCGGTGGGGGTGGGGGTGCGAGAAGGGTTGACCATACTTCACGGTGGTCAGTGCGGGTTGGTTCTGAAGGTGGGGGGGGGGAGTGGGTGGGAGGATTTGTCAGACGACCGGTTTAGACGCCGCTCGCCGAGTTGCGTTCGCAGCCGTGGCCAGGAATCGAACCGGGGAGGGCGTTTATAGCGCAACGCGCTCACCACTGCGCCACCGCTCCTCCGGAGGTCACGTGCCGAGGAAAGCCGCCTCACTGAGTCTCGAGATTATTTTTCTGAAAGAACTCTCTCTACATGACCGCAGCAATAATGGGCATTATATATGATTGACATCATCATCGTCGTTATCATTTCGTAATGGGAAACAATGATTATGCTATTGCGATGCTGTTATTTGTTAAAATAAACTTGAGGCGCATTCACCGCACGTATCTAGCTGATGACGTAATGCAGTAATTCCAAATTCTATTGTTACAATGCACACAAAGACAAAGGAGACCCCCTCCGTGTGTGGCCTACCAAACTGTCGGGGCAGGTGCTGTTAGCGAGCACCCATTAAGGCCGGCACGGCGCACGAGAGGAATCGGTGGGCAGCGCTCAGCCCGGCCGCCTTTGTCTCCCCAGTGGTGATGCTAACATAACGCACCGGTTACAATACTGATTTAAGGCTGAGTTGAGCTAGAGGGGAGGGGGGGGGCACAGGACCGGTTCGATTAGCCACTGATGTTAGACGTGAGCGATAATCGATATCGGGTCGCCAGATTCGTTGGCGGAGTGCGCTAACCGCTGAGCCACCGCTCCCCTCTCACAATGCGAACATCCTGCATAACCACGCCTACACTTGTGTACGTACCCTGGATAAGTCTGCATGTATCGTAGATGTTGGGAGTCGAGCGGTGGTTACGAGTTAACACATTGACATACCAAGCCTGCCTGCGTGAGTTCGATTCCCGACCACGGGCACGCATGGGTATATCACCCCCAGCGCCTTCATCTACATCCGAATCTGAATTTATACTGGAGGAATCCGATGAGCTATAAAGCTCTTTTTTTCCACAGATGTCCAGTAGGATGCAGGTCGGAACGCTACAATAACAAACAGTACAACAAAACACGATCGGAGTCTAATGTATAGGAAAGGTTAAAGGTGCATCGACTCTCGTGGCGAAGTATAGTCAACCTCCACCCCCTCCCCCCCCCATCGGAGACCTTAACATCCAGCAGTGGATTGACCAAGGGCTGTACATTCACGCGAATTAAGTGGCGGAGTGGCGAACACATGCATCGATCAATAGCGATTGTCAATCTCGCGATGCCCATGCATCGAATCTGCGCCTCGGCATTGCCGATGGGACTTTAAAATCACCGTGTTCACGTGACCTGGCGCGCGCGCGCACGTGGACGGGCTGATGTCGAGGCGAGCCGAGCGACTGATTGCTCGAATTGCAGCCTCGGAACCATTTTGCTCTGTTCCGTATGGCCCCTGAACTGGTCTCGTTTGACGCGACCCCCACCTCTCTGCTCAGCGTGGGGGGGGGGGAGGTCGTGTTTGTGTCGGGTGAGTCACCTGATCATCATCATCATCATCTTCTACATCTGCTAGGAAAGGTTATTTTTAGGGGTTTTTTTTACAGCAGCGTATGGGCGGGCAATTGTCGCTGTCTTTTACGTCGTGACTGCGGTGGTGGTGGTAACAGGGATGTTGGTAGCAGGGATGTTGGTAGCAGGGATGGTGCTAGCAGGTATGTTGCTAGCAGGTATGTTGCTAGCACGTATGTTGGTGCAGATCAGTGGGAGTGGGGGGATGGGGTGTTGGTCGGCAACCAAAATAACAAGCAGAACATTTTTTGTTATTTGGTTAAAATTTTAAAAACAAGACCCGCAAAGCACCGTGTGGTGAATACGAGAGACCGTGGGTCCTTAATAAATCAAAAGTGCCACGAAGCAGCTCCTTAAAGAGCCACCGCACGCGACTCCACCGCAGGAAGCCGGCCCCTGGCGCAGGATGATGATGACGATGATTCTGACAGACAAGCGCGATGTGTTTTGATGATGGCCGCGGCTTAACTCATCACCACCACCATCATCCCCACCCAACTCTCCCCTACCCGGTCGTGAATATATTTTCCGGTGCTCAGGCCTGGACAGCTCCGCCTGAAATGTAGCCCTGATGATGATAAGGCGATGGTCATAGTGTGATTGTGATGATAATGTTGCTGGCTTGGTAGTCGCAGTGGAGATGGTAAACAGTGGTGATGATTGTGATTTAATAATGGTGGAGATGGTGATAATGACATGTATTTATATCCTTAGTTCTTTCGGTAAAGTCACGTTGAAGGGAAACAATAAAATAATAAAATATATACAAAACAATAAAAATTCTCACGACGTTTCGACCATAACACAAACGGTCGTCATCAGGTGTGTCGGTTTGCATGCATACGTGAGAATTTGTATTGTTTTGTATATATTTTATTATTTTATTGTTTCCCTTCAACGTGACTTTACCGAAAGAACTAAGATTATGAATTACTGCAGTCACGAAAGCTTTACATCAAAATTTGACATGTATTTATGTTAAACTTATTCTTAGTTTTTTCGGTAAAGTCACGTTGAAGAGAAACAACAAAATAACAAAATATATATAAAACAATAAAAAATTCTCACGACGTTTCGACCATAACTCAAACACCTGATGATGACCGTTTGAGTTATGGTCGAAACGTCGTGAGAATTTTTTATTGTTTTATATATATTTTGTTATTTTGTTGTTTCTCTTCAACGTGACTTTACCGAAAAAACTAAGAATATGAATTACTGCAGTCACGAAAGCTTTAAATCAAAATTTATGTTAAACTTGTTTCGCACATTACGTTGCCGACAGTGCTAAGCTGGGGTGCAGATCGGACGTTGTGGTGATAGTGTGGTTGTTGATTACTAAACGAATGGTAATGCGGATGCCGATGCTACTGATGATAATGCTGCTGTCGGTAAGATTAGTGGTCGGTGATGCTGCTTCTGCTGCTCGTGGTAATTCTAATAAAGATCGCTGGGTGATGGCGATAGTGATGATGCAGCGATATATACAATCCGTGAGAAATGATGGGCCGGTAACGACAGTGGCGGCAGGCTGGTGTTGTCGGTGATGAATGTGCCGACGGTTATTGATGGATGATTAAAACGGTGGCGAGATGACGCTACCGACTCTGGTAGCGAGCTCGGGACAGGCACGCGTTGTGTAATTAATACAATTAACGATTCGCTCTTCGCACCGGGTGTGCGCACGAGCCTCTCGGATCTCGGGAGCCGGAACAACACCACGTGGGGAGCGCGCCAAAGATAAAGATCCCCCGTGTAGCCTACGCAGACTCGCGGGGCAAAGTGCTGTTGGCGAACGCCCATGAAGGTCGTCAGCACGGCATGCAAGGTGGTTCGGTGGCCAACGCCACACCCGGTCGCCTTTGTCTCCCCAGAGCCGAAGTTTAAACGCGCAACAACGGGGTACCCGTTAAAGGCCAAGTCGAGCAACGGGAGGCCCAGGACGGATTCAGCTAATCGTCACCGGTGTTGGCCGTGAGCGACGAATCGAACTCGGGTAGGGCTGGGTTCGTAGCGCAGCGTAGCGCCGGCAGTTTCGCTACCGCTCCCCACCACGCACGCGCGTGCACGCATCCGCGCGCGTGTACGCACACGAGCGCGCGCGCACGCACGCACGTGCCTGTGCATAACTTAGCATCCGAGACATGATCTTCACATCAGAGACGTGTGAGAAAAAGCGTGGAATATTGGAGAAGGGGAAGGAGGGGGTGGATGGGGGGGGGATGGAATCTAGTGATGTAACGATGCATCGTTCATGTCGTAACGGCCACCATGCGTGCTTCGAATCGCTTGTGTAGAAACTGATTATTTGTTCGAGTCGTACACGTGATGCGTGATGCGTTCACCTGATCCCGGCCGCCGCTAGTGACCGTTGCAATAACCACAATGTGACAACGGTAGTCTATTTATGATAATCTGTTGGCGGTGTAAACGATTTGTGGATTTGACGAGCGAGTATTGCGTCTGCAGAATGGATGTGGTTCGAATCGTCTTCGCTGTCGTTGTCGCCTGAGCGTTGCGGCCACGATTGGTGCTTCGTCCACCACGATAGGGAACAGGGCGAGTCTCGTTTATGAGAGTCCTGGTTCCGGAATGGTGACAATTTATCGAATCGTCTGGGTGGATGAACCGTTACACCTCTGGCCGGCTGCGTACGTTGAGTGGTGGTGGTGGTGACGACGATGATGATAGTGAGAGGACAAGGACTGGGCTACGCGCGAGGCTGTGCGCACTGTGGGGTGATGATGGATAATAATGGTGATGTTGATGGATATTAATGATGATGATGATGAAGAGGCGTAGGAGGAGAGAGGAAGGGGAGGCGCGCAACTGCTGACGCTGAGTGATGATGGCGATGATGATAGTGGTGGTATATATCTACGTTGAACTTCTTTCGCACAGTACGTGTGGTGGTGATGGAGGAGGTGATGATGGGAGTGGTGGCGATGTTGGATTCGGCGGTAGGGATGGGGAACCACCCGTAGCGAGCGGCGTCGAATCACGGGAAGCTTGGGCAGGCGTGCGGGAAGGAGGAAGGGAGGGACGGAGGGACTGGGGGGGGGGGGGGGGTGAGATGGGAGTAAGAGGAGGGAGTGAGCCCGAGAATGGGAGGGCGATCTCCTCTTCCCCCCACCTCCCCTTCCCTATCGCAAACTCCCCATCCTCGGCGCGCCTGCGCGCACATTCGCACCCCGAGCCATTGCAAAGAGCGGCGCGCGGGGAGAGCTCCCAGCCACACAGCGCGCGTAGAGAGCAGCCCACGCGGCCTCGAGGTGAGACGCAAACACCGGCGTTGTCCACGTGTGTGTGTGTGTGCGATATTCTACATACGGTATTGTGTACACATCCCGATGGGTTAACGTCTCGCCCAGTATTTCGCGGGTGGCTGGTAGACTGGCGTTAGTGGTAGACACGTGACTAGTCGCCGTGTCAGCCGGAGCGACGGCTATACCGGACGTGGTGTGCCGCGTAACGCGAATATTTTGCGCCAACGGACCCGACTGAAATTAATCTGTGTGCATGCCAGTGCGGGCGGGCGGGCGGGCGAGTGAAGGTGTGAGCTAGTGTCGGGAAGAGAGCCTCTGACCGACCTAATGTCCGTTTCTTTGTTTGAATGTGAGTCGCGCCCCTGAGCCTCTGGTGCGCTCACGGCTCGGTGAAGCAACGGGCGCGCCACCGCCCCCTCGAATGGCATTGCATTGGAAGCTCGCTCTCCATCGGCTGTCGGCGACGTGTCAATCAACCGAATTGAATAATACCATCGTGAAACCCAAATTATCAGACGTGCAGTGGTCAAGTAGCTCGCTCTTTGCATTCATTGTGGGTAAAAAAAAAATTCAATTGCGTTGTTCCGCGACTTAATAAAAAAAAACAACTTGGTTATTTAAAAAAATAGTCATCATCTATTAATCTTGCGTCAGTCAGCGTGTCAGTGAGTCATCCCGGCTATTGTTCGTGATTGCCTGACTTGACTTACCCAGACGCGTTGCCCTTCGCTTTATATTCGGCGGATTTGCGTTCGCTTATCGGTTTATTAAATCACAGACTGTCATTTGAATCGTAAAAAGCCAGAAAAAATGGGATGACTATTATCTGCACACAACAGAAGGGTATGGTTTTGGTGGAAGTGCTGCTGCTGCTGCTGCAACTAACGTGAGCTCAACATATTCATCACAAATATATAGAATTACTGACATTTCGGGCAATAAAGTTTAATTAACGAATGTTCAGTTTTTTGTTATTTGTGCTCGCGCACCACTCAGCAACGCGGTATCACTCTCAATATCATCTTGGAGATGAGCACCGTGCGTGAAGGCTTTTCGCGGACGAGAGAGAAGCTTCTGCGGCTGCTGCTATGAATGCTAATGGGTCCACGCGTGCATCGCTGCGTTTCATCGCCGCTGCCTTTCCCTACCGCTTATCGTCTTTGCTCGATATATTTATTTATTTTGCAACGCGCGAATTGACAAGAGATGTCTGTGGGTTCAAGTCGGTGCATGTTCGCGCGCCCGTATGTACGGATCGGTGTTTCTTGGGCACCCCCCTTGCCTCCTCCGCCGCCCTTCCCAGCTCACAACGCCTTAATTCCTCCCCCCGCCCTCAACTTCCTTCACCCTCTGCCCCCCCTCCCACCCCACGTCAAACCCAGACCACCCATCCCACCCATCCCCCGCAGAGACCCACACCCCATCCTTGCCAGACGCTCCTCGCATCGCGCACAGCGCATCACGGTCTCAGATGCGTACAGTCGCCCGCCAGCGACGAGTCCACGGTGCTGTTACGATACAATACTGAAAAGAGAAACGTTTGGCCAGCCGTCGCGTTCCAGCCAGAACCCTCCTGAAAACGAGGAGGGAGGGGGGGGTCTAAGAGACTCGGTGAGGCTGTTTTTGGGGCCACTGGCAAGCAAAATTATTTGTTGTGTACCAATTTCTCAAATGTGTTCCGCACGGTGTTGTGGGTTCCGTGAAACTCCGGCGGTATAGATTAATATTAATCGTCATGATTATGTGTGCCCTTGTTTTCCAGTAATTTCAGGTGATAATGTCTTTTTTTTTTCAAATTGTGAAGCTATTTTTGTAATTCGTAGCAATGCAGCGATGAATGAAATAATACACGTACTGTATGGATTATAAATGATGCGGTGATATTTCTACCAAAGGTGTTTTACCATTTTTAAAACCCAACAACCAAACGTGACGGTTGCCTCGTTGGCATTCGATGTCGACGATACCGCGAGTTGCATTCATCATCGCATCACCAGCTACGTCACGGCAACAGTCGCTTCCCAGTAGCCCCGTTGCGTCCAACAAAGAACACTCGCGTGCATGCGTGCGTGTGTGTGCATCCATCCATCTGTCCACCCTTCTCCATCCATCTCCTTGTCTCGGCTGTGCGGCGTGCAGGTGTCTGTGAACGAGGCGCGAGGAGACTCCCCCTGCCAAGGAAATCCGAACGCATCAGCCGATAACGTCAACTGCGCTGCACAAGGCAACACTTTTGAAACCACCACCACCTTCGCGACCACCACCGTTGCTCCGAATCAAGCAGCAGCACCTGCTCGGGACCGTTTGGCAGACAGCGAGGCAAGCGGCGTCACAAGCGTCAAAACACAACAGCGCCGCCCACCAGCGACATCGTCGTCGTCAACAGCAGCAGCAGCAAGAAGAAGTAGAGGACACCACCTGAGCGCCGCCATGTCCTTTAACGGGGAGTTTTCTGAGCTGGAGCACTTTGACGAGCGGGACCGCGGCTTGCGCTTCAGCCGCGGCTCCCGCGGTGCCAACGGCCTCCCGAGCCCCTCGCACAGCGCGCACTGCAGTCTGTACCGCACCCGGACCCTGCAGGCGCTCAGCTCGGAGAAGAAGGCCAAGAAGGTACGCTTCTACCGCAACGGGGACAAGTACTACAAGGGCATCGTGTACGCCATCTCGCCGGACAGGTTCCGCTCGTTCGAGGCGCTGCTCGCCGACCTGACCCGCACGCTGTCCGACAACGTGAACCTACCGCAGGGAGTGCGCGCCGTCTTCACCATCGACGGGCAGCACAAGATCACCAGCCTCGACGAGCTGCTCGAGGGTACGTGCTACCCGGTGCTGCCCGGTGCTTGCCCCGGTGATGCCTCTGCCCGGTGTCGAGCAGAGAAGTTGTCGATCTTAAGGGCGTCGCGTGTCCGAGGGTAAAAAATGGGTTATGAACCCGTCTGTGCAGATCTTTCTTTGTTATCACCTCTTATGTTATAACTTAAAAGTGTATGTATATTGAACTTCTTTCGCAGCGCACATTGCCGACCTGTGTTAATCGGAGGTGTGGGGGAAGGACAACAAACTAAACACGAGAAGCAGTTCTAAGGAAATGAGTTTGCCATCTGGATGATTTACAAGTAGACAACTCCAGTGCCTTCCTAATTTTCGGAAGGAGGCGCATTCCAGACGGCCTCAGAAGTGTATTTGAAAGCGCCGCGATGCGGTGACCGTCGATGTGGTGGTGGTGGATGACGCGTGTGCCCTTGCTGTGTCTCCCTGCGTTGTACCTCGGTCTCTCGACGTTCGCCTATCCCTGATTAACGTCTCTGGTGGCTAATGTCCGCTATGGTTAATTGCCTAATGACTCCAAAATATTGAGATGCTCGGGACTCTGAATACCACAGTGAATATGCTGCAAATGTCAGTGTAAGCAGGGCATAATATCTCACTCAATTATCAAGCCGCTGTTAGTCTTACTTGGAGTAGGGATTATCGGCGTAAGGAACTGGGATACAATGTTTGCCGATCCATAGTAATCATATAGTCATCGTACCCTTTATTCCTATGATCCTAATGAGGACAACATAAGAAGCGTAAAAACCAAACAAGGCGAGATGGATGTGGCCGGGGGCCAAAATAATTCCCGCACCATCGACCCATCTTTCTGTCGGCGTTGATATTAATCACCGAGGTAAAAATGCGCACTGTGCATCGCCTAAAGTTGTGGCTCTTTGCGCAATGTGCTTCAATGCCAGTGGGGTCTGGGTTCGATTGCCGAGCACGGCAAACGTTCAGTGGTAAGAAGCGGCTATTTAAACCCATAGTGCGTTGCGTCAAAACATCGGAAATGGGGGGGGGGGGGGGAGACAAAGGCAGCCGGGCACGGTGACTCATGAACACACAACCCCCCTACCCGCCCCTCTCGCCCCAGCTACGAGCGTGAAAGCGGCGCATCTTTATCTTTGTTTCCAAGGCGCAGCGGAACCCAAATTAAATAGACGGACACAGACGACGCTCACGGGCGGGGTGGGGGGGGGGGGCACCAGCTCCGGCTACTCGGGGGTCGATGCGCAGTTGGCTTCTCGCGCAGTAAAGCGTGAGATTTATCTCGTGGCATGAACTCCACCCGCCCATATCCCTCCACCTCCTCCTCCACTATCTCTCATCTCCTCGCAAGAGTTACGAGCGCAGAGCGCGGCGCTGGTGACGGGCGCCTTCTGGGCTCGCAAGGACGGAACGGCATCGATGATAATAATACAAATAAAACCGTGTCGGAGCGGGACACTCGCACGCCTCGAGAATCGGAGCGAGCGTGTGGAGGCGCCACGCTTCGTTGTTGTTGTTGTGTGTGGACGGGGCAAGGGGGGTGTGGGCTTTCCCACCACGCATTGCGTGGCCGTGAGGGATATCTTGGCGAGGCTTCATCACGGCACCGCTGAGCGTTCGAGATTCGGCTGCCTGTGACTTGAAGTCTATTTTGAGAACTCGGGAGACCAGGATTGCCTCGTGTGGAAGAGTGACCTGGGGAATTAGTCTGCCGGAAGGGAGGAGGAGGTGGGGGAGGATGATTGTGATGTATAATCCCACTTGAGCGAAGCGCAGGTAATTTTCGATTTAAACCAACTTCTAGAATGTGGTGAGTTGATGGTCACAGCTTCGTCACCGATGACCGCACAGACAACAAAAAAGCCATGAATTCAATTGGGATTTGTCAGTAATTTTCCCCAAAAAATGAACTGCTCTGAGAATTAGAAAAATAACACGTTTCTCTGCCACACACTATTGCTACAACCTTTCTTGTATCAAAGTGTGTGGAGGTGGGGGGGGTGGTGTGCCCCTAGTGGTTGGTGAACGTGTAAAGGCAGAGCTTTGGTGGGAACGAAGGCGATGGATATTAAACATCTTTTGCGCCGTGCTAATGGATGGAGATTGAAACGGCGTGTGCAGTTAGGGCCTCGGCTAGAATTTGCATCTCAGCTATGGTCTGGGGTAGGGTTCAGCCGTTCGGGTCTGGTATATGATCTGGGATACGGTTTGGGTTAAGGTTAGGGTCTGCGGTGGGTTTAGCGATGCGGGTGTGGATCTGGGCTGGATTAGGTTTTGGATGAGAATTAAGTTAGTTCAGAGCACAAAGATAATGCGAGAGTGCTGAGTTACGGTGAGACCGGAGGTTATGGTTCCTTTTGAAGCTGGGTTATGCTCTAGGTAAGGGCTATGCTTCGAGTTCGTCTTTCCCCAGTTCAAAGTTATGAAGTGGATTATTGTCCAGGTTAGGGTTGATTGGATCTGGGAGATATTTCAAGTCTGTGGATCAGTATTTGGGATGGGGTTGTGGTTTCGGTGACAGTTTGCGTGAGGATTTGTGATCGGTTTATTGCAGGTCTGGGTTCGAAGTGGGTTTAGGGGCACGATTGAGCGCCGTGTGGTGAGCAAATGCCACACGGGGGCGCTCACAGATACCCCTGAGCGCGAGGACTCCCAAATGTGCTGCAAGAGTCACGCTGGCCGGAGGCGCTGATTGTGTGGCGATGAAGAGTGGAGGAGCCGCGCGTTCCGCGATTTAACGAGCGGAGGCTGCTGGCGCTAATTAACGGTTGGAGGAGCACTGACAATGATTTTTAAGCTGCCTCGAGCTAAGCCATCGCTCAAGACTTACAGCATGGGGTCAGACTGGCAAGGGATCTGATGGGTGGAGATTCAGATTTCTTGTAATTATAACGATCTGCCATATGTATCTGTGTACAGAATATGCGTGCGGGTAATTGCAATAAATGTCACAATACAATTGGATTGATAATGTAAACAACAAAATTTACTGCATTGCAACACGCTGGGAAAATAATGAGGGCTCGGGGAAGTGTGAGCACTAAAGAGGGACTTGGCAGAGATGAGGGACTTAAGATGATACGGTATAGTTTCGTGTGTATGTATGTTGAACTTCTTTTGCACCGTACTTAGCCAACCGCGCTGATCGGATGTGCAAATGGGTTCCAGGGTGGAGGTTGGCGTGCATTAACATTAGGTTTTATTTTTTTACATTCGATGCACAACACCCGCCAAATTGAGACAACCTTACCAACGTCCAAATATGTAGTGGAAGTCACCTGGCAACGCAATAAATCCTCCTCATTCAGACTTCATTATTTGTTCACACCGATGAACGTTGCAGCCACTGTTGGCTCTGCAGGGGTCGTGTGAATCCATTACAGTACACGCATCCACCACCCCCGCCCCTCGCCCCCCCCCCGTTATCAATCCACTGCTGGATGACGGCCTGCCCGTGCCATGTCAGTCAAGGGAGTTGTTTGACCATACTTCACCACGCCGGTCAGTGCGGGCCGATGAAGGTGTGGAGCGTAGACGTAGGCGCACAGCGCACACAGGAGTGCAAGTTGCTGCAATCGATTGCGCCGCACTGCTGCCCACAACGTCGGCCAGCAGGAGCCTATAGCACCTGTTTTTTTATGCGTGGCGGTCGCCCATTCCAAGCGCTATCCAGGCTTAACCCAATTGGTGTACTGTAGGTAATTATCAAATGATGGTCACGCAAAATCAGAGTGAATTTTACTTTGGTAATTGCATGCCTGCAGTGATGACCCCCGAGTGAGAATTTTGGTAAATGCCCGGTTTTGTTTTTGAAGTCCGTAATGTCGATCAGCACAGAAGCCGGTTAGAATTGATGCACAAACCTCATATGCGGCGTCATAAGCACCGTTTAATATGTGAACAGGGGTGCCGCTGTGGTGAGACATTTACTCGGTCGCCTGGTATGCAGGAGGTCGTGGTTTCGATCCCGACCCTGATGCCTGTATATTTGAAGCTTGCATGTTCTCCCCGTGGTCGCATGAATTTTTATCCGGGTCCTCCGGTTTTTCCCTCCACATTTAGAAACACGCGTTTAGAGTATTTCGTTGCTGTAGATTTCCACGTGATGAGCCACTTCGTTGAGCTCTCATTTGTGGCCAGGTCGCTTCTGGAAAAGAGTTGTATAGCTCAGTGGGCCTTGCCTGGCAACATTTTATTTTAGTTTAATAGTTTAGACCAGTGATTGTTAACATTTACTGCAGCCTTGCATCCCCTTGATTCTCAATCGTAACAAAAAAAAAACATCATCTTGATTTGAAGCTTTCGTGACTGCAGGAATCCATGCTCTTTGGTTCTTTCGGTAAAGTCACGTAGAGTATAAAAAAAACATTCTTTTCTACGTGACTTTACCGAAAGAACCAAAGAGTATAAAAAACATGTTAATAAATACATAGAGGGTTTGATTAAACAAGTAGTTGTACTTATTTGCCCGTGCTTAATTTGTGTTTCGATGACTTACCTTCTAAAAAAGATCTGGCCACTCCTCGCACCGCCAGAAAGGGCATCTTGCACCCCCAGCGGGTACGTACACCCCAAGTTAAGAACCGCCGATTTAGACAATACTGTGGAGATGATTTCTTCCGAATTTTATTACCGGTCACTTTGGACCAATATCACGTGGGATGAAGCCGGAATCCTAGACAGGACACGCTGGGGACTAAACTGCAGGGCGGATGTGTAAACAGGACGGATACGCAAAGATCTATGTAAATTTACCGTTACGCCAAAGTGCGCATATAGGTTACCATAAATACTACACAAAACCGTTTTAAACACTGCAGAATGCTTTTACCGCACTTCAGAAGTAAGCCAATGCACGTGATATAAAGAACACATGACTGTGTGTGAAAAGGTCAGATTTGTGAACACCCGCACAAGACGAGAGTTTAACCCAGCGACGTCCATCTCCAGGGTGTACGGCAAATCGAGGGCGACCGCCCCAGGCCCCGTGCTTTGGGGGGCCCCCCCACGCTTCACCCCGGTGTCAGATGCAATGCTTCCGGTTTGATCTGAAGGCGTCGGGGGAGACCCACACGGTGGGAATTACTCCGGGCCCCCCACCCCCATGAACGGCTCTGGTTGCTCTGTACAGAAATACCACATTCAGTGTGGGAGGGGGGGGGGATAATGGACACGCGACGTTATACCGCATCTGGTGTCAACCCCGCTTGGCGCTGATGGCTGTGGCGGCGGTGATGGCGGTACGACGTGGACATCGTCGTTGTGGCTTTAAGGCAGTAGTGGTTGTTAAACGGTAAACGCACTGCCCCCCGCCTTTTAACTGCCCTCTACGTGGGGCAATAAACCCAGACGGGAGCCCCCACTCAATAAACGCGATGCATTGTGTAAACTGCTGGCATTGTCTGCAGGCCCCCCCCCCCCCCCATGTATGTATTTATTGGAGGGGCGACTTAATTTGTTCTTGATGTAGTGTGCCACCAGTAGGCACTTCAATGCGTTTTTTCAACGGTGCCCTCTCTTGGTCCCTGCGTCAACACAAATCTGTCGTGGGTCTCTATGTAAATCTATAGGTTTCTATTTATCCAGAAAAGCCACTCTGAGTTGTATAACTCTTTTTCAAGAGGGTCCTGCATTGGGTTTTTATTTTAAGATGTTTTAAGCCAATTGGTGAGGAGCGTTTTATTATACAAGTGGGAGGAAACCCATTCGAGCGAGGGGGCAATACTCTATCCCTGTACAGATGGAAACAGATGGCGATTAGTCCACTTGCTGGACTGCCTTCTCCTGGCAGAGCCAGAGTACGGGCACCTTCTGGACGCCCATGGGAAGGGAGTTTCACAACATTTGTGTGTGCGGTGATCCATCAACCCTGGCTACTGCCTGCGCTGTGTTGGATCACGGGCCATGTGCATAGCCACCATCACCGACCGGGCTTTAATCCCGTGGTGGCTGAAACCCAGATTCAAATCCAGGATCTCAGTGGTTCCAGCTCGGTGCTCTGATGCCTGCACCACCTGGCAACCTCGTGGTTTGAACTCTTTGACTGTGCCGTCACAACCGCAATCTGAACGTGTTTTGTGGAAATCCTTTTTTTATTATTATTATCATAATAAAAACAAAACTAATGTGCGGATTAATTTGATAGTTTTGTGGCACATTATTGGTACAGCACAAGCCTCTTAATGTTTCCTGGCAATGTGCAGCTTCCACGGTGTTGACGAGAGAAATTGCATTATTTAGTGGCATTCGGAGAAATAATTTAAATATTGTTGGTGCAGATCCTCTCCGAGAAGCCATCGATTGCGTCGTCTCTCCGAGGACCTCTGCTCCAATACACAACCCCTCTCGCGCCTTCCCTGTTGCCCCAGCTGCTACGAAATTTACGCGACACCCGCGCTCTCATCCCAATCAATGCCCACGCTGCTGCTGTCGCTATTGCAGAGTGGCGATGCTAGGCCTAAGCAAACCGCACAAAAGCTTAGGGCTCCAAGCAGATCAAGAAAAACATGGGATGCACCAAAATATTAGCTCGAAATCCAAATAAACACAAAAATCCAATTAAATAATAAGCGTTATTCATCTTTCTCATCTCAATCGTTTCATCTGACTCCATCTTGCCCGCGTTTCTCTAATTTTACTACCTTATCTGTATCCATTTTTACGCGTCTCGCTGCATCTCCACTTCATCTTGCACTCTTGTTGACATCGCTCCTCTCATGAGGAGTTTCTAAATTGCAGGTGGCAGTGACCCCAATGGCCCAGTGGCCCAAAAAATATTCCCTCTTTAGGGCCTCCCAATGGATCAGCACCACCATCATTACCGTGCTGTTGTTTGTGTCCCTTCCTCCCTTCCTCCCTTCCTCCCTCCCGCGTTTCCCCCGGCGCAGGCGAGAGCTACGTGTGCGCCACCAACGAGGCGTTCCGCCGGCTCGACTACACCAAGAACGTCAATCCCAATTGGTCGGTCAACGTCAAGGCGGTCGTGGGCATCGGCTCGAGCAGCTCCATCGGCTCGGGCCTCTCGTCCCTCTCGGGCGGCATCGGAGGCATCGGTGGCATCGGCGGCATGGGGGCAGGCGGCGTCGGCGGCGTCGGCGCCGCCTCCGCCGGGCTGGGCGCCGGCGCGGCCACGGCGGCCCTGCTGGCGCCGATCGGGCGGGCGCCCTCCTCGCTGGCGAGCGGGGCGCACACGCCGGAGACGCGCGAGGCGAAGGAGTTCATCCGGCCCAAGCTGGTGACCGTGATCCGCGCTGGCGTGCGGCCCCGCAAGGCGGTGCGCGTGCTGCTCAACAAGAAGACGGCGCACTCGTTCGAGCAGGTGCTCGCCGACATCACCGACGCCGTCAAGCTGGACACGGGCGCCGTCAAGCGCCTCTACACGCTGGACGGCAAGCAGGTGAGCGCACGTGCGGGAGAGCGGGTGAGCAGGTGAGCAAGCGGACGAGCGTGCGGGTGAGCAGGTGAGGGCGCACGCAGTTGTGCGGGCGGGCACGCGACGGAGACGGCCGAGCTTTCGCCCAGGCTGCTGGATAAAGGAGCGGCCCCTGCGAGTGATCGCTCGCTCACTCGCCGCCTATAGCCGAGGTCCTTTTGCCAGTAACGACACCTTTTGTGCGTTTAGTTTGTTGTCCTTCCCCCGCTCCTCCGACTTTAGTATGGTTGGCTACGTACGGTGCAATAGAAGTTCTACGTACGTACGTGCGGCACGAGACAGCCATTGCAGGGCTCCTGGGTAGAGATAGATTTGCGGCCACTGCAATTGCTTTCCTTCGCCCACCGTTGTTGGAAGGGCCTCCGCTTTGAGGGTGTTCTAGAGAGGTTTCCTTGTTTCAGTCCCCAACCTTATCTCGATTGTCGTGAGACTGTCTTTGATTTGATTTTGAATCGATGAACCGGTGGCGTCGTTACGAACCTTAACCGGAGCAGGAAAAGGCTTTGGCACTGCGGCACAAATGCACGGCGAATCGTGCATGCGATCGCAACGCAGCTCACGCGTGCGTGGTTGTGACCCAGTAAAGCGGGTGCGCTCATTCGTGGGCCGTTTCCGAGTGGTAGGCTTCATGTGGCCATGGGCTGTGTGAGATGAAAAAAAGTATTGGGCTGCATGAAATTAAATTGTGGGCCATATGATACGAAGTCACGGGGCCATGTGAAATTATTCACGACCTTCATGAAATGAAAGTCTCCAGCCACGTGAAGTTAATTTGCGGGGCCGAGTACGACTCACGGTGGGGGGGGGGGGGGGGGTGGGTTCCCACTCCCTGCGACAAAGCCGCGTCTCGTTAATGACCACGGAGTTTGTGAACCCCTTCCCCGTTCCGAAACGTCTGCAAGCTGCAGGGTGGGTGTCCCTTTCACCGCTGAATCTCGGAACGCGCAAGCGGCTCAGCTTTAATTTCATTTCGAGAGGCATAGCGTCATTGTTTTTAAAGATGCTGTAATCACCGCAGATAACTGTAGCGACACGACCATGCTCCATGATAGCTGGCACCAAACCGTGTCACACGCCCTCCCTCCCGCATGGCCGTGTGGGAGCCCCGGTATGCCTTCTGACCTGAATACATACCGATTCAGTTCTGGTTCCGTTCCGTTACACGTACGTCATCGGAATGGGAAAGGATTAAAAAGCGTTTGATGAACACCGATTGGTCGGCAGAGCCGCGCGACCTGGGGTAGTCGCGCGACCTCCGTCTCGCGAGCCGACGTGCCCGCCGATGTGCCTGTGTGCATTGGCGACCCCTGGCCGTAGCCGCGTGCTCTGCACGCCGTCCAGGAAGTCCGGACCGCGCGGGCCGTGTTCGACAGATGGCAGCTCCATTAGGCGAGCTCCGTTGTGCATCCCTAATGATGTCATCCCGTTGGCTTCCCGTCGGCCCCCGATGCCTTGCTCCACCGTCGCGGCATCATTTATCGTGGCATTCGGCGAGACGTAAGGAGGTTGTTTTAATCTTTTTTTGTTAATGCACTGCGGCGCTGCCGTGCAGCGGTCGCTGGCAAAGTGAAATGGAGACCCGGATTGACATTTTTAGACTCGAGGTTTTTGTGGAATTCAGCAGTCTTGTGGTTTGATTCCTCGGTGTGGAAGTGCACGGTTTTTGCAAAATACGTAATTTTTTGTCATTGTGTGTACGACGTCCACTAAAATGCGTCACTCTAGAATTTCGATATAAATCTTTTTTTGAAGAGGAACATTTTAACAATTTCTAGTTGTTTTGTGGACTGTATTCCTAAAAGCTAAGCTTTCTCGTGAAAGGCGGTGGATAAAGGTGCAGTGCCGCAACTGTGACCAGCAGGGTGGATTTGCCCAAGGGCTGGAAAGAGAATCTCCCATTTAAAATTGTTCGGGAATTTCCATTAAAAAAAAAACCCTACAGAACGCATTGAGTGTATATTTTCACAAAACGGCCTACATTGTGAAGGTTTTCATATTGCGCAATCCAGCCGGACTGGCCACCGAGCTACGCATGCCATTAGTTGCACCCTACTGGGAGGACGAATGCCCACCTCCAGGCCGGTGCTTGTGGACATCCTGTGCCGGGACAGGGACAGCTGCCATCCGGGGGTCCTCTTTGCATCGACCGCAGCAAGGCATTGGGATGGTTCAAATGGGATAGTGATTGCAAGTCGCCTTTGAGTGTCCAGGGCGTTTTGGCAAGCGCCCTGGACGCTCGAAGGGCGGTGCTCATCGCGCTGAAGGAAGGGAAATGGCGAACAGGTAAACGTTTGCGTCCGTAAGCCTCGGAAGCATCATGGCTGCCCGCCTTGTCCTTCCCGCTAATAGATCTTAATTGCGATTCTCCGGGTTTAACAGCCATAACGATTCCCCATCTCTCTCCCATTCTCTCGGTTGCATCCTCGCTCTCCCTCCCTCCCTCTCCCTCCCCTCTCTCTCTCCACCTCTGCTGGGCTCACCGCTTCCCTGCCTGTCAGGCTTGCCGTACGTTGTGCACGTGTCCTCACACGACCCTGCTCGCTGGCGCGCTCTCGCTCGCTCGCTCGCGTTCACATTTAGAGCGTCGCCGACAGTGGAGGGTGGCGCCTGGGCGCGCTCCGCTGAGCTCTCCGCTGTCCGCGCGATGCCCGGTGAGGGAGTCTCACTGGGGGCACGGGAATGCAGAGGAGAGAGGCGGGCAGCCGAGGTCACCGCGTGAGAGCATCCCGCCGCTGACCTTCATTTATGGCCAGACTGACGTGTGAATTATTGAATTATTATTGTGATCTGGAGCTTCACGGTGTTACTATAAGGAAACTTATAATGAGATTGTTACAGTCGGTGCCCGTTTGATTAATTAAGACCAAATGATTACGTTTGTGCAGGTCAGACTTGCGACGCCAGCCCACTGTGAATGCGACCCGCTTGCTGCTCCATGTGTAGGACCCATTGCCGTGTCTATGCGTGCCGTGTGTATTTAATGATTTGTATATGCACAATGGCCGAGCGGTGGCACAGTGGTTAACGTATTGCACCGCCAACCCGACAATCTGAGTTTGAGTCCTGGCCACGGCGGATATCAGTGGCATGTGATATCTGAACATCCTGATATCTGACACCCTGAACGCCCCCTGTTCTTCGCCAACCAGCACCGACCAGCTTGGTCAGGTGTGGTCAAATAACCCCCGTGGCTCGTACGCCTCGATGAGGCTTTCATCCAGCAGTGGATTGACAAAGTGCTTGCGTTATTAAATAAAATTATTATTTATGTACATTAGTCTAGATGTGTACGGTCGACATGGAAAACAATGGACAATCGCTTGCACCCACTTCACATTGTTCAAGCAGCCGCTACACGCAGGGACATCTCCCCATTTTGCAGGGAGAATTCCATGCTAAACTATGTTACTATTTTTTTTTATTTTACCAGGTAAGGCCCACCGAGCTGTGGCCACCACAAATGATCAACGAAGTGGCTTTTCACGTGGACATTTATAGCAGCCAAATACTCTAAGCGCGCGTTGATTCTAAATAATGAAGAGGGGGGAAAAACCGGAGGACCCGGAGAAAAATCCATGCGACCACGGAGAGAAAGACACGCAAACTCAAAATATACAGACCGTCATGGTCGGGATGGAACCCACGACCTCCTTTAAGCCAGGCGAGGCAGTTAACATCTCGCCACCGTGGTTCCCCAACGATCCCATCACAAACAAATAACTCTGATCAATGTAATTAACATTCTTATTGGAGTTGGGAGGTGGGCTCAGATGGTCTGTGTTGGTGTGAGTGTGGACGGAGAATAATGACGTCATCCCCTTATGAGTTCTCCCTTCACCGACACGGAGAGCGTCGTGAGCAGCCGTGCTTCTGCGATGACTTGATGAATAAAACATGAACTAGGCGCTGGCTGCGTAGCTGGCACGTGGACCGGGCCCTATCTACCTCTCTCCGCCGTTGCCTCTCCCGCAATATCGCTCGCTGCGCTAGCTGCGCACGACGGCTTTATCGGGTAGATGGCCACAGCCACGGTCGCGTGAAAAACGTCAAAATGATTCCAAGCGAACGCAATTGCCCAGACCGTGCTCGTCGCAAACATCGCAATGAGCCAAACGAACGCGACAGCCAAGGCGTTGAAGGAATGATTGTTTGGGGTGGGGTGGTGGGGGGAGCGGAAGGATGGTGGCGGGCGGGGGAATACAACGTCGTGCCTGGCGCTGCTACACAATTTGAATGCTGGGGACCATCTCGGATCGTGATGGTCGGAGGAGGGTGTGGTGGGGGGGATGTGGCATGCGGGCCGTTGTGCGCTGCGTGAACGTGAGCCGCATGACCTCATCCCTGCGCCGCCACCGACGCCGCGCCCAACGCTCGGAAGAGCGCGCGGCGAAAATTGAAAACCGCTTTTTATTGTGGCTTTTCGCTCGTCCCCTTGGAGGCCGCTCGTAACGACACCCCTCGCCAACCCCCTAACAGCCATCCCCTCCACCCCCAATCTCCCCCCCCCCACCCGCGCCCAACACCACCCCCCACCCCCACTCCGCCGAGACGAAATGTGTGGCTGCGCTAATGAACAGACATCTTTCTTTTTTTACCATCATTCCTATAAAAGCGAAATCCAAAGAATTGCGCTCGTTCGCGTACGGGTTACTGCGAGCATGTGCAGAATTTGTATTTTTGTTTTTATACACACAGTCGTGCCGGGCACGTAAAAATATAATTGGACTTGTCGACAGCGAGGTCAGCGGGCGAGAGTGTGGGCACATTGTGAGGACGTTTGGGGAGGGGGGGCCGAGGGTAGGAGGTGTGGGCGAGGATTTGTGCCGTGCTGTCTTATATCCGTAAATTTTGTAAAAAAATAAATCTTCAAATTGGATTCTTTAAATCGGATGATGGTTACTGCCATGATGTCACGCTTCCTTATCCGCCACACACGGAAACACGTGCCAGCAAAAAAAACCTTTTTGGATTGTTTTGGCTTTGGGTATCTCCCCTTTTTAATCAGCATGGGTAGCTTTTAACTGTTGTGCCTCACTGAGCGAGTCAAGATAAGGCTTTTACATGTCCCGTGGTGGTGTTGGTGCTCAAGGGAGTGTGATGCGGCTCGACAGGCCATAATAATTGCTTGTTGACTTCTGTAGTGGATGGACTCGGTGGGGGGGGGTCTCCTTTACACGGTTTGTGGCGGCAGTTTGGCAAAAAACTTGAGTTCGCTTGTGTGTTTGTTCCTCATTTGGTGAACCCGCATCCTCCGTGGATTTTTTTGTGTTCTCCGCTAACGCATTCTAGCGTCGAGACCTCACAAAAGGCGCGCTCATTAACATTTGCCTCGCTGCAAAACGGCGGCATTGTGGCGGTTGAATTTTATATCGAGCCGTTGAGTCGAGCACAAAACAACACTGTGCTTCGAGTTGTACCGAAAAAACAACTGGCGATTTATTTTGCCAACCATTGCAGCGCTCATTTAACCCTTACCCGGCTCACACGCGCGTTGGCTGTGAGGGCTGTTGGGGTTAATCGGTGCCTCCTACCTGCTGTGATGTACGGTTCATTCACGAGACAAAAATGTAACAATGAGTGAATGTAACAAAGAGTGAAGAGTTTTATTTTATCTACGTGACTTTACCGAATAAAACCAAAGAGTATGAATCCTTGCAGTCACGAAAGCTAAAAATCTAGAAGTGAAGAGTGGCACAAAGAAGCGTGGGATGACACGTGCTTGGAACTGCATTCGGAGACTGAGAGTGGGACATGGATTACAGAACGCACGCGGGTAAATTACACCACTCGGAGCTGTTTTGAAAAATAATTGTCCTTTGGGTCAGACACTTGACTATGAGGCCCGATGATCGGGAATGGTTGCAGAGTGGCAGCCAGGGAATGGAACGTGCCCAAGAGGCTGTCAGCTCCGTGGCGAGCAGGTACGCGGTGGAGATGGCAACGGCGTGTGGAGGCCTTTATCCAGCAGTGGCTAGGTCATGGCCCACGATGAGTGTTGGGAATGCCCGATGCTGTTGTCCCCCGCAGGGACGTGCGGTCAGGGGGAGGCAGGGGAGGCAGAGCCTCACCTACCATACTCCAATGAAAATAGCTGTCACGAAAAGTAAAACAAAAAGAATAAAATAAAATGGCTATTAAGATTTTTCCACTGATCTGTGTTATAAATGTCATTTCTGTACGATTCCAATAATTTTCATCGTCAAAAATCGCCAAATTTGCGGAGCTCTGCTGCAAATACAGGAAGAGACGAGAGGTGAGGCAGCGACGAGCTCAGCCTCCCCTCTGATTGCGCAACCCCTCAATAACTGGATGGAGCACGGGCAATAAGCGCGTGCCTGTTACTATCTCAGTGTCACCAATGTAATGTTTGTAGACCCTTTCATTTCATGCCCTCGCCTTCTATACTCCAGGTAACTTATTTCACGTACGTGTATAAAAATATTTAGGCTCGCTGGTCTCGTCGTGAAACTGCAATGAAAAAGCACAAGGGGAGGCAGCTATCACATCTGCCTCACTGAGGTGGACGTGTCTAACACGCCTCCCTCAGTGAGACCACGCCCCCCTCAGTGAGACCACGCCCCCTCCGTGAGGCCACGCCCCCCTCAGTGTGTGTATCTGGCTCTGACACGAGCCAGTGCCTCCCCAGCCATTGACCTCACCGCACGTCACTGGTCCCCCGCCATATCGACCGTCAACACCGCTGCCGGGGAAAAGCATTTTATTTTCTAGATGCTCGCCAAAACCCTTAATCCACGTGGATTATCACGCCGTTTTAGAGCAGCTTAGCTCGTAGTGCGCTTCGTATTCGCCGCGTGGATTCAAAAAGTGACCGCAACGTCAGAAAGTTGTAGCGGAAGTGGAATAATTAATGGGAGAATTATAATCATTTTATATATAAAAATACACACACACGTGGACAATGAAGCGTTTCACATTTGCATGCAAATTGCCCTGAAATATAGCCCGTGTCACCGAATGTTATTAGAGAGGCGCCAAAAAATAGCGGCTGTTCACAAAATGCCCCTTTTTTTCGCTCGTGGCGCTGGCGGTAACGGGGGTATAATTAGCGAGCTCATAGTCGTGCCGCCTCGGAGGCATCTCGTGGCAGCCGTCTTGTGTCGGAGCCAGACAATGGTGATGCTGGCCCATTCCGGGGGAGCCCTGAGCAGAACATATTTTTGAAGGCCCCCCCCCACCACCGCCTTTCAATTTATAAAAGCCTAGTGAGGTGACAGAAGAGATCAGGAAGAGAGATCTATAGACAATGTGAGTTGAGTTGAGGGAAACGTGGACAAAAGA
The DNA here is from genome assembly GCF_048934315.1 of Petromyzon marinus. Classification (NCBI taxonomy): domain Eukaryota; kingdom Metazoa; phylum Chordata; class Hyperoartia; order Petromyzontiformes; family Petromyzontidae; genus Petromyzon; species Petromyzon marinus. The sequence continues at coordinate 4,822,553 of NC_133684.1, forward strand.
TAAGAGGGCAAAGCCGTCCCTGGGGTACAGGGCGAATCGAGGGCGACGGCCCCAGGTCCCGCGCTTTGGGTGGGTGGGTTGCCCGTGTTTCGGTATCGCGGCGTCAGATGCAATGCTCCCGATTTTAGTTTGAAGGTGTCAGGGGGCCGGCGTGGGGGGTTGCCCACACCGAGTGAGTTGCCTCGGGGCCCCACGCACCCTTCTATAGACGGCGCTGGGCATTGGTGTAGCGAGATGCGAAAAAAGAGATTGCAGACAACACAGGGGTGAGATCGATTAAATGGCATTTGTGTGTTCATGTGGTCGCTTTTTATTTGAGCTATAATTTGATGCACCCATGTGTTTTTTCATCAATCCATGGCCCCTTGAGCTACCTGGGGCCCCACCCTTTTGCTTGGTTTGCTTAACGTGACCCTTGGACCCCACCCCCTGGCCCCCTCCCACTGTCCTCCTCTCATCCCTCCTGCAATGTGGCCACATATTTTCCTGGCGGCGGATGGGAGAATCACGGTGAACGCGGTGCCGAGCGTTGACACGGCAGCGTTAGTTGCACCTGGCTCCCCCGTGGCTCTGGGCGGCCCCACTGGGGTGGGCTCACTTCTTTACGATACTGCGGTCGTCATTCTAAACGTGGCGGTCCACTGAGCAATATAGTTTTGTTTTCAGAAGCGATCTGGCCACAAGTGATTGCTCAACGAAGTGACTTATCACATAGCAGCCGAATATTGTAAACGCATGTTGATTATAAATGCGGGGAGGAAAAATCGGAGGACCCTGAGAAAAATTCATGCGACCACGGGGAGAACATACAAACTCCAAATATACAGGCCGTCGGGGTAAAAAAAAAGAACCCATGACCTCCTGTATATCAGGCGAGGGAGTTAACATCTCGCGACCACGGCACCCCAAGTATATTTCAATGACCACCACCTTCACCAACCCAAAATAACCAGCACGGTGAAGTATGGTCATATAACCCCCATAATCGACGCGGCATTAGGAAGCCATCGTCTAGCAGTGGATTGCGAAGATGGCTGTACGTTTAAAGTGTGCAAAATAATGGGATGTGACGTCTTACGGTAGTGACTCTCTGACCTCAGTGGCATGAGCAAGGAATTTTAGGGCTGTAGCTTTACCTTCACGTTTTCCACGAGAGTGGTACATGATGATGATGATGATAATAATTCTCCCGGCTTCAGATCGTTGTGAAACATTTAGTAAGAGAAACCTAAAATTCCACGGACTACCTGGCATCACGTGTAATCATTATGGACTCTTATTCAAACTGCTTTTAATATTCACAGAGGGGGGGTGGTGGAGAGGGATGGCTGGGAATGAAATCGTGAAGCTGGGGTGAAACGTGGGGTCTTGACCAGGGCAAGAGAAATTGATCGCTCTGCCTCGAATGCGGGGAAAGGAAGCGGATGATGAATGATTCCGCGCTTCTCCCTAAAAGCGCCTGAGCACGCCGTGGTCATTTTTTTTATCTTGTATCTGATGCCACCTTGCTCATTGCGAAATAAACCCCAAGTCTTCAATGATTGCGATGGTGTCAGGTACAGGAACTTTGGTGAATAAGGAAACTACGTCAAAACTGACAAGCAGGTCGTCTGGGGACAGGGAAATACCCTTGATTGACGATACCAGGCGAGTAGAATTTTGTACCGCAGAGGTGGTTTTTCCAGTGAAAGGCCGAAGGATTTCAGACAGAAAACGAGCCAGTTTGTAGGTGGGGGAGTTGATAGTAGAGACGATGGGACAAAGGGGTGTATCTACTTTATGTATTTTTGGTAAGCCGTATAATCTTGGTGGCCTGACATGTCTCGGACCGTATCTGTAAACACAAAGCAGACCTAAAACACGGTAGGACCAACACCTCGGCCGTGGCAGATCACTGTTATAATTCAGTAGGCTCACATGACATTGACTTCTCCAAGACAGAGGTTCTCTGCAAGACATCTGGCTACCATGAGAGATTCGTTCATGAGGCTATCCACATATACAAACACAGAGACAATTTCAACCGAGAAGATGGATCCTGGCTTAGCAATCATTGGAAGGATTTGATAAACCATTTCGGATCTTAATTGATTGTTCACGCTTACGGTGGCTTTCAGACCGCAAACATTATTTTCGTTTCCCCCCTCCTCTTTTCCGAACATAGATGGACTCGTCCATCTGAATAACTGCCAAATCGCTCTCCGTGGTGCTAACGTTAAAAAAACGCTACTTTTTCAAATTTTCTTGCTGTGGTTTTCACACCTGATGATGATTGCTTGTGTTGCAGTCGAAACGTCGTGAGAATTTTATTGTTTTATATTTTTATTATTTTGTTTCCCTTCTACGTGACTTTACCGAAAGAACCAATAACATGAATCCCTGCAGTCACGAAAGCTTTAAATCAAAAATAGATTCATTAATAATATGGTTTTCCCCCTTTTATATATATTTGTTTCAATTTATTAATTGCAGCGTGGGCATTGGAAGAAGAGGTCTTGTCCATCGTGAATGCAGCGCCGCATGACCTGGGATGAATGCCTCTTTAGTGCATGCGGGGTGGAAAAATGGGATCGTTTTTTCTTTCTCCGAGGAAAGCCTCCGTTGAGTCTCACGGCTCTCTTGCAGGAGGGTCCTGCCGAGCGTTTGTAGTCGGGAGCAATGATTGATATGTGTGTTCCAGGATAGTCTAATGTGCAAGAGTGACCTGGGGGAATTTAGTCTGCCAGTAGAGGGCGCTGATCGCTTTGCTTCATTCCGATTTGGACCATGACGCCGACACACAATGGCCTACTCTTGCCAATGACATCACGGAATTTTGAACCCTGAAGAGGGATGGCGCGTCGTGTTTTTTTTTTTTTCCGGTCAATGCACCCGCGATAATAACCAGGGTGGCCACTGCATTGGAACCGTGAAGCTCTGGAAAAATCCAGCGAACGCGCTAACCGCTGGGCGATGTCGCCGCCGTGATCACTGTTGCGGTCAATGGGCCCTGAAGCTGTTTGTGTTGGAGCATCTATTGATTTCTGGTGAGCGGGTACACGGTACGCTGGATTGTCTGGTAAAGAAAGGCCACCCGTGAATGCCTGCGTTTGTCCGCGGTGAAAAATAACTGGGTGAACGTGATGTGAATTTACACGGCCCTCTCTCGAAACCCGCTGTCAACCTGCACCCGGTGGGAAGGTCGCTCCCTCTCTGCTGCTGCTGCTGCTGCCCCTGCAGTCTGGAACCGCCGCGCCGGTAAATCTGGGAATCGACGTCGCATGACGCTCCGGCCGCGGCCGCTCTGGCCCCCACCGTGATTTACGGGGGAGCCCCGCGGGCGAGGGAGCGGCGGCGGCGGTGGCTGCTGCGGGATGGGCACCTGCGTCGCCACCACTCGATTCGGCGCTCCCCTCCCCCCCCAATCGCCCCCCCCTCCCCCTCAATCTCCCCCTCCCCCACTGCCCTTTCTCCATCTGCCGGGGTCACAGCTGATCCCACCGCCATGGGAATGACAAACTCCAAACCCGCAATGCAGAAGGTGGCGTAAATGTTTGATAAAATAAATTTTATTGTGTTATTTTATCTTATCAATTTATTATTTTATTCTCATTCTACGTGACTTTACCGAAAGAACCCAAGAAGATGTGCGTCTGCTGTTACCGTTCATGTTTCAAGACGTGGTTTGCCAGTGAGGTGCAACGTTTGCCGTGCGTTGTTTACCCGGTCGATTGATCCGAGAATCAATTTTGTCAAATTTGGACCGTGACGTCGGCACACATGGCCTGCTCTTTTTGTTTTTCGAGTGAAGTCAAAGGGGCTCTTTTCTGTCCGCTGTGGTGCACACGGTGCGTATGGTTTATTTAATGTTTTTGCACGGTTAATACACCTGCAGTTACAGTATTAACCAGGGTGGCCACGGGTCCCGAACCGTGAACCTCTGCAATGAACAACAAACGCGTTTCCCCCTTGGCCATTTCGGCAATGTCACCACCTTTCCGTGGGCACAACAACATTACGACTGCAGCAGTCACTCAGACATCATGAATAATAACAACGTGTTCGCCCAGAAAAATGTCACCAAGTCTCAAGACGTCTGGCCGAACATGGCAGAGTAGGCACAAATACCCACTCGGCGGGGCTTTCTCTCCAGGGCTCTCTCTCGTGGAGGCCCTTCCGCCAGCAGTGGCGTGAGCGATCAATTGCAGGGACGCACCTCTACCTGTCCATCTCTACAAATCGCGTCTACGGGGATAACGCGACGGAGGAAACCGTGACACAACCGAAGGGTTAATTCTCGGGCACAATGAAGCCGGCCCAGTCCTCGGCGCGGAGGAGGAGGAGGAGGAAGGGCGGTCATATTGCGGTTGCCAAGGCGACCGCCATAACCATGGCAACAGCAATACATCAGCACCTTCAGCCCCGGCAGAGGGAGAGAGAGGGGGGGGATGTGAGCCTTCTCGCAGCGAGGATTTGACAGAGAGAGAGCGAGCGAGCGAGAGAGGAAGCTGGGGATGGGAGCGATGTGATGAGGGAGGAAGGGAGGCGGGGCGGGGGGGAAGTGATGCTGCGAGCAGAGGAGCAAGTTGAACCGCGGCGATGGTCGCCAAGGGGATCCGGCACCCGACCGATGCCTCTCCGAGCGAAACGAAAAGCAAACACGGCTCTCAAATCACGACTTGAGGGGCAATTACAGATCCTGTAGCACCCTAATTAGTCGTAGCTGAGTAATGTCTAAATTCGTGTGTTGAGAGTACCGTGTGCGACAGTGTGTGGGGAGCGGTGGTGCAAGTTCGATTCCCGCTCGCGGCCACCGAAACCAGAGACGATTATCTGAACCGGTCCTGGGCCTCCGCCGAGCTCCACTTAGCCTCTAATGAGTACCTGGTGCGGTGTGTAGTAAACATCGCCGCTGGAGAGACGAAGGCAGCCGGGCGTGGTGCTGGCCACCCACCTCCTCGTGTGCCGTGCCGGCCTTCATAGGTGCTCGCTAACAGCACTTGCCCCAACAGTCTGTTACAGGCTACAAGGGGGGGGGGGAGGTTTCATGGTGTTGCTACCCACGTGTAATTTCTGCTTGAATCGGTGCTCACATCCAACGCTCGCCCCTGTGGTGTAGTCGGGAGAACTGTGAGAACGCCCTCTTCGCACGTATGTTTACGCTCTGCTTGTCTCTGCGTGGCTTGACGTGGTCGGCGCATTGCTCTATGAACCCGGCTACCTGAGTTTTGATTCCTGGTCACAGCTTGACATCAGTCGTGGGTGATATCAGAACCAATCCTGGGTCTTCCTTTGTTCGACTCGGCCTTAGATGACTACCTGATATGTTGCGTCACCACGGTGTTTGTGTGAGACAGACTGATGCGCAGAGGGAACGGTTGCACAGTGGGTTATTCCACTGCGCAACCGTGATCCCCCCGGTGACTTGAATTTGATTCCCAGCGACCAACCGACATCGGTGGTGAGTGAAATCCAAACCGGTCCCGAATTCTTCACTCTCCGCCAACTCTCGCTGGCCAGCGCGGTGAGGTGTACGGTCAAACAGTCCCCATGACCGACATGGCACGGGAAGACCTTCGCCAGCGGTGGATGGACAAAGGGCTGTCAGGTATTATTTTTATTATTTTGTGAATCGATGTAATTGCGTGGCGTTGGTCGGGGGGGTGGGGTGGGGGAGGTGATTGCAGCCGCCTGCGAGGGCCCTCTGCGAGGAATGGAGCGTGCCGCGAGTGGAGTAGTCGTACGAGAGTGCGTGCACGGCGCAGCCAGCTCACGACACAGGAATACAGATGACCCCTTGACGCCCGTCCCACCACCACCACCACCTCCTCCTCCCCCTCCCCTACTCGCAGCCCCTCTCCTCTCCAACGGGCCGAGCGGCATTTCTTTCTTTTAAACGGACCTGACGATCGCGCAACGAGCCAAAACCGTGCGGATTTTTCTGTGCTTTGGCCGCTTTCACGTTGCTTTGGCATCCTCCATCTCCACCACCACCCTCATCCGCCCCTCACACCTTCAACTACCCCCCCCCCCCACTTATTTTCCGATTGCTCTTGGAAATTTCCTTTGTGCTCAGCAGCCAGCTATAGTTTTTTGTTGTTATATGGGGGGGGGGGGGGGCGGGGGGGGTTGTGATTTGAGATTTTGAGTCTGGCAAAGCTCGTGAAACGCCACAGTCCGGGGTTTGCGGGGACGTACATCGTCTTAAGAGCCCTTATTAATCTTACTGCGGCGTCCAAATGCCTTCATGGCTACATTTTGACGTGCCTCCGTGCCCTTTGTGGAAGAAGAGACATCTATGTTATGAATGCCACAGCATGGATCGCGCGTGCGAGAATCTGGCATGCAAAGCATATGCCAATGACACGCTAATGTTATGGTTGGGTTAATAGACCAGACAAATCTGTACAAATGAGACAGAAGTAATGAGAACCAATACGAGTGAGTGGGTAAACAAAGAGAGGAACAGGGCAAAAATTTGCCGTGTAATGCTCCATAAATAAAAATGGGATTGCATCCGAAAAAAAATTCTTTGGCGTGTACGATTTGTGTGAATTGTTGGAATATGACCTTCCGTACTTTTGGCGTTCCAAAAGCTGACCCAAACAAGACCCACCGTGAGAAACGATACAATGAAGAAAAGAATAATGGTGACGATTCACAGAATCTTGGGAGTTGCGGAGGTGGGAGGGTGACTCAATGCATTCCAAATAAGAGGTAAAGTGTGCAGCCCTGAAGTGGCTCGCTCACTGTTGTAGGTTTACTCTCCAACACACCGGGCGTGCTGAACTACTAACTAATTTGTCACTTTTTGTTACGTGACAAACTTTACTAATTGTCGGGTAGTGGCGGGTTTAACGACACATTTATATATGTGCACGATCTAACCCAAAATTAACCTCTTTTGGATAATATTGGTCACGAAAGCCCCACGACTATGCGTTAACCTGAGAGTCTTGAAAGAGTTGGGAGCCACCCACACTTTACCCCACCACACGCAGCCTGCCGATCGACCTATTTTAGTGTCACCCATTTGTACTGCTGAGTGGACAGATGCCGTGGGGGTGGGGGGAGCTTTAAGGAACTTTCGTCATTGTTTCAACTGCCGCTCTGGGAGATCGAACCGGCGACCTCCTGGATTGCAAGTCAAGCGTGCCAGCCGTTACACCGTGGTGGCATCACAAACATTAATAATAATACGTTTGGGCAGCTTGGCTTGGAGAGGGCCCACACTGAACTCGGGGTCCATCCCTCGCAGCTGCCATCCTTCCCGCACTCCTCTCACTCCCCGACTCCCCTCCCCATATAATCCCCACGGGTCCCTGACAGCCGAGCCATGCAAAAGAAGCGGTAACGATCAGACCTGTAACATGTCACGCCCCCCCCCCACCCGCACCCCCCACCCCTCCCCTGCCCCACATACATAAAAATAAGAATCACAATGATTTAATGCCAGGGCATCTCGGAGTACTTTACATGAAGTCTCATCTGTGGGCACAAGGGGGGGGATCAGAACCTGGCCTGCAAATAGACATCAGTCTCCCGCTAGGAGGGGGGGGGGGGCAGGCAATTATTGGTGTGTATCATCCGAGCTGAGTCATTTGCTTGTAATTTTGTAAGTTGATCAATTTGGACTTCAACGCGGGCACACAATAAATCAATGAATACATTTTTCTTGGTTCTTTCTGTAAAGTCACGTAGAAGGGAAACAATAAAATAATAAAAATATGAAACAATACAATTCTCACGACGTTTCGACTGCAACACAAGCAATCATCATCAGGCGTGAAAACCACAGCAAGAAAATTTGAAAAAAGTGGCGGTTATTTTTAACGTTAGCGCCACGGAGAGCGATTTGACAGTTTGTTCAGATGGACGAGTCCATCTATGTCCAGAAAAGAGGAGGGGGGAGACGAAAATTATGGATGCGGTCTGAAATCCACCATAAGTCGAAACGTCGTGAGAATTTTATTTTTTATATTGTTATTATTTTATCGTTTCCCTTCTACGTGACTTTACCGAAAGAATCAAGAATATGAATCCCTGTAGTCACGAAAGCTTTAAATCAAAATTTAATGAATAAATTGTCACAATTTTAATTATTGGTCTTTCTTCGTCACTGTCTAATTGGTATTCCTTCTGGTTTGTTCAGCCTCATTTTTGGAGTTTTATCCACTCCGTTAGGCTTCATCGCACATCAGCATACGCTTTGCATATAATTTACATAAGCTCTAAATTATTCGCATGCACGCAGTTAGATGCACGTATCATGGGTGAAGGAATCGGTTGTAAGCGGTGCATTGCTACAAGTCACGTGTAAGTATATACTGTCAATTCCACGGAGAACTTGATAAAGCAATCGCGCTGTTACAGTTTATAAATGTTCTTATGCAGCAGGCATTTTTTCCATAAATAAGGGCCCCGTTTCATGACCGTGTCTGATCTGCGGTCGTTGTACTTGTTAGTCTTGTAATTCTGTGTCTGTGAAATCGCCATGATGCACACAACATGCACAGGGAAGCTTTGCCGAGTCTCATGACGATGTCTTTTTTTAGGCAACCAAAATATTTCTTTTGTAGAAACTTACCCGAGCTAATTCATAATTTACTTATTTTTGGGTCGGCTCATCATGTAAGTTTTTACGTCACTTTTTTTTTACAATAACCCTCCACCACCTGACAGAGCCGATCAATGCAAGTTGTCACTTGGCCAAATGTGCCTATTGATTTGGCTTTTCAGCAAACCGGAGGAATGTTGAAAAACAAGCAAAGGTTTCACAATTTTGCATGACTATTGCTTTTAGCAAGGTTGGCTACGTGCGGTGCAAAATAAGTTCTACGTAAATACAGATTATCGCCAGCATTTATTAGGAGACATTAAAGCTTAAATCTCGGGTTCACCCCAGGCTGTTCAACGTGGGTTTAAATATTTGTTTGTGAATTGCATCCTCAGATGGGTTCATATCAATCATTTGAGATGCTATTTATATAAATGCTAAAATATATTTTCTCTTTGAATCATTTCTAAGACTTCTGGATGAAGGCTTTCACATGCAGTGTTGGTAATAATAGGGGTTGTTTGACCGTACTTCATGGCACTGATTCCTGGCCGTGGCCAACCAATCAAACCCGGATTTCCAGATTCATTGTGCAGCGCGCTAACCGCTGCATCCACCACTCCCCCGAAAAAAGTATGCAGTAATAAAATAATATATCAAATTCCTCATGTAATATTAAATAGTAAAATCCACCATGCTATAAGCAGTGGCATAACCACGTACAATTGTTCTTTAAATTCACGATGCGTGCGGGCGCATTAAAAATTATTCACGCCGAATTTGCAGCATAAGGCATTGAAGCGTTTCGATGTGAGCACCACTGGCTGGGAGTGCGCGATCTTTCCTCGGCAGACCGATCAACCGTAGAAGGCTCTGCCAGCAGTCGGTGTCTTGGGGGCCGTGGTCTATTGTTGTCCGTGTGGCCGTCACGATGCACACACTGTGCGGCCGCCCAGTCGTCTTCGCGAGGCACTGAAACGGGCTTTTGTGACGGGGCTCGCTCCGCGGCAGCAACTCCTCGAGGCGAGCCTCGTGGTGAAATCGCCACTTAGCGGGGTCTCCAGGGACGCGAGGCTGTCGTCTGCCTCGGCGAGGAGATGCCAGAAATCTTCGTCGCCATTCGGCGTGCGCGCGTTCGTGTGCGGTGAGCGGTAGTGCAGCAGTTAGCGCGCTGCGCCGCGAACCTGGCGACCCGGGTTTGATTCCCACTCACGGGCTCTCCTAGGTCGACTCAGCCTGAAATGAGTACCTGGTGAAATGTCTAAACATCGTCACCTGGGGAGACAAAGGCGGCCGGCCAGCCGTGGTGTTAGCCACCCACCCCTTCGTGTGCCATGCCGGCCTTCATAGGTGCTCGCTAACAGAACTTGCCCCAACAGTCTGGTCAGGCTACATGGGGGATCTTTGGATGAAAAAATAAGGCGACAATTTCCCTACAAACCCGGAAACCCGAGTTAGATTTCTGAGTCTTCCCCTAGCCTGACTCTGCCTTAATTAGATACCTGGTGTGGAGTGCAAAACAACAGCATTGAGGAGAGAGTTTGCATATATTATAAAGACTCAACCTTGGCACGCATGATTCTATGCAGGTGCTGTGAGAGCAGGGATCAATTTTATCTATAAAATGTATGCATCAAGGGAACATTAGAATTAACAAAAATTGTAAGAGTACATCAAAATATTACTCACGAAATATTTAATTTGGTTCACTAGTTTGGCCTCGTACCACATTATTGGTTCAAAATTAGATTTAAAAAAATTGTGATGGAAAATGTGTCCCTGATTGAATGTGTTAAGTTAATTTGTTTGAGCATGTCGACCTCCCATATTCAGTGGCGTAGCGTGGCTGGTGGCATGAGCCCTGGCGCTAGGAATAGCGGAGGGTGGCCCATGTCCAATGCCCCCCCCGCCCCCGACTTCGTAGGCCAGCACCTGGGCCTCTGCTGCAGCCCATGGGCCCCGATGCAGTCGCACCGCCTGCACACTTTATCTGCGCCATTGCCCCCCCCCCCCCATGCGTATTCTGAGGATGATTATAACATTTTGACCGCGAGCATGGGCTCAGCCTCTGTGGGTATCGTGGGGTGTCCAGACGGCCCCCAAAAAATATTTTGTACGCCCAAAACACGGCGCACGAAATTTTGGACAACAAAAAAATCCGTGGCATTTTGACGTTCATGACGAATCATTCAGAAGCGTTATTAAACACACAGTAGCACACAAAACAGTGGGCTTACTACTGAGCCAATAATTCTGTAGATTTGAAGATAATTCTAGAAGGCCGAAGTGAAGGGGGGGGGGGCGAACGTCCCCGGATCTTATCTGTAATTCACCCAATACCTAGGGGAACCCCCCCCCCGGCCTCCCCCCTACTTTCAAAGTTTGGCTGCGATGCTGACTGTGAGGTTGCCTTATTTGTGGAACTGCCTCGGGACAGCATCCGCTCGAGAGCTCCGCGCAACTCGGTGGGGGGGGGGGGGGGGGTGCGGGGGGTGGCGGACGCAGATCCGTGCGAACGAGTGGGATGATGGTGTTTGTGTGTGCTCCACGGGAGAGGCGTTGCGATGGACCACACGCAGGCACGAGGGAAGACCCCAACCGCGAGCTCGCGCATCGCGTGTGCTTTAGATTTTTGTGAGATTTAATAAGTGTCGAGAAATTATCATGCCGTCGGAATCACGCACAGTCGCCTCGTCAAACGCTAATTCGACGCCATCTGCCGTGCGGGTTTGTCGCAACGGAGAACGATCCACATCCAGCCAAGCCGAATCTGTGAGTGTCGCGGGTAGATTCTCGTGCACGCCCTGCGGGCAAGGAGGGGGGGGGGTTGTTCGCTGACGCAGAGAGAGACTTCTTAAAAGACGAGTTCACTCGACTTGACAAGCATTGGCCACCGCCCTAAGAGGTTTCCTGAGAGCGATATCATGAAAACGTTCGTCTTTGAAACGCGCAGTGTTCTATTCGTAGCTCGGGTTTTTTTTTTACAAGGATATTAAATCATAGTGGATAAAAGTTTCTTGGAAAAAACTGTAAAAACCCCTGTCTGATGCTTGAAGGCCGTGTGACTGATGGTAATAAATTGGGTGGATGTTCTGCTCAGCTGCAAACCGAATGAGTCGGGTGTTTTTTTAATCTCTCATATTTTCCATCTCCACGTGGCATAACGTGATGCAACGGCGCTCTGAAACGTGTCCCGAATGCCGCGTGAGCGTCCTTGGCTTTGTTCGAGTAGCGACGTTTTGGTGAAGATCACTTCCCCGCGGTCCTGTGCCCGTCTGTGTGCGTCCGAACGTGCGAACGTACGAACGTGCGTACGTGTAATTTCACGCGAATTAAATAGAAACCCAAAAATATTCCCCCCCCCCCAATTTTTTGGGAAAAGGCACACGTCCCGAGGTCTCCTCGCCGATCTCCTCGCGATCAATCACGTGAGAGCCGGCGGCCGCCCCCCCCCCCCGTCATAGCCCCCCCCCCTCTTTCTGTGGGGGAGACCCCCACGGCAATCGGACAGCAGCTGGGGTGCGGGCCCTCTCCATCACTCGCTGTCCTTCACCGCCCCTCATCGTCCCACGGCGCGGCCCTCCACCCGCCACGCTATAAAATCACGCCGCCCCCACTTCGCTCTGCGGCAGGGTGATTGTGCTGCCGCTCCGTCTCGTGGGTCCCGGCGAAAATGCTCTTTTAATGCCCACCCCCATCGGCAGCAGCTGCATTGCCGCTGATGCGGTGATGGTGACTTTTACGCCGTGGTGATGCCCTGTAAGCACACGATCGCACTGGCAGTAGCGGCGGTGGAAGCAGCCAAGCGTTGGCAGCGATGTTGGCATGGTGTGTGCGCCAGGCTAGGTGTGATCGGGGAAGTACTGAACGCGGAGTCGTGCCAACTGGAGTTCATGGAATGGACCCAGGTGTTAGGGGACATCGGTGTGATACGGCTGGAAAATTGTGCCAACTGCACTCTTCGCAGTGCCACCTTGGTTTCTGCATCGCACTTGTGTCGATGCCGCAAGCCACCCTATGCTCTTGGAAGAGGTTGCTCCTTCTCTACTGCCCCCATCTCCCCTACTGCCCCCCACACCATCTGAAACTCCCTTCCTCCAGCCATCTGCGCTACCGACTCCCTGCCCCCTGTTCAAATGCAGACTTCGGATCGTCAACTTCTCCTCCACCCACTGAGCGGCAGTGTCGTCGATTAAAAAAGAAAAGTACAGACACGTGCCTCTTGCTTCCACGGCTATGTCTTGAGACGCGGTCGCGTTGAGACGGTGGACAGGCACTCGCGCGAACTGCGCCGTTTATTTTGTTGGGAAGACTGTCGGAGAGTGGGGAGTGGGGGGCTACTTAGAGAAGACTGTCGGAGGGGGGAGTGGGGGGCTACTGAGAGAAGACTGTCGGAGAGGGGAGTGGGGGGCTACTTAGAGAAGACTGTCAGAGGGGGGAGTGGGGGGCTACTGAGAGAAGACTGTCGGAGAGGGGAGTGGGGGGCTACTTAGAGAAGACTGTCGGAGGGGGGAGTGGGGGGCTACTGAGAGAAGACTGTCGGAGAGGGGAGTGGGGGGCTACTTAGAGAAAACTGTCGGAGGGGGGAGTGGGGGGCTACTGAGAGAAGACTGTCGGAGGGGGGAGTGGGGGGCTACTTAGAGAAGACTGTCGGAGAGGGGACTACTTAGAGAAGACTGTCGGTGGGGGGGGGCTACTTAGAGAAGACTGTCGGAGAGGGGAGAGTGGGGGGCTACTTAGAAGACTGTCGGTGGGGGGAGACCGCCGCCCCCGCTGCCGCCGTTTCTGATGCGGCGGCGGTGCGCAGCGAGGGGCGGCTCGCCCCTAACTGGGTCTGCCAGGCACTCAAACTTATTTTCTCTCCCCCGCCCCCCGCTCGTCGTCCTTGGGGTCACCTTGTCCGGCTCACAGTGGGCGAGGAGGGGGGGGGGGGGTCGGACACAGAGTGGGGAGGTGGGACGCGGCGACGTGGCTGGCTGGAGGCAATATTTATTTATTTATTTGGACTGCCCGCCGGTTTGTTGGTGTCCCACAGCAATTGCGGTGCTTGGCGCACGTGGCCTCATTGATTCTATTATTTGATTGCCATTAATGTGTTTTTGGGCTAGGGGGACCGTACAATAAGCCGCGCGTTGTGGGTTTCGCAAAGCATCCGACGCGTTACGATGTCTTTTTGTTGGCTGACCTACATTTAAAAAAAAATAGAATTTTTTTGTTACAATTTTATATTGACTGATGGGATTCTATTGTAAGCCAATGCAAATAGAGCGAATGTGTACTTCATTAAAAGTCAATGAAACCCCAGGCTGGGTGGGCGCCGCGGTTAGACCACACAGCTCCTTAAATCAAAAACGGTTGCGAGTTCAAATCCTGCTCATGGGCTAATTCGGCAATTCACCCCTCAATGGTCGATAAACAATAGTCACTTTAACATGGTCCATAATAAAGGCTTTTTGGTAAGACCGCGTGTATGTTTACGCGGTCTAAGCCAAATTACCTCTATGTCTAATGACGACTTGACACACTTCTCTTGAGATGGCACTTTATTGAAGACGTGTTCACGTGACACAGGCGGAGACCCCCACTGCAACAGCCCCTCGTCTCCCTCGCAATTCCCCCTTATATACCGGCCGAGGCCACGCCACCCTTTTCGAACCTTCTCACTGGCTCTGGACGATTGCTCCAATCACCTGCACGCTCCCTTCTAGATCATTCCCGTAGCCACCAGTCCCTTCGCACTCACAACTGATACCCCTGTCATTACCTCCCGTGGCCACCAGTCCCTTCGCACTGTAGGCTGACTCCCCTGTCATTAACTCCCCTGGCCACGAGTCCACTCACGCCACATGTAAACTCTACTGTTATTACATATGGAAAGCCTACGTGTTAAACACACCTTAACATTGGCCTACGTACAACAACGTGTTGTGGGTTGACTGCCTGAGATGACTGGCAGTTGCACCACTGTGCCAACTCGGCTGCGTTTAACCGCCGCGGGCGCTCCGCTCATTGTTGTGAGCGTCGCTCCTCCGCCCTCTGTCGCTGTTGAAGGGCGACTGCCTCCAACAAGCCCGGCGGCATCCTTCACGAACCTCCTCCACAGAGGCCGGTCTTGACGCCACTGTGTACGCAGGCTCACAATGACACAGTTATGTTTTTTGTTGATTACTCGTAATTACTTTAATTGTCCTTTTGAATCGTGTCTCGTCGAAGGATTGTGTGGAATACAGTCGTTTGTTGGACCTTGCGCTTCCACGAATGTCTCCGTGCCTGTACATCACAAGCCACGTTGGGGGCACCGCATGCGGTTCTTTATGGACCGCTTCGTGACGTTATTTATTAACCATTCCCCATTCCGATGACGTACGTCATCAGTTTTTTTTTCTGCTGGTACCATTCCAATGACGTACGTGTACGTGATGTGCACGCACGTCATCGAAACAAAGACATTTTTTTAAATCAAATAACTTTATCGGTACTGAGGCTTCCACAAGGCCATGCGGGAGGGCGTGTGGCACAGTTTAGCACCAGCTATAGTAGAGTGTGGCCGTGTCGCTGCAGTTCTCTGCGGTGGCTACAGTGTCTTTAAAAACAAAGGGGCTATGCCTCTCTAAATAAAACTAACACTGAGCCGCTTGCGCGTCCTGAGATTCATCGGTGAACGGGACCCCCACCCTGCAACTAACAGACGTCTCTAAACGGGAAAATGTTCAGGACCACCGCCTCGTATTCACATGAATCGCAGCTCTTGAAATCTAGATTTTTTTTTTACCCAATTCGAAAAAATGTCTCTTCTTGTACATTTTTTCAAGATGGCAAACTAATTTCTTTAGAACTGCTTTTCGTGTTTAGCTTGTTGTCCTTCCCACCTCACCCCGCACTTCCGACAAGCACGGTTGGCTACATACAATGAGAAAACGGTTCAAAATAGTGAATTGCATACATACAACAGCTCACCAAGATTTGGCCTCTTGAGACCGGAGCAGCAGAGCTGTTCCTGTGATGTTGGCCTCCGCTGTAACTGACGCATACCGAGGTGCCCCTGGAGCGCCGCGCAGGCATTCATCCTCCGGGTTTATCATCGTCGTCATCATCCCACAGTCAATTACACACTTGCCACGGCTGCATCAATTACTAACAGCAACACATTGTGTGCTTTGTGCTATAATTGTGGGCGTTTATTAGCGCAATAATTTAAGGCTTTGGCATATGTGTGCACGTGCGCGTGCGTGCCAATGTGTGTGGGTCAGTGTGTCATTGTGTTGAGGTGCTGGCGATTATGCATGCGTTTTTGTGTGTGTGTGTGTGCTCGCTGACAGCACTTGCCCCAATAGCCTGTGTAGGCTATACCGGGGATCTTTGTCTTTGTGAGATGATACGTATTTGGCAGTGTAGAGCGGTGGTGCAGCAGTTAGCACGCTGAGCTATGAACCCGATGACCCGAGTCCGATTCCTGCTCCTGCTCATGGCCAACACCAGTTACGATTATCTGAACCGGTGTTGCTCTCCCCGTGGTCGCGTGGATTTTTTTTCGTGTCCTCCCCTCCCCCCACATTTAGAATCCACGCGAATTTCGAGTATTTGGCTGCGAGAAATTTCCACGCAATAAGCCGCTTCGCTGAGCTATCATTTGTGGCCAGGTCGCTTCTGAAAAAAATAGCTACGTAGCTCAGTGGGGCTTACCTGGTAAAATAAAACGCGTTTAGTCATTTATTTACTCTTTACGTTATCGTTGTAGCCATCGTACATGCCGCGTCCTGTATAACACGACAGCGGTAATGAACCCGTGTGGTCCACAGCCTATAAATGTGTGGCGGTTAGAGCAAAGCGTGACACGAGCCGAGGTGTGCGTGCATGTCGAGTCGGTGATTTCCTGCTCGAATTAGCGTCGAGTCGGTTGTTCATCTCCCATTTGATCCAGTGGTGTAAATTCCACGTTCCTATGGTGGGGGCGAGTTAATCCCATCGGGCAACCACTACCCACTTCCCGACAAAGTGGTGCTTGTTTTTATCGAACCCGGAGTGATGATGGGTTGAGTCAACCCCCAACCAGGATGCAACCTTCCCATTGGGGGCTGTTTTACCCGACCGCTGAGCCACCTAGCTGGTCTCGTGTGTGTGTGTGCGTGCGTGCTAGCAGCACTTGCCCCAACAATCTTGTCAGGCTCTACGGGTTGGGATCTTTGTCTGTGTACACTGTACGGCATTTTATTCTCGTGTAATGATGTGTCATTTCATTTGATCATTATATTTTTTTTCTGTCCAGAAGGTCGCCCCTCCTCCACCAGGAAATTAAATTTAATTGTCCCCATTTCAGAGTGACGATGTTGAGCACAGCTCACCCAGTGGCTGAAAGGGTTCCATCACCGATAATTAATCCCAATCAATGATTTGATACATTTCTCGTAAACTTTAAGAATCCTTCTTTTTGTTGACCTCATGAATCTGTGTCACTGCACCCGCAAGTTTCACTTCGTCGGCGCGCTCACACCGACAAAACCTCGTCGCACTGCTCGTTGACTGACTTGTTAACGTCCAGCGCATGGCACTGGTGACAGACTCGTACGTATGTTTGTATGTGTGTGTGTGTGTAAATGTCGATCCACTTTCGCGCGCCGTATATTCGAATGTACGTTGAACTTCTTTCGCACCGCACGTAGCCAACCGCGCCGCTAACCGAGCGTTGCCATTGTCCGAGCGTTGAATGGAGCCGTAATCCAATGAATGAATCTGCATATCAATTAATATTTTTTTTTTCCCTTGGAGAGAGAGAGAGAGTGGAGCCAGCGATTCATTTGGGGACCCTGACGGTACGAGCGTGCAGCCCCACGGACAAGTAGCCACCAATTGCACGCTGGAAATTAGTGGGGACATTCTCACCATGGCAACGGTTTTCTTGTCCGTGACCGAGGTGGGGGGATGGGGGGGGGGTTGTGGGTCGTGGCCCGTGGGTGCTAAAGATTTGAAAATGAAATAATCTCCAAGTTGGTCAGAGCTTTGGAATTCCTGTTTTATTTTATTTTTTCACGTGAAAAAGAAAATGTGTATTTAACGATGGGAAATGGTTGTGGCGGGGTTTATTTCGCGTAACCGGAGATGTTGGGGAAAACCTGGCATAACCTTGAAGTGGGCGGCGAACGTGAACCTGCGGGTGAGTGTTTTAGGCTTCCCGGGGTGTTTGTTAGAAAAATAAGATTCGTTAATGGGCGGATTGTTGTCGCAAGTGGTAAGTAACGCTCCTGCCTATTCTGGATGGATTTCCTCCGGGTTTCCTGCTTTCCTCCTGAAAGCTAAACATGCGCTATCATTTGCGTTGGCCAAATATCCCATTGTAGCAGGAACCATCTTGGAAAAAAAAGAGTCTTCAGATTCGGTCTGGCTTTCCTAGGTAAATAAGTCATCATTATTATATTGTAACAGGACAGCGATTTGATTTAATGGGACCCTCTGAAAGCATCACCCCTTTTTTAACACAGCATCACGGTCCAACTTCCATGGCTCCCCAATTAAGATGCCGGCGCTGTTACGGCATCGTGTAAGTTGGCACGCGGATGGAGAGGACGATTCGGCGACGTGGGAATGCCAAACCGCGGCTAGGCCCTCCGGCGGGGGAAAAAAACAAATATTTTTAAATCCACTACCTTGGCGTTCCTTTTCACACATCGAGCGACACATTAAAAAGTTACACGCCGACCCCGCTCGCGGAACTTTGTGTTTCCGATTCTGCAGCGCTCTTAACATCCACGGGGATTCGGATGAATAAAGCGGCGAGACTGGCGGCGGACGGGAGAGAAGTGGTAGGGAGCTACTGCACCGCTGCCAACCCTCTGGACAAAAAATAAAAGGCGGTCAGCGCGAGACATCGATGGACATCCAAGCCCTTTTATGTTACACGCTTAAATACGTAAAGGCCAGGGTTCAGAATAACCCAAATTTTTAGGCCGTGCAATTATTTCATAAGCATCTTTATTCTTTGAAAAAAAAAATGGCTGCGCGGTTGTTTTTTTTCGTTTTGTTCCCACGCCTCGTCTTTGCTTTGTTTCTTATCTCCCAGGCCTCCTCCTCCACGCGCGTTCCACTCAAGCGCGACGACGCTCATTAGGAGCGACTGCCAAAGCCGGCTTCACTCGCTTCTGGAGTGGTGACGTTTAGCGAGCGAGCAGCACTGCCTCTCCCAGTGTTGTGTGCAGACACGTCTGACAATGGGGCATGTGTGGGTGCGTGGGTCTGCGTACACGTGTACATGTGTGCTGCGGGTGTTTTAGCCGGTTGCAGAGTGGTTAACGCGTCGCGCTACGAACCCGGCGACGTGCGTTCGATTCCCGCTCACGGCCAACGCAATTATCTGAACCGGTTCTGGACCTCCCCTAGGTCTATGCAGCCTCAAATGAGTACCTGGTGCGGTGTGTAAACATCGCCACTGGGGAGACAAATGCTGGCCTGCCCACCCCATCGTATGCCGTGCCGGCCCTAAACGGTGCTCGCTAACAGTACTTGCCCCAGCAGCCTGTTAAGGCTATACGGGGGATCTTGGACCTCTTTGAGCGAACCCAACTCTTTTTATTTACAGCTAGGTGACACCCACAAAATGATTTAGCATTCCCACGTTACATCGTCTACAACCCAATTATGCATTGTTGAGTATTATAGATAAATTTATAGTTAAGCACTAACCCCATTTTGTGCCTCCACACTCCACACGTACACACATTGTGCTTCATCCCATCGGCCTCGTTGGCTTTCCAGACCAACATTATCCGGGAACATTTGTTCGAGCGAGCAACCTCCCGGGACCATTTTTTCGTTTTTTGCGCCACCCCACGTATGGCGTGGCAGCGGTGGTGAGTTATCACAGTGACAAACAGCGGGTGACCGCGTGCATCGGTGAACGAACCAATGACCCACCGGGCGCTCCCTTCCCCCTCTCCCAAATTCCCGTGGTGCGTTCGAGGTCGCCCGGTGGCCTTTGAGCGAAGCTGTGGACCCTGCCCCAAAAGCACCTCCCGGATTAGCACGGTTGGCGACCGTACGGTGCGAACGAAGTTCAAAATGCGTACAAAGACCGAAGCCGGATGATTTATCCACAGCTCTGGCTGTCCTCCTGATGATGCTGGTTGTAATTACCACACGAAACGTCGTACTCCAATTGTAAATGTTGTGCATTTGCTCTCCAACACACCGGCGTGCTGAACTAGCAACGAATTGGCACGTTCTGTTTTATTGGCTGTGTCGGCTGGTGGCGGTTTTAACGACACGTTTATATTTCAGCAATCTAACCCAACAACCTCTATTACGGATGAATATCGGTCGCTAAAGCCTACGTGTTAAACACACGCACAGACACATACGCATTTAACATCCTACGTGGTAAACACACGCACAGACACATACGCATTTAACATCCTACGTGGTAAACACACGCACAGACACACATACGCGCAGCAGCAGCAGCAGCTGCCCAGGCGTTTCCCGAGGCGAGTCGCACGCCGTCTCATCGTGAAGTGGGCACGGCTATCGGTGCGGACGTGGATGCCCACTCCTCCCCCATCCCCGCCCATTCACCCTCTCTCTCTCTCCGAGTCGTTTATCCAGCTGTGAGGTGTGGCCAATGCTGGTGGCAGTTCACATCCCCGTGCGAGAAAGCGAGCGTGGTTTTCCCTTTGTTTGCCAATCGGGAGAGTGGTGTTTTTTTTGGGGGGGGCGGAGGTAATCGCTTGGCGACAACGTACGTCACAGCAAAGCAAGCAAGCTGTGTGTCATGTGGAGCGGCGGGCGACGGGTTTCAGTTCGAGGCGTCGATTTGACAAACTGAGCCGAGTGACAGCTCCCGAGAACCCTTCGTTGGAACGCCGTTAGAATTGACAGCAGGCCACTCAGGTGGAAATCGGACGAATTCGCTTTGGTCACCCGAACCAGGATGGTGAAGGTGAATTAATATTCTTTGGTGCTTTCGGTAAAGTCACGTAGATAGAATAATATTTTTAAAAATAAAGTGAATAAAAATAAAAACAAACACCACGACGTTTTTTATTCACTTTATTAGTTTAATTATTTTTAGATCTACGTGATTTTACCGAAGGAACCAAAGAATATGAATTCCTGCAGTCACGAAAGTCAAAATTTAAGGTGAATTCAGTTTCGCTTTATCGAGCCCATTGACTTATTCCATAAATAATCCACTTTTCAAAAAGCGTCGAAAAATGACCCCGGAAAACAACCACCCCATTTGAATTATTGGTGGTGGTTTTGAAATGTCGGCTGTGAGGTTGCCCAATGTTGTGGAACTTTTCCCGTGCATCAGGCTGCGGACACATGGCCACGCTTACACACATGACGGAGGTGTGACCGCATCGGGGTTTGGGGGTTGAGGGAGTTGTGGGGGCGGATGCTGTCGAGAGCCCAAGGCCCCCCCACCTCCCTGTCGAAGACTCAACCCCCCTCCAGCCTTTCACGTTTGTTTAGAGTTTGTTTAACATTGACTGTGCCACGCCCCCCTGCCACCACCCAGCCCCTCCCCCTTGTGAGTTTCTGTAAGCCCCCGACTTTAAACAAGGTCCGCGCTTCAGGGCTGCCTCTGCCCGGCACCTCTCATTGGGGTGCAGCTGCCCGGGGATCAGGTGCAGCTGCCCAGGGTTCCATTATCCGTGAATGAATTCCGCCCCTTGCAGCCGGAGCCACGAGAGAGCAATCGGTCACATTGTGAACGGGAGGAGGAGGAGGAGGCGGAGCGGGGCAGGACACCACGAGGCTCCCTGATCGATGCCTCGGCTGGCAACGCCGGGCTTGCTGCTGTAGTCTCCGGAATTATGAGACGCTATTCCTCGCCACCCCCTACCTCTGATTAACGTGGGTTG
Source organism: Petromyzon marinus (assembly GCF_048934315.1). NCBI lineage: Eukaryota > Metazoa > Chordata > Hyperoartia > Petromyzontiformes > Petromyzontidae > Petromyzon > Petromyzon marinus. The sequence goes on from NC_133684.1 coordinate 4,843,943, forward strand.
CTACGTACGGTGCGAAAGAAGTTCAACATACATACACACATACCATCTATATTTTCTATCTATGATTTAAAGCACGGGTTAACGGTGCCTGTTTATAATGGGGCGCTGCGGCGGCGAGATGTTAACTGCCTCGCCCAGTATACATGAGGTCGTGGGTTCGATCCCAACGCTGGCGCCTGCTGTATATTGGAGTTTGCAACTTCTCCCCGTGGTCGCGTGGATTTTTCTCCGCGTCCTCTGGGTTTTCCCTTCGCATTTAGAATCAACATCACGCGTTTAGAGTTTTTGGCTGTTTTGGAACTTCTGCATGATAAGCCACTTCGTTGAGCTATCATTTGTGGGTAGGTCACTGCTAGAATAAGAGCTGTATAGCTCAATGGGCCTTACCTGGTAAACTATTGGAATCCAGTAGGTGTGTGTGGGGCATTGGGGTACATGAATGATATGTGCCTTACAATAATAACTTTTTTTTACAACGTAGCGTCTTGTAATCTGGAATCTACGATCGTCACGATATGTCTGTAAACCAGGGGCGCAGCCAGACACTGGAAGTTGGAGTTGTCCTGTTAAGGACTGGGTTCCCACTGGTGCTTGAGTAAATCGCAGACATGGTGAATGAAGTTCACACCTCCCTCCAGTTCTACCGCACCGTAGTTACATTAAATCGACGCAAATACTGACAACAGAAGTACTGTGCTGACCATCCATGCGTCACTCTGCATTTAAAGTTTCCATCATCATCATCAATATTCTTATTTTTTTGTCCTAAAACGTTGTGAGTGTCTCCGTGAGATACAGCTGCTCGAAGTTGTTGCTGCTGTGCCGCTCTCCGATGCGTCCTCAGGTCGTTACCGCGTGGCGGTGTTGCTCAGCGCAGTGCCCGACGTCTCGCTCCACGTGCTGCCGGGAGCTTCTTCAGAAACTCCGTGTGCCGCTCGCGGTTCGTGAAGTGAAACGTCGGACATCACGCCGAACGAAACAACACGCACCACACACGCACGCGACACAATCAAATCGGAGACTCTCTTGGCCATGTCGAAAAACGCCGAGACTCCCACGACAGCCGACAGTGGCTTCGCCCCGCACCTGAATTTTGGGGTGCCTCTGGCGGGAGGTACAAAACAGCTGAGCCCAGATTTTTTTGTCTCTCGGCCGTGAGTTCGCCACCTGTGACACGTGGCAGGGGACTGCGGCCAGAGCTGTTCTGAGTCGACGTGATTTGTTGCGTTCACGGTTGCACTGGAATCTTACGGCCGAGTGCGTCTCATCGCGGGTAGGCTGTCTGTGTTTACATAAGCGAGGTTCACAGCGACTAAGGAGAGCGGGCGAGCCTGTGGGCCGAGTGCAACTAAATAAGTAAAACCCCCGTGAATAAATAAACAGAGGCACCACGTCAAAAAATGCAACTTTAACGTGGATTCGCTCGTCTTTGCCAAACCGAGGGCCCTGTGCAGGGTTTGATCCGGGCGAGCGCTGCTGCGTGATTGAGATTGAGGAATGCACGCAACGGCGATGAAAATCCCGCGCCGGAAGCTTACTTATATTTTTACGTTCCAGTTTTTTATTTAAATGTTCCCCGTTATGTCGAAAAGATCCAGAGAGAGAGAGAGATATACATCGGGGTGTTATTTCAGCTGGCCAGGGAAGAGGCGAGCTCTCGTGTAATTTGACACTCACCGCGGGCGGGAGCGATGTTGCATTGGCGTCGGACGCAGTCGCTCCGACGCACCGCGACTTTGTATTTTGCTCCGACATAAGTTGGCGGTAGCTAATTTGTCGCGAATCGATTGCCCTTGGGAAGAGAGTGCACGGCAACGCTCCTTAAACCCGTTAAATTCCACCCTGTCCTAATTACCCCACATTCACACACCGCACCTTGAACATCTGTCAAAACAAGAAAAGGAGCCTCGTAATGGCTTCAGAGTTTTATTCCAACGGCCATTTTTAACTGATCTGCTGTATATTCTACACATCATATACTGTGTGTGCCGTGATAAATGAAGAGTCGGGTTGTTTGACCATATTTCACCGTGCTGTTCAGTACGGGATTGTGAAGAAGGTTCAGATATAACTCGGCTACTGTGGGTATAGCCATGGCCGGGATTCAAATTTCTACCGAGTTCGTAGCACAGCGAGCTAACCACTTCACTGAGAACACAATCGTTCTTGCCCCCCAAATGATACTGAACCGTGTGGAAACATTTGATCAGAATAGCCCTGCTCGGGGTGTTCGGACAGCCGTTTGCGAAGTGGAAACAGGAGTTGCCAGAAGAGTATTGTAACCGTGATAGGCCGAAAGCCACACACGGATAGTGGCCGGGCAGACACACAGAGCCAGCACCGCTAAGAACCTGCGTTCAAATCTGGACAAAAAAATCGTGATTTGAAATAGCCGTTTCATTATAGTGAGTGAATTAGTTTCAGCCGGGGTCACCCGATGACTGCAAGGTGTTATTTCTATAAGATGTATCCAATGTGGGGTTTCCATTAATTTGGTAACGGTCCAGCTCTGACAACAGATTGGTTTGACTGCCGTGCGACAAACATTTATCTGTATCAAGCATTGAGCGAATGCAGCCTCCCCTAATGTTAAGGGATGTCAGAACTAGTTCCGTAAAATTATCCTTCCGTCGTCCAACACGGGGTGAGACGGTGCCTGCCGGCACATAGTCGCCTTGACATGACGCCGAGAGCTCTATCGGAATGAAAATCGTAGAAAACCCACGTCCAAACGTTTCACGCAAATAGATCCGCATCCTACTCCGCTGTGCCGCCGAGGGCATCGTGCGTTTCGCACGCACGTCTCGGACACGACGATAATGACGGTGTAAATTTTGGGTCAAATTAAAGCCCCATCCCCACGGATTTCCGCTTGAATACGAATCCCTGCTGAGACACTGACACCAACCCCCAAGCTTTGCCGCTCTCTACAAAGCACCAGCAGCGGCGCATCTACTCTCGTGCGCTCACCACAGTACTTGTTTATTGGCCCTTTGATGTTCTTTTTTTACACTTTACACAGACGTCAGGCATGGTCTGGTTGGGACAGCGATGCAGGGCGACGGCATGAATCATTCACGCCGCTCAGCTGTAGCGAGTGAGGGGCATTTGGGAAAATCCGGGGCTTGTGCCCCCTCTGTACTGGGGAGAGAGGGAACGAGAGGATTGGGAGGGGGGGGTTGCGATATGGACGCTGCTGCTGCTGCAATGTTGATGAGATGAGGCGGGCCGCGCTTTATGCTGGGGAATTGGGTCACGTCTGGAAGGTCGCGACGGGGTCAATCACAGCCGCCGGAGAAACAGAGCTGCGAAGAGCCTTGTGGGTTTGTGTTTTGTTTGTTCAATGTCGCAAAAAAACAACACACGCGTGCGTGCGTGCATTCACTGGCGCGGGTTTGTATGGGGCACCCGGCGTGGTTGTTTTGACAACGAGCGCGTGCGCTCGCCCCACTGCTGCCCTGCAGGCGCGCGTCGCCACTGCAATTCAGACGGTGCCCACCGCCCGTGGCGACGATTCTTGCGAAAGCTTCGCCCCGGAGTCACAACGCGATGATCCTGGCTGCATTGAGAAAGCCGCTCTCTAAGAAGCAGCAGGAGGAGCAGCAGAAGCAGCGGAGTTGCTTCGCGACAACGGCCAAGTGGGCTCACGCAAGCGTCTAAACGCAGCCACTTGGTGTAAGATGCCCTACATAAAAAAAACAATGGAACGTGAGCGTTCAGAGAAAATGATGTGCACTTTTTTTATTTGTATGGTGAGAATGAGACCGACGTAGCCTGGACTTTAACAGGAGCAGGGACTTGACAGCTCAAGTGGCTGTAGTTTCAGACAACGGGAGCAGCAATGGAGAATGAGCGACCCCGTCCCTCTCGCTGAGCGAACGTCGACTGGTAGCCTCGATGCAAACCCTTGGTTGTTGGTGCGAAAAGTGAATGGAGGGGAGCAGAGTGAGAGGGTGAGAGGAGGGGGGAGGTGGGCAGGGGGACAAATCCGTGGAGGATCTTGAAGATGGCGAGAGCGATCTTGGAATTGAACTGCGATTGACTTAGAAGCCAGCGGAAGCATCCGGAGAGATTAAAGTATCGGGGTCGTGTGAGCTTGTAAATGGGTGTGTGTGAGGCGTCTGGCCAGTGGAAATTTACGTCATCTGGAGTTTTGGAGGTGAGACATTTGGCGAGGACGTAGAAGAGAGATCGCCAGCAGTTGAGTCGGGCACGGATGGGGCGCCACGCTGGGTGTTTACTACCTCGCCTAGTATACAGGGGTCGTGGGTTCGATCCCGACCCTGACGCCTATAATTTTGGAGTGTGGACTTTGTGCTCCGGGACTTCGAGTTTTTTTCCTCCACGTTGAGAAACGTGCGTTTAGAGTACTCGGCTGCAATACATTTCCACATGATGATAAGCCACTCACGGAGCTTATATATATAGCTCCGTGAGTCTTACCTGGTAAAGTAAAATAACACACCCACAATGAGGCCCACACAAGTGGTGGCAGCCGAGGCAAGGACATGGGGAATGTGGGAGGCGATGCACAAGCCGGAGGTACGGGGTCCTGCAGAGTTGAGATGTTGCGAAGAGAGAAACTGGAGGCTCAGAATCGATGACACCTCCAAGGTTTCCGCACACCTTCTTCGACGCAAGCATTGGTCCACAATCTATTGGGTCTGGCGACCTCCTGCTGTGAACACCACTGGTCTCTACCCAGCCACGCCCCACCCAGCCACACTGAGACCGCTGTTGGCGCACATGAGTTGATTTAACTTATCGGCCAAACTCCGGTGGACATCTTCTTGGTTCTTTCGGTAAAGTCACGTAGAATGGAAATAAAAAAATAATCACGTTGTATATTTTTTACTTCCATTCTACGTGACTTTACCGAAAGAACCAAGAAGATGAATCCCTGCAGTCACGAAAGCTTTAAATCCGGTGGACATGTCCTACTTAAAAGCCTGCTTACTTTTCTCATCCCATAATGAAACATCCCCCGCATGCTCGCTCTCCCAGCTTAAAAGTAAACACCGGCACCGTTCTTGGACTGCAGTGGGTCGCGTCCTGACCTCAAACTTAGAACCTCAATTCCACGCAGGATTTGTAAATCTGCGCGAGCCCCTGTTGAGACTGACGTCCGCGCTTCGCAATGCGTTTCATTTATTCCCAAAGCTTCCGTTGAGCTCTCATTCCATAGGTTCACCTGGGCACACTTAGGGGCTGGCAGACCGAAGACCTAATTTCTCACAGCTGCCGTACAATGCCGTGTTTGTTTTACGCTTGATGAATATTTTAACAATGCGATCTGCCTCTGCGAGTGTGGGCGGGTGTGTGGGTGTGTATGCGATCTGCATTATTTTATTCTTTCCCGATGCGTATTTGTGGTTGGGTTTTGGGGTCGTGCAAGGGTCAACCCCAGAGGTGACCGGTTCGTTGATCTCCCTGCGTGGCAGTTGAAACAACAAGGCGATTTTATTCAAAAATCCCCCCCCTCACCGCCTCTGTCCACCCAGCACAATAAATGGATGCACCACAGTCAGTCAAGCGGCAAGTCGTGTATGGTACGGTAAAGTGTGGCCACTGCCCACCCCTTCCAAGACGTCTGACCACCATGGGAGAGTAGGGCCAAGCATACCCTCTTCTAGAGGGGCACCTCGAGAGGTTCCCTCTGCCAGCAGTCGCGTGAGCAAGCTATTGTGCGGGACTGTAGCTTTACCAACGATACCTTTTGCAAAGGTTCATATTTTCTTTCATCGTATTCGGCACCCAGGTATCATAACTTATAAAACTAAACTTTTTTACTTTACCAGGTAAGGCCCACTGAGCTATTCAGCTCTTTTTCAGAAGCGACCTGGCCACAAATGGTACCTCAATGAATTGGCTTATCATGCGGAAATTTATAGCAGCCAAATACTCTAAGCGCATGATTATAAATGTGCAGGGAAAAACCGGCAGGAGCCGGAGAAAAATCCACGAGACCACGGGGGGAACGTAAAAAACTCAATTTCTACAAGTGTCAGAATTAAGATCGAACCCACGACCTCCTGTATACCAGGCGAGGTAGTTGACATCTCGCCACCGTGATCCACCGAGGGGTTTGGCGCATTCTCCATCGAGGGCGCTCGCACAGTTATAACTGCGAGTCGTCATTGCGGTTTCAGTAAAGCGTCGAAATATTTAAGCGGGGGGAGAGGGGGGCTAAAAACATCCAAAAGATCGCAGCCCGGCAGCGAGAACGGGGACTTGTTTGAGTTTTTTTTCTTTCCCCGCACCTGCAGATTCGGCTTCTTGCGGATTTTCTTGGCGACTCTTCGCTTCTCGAGGCATTTTCCGGTTTTGAGTTGCACTGCGCCTTGATTTACAATGCGTGATTTCTTCTGCACGCTCCCCCCCCCACCACCACCCCTCCCTCTCTCTCACTCTCTCCAAATGATTTTGCCCCGACGAGCATCCTTTTGTGCGTGAAAGATGGAGGTAATCGGCATGTTTTAGTCATCTGCCGAGAGATTCGTACTGCTTGGACGCGCTCCGCTCGGCGCTTCGCTCGGCGAGCTCCGTTCGGCGCTGCCCAGTCTACGCAGAGCGGGGGGCGGGGGGCGGGGGGGGGCACTCCTTTGGAAGAGATTTCCCAGAAAAGCGTAATCTCTTGGCAACACATCAAAGGCCATTTTTTATGGGTTCATTGCACTACTCTGTCATTTCCCCAGATTTATAATGAATTGGCAAAGTTATTCGTGTTCATATTCTTGGTTCTTTCGGTAAAAGCCACGTACACATAATACAGAGCTATGGCCGGGGCTTTGCTTGCTCTTTTTGTTTAGTTAGACGTACAAAAAAATAATACGCGGCGATGGTTTGAGAAGTCTGGTTTGCGCCGCCGCATCTGGAAGCCGTCTCGGGATTTACGGCCGCTCGTGTCTCGGAATGCGGCGCACACGGTCGGCGCTTATTTTTGTTTCTTTGTCTCTCCTGTCACTCATCCCTGCCCCCCCCCATCCTCCTTCCACTCACTCGTGCCCCCCCCCCCCCCCCCGCCACCACCACCTCGTTGTCACCTTGCCTCTCCTCCCCGGATGACGACAGATCGCCTGCCTGCAGGACTTCTTCGGAGATGACGACGTTTTCATTGCCTGCGGGCCGGAGAAATTCCGCTACGCTCAAGATGACTTCATCCTGGATAGAGAAGGTACTGTGCGATCCATCACGATGGGGCCCATCACGATAGCGTAGGAACTGTGGCACCCGTCACGATTGAGAAGGTACTCTGGGGCCCATCTTGATAGAGACAATACTGTGGGGCCCATCACAATAAAGTAATGTGGAACCCGTCACGGTAGAGAAGGTACTCTAGGCCCCATCACGATAGAGTAAGTACTGTGGAGCCCATCACGATAAAAGTACTGTGGGACACATCACGATAAAAGTAGTTTGAGGCCCATCACGAGCTTGTTAATTCTAGCAATCTGCTATGATGATGGGAACTGCAGGATAACCAACAGCTGCTTTGCTGTCGGTGTGTGGCTGGGTAACGCAGTTTAACACAGGCTTTCGCGACCAATATCATCTATAATACAGGTTATTTTGGGTTAGATCGCATAAATATAAATGTGTAAATAAACCCGCCACGACCCGACAAAGCCAACTAGTAAGGTTTGTCACGTGAACAGAACATGCCGATTCGTTACAGATAGAGTACACCAGTGTGTTGGAGAGCAAATGCACAACATTTACAATCTGAGTTTCACATTTCACCAGTAATTACAACTGGCATAATCAGGCAGCAGCCAGATTTATGATGCTGGTTGCGTCGGGTGGTGGCGGGTTTAACGACACATTTATATTTACGCGATCAAGCCAAAACAAACAAAAAGTATTATGGGTGATGCAGATTGGTGGCTTATGACAGTGATCGTAATAAATCGCATGACTTTGGTCAATCTGCTGCTGGATGAAAGCCTCCACACACGATAGATATCATGGGGTTGTTTGGCTACACCTGACCACGCTGGTCGGTGTGGGTTGGTGAAGGGACGAGGGGGCCCAGGACGGTTTCTGATATCACACCCACCACTGATGCCATCCGTGGCCAAGGGTCTGTTCTTCCTCTTGGTGGTGTAACGGGAGGTATGTTCTTCCTCTTGGTGGTGTAACGGGAGGTCTGTTCTTCCTCTTGGGAGTGTAACGGGAGGTCTGTTCTTCCTCTTGGGGGTGTAACGGGAGGTCTGTTCTTCCTCTTGGTGGTGTAACGGGAGGTCTGTTCCTCCTCTTGGGGGTGTAACGGGAGGTCTGTTCTTCCTCTTGGTGGTGTAACGGGAGGTATGTTCTTCCTCTTGGGGGTGTAACAGGAGGTCTGTTCTTCCTCTTGGGGGTGTAACAGGATGTCTGTTCCTCCTCTTGGGGGTGTAACGGGAGGTCTGTTCTTCCTCTTGGGGGTGTAACAGGAGGTATGTTCTTCCTCATGGTGGTGTAACAGGAGGTCTGTTCTTCCTCTTGGGGGTGTAACAGGAGGTCTGTTCTTCCTCTCGGGGGTGTAACAGGAGGTCTGTTCTTCCTCTTGGGGGTGTAACAGGAGGTCTGTTCTTCCTCTTGGGGGTGTAACAGGAGGTATGTTCTTCCTCTTGGTGATGTAATGGGAGGTCTGTTCTTCCTCTTGGGGGTGTAACAGGAGGTCTGTTCTTCCTCTTGGGGGTGTAACAGGAGGTCTGTTCTTCCTCTTGGGGTGTAACAGGAGGTCTGTTCTTCCTCTTGGTGATGTAATGGGAGGTCTGTTCTTCCTCTTGGGGGTGTAACAGGATGTCTGTTCTTCCTCTTGGGGGTGTAACAGGAGGTCTGTTCTTCCACTTGGTGGTGTAACGGGAGGTCTGTTCTTCCTCTTGGTGGTGTAACGGGAAGTCTGTTCTTCCTCTTGGTGGTGTAACAGGAGGTCTGTTCTTCCTCTTGGGGGTGTAACTGGAGGTCTGTTCTTCCTCTTGGGGGTGAAACGGGAGGTCTGTTCTTCCTCTTGGTGGTGTAACAGGAGGTCTGTTCTTCCTCTTGGGGGTGTAACAGGAGGTCTGTTCTTCCTCTTGGGGGTGTAACGGGGGGGTTCTTCCTCTTGGGGGTGTAACAGGAGGTCTGTTCTTCCTCTTGGGGGTGTCACGGGAGGTCTGTTCTTCCTCTTGGGGGTGTAACAGGAGGTCTGTTCTTCCTCTTGGGGGTGTAACGGGGGGGGGTTCTTCCTCTTGGGGGTGTAACAGGAGGTCTATTCTTCCTCTTGGGGGTGTCACGGGAGGTCTGTTCTTCCTCTTTGGGGTGTAACAGGAGGTCTGTTCTTCCTCTTGGGCGTGTAACAGGAGGTCTGTTTTTCCTCTTGGTGGTGCAACAGGAGGTCTGTTCTTCCTCCTGGGGGTGTAACAGGAGGTCTGTTCCTCTTCTTGGTGGTGTAACAGGAGGTATGTTCTTCCTCTTGGGGGTGTAACAGGAGGTCTGTTTCTTCCTCTTGGGGGTGTAACAGGAGGTCTGTTCCTCCTCTTGTTGGTGCAACAGGAGGTCTGTTCTTCCTCTTGGGGGTGTAACAGGAGGTCTGTTCTTCCTCTTGGGGGTGTAACAGGAGGTCTGTTCTTCCTCTTTGGGGTGTAACAGGAGGTCCGTTCTTTCTCTTGGGGGTGTAACAGGAGGTCTGTTCTTCCTCTGGGTGGTGTAACGGGAGGTCTATTCTTCCTCTTGGTGGTGTAATAGGAGGTCTGTTCTTCCTCGTGGGGATGTAACAGGAGGTCTGTTCTTCCTCTTGGTAGTGTAACAGGAGGTCTGTTCTTCCTCTTGGGCGTGTAACGGGAGGTCTGTTCTTCCTCTTGGGGGTGTAACGGGAGGTCTGTTCTTTCTCTTGGTGGTGTAACGGGAGGTCTGTTCCTCCTCTTGGGGGTGTAACAGGAGGTCTGTTCTTCCTCTTGGTGGTGTAACGGGAGGTATGTTCTTCCTCTTGGGGGTGTAACAGGAGGTCTGTTCTTCCTCTTGGGGGTGTAACGGGAGGTCTGTTCTTCCTCTTGGGGGTGTAACGGGAGGTCTGTTCTTCTTCTTGGGGGGTGTAAAGGGAGGTCTGTTCTTCCTCTTGGTGGTGTAATGGGAGGTCTGTTCCTCCTCTTGGGGGTGTAACGGGAGGTATGTTCTTCCTCATGGTGGTGTAACAGGAGGTCTGTTCTTCCTCTTGGGGGTGTAACAGGAGGTCTGTTCTTCCTCTTGGGGGTGTAACAGGAGGTCTGTTCTTCCTCTTGGTGATGTAATGAGAGGTCTGTTCTTCCTCTTGGGGGTGTAACGGGAGGTCTGTTCTTCCTCTTGGGGGTGTAACAGGAGGTCTGTTCTTCCTCTTGGTGGTGTAACGGGAAGTCTGTTCTTCCTCTTGGTGGTGTAACAGGAGGTCTGTTCTTCCTCTTGGGGGTGTAATGGGAGGTCTGTTCTTCCTCTTGGGGGTGAAACGGGAGGTCTGTTTTTCCTCTTGGTGGTGTAACAGGAGGTATGTTCTTCCTCTTGGGGGTGTAACAGGAGGTCTGTTCTTCCTCTTGGTGGTGTAACGGGGGGGTTCTTCCTCTTGGGGGTGTAACAGGAGGTCTGTTCTTCCTCTTGGGGGTGTAACGGGAGGTCTGTTCTTCCTTTTGGGGGTGTAACAGGAGGTCTGTTCTTCCTCTTGGGCGTGTAACAGGAGGTCTGTTTTTCCTCTTGGTGGTGCAACAGGAGGCCTGTTCTTCCTCCTGGGGGTGTAACAGGAGGTCTGTTCCTCCTCTTGGTGGTGTAACAGGAGGTATGTTCTTCCTCTTGGGGGTGTAACAGGAGGTCTGTTTCTTCCTCTTGGGGGTGTAACAGGAGGTCTGTTCCTCCTCTTGTTGGTGCAACAGGAGGTCTGTTCTTCCTCTTTGGGGTGTAACAGGAGGTCCGTTCTTTCTCTTGGGGGTGTAACAGGAGGTCTGTTCTTCCTCTGGGTGGTGTAACGGGAGGTCTGTTCTTCCTCTTGGTGGTGTAACAGGAGGTCTGTTCTTCCTCTTGGGGGTGTAACAGGAGGTCTGTTCTTCCTCTTGGTAGTGTAACAGGAGGTCTGTTCTTCCTCTTGGGCGTGTAATGGGAGGTCTGTTCTTCCTCTTGGGGGTGTAACAGGAGGTATGTTCTTCCTCTTGGGGGTGTAACGGGGAGGTCTGTTCTTCCTCTTGGTGGTGTAACAGGAGGTCTGTTCTTCCTCTTGGGGGTGTAACGGGAGGTCTGTTCTTCCTCTTGGTGGTGTAGCGGGAGGTATGTTCTTCCTCTTGGTGGTGTAACGGAGGTATGTTCTTCCTCTTGGGGGTGTAACGGGAAGTCTGTTCTTCCTCTTGGTGGTGTAACAGGACGTCTGTTCTTCCTCTTGGTGGTGTAACAGGAGGTCTGTTCTTCCTCTTGGGCGTGTAACAGGAGGTCTGTTCTTCCTCTTGGTGATGTAATGGGAGGTCTGTTCTTCCTCTTGGTGGTGTTACAGGAGGTCTGTTCTTCCTCTTGGGCGTGTAACGGGAGGTCTGTTTTTCCTCTTGGGTGTGTAATGGGAGGTCTGTTCTTCCTCTTGGGGGTATAACGGGACGTCTGTTCTTCCTCTTGGTGGTGTAGCGGGAGGTCTGTTCTTCCTCTTGGTGGTGTAACAGGAGGTATTTTCTTCCTCCTGGGGGTATAACGGGAGATCTGTTCTTCCTCTTGGGGGTGTAACGGGAGGTCTGTTCTTCCTCTTGGTGGTGTAACGGGAGGTCTGTTCTTCCTCTTGGTGGTGTAACGGGAGGTCTGTTTTTCCTCCTGGGGGTGTAACGGGAGGTCTGTTCTTCCTCTTGGGCGTGTAACGGGAGGTCTGTTTTTCCTCTTGGGCGTGTAACGGGAGGTCTGTTCTTCCTCTTGGGGGTATAACGGGAGGTCTGTTCTTCCTCTTGGTGGTGTAACAGGAGGTCTGTTCTTCCTCTTGGGGGTGTAACAGGAGGAGTTTCTTCTTCTTGGGGGCGTAACAGGAGGTCTGTTCTTCCTCATGGTGGTGTAACAGGAGGTCTGTTCCTCCTCTTGGGGGTGTAACAGGAGGTCTCTTCTTCCTCTTGGGGGTGTAACGGGAGATTTTGTTTTTCCTCTTGGTTGTCTTTTTTTCTTTCTCCCAGTTTATTTGATGTTTTAATAAACAGCTATTGCCTATTACATTGTTTGTTGTGACTTTCTGGCCCGCGCCCCTCCCGGACATTTGTGAAATCTGAGCTTTATAGCTCATCGGATTTCTCCAGAATAAATTTTAACTTAAAACTTCCGTGACTGCAGGAATTCATATTCTTGGTTGTCTCTCCACCTGATGAAGACCGCTGGTGTCGCGATCGAAACGTCGTGGGTTTATTTCTTATTTTTAAAAAAATATTTTACTATTTTTATTGTGGGTTTTTTGCTTTTATTATTTTTAATTTATTATTTTAATTGTATTTTTATTATGTATATTTTTAACCTCAATTTTTTTTGTATTATTTTAATTGTTTACTTAAATTTTATTGCATGATTTTTTTTTTCTATTTCCCTGACATAACCGAAAGAACCAAGAAAATGCTCTCCAGAATAGACAAAGATTTTCTGATCCTGATTGAACTCACTCCAACGCTGTGCCCTGGTTTACAACAGCGGGCGCTCCGTGCCCTCTCGGGTCGCTTCGGCTTGCCGCACGTCGTAGGCGGCGTGCGGCAACGCGGCTAGGAGGGTTGCCAGTGCTGAGTGCTGCCCACTCGTAAACAGTGGTGGGGTTTTCTCTGGGATCTGGGAATCTCCAGATTTCCTTCCGTAGGAAGTGAAACCCTCGTTAATGGAATTGGCCCAAAACGCTATGATGTGAGGGGCCCCCTCCTCAACGAGAGTGAGGTTGCCTGGGTAGCGCGTTGGCACGATCGTTAAAATTTCACGAACCCAGTGTATAGCTTGCGGCATTTTAATAGTCTCCAACAGCAGCGAAACAGTAATAGTTTACGATCATATTAATTTGATGGAATTTCTAAGTAAAAATACAGTCGTGCAGTCACAGCAGAGCAATGTACAAAATGGCATCCGGTGGGTATTAATGAAGCGAATCATTAGAACAATATTTATACGTATTGTATTTCCACACGGACACAATATTTATGCGTCTTGTATTTACACATGGACACAAGGTGCCATTTGACCCACGGAGGTAGGAGTGAGCATAATTCATTCTGTCTGCCATCCCTCAGAAAACTCCATAAAGATTTTTTTTCATAAAATGAAACGACTTATATACACACAGGAACAACGTAAACATTTTCCCCCTCCACCTTTGATTTCTGGAGTTTATTTTGGTTATGGCGCACAGGACCCAGATTTACAGCTGGGCAGGCTGGCCAGCCAGCCCAGCCTGTGTGTTTGTTACGATTTCAGGGGGCCGATCGTGTGTGTGTGCTAGCAGCATATGTGTGTGTGTGCGCGAGTGTGTGCGCGCTAGCTTGTGTATGTGTGTGCGCGAGAGTGTGTGCGTGCGAGCGTACGTGTGTGTGTGTGTGTGCGCGAGTGTGTGTGCGAGCGTGTGTGTACGTGCATGTGTGTGCGCGCTTGCTTGTGTATGTGTGTGCGCGAGTGTGTGCGCGAGAATGTGTGTGTGTGCACGAGTGTGTGTGCGTGTGTGCATGTGTGTGTGCACGAGTGTGTGTGTGCATGTGTGTGCGCGCTAGCTTGTGTGTGTGTGTGCGCGCAAGTGTGTGTGTGTGTGTGGGGAGCGATAGTGTAGCGGTTAGTGCGCTGCGCTATGAACCTGGCGACCCGGGTTCGATTCCCGCTCACGGCCAACACCAGTGACGATTATCTGAACCGGTCCCGGGCCTCCCCTAGGTCGACTCAGCCTCAAATTAGTACCTGGTGCGGTGTGTAAACATCGCCACTAGGGAGACAAAGGCGGCCGGGCGTGGTGTTGGCCACCCACCCCCTCGTGTGCCGTGCCGGCCTTCATAGGTGCTCGCTAACAGCACTTACCCCAACAGTCTGTTAAGGCTACACGGAGGATCTTTGTCTTTGTGCGAGTGTGTGCGTGCATGTGTGTGCGTGCATGTGTGTGCGCGCTAGCTTGTGTGTGCGTGCGCGAGTGTGTGTGCATGTGGGGGAGGGAGGGGGGTTTCTGCACAAAAGGGGCCTCTCAGTCGCTGCACCTAATTGGCAGGACAGCAGGGGCAGTTGCGCTCGCCACACAGTTAAAGAATAAACCCAGACGCAGAAATCTTAGTGTCCCGCGCCGTGGTTCTGCCAGCGGGACCCCACGCTCCCTTGGCCGCCAGAAATTTTCACCAACGCTTCGGGTCGTAGCTTTCAAATCGTCTTTTTTTGTAGAAATTCTTCTTCTAAATGCGTGTGTTTTCACTTGTAATCCAGAGGTCGACAGTTTGATTGGATCGGCTTGGCACTTGCTTAAATCCACCACCCCAGGCAACCTTCTGTGCACCCGGCAAATCAAATGTTAAAGAATCGGCCAAAGTACCCTCGCAGAGAGGTTCTCGAGAGCCCCGTCTGGTGGCAGCACCTTTCTACCAGCAGCGGTGTGAGCAAGAAGTTGCAGGGCTGCAAATTTACCCTTTATACGAATTCAGCTAAATTAGGTCGAGCGACTTCGCTGCCTCTATTTGGCTGGAATCGCTAACACGGTGGCCTTTTGACTCCGCCAATCATGGCTGGAGGGGGTTGTCTCCCAGCAGTAGATGATTTATCTCTCATTAAACCACAGCATGCGGCCAACCCCCCCCCCCCCTCTTGCTGCCCCCCACCGTCTCGGGTGCAGGGTTCAAACGTTCAAACGTGAGCGAGCAAAACCGAAATATCTCGCCGCCCATGCGCTCCGAGCAACGTGCGCAACTTAACGAGGCCCCCAGATTTAACCGAATGCGGCGTTGGCGCTCGCCCATTGGTGCTTGGCTTGACTTGTACACATTACACGATGGACACGCTAGGTTACATTACAGTGGCGTGAAATACTTAAGTTCATGAACTGATTGGCATGAAGATTATTTCAATGGTGTTATGAGAATGATGACATTTTTAACCGTGGTCAGAAATTAAACGCTGGCTCTTTTGGTTATAGCTTCGTAGGCTAACCACTGCACCACTGATCCTTCCTACATGGGTTAATGGGTAAAACTATAAACAGATCATTTCTCCAGTGAATATTGAATTTTGAAACAATATTGCCGTTTGCAGTCATTGATTGGAATCAATCAATGACCTGCTTTTGTGGGTCACATGAGCCTCTCACACTGACATGGCTGATCACTCTCGTACAAGCACCATCTTCTAGCCGTGCATTCAGAGGGTCTCAGCTCCTGACGAAGGACAGATGATAAGGCCCCAATCCGAATCCTGTAGAGCAACTTGAATCGTCTTTTCCCAACTCCGGCCGGCGTTTCCCACTGCTGAGGCGCCTTGCAGTGCTGTTTATCATCACGAGCTTGACTTAGCTGATGAGAGACACGTGGTCAAAACCCGGCCAGAGTTCCCCTGCCGAAACAAATGCCGCCGGATAGCGTAAGCCTGGAAGTGCCATAAGCTGATGGGCTAAAAACTGTTTATAGGGCCTTAACGGGGGATTTTTATTTAATTCCACTCAGTTGCACCCTCTAATCCGGCAGCTCTATGTGATGGGCACTCCGAAGAGATGCGAGTTCCGGTTGGTGCGAGCCCAGGCCGGATCGTTGTGCCGGGGCTTTTGTTGGCAATGTTGTGCAAGAGGTCCCCCGCAAGAGAGGCGCGCCGTTTGTGCTGTGAATCCGGGTCCGGAGCGGTCGGCGTGCGCAACTTGGTCACGCGCAACTTGGTCACTCGCAACTTGGTCACTCGCAACTTGGTCACTCGCAACTTGGTCACTCGCAACTTGGTCACTCGCAACTTGGTCACGCGCAACTTGGTCACTCGCAACCTGGTCACGCGCAACTTGGTCACTTGCAACTTGGTCACGCGCAACTTGGTCACTCGCAACCTGGTCACTCGCAACTTGGTCACTCGCAACCTGGTCACTCGCAACTTGGTCACTCGCAACTTGGTCACTCGCAACCTGGTCACTCGCAACCTGGTCACTCGCAACTTGGTCACGCGCAACTTGGTCACGCGCAACTTGGTCACTCGCAACTTGGTCACGCGCAACTTGGTCACTCGCAACTTGGTCACTCGCAACTTGGTCACTCGCAACTTGGTCACTCGCAACTTGGTCACGCGCAACTTGGTCACTCGCAACTTGGTCACTCGCAACTTGGTCACGCGCAACCTGGTCACTCGCAACTTGGTCACTCGCAACTTGGTCACTCGCAACTTGGTCACTCGCAACTTGGTCATGCGCAACTTGGTCACTCGCAACTTGGTCACTCGCAACTTGGTCACTCGCAACTTGGTCACTCGCAACTTGGTCACTCGCAACTTGGTCACTCGCAACTTGGTCACGCGCAACTTGGTCACTCGCAACTTGGTCACTCGCAACTTGGTCACTCGCAACTTGGTCACTCGCAACTTGGTCACTCGCAACTTGGTCATGCGCAACTTGGTCACTCGCAACTTGGTCACTCGCAACTTGGTCACTCGCAACTTGGTCACTCGCAACTTGGTCACTTACAAACCGAATCCATTGTCGACGGGCGTCTCTGCAACCGGTCGTGAGCAAATAGTGTGGCCGGTTGCTTTCACGGTAGAGAGGCGAAACCTCACCGCTGACGAGCGTCCATCTGCTCGGCGATTATTTTAAGGATGCATTTCGTCACGCGCGCAGCGTGAAGTAAAAACGCGCCGTTTAATTTCCTCACCGCGGCGCGGCGCGGCTACCGGGCTAGGGATGTGGACAAAAGCAGCCGCGGGGCCGACGATGGAGATTCGCGGCCAATTTCGCGAGCGATTCGCTTAGCCTCAAGCAGGCCGGACGGCTCGAGCGAGGAGCCGGCGGAACTGTTGCGTGGTGTCCCGACCCCGGCTCGTGTTTCAGCAGACTGCCGTGGCCTCAAATCGACCGCCGGGAAGGGGGGACCACCGTCTACGCCTCGCCGCAGCGGAGCCAAGAGCCCGTCCATCCGGAGCAAGTCGCCTGGCGGATCAGGTACGCGGTCTCTTTGTCTCTCTCGCTCGCTCTCTCTCTCTCCTCTCACGCGCTCCCCCACGCCGGTTTGAAAGCAACGCGTTATTTCGTGTTACACTGTGCGGCCAATAAATGAGTGAGCGTGAAGAGAGAGGGGGGGATCTGGCACCGTCGGTTGAGAGAGGACGGTGAAAGCTGGGGAGGTTGCTTTTTCTTTAGTTTGAGTGGCCCCCAAGAGAGGACTGTGTTTTGAATTGGAACTTCGTGGGGGTAAAGGCAGTGTTTTAGTTGCACGTGCGGTTTGCAACATCTTAATGTCTCAAACACGTGGCAGTACATGTAAGTATAATAATAGTGTTTTTCCCCTTTTTTTCTGGCAACAAAACTGAAACCTTTTTACAAGGAATCACGTCTGCATTAACCACAATACTTGTGGTCAAAATGCAAACAAAAAACACACTAAATTTCGATTTAAAGCTTTCGTGACTGCAAGGATTCACCTTCTTTGGTTCTTTCGGTAAAGTCACGTAGAATGGGAATAAAATAATAAAATAAAACAATAAAATTCTCACGACGTTTCGGCCACAACACAAGTGGCCTTCTTCAGGTGAAAGGAACAAACCTGTCGGGACGACAGAGCTACAATGAACGCTGCAAACGCTGCTTAAAGACGCTGCGAATCTTAGCAGCGTTCAGTGTAGCTCTGTCGTCCCGACAGGTTTGTTCCTTTCACCTGAAGAAGGCCACTTGTGTTGTGGCCGAAACGTCGTGAGAATTTTATTGTTTTATTTTATTATTTTATTCTCATTCTACGTGACTTTACCGAAAGAACCAAAGAAGAAAAAACACACTGATAATAGTATGCATTGTCCTTGAAACTGATTGGTCCACACCAGAGACGGCTTTCTTTTAAGCCTCGTCTCAATTATCAGTGTGTTTTTTGTTTGCATTTTGACCACAAGTATTGTGGTTAATGCACGCATGATTCCTTGTAAAAAGGTTTCAGTTTTGTTGCCAGAAAAAAGGGGAAAAACCCTATTTTATTTTGGTACTAGCAAAGGAGGTCTAATGATGTAGATGCTTACCCCCGAGCCCTCATTACTTTGATAGTACATTGTCTTTGAGCTGTACGCCTTTTGGCGTCCTCTAGTCTAGCACTAATTGAGACGAGACTCAAAAGAAATCCCTCTCTGGTGTGGACCAATCAGTTTCAAGGCCAATGCATATATTATCAGTGTGTTTTTTTGTTTGCATTTTGACCACAAGTATTGTGGTTAATGCAAACATGATTCCTTGTAAAAAGGTTTCAGTTTTGTTGCCAGAAAAAAGGGGGAAACCCTATTATTATATTTTGGTACTGGCAAAGGAGGTCTAATGATACATGTAAGTATGTCGAATTTATTTTGCACCGTACGTAGCCAACCATGCTAATCAGAGGTGCGGGGAACGTACTACCCATGCTTTGCACAGATGCCAGGGCATATTCAGTCAGATATTAACCTAATTGTGCGACGCGGGTAGGTGTCCATCCCCCAGTGTTATTCCTCCTGTGTATTTGGCATCATCACGCGAGACCAAGATTCCGTTTGGAACTCTCGCGAAGCAGTGAGTCGCACCATGTTAAACAAGCAGCCCTTGTAATAATATATAACAGAACTGCTGTTGACACTACCCAGTTGGATACAGAAACTGGGGCTAGAATGATACATCGATTGATACGATAGATATCAACTCTTGAGCTTCTGATTCGAGCATGTTTGTTGAACTTCTTTTGCACCAGCTACGTTCGGTGCGAGAGAAGTTCAACATACATATTCATCGATCATATCGCATGAGAAGCGGTGGTTTTATACGTGTATACGTTGAAAGCATTTGCTCGATTTCTCTACTGCAGAGGCATGTCCATTCGTCGCTACATTGAGAAAATAATTTCATTCTTGATTCTCATTGCGACGGTTCATCAAAGGAACTCCGGGGTAGAGGAGGGAGGATGTATATCGTTGCACGCTCAACATAAACCACCGCGTTGTTATTATTATTTAATAATAATATTACTATGTTGAGCAGTCCATCATGGGCAACCGAACCTTTGAAATAGACCAGCGACTTGCACAGCAGCAGGGCTGAATCATCGCGTCCTCCTTACCCCAGACGATCAAATATCAGAAAGGAATGGCGGGGTACGGTGCTGGTGGGAGGATGGTGGCGGCGGTGGTGGTGGTGGCGGCGGCGATCGGGGTATGAGACCGCATGGAGAGACGTCGGTTGTGTGTGGTGGGGGGGGGGGAGGAGGTGGGAGGGGGTGGTTGTGTCAGACGAGGAGGAGGAGGGAGAGGTCATAACGGGGGGCCCAGAAACCGAGCCAGACAGCTGTGCGCCACGCGCGGCGTTAAATGGGTCGGAAAACAATAGGGGATGGCTCCAGGTGGTCGCGTAATGCTCCGCGAGGGAGAGAGAGGGGGGGTGGAGTGGGGGGAGATTGAGGAGAGAGAATATCAGACGGACGCTGTGATCAGCTGGGAATAAATGGAAGGGGAAAATCCGGGGGGGGGGGGGGGGTGTGGCCGCATTGGGGCGGCTCGGAGGCCACGTGGCCCCGTCGCGAACGCCTCCTCTCTTCGAAGTTAAATCCCTCGCACGCTTTACCTTTTAACTTGCGAATGCACGAACCCGTCAAACGCGGTGCTATTGATCTCGTCACGCGTTTTACGCGCTTTCGTTTTACATTCTTGATATTTAAGCTTTGGCTTTCATGATGTCCCTTTTTATATTTATTTATTCATTTCTCCGGGCGGTTTTTTTTTTGGTTACATCAAATCGGCCGCGTCTCTTTTACGTTCATTCTTGCCTACGTGCGAAACCTCATTTCTGCAATTTTGATCAAACGCGCACATTTTTTTTGTGCGCGTTAGATTCTCACGGAAAATAATTCCCGTGATTTATTTTGGGTCGTAGTCGGCGTCCCGGCGCCACCGTGAAGCTGCAGGTGCCTCTGCAGAGGCCTACGCCGCCCAGGCAAGAAAGCATGCCCATTCCCAGCTGGGACCAGTGCACAACAGCCCACGCCGTTCATTTAGCCGATGAACGGAGGGCGGTGAGCAGAGGGGGGGGGGGGGGGGAGGTGTCCCCGGACACCCAAAACAATTTTAGACGTTGCCAAAGAAGGATACTGGCAACATCTTGGACGAGAACCACGGTCAATTTCGAGTCTGCGATTTTTCTCCCCCTTTCGACTGCGCTCATTGACAGAATCTTGACACACAGCTCGGTACCGCGTGAGTAGGCAGCAGTTGCGTGCGTGTAATGCACGACTATAGAACCACGAAACTCCTCTTGGTAACTAAGTACATCTATGCATGTAATCTGATTCGTTCTGTTCTTTCTGCGTGCGCTAATGCACGACTATAGAACCACGAAACTCCTCTTGGTAACTAAGTACATCCATGCATGTAATCTGATTCGTTCTGTTCTTTCTGCGTGCGCTAATGCACGACTATAGAACCACGAAACTCCTCTTGGTAACTAAGTACATCCATGCATGTAATCTGATTCGTTCTGTTCTTTCTGCGTGCGCTACGAATGATAAATTACTGTTGATAATCTAACCCGTAACTGTTCACGCGCAGGCCACCACCGCCAACTTCCAAAGTGCGTCTCTGTCACTGGCACCGAGTGAATCGATCCACACCGCTCCCCCCCCCCCCCCCCCCCCGAAGCCGACGCTTCGTGCGATGAAAATGATGACGGTGGTGGTGACGATTCGCAGACACGGAATATAAACTGCGGTCGAGAAGGACATAAATAATTATTTATCCCATGCGTGGGTGCTGAAAGCTGCCCTGACCGCCGATCCCGTGGATCTGTTTTCATTAAGTGGCACTGTCGCGCGTCAACTCTGCTCTGCTGCCTTACGGGGGACGCGCGCGCGGGCGGGCATTGTCTCCGCTATTTAAAATTGCATTTCGCCACCGCCCACTCATTTGCTTCTATTAGAGGCAGCCACACTCGTAATTAGCGCCGTCGTGGGAGGAGGGGGAACAGCAACGAGGGGAGTGGCGAGAGGGGGGGGGGGTTCAAAAGTCCTTGTCTGTAATGGAACCTAATAATCTTAACCCCCCCCCCCCCCTCCTATGCCCGATTAATTTAGAATTATTATTTTTTTACGCAACGCACGTACTGAATTAGCGAGTGTAAGCATCGATCTTTTTTTTCGATGTGTGTATTATATACAATCGGCCAGCCACCAGAGGCCACTACGTGCACCAGTGTTTAAAAATATATATATCGTCGAAACAGTTTGTGATCCTGAATCACGACGATTCGTCGCATCGCGAAGGTGGGGGGGGCGTTCATTCAGCCCCTACTGTCAATATTCACCCCCCCCCTTACCAACCACATCCCCACCCCCGTCCCATGTCCACCCCGCGGTATTCCCCATCCGCTGCAAGTCTCCGTATCTTGCCTTTTGCGATGCAGCTCGTCGGCAATGAGACGGGCATATGGAGGGGAATGAAACAGAGGCAGAGAGCGGTTAAATTTTTACTTAAAACTTTCGTGGCTGCAGGAATTCATATTCTTGGTTCTTTTGGTAAAGTCACGTAGATAGAAAACAAAAAAGAATAAAATAAATGTAACATTTAAAATTAAAATAATAAAAAGAATACATTAAAAAAATTAGACTTTTTTATTTTCAATTTATTCCTTTTATTTTGCCAAAAGAACCAAGGCAGAGAGGCGTAAAAATATCAACTGCTGACGTGGGGACAAGCAGCGACCCACGGACGCACGGTGGGTTTCTGGGAGGCTCAACCAGGACTTATGGTTGAGCTGGCAGGCCCCTTCCCAGCACCAGTCGAGTCACAGGGAGGTCCACCGACAACCACAGGCCACCATCCTAATAACCCCACAGAAAGCTTGTTGGTTGCGTACAAATGTTCGGCGACACGTTGAGCATTTCCAGACGCGAGAAGAGTGGGGGGGGGTTCCCCTTCGCACCCGACGTTGCCTCCCGCACGTGGTCCTGACTTGCGCTCCCACGCCGTGCGTCGCCCCCGTGTCGCCCGCGTGCCACCCGAATATCGCCCGCGTGTCACGCGCGTGTGCAGTGAACGGCGGCAGCGGCAGCCAGCTGTCGACGCCGCGCTCGGCGCCATCTCCCAGCTCCCCCTCCAGCCCGTCCAGCCTCCGGCGCAACAAGGTCAGAGAGCACCCGACCCCCGACCCCCCCCCACCCTCAACCCCCACCCTCGCATCGTAAGGTGTCCTCAGAGAAGGAATAAACCGCTGTAGTTGGCACAGTTGAAAGGTCAAAATCCACGGTGGATTCCGCCTCAAACGCGAGAGGGGGCCTTGCTCGTCGCCTGTTTACAGCCCCGAGCCGGCGGTGAAAATTTCTCATTCCTATGGTGAGGGAGCTTGGGCAGACACGTTACTCGGAGCAATGATGGCAAATGGTCAAGAATCATGACGGAGTGGCAGCAAAGGAATGGGACGTGTCTGGGAGCACATCCATCCGAGGAGATGGGTGCAAGGTGGCTTTATTGCATCAAAGAATTGTGAGAGATTGTCGCGTTTTGGGGAGGCTTTCATCCAGCGGTGGATTGACAATGGCAAATGATGATGGCGGGGGGATGAGTCAGCCACTGCAGACTTCCCTTAATATGGTATGAATTTTATTCACCCCCAACAAGATGGAGGGCTAATTTAACACCTGACCAAGACTTGAACTTGTGCCCTAATTGTGAGCAGCCATGCTTTTAACCACCGTGCCACCTGGCGGGTCGGACCAGCCCTTCATTCATCGCCATGTAAGGAGGTCACGTTGAGAAAATAAATATCTTGTGAAACGATACAAGTGATGCACGTGGTAGATACAAAGGGAAGGTGGTGGAGCAAATATTCCGAGCAAATAAAACGAGCGGCAATTCGCTGCGAACCCTCTCGGCTCTTGTTCCTCGCGGGATACGTCGGCAGTCGTCGCGCCAAATGCTCATTCTGCACCGTGAACCCCCGTTGAGGAGGTATGCATGCACTGTACGCGGAGGCGTGCAGCCAAAATACGAACACGTGCCAGCGAGGCTGTAAGTCTCTGGCTTCAACATCTGGCAGCCGCAGAGCAACTGGGCTCTCGAGCCTGGTCTGCACGGGACGCAATTGTCAGAGTTTTTTTTTCGCACATATTTAATCATAGGCGATGGCGCGGCCTAGCGGAAGCGCGCTTGCCGATCGTTGGGGAGGTTAAACCACCGCGGCATTTCGTCAGGCGCACGACCGCCTGGCCAGGTCACCTTCGTCAATTTGGGCACATGCCTGCGTTGAACCTTTGGTCCGTGGGAGGGAATCATTCTGTGCGGACTGTCACCATCATTCAAAGTGAGCAAAGATTTACCCTGTGGAGTTGGCCAAACATCCCAATATAGGACCACGGAGTTTGGGAAATTGTACCGCGCCAGTTGTGGCTACCCCCTCCCCACTTGCCTGTGGCTTCCCGTGACTCCGTGTGAAAACTGTGCGCATTACAATTTCTACAGCAGCGTTTTGAGATGCAATTTGAGTAAGTGACGATGCTATATGAAGTATAAAAATTATTATCGGTGGCGAGATGTCTACTTCCTCACCTGGTATCCAGGAGGTTGTGGATTCGATCCCGACCCTGACGCCTGCATACTTTTGTAGTTTGCATGGCGTCTCTCTCCCCGTTGTCGCGTGGACTTTCCTCCAGGCCCTCCGGTTTTTCCCTGCACATTTAGAAACCTGCGTTTAGAGTATTTGGCTGCTATAAATGTCCACATGATAAGCCACTTCGTTGAGCTATCATTAGTGACCAGATACCTTCGCAAAAATATCTGAAGAGCTCAGTGCGCCTTACCTGGCAAAATAAAAAAAAAATTACGTCACACGGGTTGATACCCAGCGAAAGTTGGTAGCTCAAAGCGCGATATCACGCGTACAAACTCGGCGGCACGTTACAAATTTCGCGCCCCTCTCGCATCACAACAATTGCATCGCCTGGCTTGTTCGTCAGCGCCCTTTTCAATGAGGCGTCCTTTTTGTTTGTTTGTTGGCAAGATAATTGGGAGCACGCAAACTTAGGCGTACCGTTAGAACGACGTCACCTACTCTGCGAATGGAGGAGGAGAACCGTCTCACTCACTCGCCCGCCCCGCGCCCTCGCTGGACCGCGGGTGTCCCCTCTGCCCGTGTGGTTTGGGCTGCTCGTAAACCCAGCTGTCGGCCCCCCGCGTCCGATCGCACGCCGCTTTATTTGGCCATCGGCGTTTTTAATTGCGCGCGCAACAAAAGAGCCGATTTGGTGAGTGTCAACGCACGTTGACAGACGACCCACAGATGGCACGCTTGAGACTGAGATGTGCCAAAGAGCACAGTGATCTGTAAACGTGGTGCGTATATTGTCGTGATTTTGTCGACTGACTAAAGTACAGTGAAGGAAAAAAAGTATTTGATTCCCTGCTGATTTTGTACGTTTGCCCACTGACAAAGAAATGATCAGTCTATAATTTTAATGGTAGGTTTATTTGAACAGTGAGAGACAGAATAGCAACAAAAAAATCCAGAAAGACGCATGTCAAAAATGTTATATCTTTGTATTTTAATGAGGGAAATAAGTATTTGACCCCTCTGCAAAACATGACTTAGTGCTTGGCGGCAAAACCCTTGTTGGCAATCACAGAGGTCAGACGTTTCTTGTAGTTGGCCACCAGGTTTGCACACATCTCAGGAGGGATTTTGTCCCACTCATCTTTGCAGATCTTCTCCAAGTCATTAAGGTTTCGAGACTGACGTTTGCAACTCGAACCTTCAGCTCCCTCCACAGATTTTCAATGGGATTAAGGTCTGGAGACTGGCTAGGCCACTCCAGGACCTTAATGTGCTTTTTCTTGAGCCACTCCTTTGTTGCCTTGGCCGTGTGATTTGGGTCATTGCCATGCTGGAATACCCATCCACGACCCATTTTCAATGCCCTGGCTGAGGGAAGGAGGTTCTCACCCAAGATTTGACGGTACCTGGCCCCGTCCATCGTCCCTTTGATGCGATGAAGTTGTCCTGTCCCCTTAGCAGAAAAACACCCCCAAAGCATAATGTTTCCACCTCCATGTTTGACGGTGGGGATGGTGTTCTTGGGGTCATAGGCAGCATTCCTCCTCCTCCAAACACGGCGAGTTGAGTTGATGCCAAAGAGCTCCATTTTGGTCTCATCTAACCACAACACTTTCACCCAGTTGTCCTCTGAATCATTCAGATGTTCATTGGCAAACTTCATACGTGCTTTCTTGAGCAGGGGGACCTTGCGGGCGCTGCAGGATTTAAGTCCTTCACGGCGTAGTGTGTTACCAATTGTTTTCTTGGTGACTATGGTCCCAGCTGCCTTGAGATCATTGACAAGATCCTCCCGTGTAGTTCTGGTCTGATTCCTCACCGTTCTCATGATCATTGCAACTCCACGAGGTGAGATCTTGCATGGAGCCCCAGGCCGAGGGAGATTGACAGTTCTTTTGTGTTTCTTCCATTTGCGAATAATCGCACCAACTGTTGTCACCTTCTCACCAAGCTGCTTGGCAATGATCTTGTAGCCCATTCCAGCCTTGTGTAGGTCTACAATCTTGTCCCTGACATCCTTGGAAAGCTCTTTGGTATTGGCCATGGTGAAGAGTTTGGAATCTGATTAATTGATTGCTTCTGTGGACAGGTGTCTTTTATACAGGTAACAAGCTGAGATTAGGAGCACTCCCTTTAAGAGTGTGCTCCTAATCTCAGCTCGTTACCTGTATAAAAGACACCTGGGAGCCAGAAATCTTTCTGATTGAGAGGGTCAAATACTTATTTCCCTGATTAAAATGCAAATCAATTTATAACATTTTTGATATGCGTTTTTCTGGATTTTTTTGTTGGTATTCTGTCTCTCACTGTTCAAATAAACCTACCATTAAAATTATAGACTCATCATTTCTTTGTCAGTGGGCAAACGTACAAAATCAGCAGGGGATCAAATACTTTTTTCCCCTCACTGTAACAAAAAAAAAACTTTGTTAAGCAAATATTTTTCATTAACGGACTTAACGCTGGACGAACAGTCCGCAACGCGACTGCAGTCAACAGAGCTGGAACCGTCAATCACGCGATGCAAGCACTGCCGCCTGCACCGGCGATCCACGGGGCCATTTCCCCAACATCCACCAAGCCTCCGGAGAGGCCACTTGAGAGGCTTAATAACCTCGATAGCCACACAGATGCAGCGTAGCTAATTTCACGTCGACACACGAGAGGAGAGGAGTGGACGCTAAATAAATCCACATTGTTGCTGTGTGTCCTTTGTCCGCAGGATCTGTACCTGCCCCTGGCTCTGGATGAGAAGTGAGGCAGAGTCGGAACCACAAGACAAGAGCAGGGGCAGGAGGAGGAGGGGGGGGGGGGCGATGGTTCAGACGGTGACGTTCATTTGGAATTCTGTGGCTGTTCAATTTTCTGGCCATAAACCACCGTTACCCGGGCCTGCTCATCTCATTTCTCATCGCATCATCCGTCCGCCCGTCCATTCCGTTACCCGTCGTGTACTAAGCCGTTCAAACAAAAAAAAAACATTCATCATAATAATAGTCTGCACATTCGCATATAACATAGATGTAATTCCGGTCGACGTTTATTTTGGCTAGGAACTGAAAAACGCAAGTCGTGCTTTCGTCAGCCTTTTCGGATATGAAACAACCATGAAGCGGCTGTAATGTCAGTGATCTAAGTGCAGAGTGAAAAGGGCGTGCATTGTGTATCGATCGATGATTTTTTAATTGCTTTTTTTACGTAGATTTTATGATTTTGCGACATTTTTTTTAAAATGGGCACTCGCTTGATTTTATTTCTCCTTGCATAACTACAACTATATAAATGGTTACACGTAACTGTATGTAGGAACTGATGTTTGGCTTGCGATGATTCACCTGATTCCACTGCCATCACCAAAGCATTGTAAAGATGTGCAGAAGCAAGGTGTTGAACAGGGTGTCAGGGGTCAGCCATAAGAATTAAACTTGCTTTAAGTGTTGTGCTCACTCTCTCTGAAACTCACGTAACCCCACACCCCCCCCTCCCCCCGGCCCAACACCGCTGTCAGTCTCTCTGTCTCCCACACCTGCACACACACACACGCACCACATCTCCTAATAAACGCCCGTGTCTTTCATGCCCAAGTTTGCTTTCAAAGCGCAGTTGATGAAAACCCACTGCCGCCGAGTTGACCGGCCACATGGCGCTCTGCGTGTGTGACCTTGGGAAAACTCTCTTCGTTTAGTGGATGAGCCCCATAAAGTAATTCCCTTGAAAGATCAAATGCAACTTAAGTGCTGCTCACGTCACACCGGTGCACTCTGGGATTTTATAATTTTCGATGAGAGCGGCCCTGAAGTTGTGTACGAGATTACGGCGGATCGACGTCTCTTCTCGAAATCTTTACAGAAACAACGCAACTCTGGACTTCTTCACGCGTGATGCGCTGGGTTATTACGGTTTCCGACGAGGTGAAATTTAATCATGAACGTGTCGATTTTATAACGGTACACTTGCGTGTGGTGAGCTTCGAACTAACATCCTTTTATGCTTTCAACTTTCTAACGTTGAACATTTTTCTATTGTTTCTACTTTATTTAATGTTGTCCTTTGTACTTTTTTTCTAAGGTGGGGGAAATATAGATTATTTTGTATAAATATTATCACTTTGACCACAGAGTGGATGATAGTCTCGAATCAACGTCACAACTATAACTCTGCACAATTGCTAGGCTGACATTGCTAATAAACGTTACTTTAACTACGGTAATCGGAGTAGTTGTCATAAAAACAGAACCACTTGGAATGGGACTGAGAACGCCCGAGCTAGGTCATGTCACAGTTTTAACAGCTGCGCGTTATAATCCACTCGAAAGTTTCGTGGGGTGATTTTTAACGGAACGTGGGCGCTGGGAAATTTAGAAAAAAAAATATTGTACAGTCTGTTCTCCTGTAACGCGGTAGATGCGTTCCTGAAGAACAACGCGATACGGGGGGGGGGGGTGGGGGGAAATGCGTTATAATAAATAATATATAATATAGGGTAAAGCACAGTCCGCGACAACACGGTGAGATGCGTACGCAGGCTGAACAATGACCGAGGTTCGTGGATAGCATCTAGAAGCATCCAGCAGTATCCCGCCTTGTGTGACACTAACGCCGAGGCAGCCGTGCGACCGCTCGCGCGACGCAGTTCCGTTCACTCGCTCGCGTTATATCCAATTGGCGCTGTGAAAACGCTCGTGAATGGGAGAACAGACTGAATCGCGTTAGGGTGAATGGTGCACTCTCTAAACCCTCCCCCAAGCACAGTTCTATCAGGAGCGACCACCGGGCAACAGAGAGCCCAGAGACTGTTTCTCTTTTTTATTTCAGTGCATTGGACAAAACCTACCCTCCTCATTTCCCAGAATTGTAAAAGTGTCTCTACCCCCTACCAAGTCCTCCCACATCCCCCCTTGCCCTCTCTTTTGTTTTTACTTCGATTTTCTCTCTCTTTCTCTCTCCCTCCAATGTTGGCTGATGTTGTTGCTCCTGAAGCCAGAGGTAGGATTTGACTTTTTTTTGGTCAGGCTCTGCTTGGAATGTGCATGTTTGTGCAGGACTTGTTACTCTTGTGAAGTGGTTTTATTTCTTTTAAATGCAAAACTGTGGGGGGGGGGGACTTTTTTATTTTATGATTTCCTTTGCCGTTTCTCATATGGGTAATTGTTTTTTTTTTCTTCCCGCTTCCAGTATCTCGCTGTTAGTGTTAGGAATATTTAACATGATGGTAAATAAAGAAAGCCTTTCGTTGTATCACATTGTCGAGTGTTTTGTTACTTTTAAAAAAAGGCTTAATCGGTGGTAAAAACGGTCATTCGGTCAACAACAATAAAACTGTTTAACACGTAGGCAGGGACCTCGTTTAGCGATCAAAATGCCTTCCTGGAGAAACGAGCGCTAACCAAATCAGCGCGAAGAGGGTTCGTTATACCATTGTATACCCACATGGGGATGTGTTAACGACAACGTTATTTCTTACATAATAACAATATATGATCGGCTCTATTGGAGTATCGATAAACACGCTAACAATACTGTACTGTTAATGCTGAGTGGAGTATGAAGACCGTTTTGTGTAAGGGTTCCCAGCTCCTCCTTCGCATGTTCAGCCAATTCCTTCATTTAGAGGTTTGTATGTACGTATGTTGAACTTTTTTCACACCATACGTAGCCAACGATGTTAATCAGAGGTGTGGGGGGAGGACAACGAAACACAAAAAGCAGTTCTGCAGAAATGAGTGTGTCAATCTAGAGGATGTTTTAAAAGTTCACAGCTCCGGTGGCTTCCTTATAATCGGAAAGGAAGAGAGCGTTCCAGACGGCCGCAGAAGCGCATCTGAAAGCGCTGCGTGATGCGGTGGCCGCGCTTTCAGATTCGCTTCTGCGGCCGTCTGGAACGCGCTCTTCCTTCCGATATTCGGAAGCCCGTCGGAGCTACGCAAGTTGGTGCCAGTGGGGTGCCCGCGCCGGCGATGTTGTGGCGAGGTGCCTTCTTTTTCCTCGCAGCGAGATGTGTGCCGTTTGGCGACTGGCGACGATTTAATCCGGCAAAATTTGACCGCCAACAAAAACTAAAACTACGCTGAGCCAGGGGCGATTCCAGGGCGCGTGTTGTGAGGCTGTCACGCCGGTTTCCTTCGTTTTACCACGTGGTGGATTGCCTCGTGCCACCATGCCATGCGATGTCCAGGGTGCTTCAAATGAATGTTAACACTTACATGGGTCTATCTCTTTTTTTTAATGGAAATTTTTACGGATAATAATATCCGTAACAGGATAACAAATGTATTTTAATAGCTTCAAAAAGTCAAAGAGTCTCCCACTTGTTCGCCACCATTGTCAACGCGTGCCCTGGAATTTTCTCCAGGGTGTTTCCAGAGCCCGGAGGCAGCAGCACATTTCTGCGCGGTGTTGTTGCAATGCTTCGAAGCGTTAAAAAAATTTTGAAGCAACCCTGAATATTGCAAAATTCCGCGCGTCGTGAGTTTTCGATGTCTCGCACACCCCCGTTTAGATGTTCTCGTTGTGGGGGGGGTGGTGGTGGTGGGGCACATTTTGACGACGTTGGCTCTGTCTAGCGCCTGGGGGCCGGGTGGGGAGGGGGGCAAACTGCGGAGCTCCGGAGCCGTGTGGGGCGGTGGCTCTTCAAGGAGTCTCATCGTGGCCGTCATTTGTCGAAGACTGCCGTCCCGTGTCCACGTCCGGTGTCCACGCCACGTGTCCACGTCCCGTATTCACGACTCATTCACGTCCCGCATTCACGTCTCGCATTCACGTCCCGTATTCACGCCCCGTATTCACGTCCCGTGTCCACGCCCCGTGTCCACGTCCCGTATCCACGTCTCGTATTCACGCCACACGCAGTGCGTTGCGGCTCGGGAAATATTGAGGGTGTTTTTTTTCGATTTAAAGCTTTCGTGACTGCAAGGATTCATCTTCTTTGGTTCTTTCGGTAAAGTCACGTTGAATGAGAAAAAAATAATAAATTGATAAAATAAAATAACACAATAAATTCTCACGACGTTTCGGCCACAACACAAGCGGCCTTCATCAGGTGAAGGGACGAGACTGTCTGGAGGACAGCGCTGGAGGCCGCTTGTGTTGTGGCCGAAACGTCGTGAGAATTTTATTGTGTTATTTTATTTTATCAATTTATTATTTTATTCTCATTCTATGTGGCTTTACGGAAAGAACCAAAGAAGGTGTTTTTTTGTTCGCGAATTTGATAGGAACAAAAAAATGTCTCCTTGTTGCATAGCTGTGACCCCCTTATCAGTGCCCTACTTCATTACAGACCAATTCAGATCTCATTGGTCACCCCGTGATCCTTATAAATCTCAACGTTCATCCTACAAAGTCCCATCACAAGGGAGAAACACAAACAGACAACAACATAATTGTTTTTGTTGCCCGCATTGAAACGGCTGTGCGTCGTATGGACCTTGAAACCAACTTTCCCTGGACAAGAATACGGGTGGGTAAACCGTGTGGGTTGACACGGTGTGTTGTTTTTATTTTGATTTAAAGCTTTCGTGACTGCAGGGATTCATATTCTTGGTTCTTTCGGTAAAGTCACCACGTAGAAGGGAAACAATAAAATAATACAAATATAAAACAATAAAATTCTCACGACGTTTCGACTGCAACACAAGCAATCATCATCAGGTGTGAAAACCACAAGAGCAGACTGCAGCGAATCATCCACACTGCTGTGGTTTTCACACCTGATGATGATTGCATGTGTTGCAGTCGAAACGTCGTGAGAATTTTATTTTTTATATTTGTATTATTTTATTGTTTCCCTTCTACGTGGTGACTTTACCGAAAGAGCCAAGTTTACGGTGTGTTGTTGTTGCTGTTTTATTTGCTCGACCCGACAACCCCCTGGTCTAGCGCCATCTGGCGACTTTTCTGCGCGCCCGGATGGTGACTCATGCTGCTGTTGGTGTTATATCTACTAAATGTGATTGTATTCCGCATCCTCCCTCACATCATCCATTGCGACATCCTGACATTCTGGACGGCATTACCAGTTTGCATCGACGGTATCGGACACACTCAGACTCATCGGAGTGGCGACTCCTCTCTCTCTCTCTGCTTTTTTTTAAGGAGCTGCCAAAACCACTTTTGAGCCGGAGTGGAGAGATTTTCGCCGTCAGATGGCGACGCGATTTTCTCGCGTGCCTCTCCGGCAGATTTCGCGGTGGATTTTTTTTTGTTTTAACCATTCGCAATGTCGCGTTCTTAACAAACAAAATCCAATCCGGCTTGCGGGTGGCCACGGTTGTTGTTGTTTTTGTGTGTGAACGTCATCGCACGCGTGTGGGATTTTCTCACGATCAGTGCCGGATGAAGCTCGTGCGGGGCCTGTAGCATATGCTGTTATAAAGGGGCCCTAAAATAAATAAAAACACATTCTTGGTTCTTTCGGTAAAGTCACGTAGAAGGGAAACAATAAAATAATAAAAATACAAAACAGTCACGAAAGCTTTAAATAAAAAAAATTTAAACACGTAATTATTAAAACACGCACATTTTTTTACTTGCATAGTAAAGTAATTGTATTTTTTCATTTGCAATACAGCCCAGATAATACGACAAATCGCTAACCTTAAACACCCAGTCGTTCATAAAAGTTGAAGGCGGTATAGTACTATAGTAATAGAGCAAGTGCAGAATCACTGAACCGGAATTGATAGCTTGAAAGCATTTAGCGCGGGGCCCTTGAAAGTGCGGGGCCCGTAGCTACTCCATATATAGTAGCTACTTGTGCTACTAGGATCATCAGGCACTGGTGACCATCCCTAAATTGGTTCCGTTGTGGGGACTAGATCGTACGGTTTATGCCGATGGCCAATTTGTTAACGATAACCCTCCACCACCCGACAGGGGCCAGTCAAATCGAGGGTGTACGTCGTGGGAAAATATGCAACTCGATTTGTCTTAGGGTTTCTTATTTTTATATTCTTGGGTTTTTCGGTAAAGTCACGTAGATAGGTTCAAAGAAAATAACAAACTACGACGTTTCGATCGCAACACAAGCAATCGTCATCAGGAGAAAAATAAACGTCGTAGTTTTTTGTTATTTTTGTTATTTTCTTTGAACCTATCGACGTGACTTTACCGAAAGACCCAAAGAATATTCATTCCTGCAGTCACGAAAGCTTTAAATCAATATTTTTTTTCTTCAGCAAATCGAAGCAGGAGGAGGACAATGAGTAATGTTGAAGAGCAAGCGAAACATATCATTGGCATTTAATGATGCTGCTCTTCGTGTGAATCTGTCGGGCAGTGCACGTGTTTCTTAATGCGCGTGTTCATGTACAGGTGTGGGTTGCTTTGTCAATCCTCTTGCTGGATGCGGGACCTCCACATGCCACGCGCGGGTCGTGTGGGCTATGTGACCACGATGCCGACACAACACGTGTTGTGTCGGCTGCTTTCTACTGCTGCTGCAGTGCTGCCGCTGCTACTCCTGCAGCGCTGCTGTTGCTGCTCCTGCAGGGCTACTGCTGCAAGGCTGCTGATGCTGCAGGGCTGCTGCTGCTGCGCTGTTGCTGCTGCTGCAGGGCTACTACGACTGCTGCTGCTGCTGCAGGGCTGCTGCTGCTGCAGGGCTGCTGCTGCTGCAGGGCTGCTGCTGCTGCAGGGCTGCTGCTGCTGCAGGGCTGCTGCAAGACTGTTGCTGCTGCTGCAGGGCTACTACGACTGCTGCTGCTGAGCTGCTGCTGCAGCAGGGCTGCTGCTGCAGGGCTGCTGCTGCTGCAGGGCTACTACGACTGCTGCTGATGCAGGGCTGCTGCAAGACTGTTGCTGCTGCTGCAGGGCTACTTTATCACCAGTAGAGGGCAGCGCTGCTAAATTCATTGTCCTGCAACGACGGACCCAACGTCCAATGCTCACCACGTTCACCAGCCCGCACTGACCCAACATGGTGAAGTATGGTCATCCCCCCTCTCCACAAACGATTCCGCATGGAGAGACATTCATCCAGCAGTGGATTGACAAAGGGTCTGAAAATAAAAAGGCAAAAAAGGGCCATTGGTGACGGTGGATCAAGACGCACCTCCGTAACATTCACTCTGATGTCTGCGTGCACGGAAGCACGTTGCAGGTGCTGGACGGATGGTGTTTTGCCTCGCAGAAGCATGATAGGTTGGCGGATGGCTTGCAAGAAGACCTTCATCCAGCAGTGGATCGATCGTGGCTCCTGGCGATGCGTGTAATTATGTTATTGCGTGCAGCACTTTTAAACAAACCCAATTTGTCACGCGGATGGATAACGACGTTCACGTTTTACAATTAAGGCCATCGCTTGAAAGATGACAACCAACGTGAGATCAATGCATGCGCAGACACCTGCTGTATTGTTTTAATTATTGGACCTCAATGTATTATTAATGCTGCCACAGACCAAAAAAATAAACCGACGAGAAGCCGAGTGGAGTTACAATTCATTAACACCGCGTCGTCAATGCGGGCAGAGTAGATTTTAATCAACAACACGGGTCCAATTTTTAACATTCAAATGCTGCTCCGTAATATTGGTCGCCATGGGCCGATGAACTAGATACATCAGTTTTATTTATATGCAAGAGACAGAGTTCAGATTACATTCCACTTAACCGCAACGTTCCACAGCAACCGCGAAATTAGTTTGTATGCACTTTGCTGATTTGTGTTTGACAGGGCCCCCGTAGTTCAGATGGAGTGCTCTTGCCACAAACGTCTGGTTGTTATTATTGTTCAGCTTGTTCATCCAAGAAGGTATCGCGAGAGTCTCGTGACTTTTTCAGCAAAGTCCTACGAAATTGTCGCAGTAGGGGGCTCTGTTTGCTGTGTGTAATACATCAGCAAGCCTAACCACTCATGAGATCCAGAATGTTGAAACATTTCCAGAGTTTGCTTGCTTAAATGCTGCTGAGTGATGTATTTAATCGGCTGATTGACCGATAAATATTGGTAGACCAATGTAGAGACAGATTGGTGTTCTGTTTATATTTACTTTTACCCATAATGCTCCACGGCAAGCCATAATGAGTTGTAAATTCAACATTGCGGCACCTTCCGGCGCCCTGATGCGGGTAAACAAAGCTAATAAAGGGGTAATTAGACCGGTATGTTGCATTAGAGGTGTCACCTGTGGCGCAAGAGCGCTTACAATCAAGAGATTACGCGTGTGCCCACGTGACATAGTTCTTCTCACTTTGGGACCGGTTGTATCAATCATCGGGCGCGTGTGGCGTGTAACAACTCAATTGGAACGATAACGGATTGGTAAAGTACGTGGTGGGCGTCGAAGACTGGCGTGTGGGGCTCGATGGTAGCACGGACAGCGACGCTGCGCAACTCGTGACATAAGTTGGGGAGTGCTCGAAGTTACGCAAATTTTGTGAAACGCGTCTGGACCATTGGTTCGTGCGGTTTGAGAATACTGCAATGCACTCACGTACCCTAAACTCCGAGTTATTTTAACAGTGGCCAACGACGACCGATTGCCACTCAAGTGGTGGCGGCGGCAGCGGCGAAGTCAACGCGACGCTTGTGCCAGGTTAGGTGCCACTTGAGGGCACGTGAAGTTGTCGAAGGCTCGCGGGCTGGCAGGAGGGTCACGGGACGGACCCAGGTGCCGTCGGTTGAGCGAGATGTCTGCCGCTCACGAACGCAGTGCCCACAACGGCCTATAGCACCCGTTGTATGCATGGCGGTGATCAACTCATCCAAACACTTATGGCAGTTCTCAGCTCTGCTGAGCTTCCCGAATGTGAAGCGATCGGACGCATTACCCCGAGATTTGGTCATTTCGGAGATTTTTAGCAAGTTCTGGTGGAAAGCCTTGCAAATCTTGGAAGCAAAAAGTGACGTATGGTTGATGGGCATACATATAATGTTATTCCTATATCCTACTTGATTAAACACGACCCGTGTCTGTTTATGATGGAATTCTCATGTTGACCTTTCAATTCCTTTCCTGCAGCCTCTTCATCAGCTGCTTGTACTAAAGGGTGGGTGTTGCTGTGCGCCTCGCCGTTGCAATTGGTTCGTCGTCAGAGCTTCGTTAGGGTTTAATGAGAAACGAGATATGCACAGAGTCGTACATAGGAGTGGAGGCGTGCGGCTTAGCAGCAGTGACGGGCCAAGCGAATACAGTTGGTAAACATGAGAAGTAACATCGGTGGTGGTGGTGGCGCTAAAGCGTTAAGCAAAGACTGAGGGCCCCATATTGGCCCAAGGGGTCCCGTGGCATTCACGAAAATTCGGCAGTGAGCCGATCATCACCTCTAATCATAACCAACATCAAAATAGAATTCACTTTTTGTTTTTTTTACAAATTAACCTTTCATCTGTATCTTTATCTCGTGTAACTACAGATTTCTCTTTTGTCTGCATCTCTCATCTCACCACATCATCTCGTGTCTATATCTCTTCAGTAGCTGTTGCTCTATACTACACCTGCATCAACCATGCGAATAATTCGCCCTTGTGGTATCTTACTAGGTGTTCATACATTGAATGGTGGCCTACACAATAGATTGTGCTTAGGGGCCCCCAATAGGGTCATCTCCACCACTGATGCACATTCTCGACTCTTGCCTTCTTTACACTGCAACAGACAAAGATCCCCAGTATTGCCTTAACGGACTGTTGGGGCAAGTGCTGTTAGCACACACACACACATATATAGACGGGCATTTGTATGCATGTTGAACTTCTTTCGCACCCGCACGTTATATCGACTGTATTACATAACACGAGTGGCTGGGAAGCGGTGGTGCAGTGGTTAGCGCGCTGCGCTAAGAAACCGACGATCTGCGTTCAATTACAGGCCCCGGCTAACATCAGTGGTAAGTGATATCCCCCCCCCCAACCCCCAACTTCACAATCCCGCACAGACCAGCCACCATTCAGCAGTGGATTGACAATGGGCTCTACGTTATTATTGCTATTTGCGCTCACCACGAGATGGGCTGACAACTTCACGAGT
The DNA here is from genome assembly GCF_048934315.1 of Petromyzon marinus. Taxonomy (NCBI): domain Eukaryota; kingdom Metazoa; phylum Chordata; class Hyperoartia; order Petromyzontiformes; family Petromyzontidae; genus Petromyzon; species Petromyzon marinus. The sequence goes on from NC_133684.1 coordinate 4,880,569, forward strand.
CACCCTCCCTGGGTTGTTGACTCCTCGGTTTAACATTCGCCAGTCTTCTCCGTTCGCGTGCAAATCCGGTACAGTACTGTAATTACGCGCTTCGCGCACCCGATGATTAATTAGTAGGTACGTCCCGTGGACGTTCGAATTTAAACCTCTTAACTGACACGTTCAGAAGAAGGTTGTACTGGTAGGAACCTCCTGGTTACACCAGCCCACAGGGGATTATTGTGTCCGTTCGTCGTGCATCCAAAAATGGGAGTGGTGGGGCTGGGTGGGTGGGGAGGGGCTGGTCACCCCGTGGTGCCCTTATAAAACTCAACGTTTAACCTACTCACGCCGGCTTGTGCCCGCCCTCACAGTCGGGCATATTTGCGGAATACACCACGTGGTGCCGCCGTTGACCCTGGCCATTGACCGAGCAACCCGACGTTCCTACCAGCTCCCTCCGCAGGAGAATGTGTTTCCTCGTTAAGCCCAAATGAGCGACGCGGCTATTCTTTATCAAAGGCGATTTGACCTGCAGAGAGCTGTATCTTTAAAATGTTAATTAACATCCCTAGATTTTCCCGTATGGTTTTAATTCATACCGGTTGGGAGTTAATTGAGACTGCATGTCAGTCGGGCGAGGCACGTGCGTGATACAATAAATGGCACGTTAATTGTATCAGCGCTCTCACTTCACGTGAAGCACACGGGCACATACACGGCGATACCTTTGCCTTAAATTGAACAGCAGATATCTGCGCCGAGCGGGACACACGTGCACATAAACAATACGCACACGCATTTCTCTAGCTAATTATCATCAGCCTCTCTCCACGTCACTTGTGGACACGTTTACCAATCATTAGGCACGTGCAGCGTGTAACGATTTTAATGTGCGCATTAACCGAACTGGATTAAAAATAATGGTGGCATTGCAAGGAATGTAGTTTGGAGAAGAATAAAAAAAAACCGTGACAATCGACACGCGTGCCCGCTTTAAATCGGAGAACCTCTACACCTGCGAAATCTACTACTGATATCAATAAGGGTAGCAGGCAATAAAAAAAAACACAACCCATAGCATAACTGTACAAGCTTGCCCGCAAGCTGGTAATGGGTACGCAAAAATGGCAAAGTCGTGATTGGTCTCCTGGGTCTGTGAATACATTTGTGTCTTATGTGCACACAAGTTCACGTTTCTCCTCGTACGCTTTGTGGGGGTGGGGAGGAGGAGGGGGCTTCTCCGGGCAACGCGGTCTCATCCCAGACCAAAACATTCAGGACGCCCAATGCAAGAGAACACGGCAGGTAAGTGTTGTAGACGTGATATGATTTGGGCAACAACATCGACAACAAAAACGGTTGCGATAGGTCTATCGCAGGGGGTCTTGCAACCTGCGGCTCCGTGTCCGCACAAGGCTCTATGAAAGGACTGCTTCGTGACGTTGTTTATTAAGGACCCACACCGTCTCGTGTTCACCACGCATGCCTTGCGGCTCTTAAGATATTGCGTTTTTTTTACCGAATTCGATCTTTTAAAAAAAGAGTCTCTTTATTATTTTGTTTTCCGACCCCCTGCTATAGGGAAGGCGTATGTGTGCGTGCGTGCGCGCGTGCGTGTGCACGACCGAGGATGAAGGCCGGCTTCCATAGCACAAGGGCCATCTTCCGAAACGTCACCTGTTTTGTTTATTATTATTGTTGTGTAAAGTTTTTTGCGAGGTGTGGTACTGAAGAAGCTTGACTCCATCTATCACTCGGCCTTAAGATTTACATTGAACTGCCCATATAGGACTCGCCACTGTGATCTTTACATTGGGTCAAACTTAACATCTCTTAATGTTCGACGGCTTGTGCACCAGATCTCATTTATTCACGATGTACTTAGAAAAAAAATCTGCAGACTGCCTGCTGGATCTCGGGTCTTCGCTCATTTACCAGCTTCACATTCCCTATTGCCGTACAAAAACTGGAGGAAGGGCCTTTGCTATTGATGCCTCCAGGGTCTGAAATGCTATTGCCAATTAACTGCAACTTGAATCGCTACCAATGAGATCTTCTGTCAAAACTGCTCTAGAGGAGTTGTACACCCCTAGCTGCCACTGCTATTCATTGGCGTAAAATAAAATGTTTCGCTCCGGATGACGCTGCATTATTATCTGTATAATTATTATCTGTATTTTGATTTAGCGTGCTGATCTTAAAGGTGCATTGAAAAATTTGATACTCCGACTGATGCTTCTGTTGTGGAGTAACTCATGCAGCCAGCTATGGCTCTAGGATTTGGTGTTACATGTTATTTATGTAGTTTATTGTAAAAAAAAATGATCACAGTCCCTATGATCACTGCTACATTGCAATTATGGCTTTAATTTTTGGTGATTTCGAAAACGTTTTTTGGTTTGGACATGTTTTGTTGTAGAACGGAGTTAGACTGATGGCCTTAATCTAAGTTTTCCTGTGGTTGTTGTTTGACTTGCATCCCACTGGGATTTTTGCACACAGCGTTGGTGTACGGTGCTTTTCCAGGAATATTTTGCTGTTTTTTTAATGGCTTTTCTGTTTGCACAGTCAGTCACTTTAAGATGTTTTTGTTCTTTTTTTGTTTGTTGTGGTTGCACCCGATTCAAGAGCCGAATGGCTCGCAGGGCTATACCAAATAAATAGACTGAAAACTGAAATAAAATCAAACAACATTAGCTGCGATGGCATCTCGATCCTTCAAGCGAAGCGAGGGCTTTCACTGAAAAGGTTAGTTTTGAAATAGACAAAAGGAGGCGTCTCAAGTCTTTACGGTGGCCAGTGAACGATTAACGGCGCTTGGCTTGGGGAGACTGCCTCCAAGAACGTCAGGTGGCCGTGTTGTTGGGCTGTCGGGTGGCCGTGTTGTTGGGCTGCCAGGTGGCCACTAGAGCAGTGTTCTTTACTAATTTTTGGACGGGAGGGGGGGCGCTTTCGCCGATGACGCCTCATCAGCGTGAGGACCACCACACCATTTGAAACCATTGGGGGTTTGACAGCAGCACGATGACGATGATTGGGAGGGGGGGTGTTTTCACTGTGTAAGGTCGGGGGGGGGGGGGGCGCGCATAAAGGCCCCCTCGGGGCAGCTAGTGGCCCACGGGCCTTGCAATGAAGAACACTGCCCTAGACGGCTTGGAGCAAGAGGCTGTGTGTGTGGGGAAGCGGTAGTACAAGCCTTTAGTGCGCTGCGCTATGAACCCGGTCGACCCGAGTTCGATTTTCGCTCACGGCCAACACCGGTGATGTATTAGCTGAAACGCTTCCTGCCCCTCCCCCCGGCTAGGTCGACTCTGCCTGGTGCGGTATGTAAACATCGCTGCTAAGGAGACAAAGGCGGCCGGGTGTGGTGGTGCTGGTCAAAATGCTCTGTTAAGGACTTTGTCTTGCGGAATCTGTGGGTGTCTTCTATCGGCACTCTCGTCGTAAGACTCCGTGAGAGTTGTCTGGGTAAACAAAGCGTGCTATATAATTGTCATTGTAAAGTACTGTGCCAGCAGTAATGTGATGGGGCACAGTGTGGGTAGTCCCACTTATTCCAAAGCGTCTGACCATCGTGGTGAAGTTGGCCCAAAAACATGCCTCCCAGGAACTCGCTGTAGCGGAGTCCGTGCCGCAAGCGGTGTCACGAGCAGGCAATTGCAGGGCTGCACCATTCCTCCATTAAAAAAAAAAACCGGAAGAGTCGAAAACAAACATCTCGCGGGCGGCTTTGTAAAACCAATAAAGTCTGCACCTGGCGCATTATATAGTTGGCAGTGAGACGCAGACTCGCCCTGGCAATGATCAACTCCAGGTATTGCATTTACGGAGCAATTGTGCAAACGCATCGCAAATGTCTGCTCTGCTGCAGGCGACTTCTATAACCCGTGACACATTGTAATTCTGCCAAAAAAAGGCCAGCTACGTTGGAACAAAAACTGCATTTAGCGACTTTAACGGGCGTTGGGATTAATTTAATCCAGCAGTGGATTAACAACGGTTCTGTCGTCTGTACATTCACATCGAATGGTTCATACAGCCCGAAACTTTTAATGCTACCACGCCCTCTAGTGGCTTGATAGTGAAAATCTTGTTTAACTTGGTGTTAACATTTATCTTTTGCAAAGGTGTTTTTATCACCATTTGGAAACGTGTGCGTGCCAGGCGATGGGGAGGGATTTTATGAAAGAACAAGGGATGCAAACTCGGAGTTTGGGAATTAAACTCGACGCGGGAGAGTGGAGAACTAATCTGGAATCGGGGAGGTTGTGATGGGTGGGAACGCGTGTGCGTGATTGGATGGATGCCAGGTTATACTGATGTGTGTGTGTACAGGCAAATGGTTACTTGACCATATTGGCACTACCAGACCGAGGAAAGTGGAAAGAAGTAACGAAATGTGCAGTGGGGACACCTACGGGCTATATCTGCTCCATGGATCGTGATGAAGATGATCACGACGACGATGATGATGACAATAGTGGCAACCAGAAGTCTGTGACCAAAAAGGGGAAGACCTAGAGTTGGATGTTTGTGATGGGTGGGGGTGGTGAGACGGTAAGAGTGGTTCTTGAAGGACTTGACGACTGGAGACCTCAAGCCAAGACGGCGGAGGAGGAAGGTCTGGTGTCGACTGTGGAACTGGCCGGATCTCTCGGAAGGAAGACGCGATGGCGAGGTGTGGTGGCATGATTATGATGATGATTATTATTACGCATTGGTTTTTTTCGGTAAAGTCACGTATGTATAAATACAATAAAATTATATTGAAACAAAAAACAATCACGACGTTTCGATCACAACGCAAGCGATCTTCATCAGGTGTCAAGAACAAATCACGGAGGTAAATACAACAAAAAGATGAGAGACGAGAATTCAACAAACCTGAAAAAACATTATGTGAAGCACATCCAGTCAGGCCAACAACACAGTTAGACACTTCCTGGCGGACCACGAATTTCAGAAGTGTTAAATTTTGTGTTCAACCTTTGGATTGCACATACCAGCATAGATACAATGAAAAATACGAGGTACACGGTCGGTAGAAATACACATACAAGTCCACCAAGAGGTAAGGAGGGAGGAAAGACGGACAGGGAGGCAGACAGAGGGGGGGGGGGGGGGGTGGCCGGAGGGATGAACAGAAGCTTAAATAGGAAATACGGTTGGAGGGGCCAGAGCGAGAGCGGCAGCTCAAACACGCACATCTTACACATACAAAACGGCAGCTCAAAAAAGGACCACCTCTTGTAAATACAAAACGGCAGCTCAAAAAATGACCACCTCTTGTAAATACAAAACGGCAGCTCAAAAAAGGGCATATCTTACACTTTTTTTGAGCTGCCGTTTTTTGTATTTACAAGAGGTGGTCATTTTTTGAGCTGCCGTTTTGTATGTGTAAGATGTGCGTGTTCGAGCTGCCGCTCTCGCTCTGGCCCCTCCCCCCTCCAACCGTATTTCCTATTTAAGCTTCTGTTCATCCCCCCCCCCCCCCTCTCTCTGCCTCCCTGTCCGTCTTTCCTCCCTCCTTACCTCTTGGTGGACTTGTATATGTATTTCTACTGACCGTGTACCTCGCATTTTTCATTCTATCTATGCTGGTATGTGCAATCCAAAGGTTGAACACGAAATTTAACACTCTTCTGAAATTCGTGGTCCGCCAGGAAGTGTCTAACTGTGTTGGCCTGACTGGATGTGCTTCACAATGTTTTTCCAGGTTTGTTGAATTCTCGTCTCTCATCTTCTTGTTGTATTTACCTCTGTGATTTGTTCTTGACACCTGATGAAGATCGCTTGCGTTGTGATCGAAACGTCGTGATTTTTTTGTTTTAATATAATTTTATTGTATTTCTACATACGTGACTTTACCGGAAAAAAACAATGAGTAATTTTATGCAGTCACGAAAGCTTTAATACTTTATGATTATTATAGCATTCCTTCTTGACACGACAATCGGGCGGTTAGTGCCGATGTGGAAAGAGGAGGAAGGAGAGTTCTTGGCCATAGCTTTTGTATGTGTGGTGACCTGCAGAGGCAATTAAGTGCTCCGTGTTTTTATGGCCTTTCATCGGTCAGCACCACCATGAGCGTTGTCTATCGACTGAGCAAATGCATACAACTTAATTTGGCACGTTTGCAGCTCCTGAGACTTTCAAATCATTCAGTTTTGACTGCCGTGCGTGAAGGACTGTTCTCTGAGCTGGGCGTGTGGAAAGGTGCATCCCTGGTGTGTGTGTGTACAATGTAATTTGAAAGGTTATCCAGAAGTAATTTTGTGATATTACCTTATACAAGCCGTTCTCTCCTTAACAGGGTGCAAAGTACTTCTCACTGCAAGACTTTCGAATCTTTGTCTCGTGGAATGACGCGGATGCCCCCAATAGGAATATAAACAGGGACAATTGCATAACTCATGCCAATCACTCTCAAACTCCACGTGGTGGGGGAATTATCTGTCGCAAAAGGCGAAGAAAGACCCCCACGTGGCATTAAAAGAGAACTGCATCTTGGGCAATGCACTGTGAGCCTGGTGACGCATGACCAGCCTGACGAGCACTGATAGCGACTGTGGGATAAATGTTCAAGAGTGCATAACACCCATGCAGAGAATTATCCTTACAGAAATATTACCCGTGCATTGAGAATTTTTCGAATGCATGCAGCGTTTTCTGAAACCTTTTTTTATATCCAACTCACTCTCGTATTCAGGATTCATCTGTAGGTTTTTTTTTAAACATCCACAATAACCCTATACAGTACATTTGAAAATATTTGTTTTTAAATAACACTTTACAAAAGACCGCCCACAATACCGCGGGTACGAAAATGTCAAAGGCCGTCGCGCCTCTGTGTGTGTGTGTGCGTGCGCCTGTGCTTGACAACTTCGTGGATTGGTGGCACATGCTGCCTACGAGGGGGACGACAAGCCAACATTTGTCCTCGAGACGGCTGCACGTTTTTTCTCTGCACAGCAAAGAACCTCGTCGCGGACGCCTTGCTGTTAAAAGTCTCGTCTATAGGCCGAGCAAATGCAACCTTCACAAGATGCATTTGTCGGCGCCATTCGGGTCTCCTTCAGCTGCTGCTGCTGCGACATCGGAGTGTTAAAAAGTGTAGACAGGACTCGCCGGGGTTTAATTTGACCTATAAACCAAAGCGCGTGACGGTGTGTGGCGCAAGAGGTGAGCGCACTGCGCTATGAGCCCGGAGGTTCCTGCGTTCCATTCCCAGTCACGGTTTTAACGTCCGTGGCGAGTGATCATTCTTCAACCTGCGCTGAACAGCGTGATGGAATTAAGGTCAAACTCAAACAACCACCATGACCGACATGGCACGGGAAGGCCTGTAACTAACAGGCGATTGAGAAAAAAGGGGCTGCACACTAATTTAACAAAACTATAAAATTCTACAGCACTCTTTCTCACGAAGTCAACCTGGGACATCTCCCCGTGGCGCACCGTCAACGGTTATAAAATAACATTTCAAAACAATAGCAATCCCAGCCAGAGAGCGAGGGCCCTCCCGCGCGATCATAGGGCCACCTTGCCAACCGGCAGGTCTCCCTCCTCCTTGGCCCTCGTCTCTCTCACGCTGGACGACGAGTGGATGATCTGCGTCTTGTGGCGCTTCTTGTTCATCGGCGCCTTGAGCAATTTGGCGAACGACTGCCTTCTCATGAGCTGCATGTCGCGCAGAAAGTTTCCACCACCACCGCCGCCGCCACCACCACCGTCCGCCTCGTCGTCCGACCCCGCTCCCCCACCGTGACCGGCCGGGATCCTGAGGCTGCCCAGGTACGGCCTTGGCAGCTTCCTGCGCGCCGCCTCCGTCGCCGCGGGCCGCTCCGCTCCGTCGCCCGCGGGCGCCTCGAGCAGCTCGCGGATCTCCCACGAGGCGTCCTGGCCCAGGTAGTGCCACGGCTTCCTACCGCTGTAGTCGCGCGCGTTCACGTTCGCCTCGTAGGCGCCCACGAGCATCTTGGCGACGTCGGTGTGCCCGTGCATCGCGGCGAGGTGCAGCGCCGTGTAGCCCCCATGGGAGCGCACGTTCACGTCGTCCGCCGTCCCGGCCGACGACTCTGCGGCCGCCACAAGGACGGGCACCATGTCGGCCTTGCCGTGCTTGGCCGCCCAGTGGAGCGCCGTGTAGCCCGTGAGAGGGTCACGGCGCAGCGCCAGCGACGGCTCTCCCAGCAGGAGGCCGTGCAGGTTGCTCCAGTCGCCGCGCGCCGCGCTCACGATCCACTCGTGCTCCACCGGCTCGAGAGCCAGAGGGGCTCCGAAGCTGCTGCCCCCTCCTCCCGCAGCGTCATCCTCGCTGGTTCGAGCCGAGCCCACGGATTCGGTGTCTGAATCGCCGCCGCCGCCAAAGTTGGGGGCGATGAATGGGCTCTTGGGCGAAGACGACGACGACGAGGAGTTGTGCCTCTTCGCTTGGGGCGACCCGGGGACGCGCAGACCCTGCGCTAAGTTCTTCTTGGATGTCGTCTTGAAGGACCCTCTCCCAACTCCTCCCCCGGCGTCAGCTCCGGCAGCAGCAGCAGCAGCGGAAGCTGTCGCTCCACTCGAGACCTCCTGGCTCGAACTGTCTGGACCGCCTGGCCCCGACTCCCCTCGGCACCCCTCCTCTCCGCTGTCGCCCCTCCCGGCCTCCCCCACGTCCTGAGAGCCGCTGCCCTCGGCCTCGGTGCACGCGGCTGCCTCTGACCTTGACCCTGGGGTCGTCGTCCCCTCGTCCTCCTCCGCGGACGCTGCGGCGTGGCCTTGTGACGACACCGCCTGGCTCGACGCGTCCGCGGGCGCGCGGCGTGCCGCCGCCGCCGCCTTGGCCGCGAGGTCGCCCTCCGCAAAGGGACCCCCCCTCCTAGTCGCGTCCACCGCCGGAGAGGGCGCAGTGATGCTGATGGCCACCGGAGGAGGAGGCATGGTTGTCGCGGAACTCGCCTCGCCGCCGCCGCCTCCTCCATCTCCTGAGCTCGCGTCTCCTGCCGCACCGCCACCGCCACCTCGCTCCTCATCCACACTCGCGCAGCTCGGCAGGGCTATGATGCGCGTCATCTCGCCTGCTTTGCTCGGGGCCACCACCTGCTGCTTGGCCGGGGCCGCGGCCCCTGCCGACTGCTCCGAATGGCTCCCCACGTCTGGCGGCAGCTCCGAGGGGAGGAGGGTCCCATCGGCGCGTTCATCTCCTCCTCCTCCTCGGTCGTCGGCCTCGGCTGTCCGCGGCCCGTCGACCCCCGCTGTCTGCTTGCGCACCACCAGGTGCTGCTTGTACTTCTTCTTGAGCACCACGTACTTGGCGCCGTCCTCCTGCTTCACGAGACCCACGGCGTTCACGAAGCCCTTGAAGAGCTCGCGAGCGCTCGGCTCGCCCAGCGCGCCCCTGAACCGGTGCAGGAGCTCGGTGTTGGCCGCGCGGCCTCCGCTCTCCACGAGGAAGTTGAGCACCCCGTCCTGGCTGAACTCTGGCTCGTCGCCCATCGTCCGAGGGGACAGCCCATGCGTAAGGTCCGACGGACCGCAACGCGCACGCAAAACGCACCCGTCGCCCCCTTGTTTTGTGGCTGCGAGTTGCTGGGTCACGTCGAGAGCCGAGCAAACGGAGCGGGAATGCGGCTGTTTGATTTCTAGTCTTGCGGACGAATGGCCTTTTGTAGGTGCCCTCTCACGCGAGTCTTCTTCGTCTTCTCGTATGGCGGGGTAGAGGCTGATGAGCAACGTGCTTGGCGAGAGAGCCCTTGGGCAAGGGAGCAGCAGCAGCAGCCTTCGTGGTGAAAATCTGCAATGCGTTGCTCGCTGCTCGCCCGACCGTAGCACAGAATCAATCTGCTTCAATCCCTCCTGTTTCGCGTCTTTAGCGCTGCGGTCGAGGCTGCCAGCTTATCTCTCTGCTACGCGCACGGCAAACTTGCTGGGGTTTGTTGGCACGTGCTCACGAGCGGCGAGAGCACGCGGTGTGCGTGCGAGCGAGTCGTGGTACAGCTGACGGCTGGCGAGAGAGGGGGAGGGAGAACGCGAGAGAGGGAGAGAGGCGCGCTGCGACGGGGAGTTGCGTTTTACGCATTAACGTGCGCGCGAGCCCAACTCGAGGGGGGTTGGGTGTCTGGGTGGAGCCCAGTGGGGGAGTGGATGGTGGTGGGGGTAAGGAGTGGGAGTTTGGGTTGCGGTTGTGGTGGGGGTGACTGTTGACTGGGTTGGGGTGCTTTTGCCCTCCTCCCCTATAACCCCACCCTCTATGATATGATCCCTTCCACTATAACCCCACCCCCTTCCCTTATGATCCCCTCCCCTCTACTATGCCCTCCTCCCTCCACTATGATCCCTCCTCGCTCGCCGATTCACCCCCCCCCCATCACTGAGGTTTCCGGAAAAGGAGCGAACCAAGAGCCACGCACGCAGAGGGGTCCGGGCCTTTCGGCAATGATTCACCTCGCTGTCACGCAGCGCTGTGTGTGTGGCGTGACCTTGTTTATTTAAAGGGGCTGAATGTGGACAACAAAATTTGACATTTTCGCACCGTCCGTGGCCAAGCGATGCCGAGCCTCTCTCTCTGGGCCGTCGTGCATTCTACTCTCGCTCTCTCACTCCCGCGTGGCGTATTTTGTACCAACATTTGTTTTTCTCACTTTATTAGGAATTTAGAATTTTGGGGCTGAGGGCTGTAGGAGTAATGGTAGGGGGGGAGGGGCTCGCCCCCCCCCCCCCCCATGCCGAGGCTGCCGCCGTGACGGTCGATAGCGTTGATCGATGATGGATGACGTTGATCGATGATGGATGACGTTGATCGATGATGGATGAGACGAAGCAAGCTTGGACAGAAATCACGGACCTAGATAATCAATCGTATGGCCTGGCACCAGGCATGCGCCACCACTGCCCCTTTTTTATTTTTCCAGGTAAGGCCCACTGAGCTAATATAGCTTTGTTTTTCTTAGAAGCGACCCGGCCACAAATGCTAGCTCAAGGACGTGGCTTCTCACGTGGAAAATGATAGCAAATACTCTTTAGCGCACGTTTCTAAATGTGGAAGGGGAAACCCCAGAGGGCCCGGGAAAAAAAATCCACGACACCACGGCGAGAACGCGCAAACCCATTGTCAACTCTCACGGTCTTGCGATGCAACAATCCTATTTTTAGCTCCCCAACCGCAAGTTAAATTCATCGCTCCATCTCCACAGCGGGCGTCCTCTCCTCCTTTTAGCCGTTACGGTCTCGTTCGTGTTCACCACCGGCTATCTATCCGCCTTTGCGCCGCTACGCATGGCATGGTGTAACTGTGTGCATCACGTGGCTTTACGGTACACGCGTTCGGCATTTCGCTATGCTGCTGCTGCTGCATCAATGTTATTCTTTTGAGCTAAAACAGAAGAGGAAGTGTGCGGTTGTTGCCAGACATTGTAAGTTACCCGCCCCAGTCTGTAATTTATTCGCAATGTCAAAACAAAAACCTCTACACTGCGTGCTGGGCCAGAGAGCATTGCCTCCCATGGGACACGCAGGTTAGCCAAGCTGACCCTCCTCCTCCACGTCACCACTTCGCATCTCCTTTTTACATTCCATGAATATCGGTTTTCATCTCGCCGCGGTGGCGAGCAGTTAACTACCTCGCTGGGTATGCAGGGGGTCCGTGGGTTCGATCCGAATCCCCGACGCCTGCATGTTTTTTTGAGTTTGCCTGGCACTCCCTCTCTCTCCGTGCTCGTGTGGATTTTTCTCCAGGGTCGGTTTTTCCCTCCCACATTTAGAATCAACAAGCGTTGAGAGTTATTTGGCTGCTATACGTTTCCACGTGATGAGCCACTTCTTTGAGCAATCCTTTGTGGCCACGTCGCTTCTGAAAATGAGCGTTATAGTTCGGTGAGCCTTACCTGGTAAAATAAACATAGTATAGATACTTGCTTAAACTTTAATTTCATCAGGAGATGGAAAAACATGACACCTAAGTGTGCTGGGATCCATAACCAAAGTTGGGTTTTAAACCCATATATGTAAACACAGCATTAATAACTCAATCTTAATAATAACAAAACAAGTTACAAACTAACGTGAAATTTCAGTTATAGAAACTGGATTCTTTATTTAGGCAATCTGAATGTGATTGCTTATTTAAAATTTTATTCACTTTTTCGGACGTCTCATCACGGGTAAGAAGTTGAACCCTCGGTGTCAGAGAAGGGCCACATAAGTGAGTGCCACGGAGCAATCTTTGAGAGATCCCTTCAGGTGACGTCTGATCCACGCCAATCCACTGGTGAAAGAAGCCCCCCCCCCCCCCCCCCCTACTAATTTCAGTCATGGGGGAGTTATTTAACCACTTCACCCACACTGTGTGGTTTAGTGAAGGTGTTATTCACCATGGTCGGGAAATTAAGTGTACGTCTCCGGGTTCTTATTGCAGATCACTTTCCACTGCGTCGCCCACAGTGTGTACATGGGTCCCTATTTATTGATTTGCTATGAACAATAGTTTGGCACGTTCTGAACCTTTTCAATCGGGACACGTGCAGGAGTTCCCACGAGACGCCTTTGTGCAAACGAACGCCTCCTGTACAGAAGCCTTCTCTGTCCACAGGTGAGTGGATGATGCAAGTTCTTAGGGTGTTCTCGGGAGGCTAGAATGCTCAAATATTGGAATAAACGTGTGTATGTATGAACGTCTTTCGCGCCATACGTAGCCAACCACGCTAATCGGATGTGTGGGGGGGGGGGGGGGGAAGTCAAACGTAAACAAAACCTATTCGAGTCTATTCTTATAACTTATACCATCTGAAACAAAAATATTTGTGTTTTCCAAATAATGATGGCCTGTCTGTATTTAAGCGCTATTGTTCATGCTGTTTTCAGGAAATTGTAATTCGTGTGACAAAAAATACATCGTTTTTCCTCTAGTTTGCACATTCCCACCCTGCCCGTGTGCTGTAACTACAGCCACTGAAAACGGTCTCGGCTCTGGTCGTCCTTGCGACGGAGCTGGGTCTCCCCAGCTGAAATAAAGTCCGAGCGTCATAGATTTCACTCATTGGGTAGGGTCTGTGCCGCGGTGGCGAGATGTTAACTACTTCGCCTGGTATGCAGGAAAAAGTGGATTTTTTCCAGACTCTGTTTGTATGCCTCGCTCCCCGTGGTTGCGTGGATTATTCTCCGGGTCCTGCGGTTTTTCCCTCCACATTTAAAATCAACGTGCGTTTAGATAATTTTGGCTGCTATCATTTTCCACGTGACAAGCCACTTTGTTGTGACATCATTTGTGGCCAGGTCGCGTCTGAAAAAGAGCTATATACCTCTGAGCTTTACCTGGTAAAATAAAAGAAGTTTTATAGTTCAAAAAAGCATATGTTTATACTTCTACATTTTCTGTAAGTCCCGTGCTATAACATATACATTATGGTCATCATCAGTGAACCAAGGAATTGGCCTGCCATGGAGTGTGGTGATCAAATCAGTGGAGTCGCCGATTTTTTTTTCCTATAAGTATAGATGACCCTGATATGCTTTCATTTCTGTGTAAACATTTAGTTGCTAGTTCCCTTCTCGTGTTGGGTCAACACCTAAATCCTGCTTCTTTTGATGTCCACAGTTCCAGCTGCCCTTTAACGTTGTTGCCAAGGTGAGTGTTTTCCTCTCCAGGTACAAATATTTGAGACCTCGTCACCAAAAAATATACCGTAATTTGTTTCCGGAGGTATTTTTTATGGAGATCTGCGTATAATTCCACCACTTTTTCATGATGATTCTGTTTCTATCGTGCGCTATGGTTCAACCTTGCTCTAAAGTGATTTCACCGATAGTCAGCTTTCTTTTTTTTACCACGTTCACACTCCTGTTACACGTTCTCTGATTTCCTTCGTCGTTCGTTTTCCCAATCGTTTTTATGGAATCTGTGTGGAAAGATGTTGACATTTTTCATCTAATGGTCATCTATCCTAACCTGCGTGTAATGTTCTTTCAGAACACGTGTCCTCAGTTTGTCCAAACTTGCCCCCACTATCAGTGCAGTGTACATTGTCAGTGTTAGCTAGCTCGGAACTCAAAAGTGGTGTCACCCATTTAATCCTTTTGATCCTCCCAAGCCATTTGCATTTGTTTTATAAGCGGTCTGCTCAATGCCCACACTAAGGGGCGTTGCTGGGGTGGGCCCTGCACCAAATGTCCCCTTTTTTTTTGCACCAACCCAAGTTCACTCCTTGGTGGTGAATCGCTGTTATGGTGGTCACCTCCGCTCGACTGCCCCCCCCCACCCCCCCACCATCCGAGAGGAGCTACAGCCGGGTCTGAGTCTGCTCGAAGCTACTTTTTTTTATCATCGCCCACTCCACTATCCGAGAGGACGCTACAACAATAAACAACCGCTGAAAGCCTACACAGTCGGTGGCGGCTCAAAGTCTGCTCGCGGTTTGTATATCGATGCAGGGCGGGCTGGTGAATTTTCAGGTTTTGTTCTCGCAATTCTGCTCCATCCTCCAACCCCCGTGTTGGGCTCATTAGCATCTCTTTGGGCTCTGAATGATTCGGGGGGAGGGTGCTGGCGGGTGGGGGACTTCCTGCCCCCCAGCTGCGTTTTAAGGCGAGACCGCTGCCTTTGTTTTAAAGGTCTTACAGGGGCGCTACTCCCCTCCCCTTGCCCTGCAGCGTTTAATTAGCCAACCCCCTTTTTTATTTTAACGTTTTAACCCGAATTAAGTTGATGACACCATGTGTGGAATCGGATGAATGTAAATGATGGGGGTGGACTTCCCCCCCCCCCCCCCCCCATAATTACAGGAAAAGCAATAGTGCAGACCAGAAAAAAATCACACGCGTTTAAAACGAATGCTACGTGTACACGTTTCCATGTGGCGTTTTAGTCACGTGTGTTAGTCCGTAGGGTTTAATGTCGTCATTCCAATTTAAAAAAAACGCATGCCGAAATTAATGAACGGTGTCCAGGTGATAGGTTATCGTCGCTCCGACTGAGACTAAGAAGACCCGAGCCAGTCGGGGGAGATTCCAAGCATCCACATTCCTACTGAGAAGTGCGCACACTGTCCCAAAGATGCCCACTTGTCGGCCACATACACACACGAGCGGGTGGCGCATTTTAACCACCCTTGATGGCTATACGGATTGGAAAAGACGACTGACTGAGATGTGTTTTTTAACTGGATCTCACGATCGAGAGTATAGGTTCTCTCCCAACCACGCCATCGTAGACCATTCTTGCGTAGTGTTCTCGGTACTTTCCAGGGTGATGCCTGACGTTCCAACGCGTGTCTGTGCCTGTACGGCAGATGATGATGATGCCGTGTGAAGGAATGCTTGATTTTGTTGAAGACTGCCATCCAAACAAAACCCTTTGGAATTGTACCGATTCACCTGACCTCAATCACCACGGCGATTGTGATCAATAAACCAGAATTTGTTTAAGCAAGCATGCCTGCTTGACGTGATGCTGATTGTTAAAACCGGCAGTCCAGAATTTGCCTGTATTCAACCAATTCTGCAGAAAACATCACTCTAAGAATGGCCAATGAGACGTTAACAAAAAACCGTATTTATTTAGATGGAGAGACAAACATGGGAATGAGGCTTGTACATTCTGAGCGAAGGGGAACTTGGAGCAGATGGTAGAGGTGAGGAGATGATGATAATCATACTTTCATTTGATATAGCATCATTCATACCAACAGCATCCCACAACGATTGCATTAATTATATATAAGGACCAACTCCCATATGCCCAGGTGGCTACAGACGGCACGAAAGAAGCCCAACACACACACCAAGAAAATAAAACCTTACGACCAAGGATTATCATAAATGAATAAACAAATTAAGAGATGTGGATCCTATTTTATATTGCTGGCAGAATCCCATTTTAAATATCTATCAATATAATAATAGTACACAGCCCTTTGGCACTCAATTGCCAGATATGGAGAATATTTATGGGTGTTGTGCACCACATCATTTAATAGTAACCACAGTAACAGCAAGCGCCGTCATATGACACTGATGCGTGTGCTATTGCTGGAGGTGAAGTGGTATGTATGCTGTTGCCATGCTGTCGCTGGCTTTGCTGATGGATCAACACCCTGGGCTGTGGATGGTCGCCCTAACGGTGACACGGTGGCAGGGCACGGTGCGCTGTCATTATTTTAGCCTTTAAACAGACTGTTGGGGCAAGTGCTGTTAGCGAGGAGCCTAATGAAGGTCGCGCACGATGAGGGTGCTTGGTGGACAACCTCTCCGCCCGTATTCGTCTCCCCAAGTGTCGATGCTTAACACGCTCTGCGCCAAGTCGGCCTTGCCCGTGTAAGGCCGAGTAGACTTAGGTGAGACCCAGGACCGTTTCCAGGTAATCGTCACTAGTGTTTTGTTGCCGTAGGCGGGGAATCGAATTCGGGTCCGATCCCAAGGCTCCCACCTCCACTGTGGACAGTCTCTCGGGCACGTCCAATGTGTAGGCCTATGTTACACGTGTGCTACCTGTTTTGTGTACGTACATGCATAGCCTGCACTTGTTGTGCGTGTTCATGATGCATTGATTTATCAATTGTTTGATTCTTAAGGCTTACAATATACACGATGGGGGGGGGGGGGGGGTGTTATTAGTGTTTCTTAAACTAAACTATTTATTTTACCAGGCAAGGCTCACTGAGCTACACGGCTCTTTTTCAGAAGCGACCTACGCCAAAAATGATCGCTCGGCGAAGTGGCTTATCACGTGGAAATGTATAACGGCCAAACGCTTCAAACGCGTGATGTTGATTCTAAAATGTGAACGGAAAAACCGGAGGACCCGGAGAAAATTCCACAAGGCCACGGGGAAAACATGCACACTCCAAATTATACAGGCGTCAGGGTCTGGATTGAACCCCGGGGTACTCCTGTATACCAAGGAGAGGGAGTAAAACTGTCCACAATCCTGGCGATCATACCCAAATTGGGCTAGAAGAGTGAACAACATTGCACAAACCTGACGGGGGGGAAATGAGAAACAAAACAAAGGAGACTGTAAAGGTGATGATGAACAATTTGCGCAGTCGATTCAAGAGTGAAGTCACAGGCCTGAATCCGCGACAAGCCGGTCGGATCGATGGGGGAAATCTCGATAACCCTTAGTTTTCCCATCTAAACGTAGTTTGTGTGTCTGTAGGCAAAATGACATTTGCGGGGATAGTGCAGAAAATGTGACCGAGAGAGGGCCACAATTGACAGACCTGCCAGACCCAATGGAGGCGGGGGGGTGTTCAGTTTGTGGGTGTGGCTGAGCAGGAATAATGTGACCACACCTTGGTGGAGCCAGGCAGTGTCATCCGTAACAATCTTGCGGGCAGGACGGGCGTCTATAAATAATACACAGCGTGTCCGTGCACGACGATCCTGCCTTTGGCATCTGCTTGTTGTGAATCTCGCTTGCATTGACAGGGCACCTAATATGTATGTAACAGCCCTGCTGTCAATCTACTGCTGGATGAAGGCCTCTCCCCCCACGCTGTCTCCGTTATGGGTGTTGCACCGCGCGCTGGACGGTGTGGTTGGGAGATGAGGGGGATGGGGGACTTGGATTGATTCGGATATCACTCGCCACTGATGTTAACCATGGCTGGGAAATCAACCTCTGATTGGCAGGGTCGTCACATGATGCGCGTTAACCGCTGCGTCACCACTCGAGCTTTATAATAATGATCAATCCCGTTTAATTTACGCAGAAGAGCTTTGCCGAGTTTCAC
This sequence comes from Petromyzon marinus, assembly GCF_048934315.1. Classification (NCBI taxonomy): domain Eukaryota; kingdom Metazoa; phylum Chordata; class Hyperoartia; order Petromyzontiformes; family Petromyzontidae; genus Petromyzon; species Petromyzon marinus. The sequence goes on from NC_133684.1 coordinate 4,898,262, forward strand.
GAGTCGTTCTCAGGAGATTCCAGCATTCGGCTGTTTGGCAAGGTTCCCATTCTAAATTTGAAGCTTTCGTGACTGCAAGGATCCATACTCTTTGGTTCTATTCGGTAAAGTCACGTAGGTAAAAAATAAAACAACAAAAATCACGACGTTTCGGCCACAACACAAGCGGCCTTCATCAGGAAAAGGTACACCAGACTGTCTCGAGGACAGCGCTGGAGTGAACACAGCTAAGCTCAGACCGCGACCTTAAAGCTGTGTGAGAGGAATCAAGGTGCCTTGACAAAGGAATTAGCATAAAAAATAGCATTTAATTGGCGGACTTCAATGGTACAGTATATTTTTTTCAAGTAGTGGTACCCCAAACTTTCGTGCTTCCCCTTTTCTTCCCTTTCACACCCCCCCCTCGCCGACCTGCACATGTTCACCTTTCATCATGCTAAGTCCGCCAATTAAATGCTAATTTTTATGCTAATTCCTTTGTCAAGGCACCTTAATTCCTCTCACAGCTTAAAGGTCGCGGTCTGAGCTTGGCTGTGTTTCACTCCAGCACTGTCCTCGAGACATTCTGGTCCCTTCACCTGATGAAGGCCACTTGTGTTGTGGCCGAAACGTCGTGATTTTTGTTTTATTTTTTACCTACGTGACTTTACCGAAGGTTCCCATTCATGATTGTTTGGCCGTTTTTTTTCGTGGAAACCGGAGTGCCTGGAGAAAACTCGCCGCATGTAAGGGGGGCACTACTCGGCACTGGCATCTCCTGGCCACCTCGCCCCCCGTGCCTCTACACCACCTGACAAGCCCCTGATGGCCACCCATTATAAAAGTGTTAACCGGGCTCGACACGCTTGGCTTCTGAGACCCTGGTGACGTTGGATGCATTCGGGGTGATTTTGATCGTTATTTACGTGCCTTTTATTTTTAACAGTGTTTATTGACAACTCGCCTGCGCTAGTGTCTAGCAGGGACAATGGCCAGAACCTTTGCGGTTTAAGCGGCGTTGTTGGAGAAAATTAGAAATGCAATACCCTCGCTGTATTGTTCCTTGTGGCTATGTAATTCAATACGCTCGTGTTTACCGGTGAACCTTGCTTAGGAAACGCGCAGTGTTTACGGGTGTGTAGCTATCGGCTGTTGAACCTGGCCTCGTATCCACCAAAAACAAATTTTACACCGTGTGGCCCAGTCTGTGTTTTACATGCGTGGTGGTGTGTGCCTGTAATCCAGCACTTTGGAGGCGAGGGGGTTGGTGGATCTCACGAAATTTGTGAAACTCCCAAACTCAATGTTGCTGCAAGGTGACCGAGAAACGGCGTTACACCGAGTGGATTTAATCCATCTGTGCAGAGCTTTGAGTGTGTGGTGAGGTGGGTTTCCTCCGGGTACTCGAGTCTCCTTCCACAAACCAAACGCTTATTTAAGCCTCCTCCTGAAAACGACTCGAGTCTCGGTGAAGCATTCCTGGCCAACGTAGGGCATTTAATAATGTAATTTTATACAGATAATGATTAAAAACAAGGCTTCATCCTTTCTGGCATCAAAACAGGTGATTTTATGATGTGAAAAATAAGAGTAGGTTTTACCCTTTAAAAAACGCCTACCTGTGATAAAGAATTCAAACAAATATGCTTTGTATGCACTGCGGCCCTTTTAAACAGATTCACTTATACCAGAGACGGCCTCCCTCTTTGATGGCTTTGCCAAGAATGGTAAATCCGTGTTTTTTTAAATCATTCAATATCTTGATACTGGCGAAAGGATCCCCATAGATATCATCGTATCAACTTTGAAGTTCAAAGTGTGCAAGCTCTGAACGTTTGACCTACGAGTACAGAGGCGGTGTAACTCATAGCTGGAGGGTGACTGCCGAGGTGTGAGTGTGACGTGTGAATGTGGTTGCGTTACGTCTCTGGTGTCCCCCTGTTGCCATGGCTTGCAACGTAGAAACACACACACACCCTTCGTCATTTTGACAAAGACAAAGATCCCCCCGCTATAGCCTTGACGGACTGGTTGGGGCAAGTGCTATTGGCGAGTGTGAAGGTGGACACTGTGTGGCACAGGAGGGGGTTGGGTGGTCTCCCCAGTGGCGATGTTTACACACAGCACCAGGTACTCATTTGAGGCCGAGTTGACCTAGGGGGAGGCCCAGCACCGGTTCCCATAATCTTCACAGGTGTTGGTGGCCGTGAAAAGGAATCGAACTCGGGTCGCCAGGTTCGCCAAGCGTCAACACCGCCGCTCCCCACTTTGTCATCTGACACACAACGTGTCGTCTAAAAAGACTGACCCCGGTACAATAACATTCGACTGAACTACATCGCACCGCTGTTGGGTACATTGCACGGTTTGATACATTCTTTGTGGTACTGGCTGAGAAAGTGACTGTTAATGAGCGGCCACATCACCCCCACACCCCCCTATATATCTATCACGCTCTTCTTCCGTGTGACGCCAGTTTAATCACTCTATCCATCTTGCGGGGGGGGGGGGGGCATTCCACATTTGACAGCTGCACAAACAATGGCATTCGATTTTTTTTTATTGTGCTTCTATTATAATCAACCCGTTTATTTTTTGTGATGCAGCTGTTGTATGTATTTGCGTTGGTTCGTGCGGTCTCATTTTAGCTTGTTTAATATTCCAGCGCGTGCACTCTTCACTAAAATAATTCATCGCGATCGAGTCATGGCAAGGCTGTGTTGTGGGTGACTGACTGCATCGCACTGCAATTGGGGTTTGAATCTTACCTAGCATATCCTTCCCGCACCTCCCGATTAGCATGTTTGGCTACGTACGGTGCGAAATAAGTTCAACATACGGGGTGTACATACGTCCGAAATATACAAGCTTGTCAAGCCAGTCTATTACGGGAGCCCGTCCACTTTGTTTGTGGAGGGATTCCACTGGACAGAGACGACATTTTGCGGGCGTATCAGCGGGACGGACGCTATGGGTACGCACAAGTGTACACACACACACCTACAATCTTGCAGATGTACACCCGTTGACATTCGCGCTGCAGATTTATCCACTCTATTCCTGGCCCAACAACGGGTCTGTTCCGGGGTAAACCGGAGCTCTTGCTGCTGCCACAGAGCCCTGTCAAGGTGCCTCCGTCAGCCCCTCGGTGTGTAAGCGCGTGTGTGCCTGTTTGGCCTTCTAGGCACATCACCACCACTTATTCTTATTATTAATCTGCTTGAACAAACGAGGGCATTGGTTGCGGAGCCGTGCAACCAATGAACCGGCGTCAAGAGTGCGCGATAAGGCATTTAATTTACATGCTGTGGGCTGACGTTGGGAAAATGTACAACGCCGTTTGGCGTCATCGTCGCAATCGTCGGCCGTGCTCTATCCACTGCTTGATGAAGGCCTTCCCCAAGCCATCGCAATCTCGCGTGGTCTCGTGATGCAATAATTTGATGAGCTGATTTCATCCCTCCATCTCCACGGGCCACCCTCTCGGGCATGTTCTCTGTGGACTACATTTCTCTTACATTTTTAGCTCTGTTTTCCTACAGAATTTGAACCGATTCATTTAAATGCCGTTGTACTAGAACGATAACATCGATAAAATTTGTCAAAGTTGGCATTTCTTCAATGTTTGCAAATTTTCCGATTCTTTTCCCATTTGGCATTGATTTTATCAAGATTATCTTAATCGTGTGTCCGTGTTTTTTTATTGCCATCAGCAATGTGTGGCCTCATTAACCCAAACCACCGAATACGCCATCAGACCTCTTTGGTCGTTTATAATGACGTTTGGAACCGCCTTGTGATGCAAAGCTTACAGTTAATTACAATTGCCTTGTGATTTTCAGTTAATTACAAATTTTATAATTGTTATTTGGCTCCAGGTCTGGAGCGGCAGCCATCCACGTGGACAATATGGGGCACACAAAACAATAATGTGTAAACTTCACAAACGAGTCTTCTTACCCACATTATTTAATCTTTCGATTTAAAGCTTTCGTGACTGCAATGATTCATCTTCTTTGGTTCTTTTGGTAAAGTCACGTAGAATGAGAATAAAATAATAAATTTATAAAATAAAATAACACAATAATATTCTCACGACGTTTCGGCCACAACACAAGCGGCCTTCATCAGGTGAAGGGACGAGACTGTCTGGTAGGACAGCGCTGGAGTGAAAGAGCCACGTTCAGATCACGACCTTTAAGCTGTGTGAGAGGAAACAAAGCGCCTTGACAAAGGAATTGGCATATAATTTAGCATTGAAATGGCTGAGTGATTAGCTTGTGACTGGTCACAGAAATAGCTATGTTAAAAGTTAAAGTATACACATCCGCAGAGGCACCCCTTGACAAAGGAATTAGCATAGAATTTAGAATTGAAATAGCTAAGTTAAAGCATACACATCCGCAAGCTAATCACTCAGCCATTTCAATGCTAAATTATATGCTAATTCCTTTGTCAAGGCGCTTTGTTTCCTCTCACAGCTTAAAGGTCGTGATCTGAGCGTGGCTTTTTCACTCCAGCGCTGTCCTACCAGACAGTCTCGTCCCTTCACCTGATGAAGGCCGCTTGTGTTGTGGCCGAAACGTCGTGAGAATATTATTGTGTTATTTTATCAATTTATTATTTTATTCTCATTCTACGTGACTTTACCGAAAGAACCAAATAAGATATTTAATCTTTGTTTCGTGGTGTAACAGTTTAAAATTGTATCTATCGATTGGAACCATCGGAGACGAGGTCGTCCAAAGAGATGGAGCGATGAAATCCGTTCGCCGTATGCAGGTACATCGCAGCTGGGTAGTGGTGCGGTGGCTTGGGGGGGAGGCCTTCATCCAGCAGTGGATTGACCATTGCTGATGCATTGCCATATGCCTGATATTTGTTATATCACTCGCATAGATGGGCAAAGATCTATCTTTGTATTAAACAAAACGGATGAATAACTCTACTGAAATAAATTTTGATTTAAAGCTTTCGTGACTGCAGGTATTCATGTTCTTGGTTATTTCGGTAAATTCACGTAGAACGGAAACAATAAAATAATGAAAATATAAAACAACAAAATTATCACGACGTTTCGACTGCAACACAAGCAATCATCATCAGGTGTGAAAACCACAGCAAGAAAATTTGGGAAAAGTGGCGGTTTTTTTATCGTTAGCACCACGGAAAGCAATTTGGCAGTTATTCAGATGGACGAGTCCATCTATGTTCGGAAAAAAGGAGGGGGGAGACGAAAATAATGGATGCGGTCTGAAAGCCACCATAAGCGTGAACAATCATTTAAGACCCGAAATGGTTTATCAAATCCTTCCAATGATTGCTAAGCCAGAATCCATCTTCTCGGTTGAAATTGTCTCTGTTTGTATATGTAGATGGCCTCATAAACGAATCTCTCATGGTACCCAGATGTCTTGCAGAGAACCTCTGTCTTGGAAAAGTCAATGTCATGTGAGCCTACTGAATTATAACAGTTATCTGCCACGGCCGAGGTGTTGGTCCTACCGTGTTTTAGGTCTGCTTTGTTTTCACGGATGCGGTCCGAGACATATCGTTTGGTTTCTCCAATGTAACTACTACCACAGAGGCAACTTAGTTTGTAGACGCCAGGGTACTGTATGTCCAGAATCACATCTTTTACAGACGGAACCAGATCACGGATTATGTGTTGTGTTGAATCGGACCTGGATCTTGTAATTAGTCAAGATTTTGGAGATCTTTTTTGTGATCCCCGCAATGTAGGGTAAAGTGATGGTTTTGAAAGGCTCCTCAAGAGGGTCCTTCTTCATGGTTGGAGTGATAGCTTTGCGGATTGTGTAGTCGGAGTAACCATTAACCTTAAGAGCTTGGTGTACGTGCTTGAGTTCACTGGCTATGTGTTCCTGGTCGGATATGCATTGGGCTCCATGGTGCAGAGTCTTGAGGGAATTCTTCTGGGATGGATGGTGGTGGGAATCCGTTTTCAGGTAAGCATCCGTATGGGCAGCTTTCCTGTAGACAGAGTGGCTCATTGAACCATCAGGTCACTTTTTTATTAGCACATCCAAAAAAGGTAGCTTGCCATCTTTTTCGACTTCCATGGTAAATCTGATTGCTGGGTGTATGGAATTGATGTAGTCGAGGAATTGGTCTAGAGCAGGCCGGCCATGTGGCCAGATGACAAAAGTGTCATCCACGTACCTCTTCCATAAGGTTGGGCCCAGAGTGGCAGTCTGGATGGCGTCAGTCTCAAATTTCTCCATGAAAATGTTGGCTACAACTGGAAATAGGGGGGAGCCCATTGGGGTGCCCTCAGTTTGTTTGTAAAAAGTTCCATTCCAAGTGAAGTATGTATTGGTTAAGCAGTGTCTCACCAGGGGGGGTACCTCCTTGATGAACCAAGTCTTCAATGATTGCGATGGTGTCAGGTACAGGAACATTGGTGAATAAGGAAACTACATCAAAACTGACAAGCAGGTTGTCTGGGGGCAGGGAAATACCCGTGATTGTCGATACTAGGTGAGTATTTTGTACCGCAGAGGTGGTTTTTCCAGTGAAAGACCGCAGGGTTTCAGACAGAAAACGAGCCAGTTTGTAGGTGGGGGAGTTGAGAGTAGAGACGATGGGACAAAGGGGTGTATCTACTTTGTTTTTGGTAAGCCGTATAATCTTGGTGGCCTGGCAGCAGAAGGTTTCAACGAGAACTGTTTGGTTTGATCAATTAATGCGGTTGAATCAGAAATAATTTTGTTGGTTTGTATGACGAGGCTGTCGGTGGGATGTCTTTTTATTTTTGTATAGCTGCCATCGTTGAGTAATTCTTGAATTTTGTTGTTATATTCTATTTTATCCATCATGACAGTGACATTGCCTCTGTCGGCTGAGAGGATGACCGCATTCATTATTTTCGTCTCCCCCCTCCTCTTTTCCGAACATAGATGGACTCGTCCATCTGAATAACTGCCAAATCGCTCTCCGTGGTGCTAACGATAAAAAACCGCCACTTTTTCCAATTTTCTTGCTGTGGTTTTCACACCTGATGATTGCTTGTGTTGTAGTCGAAATGTCGTGATAATTTTATTGTTTTATATTTTTATTATTTTGTTTCCCTTCTACGTGACTCTACTGAAATACACAAAGATATTCGTCGAAACGGACGGTTATTGTCTAAAACGAGGTGCCGACGATCCAAGTGAAAATTGTACATCGCTATGGTTGGGGTAAGTCATTGCAGAGTACACCAAGTCAACAGCCGCAACATCTCATTAGCCATGAACATTTGGATCGTGTATAACGTACATGTACAGGCCTTTTGGTCAATCCGCTGCTGGATGAGGGCCTCGAAACGCCGGTGCGGGTCATGTTGTTGGAACCGACTCTGACTTCCTGAATCGTTGCTCTTGACTTTCTGACTCTCTCTGTCCGTATGTACGTATGTGCTATGTTTAATTTCTTTTGCACCGTACGTAGCCAATTGTGCTAATCGGATACTTGTGGCCTCAAGCGAAACGCTGCATCTAGTTTGTCGATTTGGGATGTGAAGCTTGTTCTTCAACTGCCCGGTGAGCTGAAATAACAACGATAACAACAACAATAAGAACATCAATAATTGCCACGTCGTTAAACGTGTGTACACCACGTGTCAATTAATGTGTGTAGCTGCGTCGGGTTGTTAATGCCTCACATTTGGTCACGTCATTGCGTGGCTTAACCAAACACATAATTCTCAATTCTCGCTTGGCTTCTGGGATGTTATGACACCCGACCGCATTCCAGTTGATTGTACGCGTACAGTAGTTTGATAAATACTGCATAACAACATGGGCAACGGTTTCGCTTTGAGAAGTTGTTGTGAACTTCCTGCGAAAAAAACAAGAATTTTCCATTCCACACGCGAATCGGGGCGGTGTCAGTCAATGCCCCCTTGGCTGGACCAAGTCTCCGCCTGATACGAGGTGAGGGGGTGGTGATGGGGCTGGTGGTGGCGAGACGTGACTGAGGCATGGCACAGGGTCGGGGAGGGTGTGAGTTCTGGAATGCATTCTGATGTGACCCACAATACATAGAACAGAACTCCAAAGCCGCCCACGCGGTGCGTTGACGCGTAGATAATTCGCACACTCTAACCACAAATGTGTGATGCACAGGGTTAACAATGTTGTTTGGAGGCGGGGGGGTTATTTTCTCCATCACAAGCATGCTTATGTTGTCTATTTTTTTTAAACGCTCATGTTCGAGGTGCAACGTGCATGATTTAATTTTTTTTTCAGCAGCGAACTAATTTTTTACGTGGTCACGTCGGATTTTACAAGCATGGGGAAAGCTGCTGAGGCCTTGAGAGGTCAAGGAAATGTATTTGGTTTAACACGTAGGTTTTCGCGACTAATTTTATTTAAAAATATTTTTTTGGGGGTTGGATCGCGTTATTTATAAATGTGTCGTAACCCTCCACCACCCGACACGGCCAAACAGTGAAACATGTGTCACGTTTACAAAAGACATAGTTCACTACTTTAGCCCACCGGTGTGTTGAAGAGTGCATCAACATCATTTACAATTGTAAATTGTGTCCCGTTTACAATTGGGCTTAAGTAGTGAACTATTTGTCTTTTGTAAACGTGACATTTTTTACTGTTTGACCGTGTCGGGTGGTGGAGGGTTACGACACATTTACAAATAACGCGATCTAACCGAAAAACCTTTTATTATGAAATGTATTTTATTTTTTACTGATTAAAAAAAATAACGCGCTGTTTCAGAGGTAAGGAAGACAGACCGGCTGGGCTCGATCAGACTCCAGTACAATTTTGACTTTGCGGCAACCCCATCTCAACACGCTGCGCTGAAAAAGTGGAAGTGTGGAACTTGGGGGGGGGGGGGGGAAAGGGATGTGTGTTTGTGCATTGTGTAAAAAAAATGTTGTTAGGGAAGTGATAGTCTTACGCAGAGGAAAGAAGGTATTGAACGTTTTACTTGCACAGCAGCAGAGGGAATCTGCAGTACATGTCGAGTTTGACCTACTGATGACGACTATGACTGGAGTTATTTTAGATACTCGAGTAGATTGACTCGAGCGTAGAGCAGTGACTCTGCTCCATCGTCTTGGTGAGCTGATGATTTGATGATAGGGTGTCGGTGAACTGTACTCGAAATGCAATGGATAAGTTCCGATATGAAACCTATTCGTCGTACGGCAACCCATGTTGAACTGCTGTTTCCCACCCGATGCGAACATTTCCCAGTCTAGGAATGGGGACCGTTCTGAAAAGTTCCGGTACTGTAAATATTTTGTGGTCTGAGACTGCGTATGGCCATATCATCATGCAGTGAGGGGGAAAAGTATTTGATCCCCTGCTGATTTTGTACGTTTGCCCACTGACAAAGAAATTGTCTAATTTTAATGGTAGGTTTATTTGAACAGTGAGAGACAGGAAAAACAACAACAAAAATCCAGGTCAGACGTTTCTTGTAGTTGGCCACCAGGTTTGCACACATCTCGGGAGGGATTTTGTCCCACTCCTCTTTGCAGATCTTCTCCAAGTCATTAAGGTTACGAGGCTGACGTTTGGCAACTCGAACCTTCAGCTCCCTCCACAGATTTTCTATGGGCTTAAGGTCTGGAGACTGGCTAGGCCACTCCAGGACCTTAATGTGCTTCTTCTTGAGCCACTCCTTTGTTGCCTTGGCCGTGTGTTTTGGGTCATTGTCATGCTGGAATACCCATCCACGACCCATTTTCAATGCCCTGGCTGAGGGAAGGAGGTTCTCACCCAAGATTTGACGGTACATGGCCCCGTCCATCGTCCCTGTTGCTGTGGTGAAGTTGTCCTGTCCCCTTAGGAGAAAAACACCCCCAAAGCATAATGTTTCCACCGCAATGTTTGACAGTGGGGATGGTATTCTTGGGGTCATAGGCAGCATTCCTCCTCCTCCAAACACGGCGAGTTGAGTTGATGCCAAAGAGCTCCATTTTGGTCTCATCTGACCACAACACTTTAACCCAGTTGTCCTCTGAATCATTCAGATGTTCATTGGCAAACTTCAGACGGGCATGTATGTGCTTTCTTGAGCAGGGGGACCTTGCGGGCGTTGCAGGATTTTAGTCCTTTACGGCGTAGTGTGTTACCAATTTTTTTCTTGGTGACTATGATTCCAGCTGCCTTGAAATCATTGACAAGATCCTCCCGTGTAGTTCAGGGCTGATTCCTCAGCGTTCTCATGATCATTGCAACTCCACGAGGTGAGATCTTGCATGGAGCCCCAGGCCGAGGGAGATTGACAGTTCTTTTGTGTTTCTTCCATTTGCGAATAATCGCACCAACTGTTGTCACCTTCTCACCAAGCTGCTTGGCAATGCTCTTGTAAGCCCATTCCAGCCTTGTGTAGGTCTACAATCTTGTCCCTGACATCCTTGGAAAGCTCTTTGGTTTTGGCCATGGTGGAGAGTTTGGAATTTGATTTTGCTTCTGTGGACAGGTGTCTTTTATACAGGTAACAAGCTGAGATTGGGAGCACTCCCTTTAAGAGTGCTCCTAATCTCAGCTCGTTACCTGTATAAAAGACACCTGGGAGCCAGAAATCTTTATGATTTGAGGGGGGGTCAAATACTTATTTCCCTCATTAAAATGCAAATCAATTTATAACATTTTTGACATGCGTTTTTCTGGATTTTATTGTTGTTATTCTGTCTCTCACTGTTCAAATAAACCTACCATTAAAATTATAGACTGATCATTTCTTTGTCAGTGGGCAAACATACAAAATCAGCAGGGGATCAAATACTCTTTTCCCCTCACTGTATACTGGCCCATTTCGACCAGTGTGTGGGTATGGTTTGTATGTGACCCGCTGGTTCATGGCCACAACGTTGAGTCGTATTCAAAAGTCAGTCGGAGAGTGGTATTTTTTTTTCAGCTATGTCGCGCGATAGCAAACCGGACTGCAATAGCAATGCTAATCCGTGAACAGGTTTTAAGGCACGATTCGTCATGATGGCAGGGTTGTTAAGCTACGCGGCACAGAGGTCGCCACGAACAGCAGCCACGGTCTCATCATTTCATACAATGAATGAAAACGGTTCTTCCTGGGACACGAAGAGGGCATGCGGGGAATGTTACTGTACGTGATGATTTTTTAAATCGAACACTTTAATTCCGTCCCTGAACGCCCCCCCCCCCAACAACAATAGCAATGGATCGAGGGCTCTTTGTAAAGCTACTGCTGGATAAAGGCTTCATGTCAGTCTTGGCGCTATGGATCGAACATACTTCACCACCATAAGGCCGAGTGCCGGTTGGTGAAGGAGGGGGGCGGCCAAGACGGGTTTAGCGATCACTCATCACGTGATGCTTGGATGTAGCCGGGAATTGAACTCTGGGGTTATAGAGGTCATAGTACGGCACACGGAGGCACATGCAAAAACTTCCCAAGATGGGGAGAGGGGGTTTCCAGAAATGTCAAGATGTTTTTTTTACCTGTCCCTGCATTTAATAAAAAATATTCGATGTACCTTTACCTGGTAAATATGGAATAAAATATAAATTTTAAGGGTATCAAGGGGAGAGCGGGAGGCGGGGAGGGTCATCCCCATCGCGCCCCCATGGATCGGCCAGTCTGCAGCACCCTGCTCAGTGTCACCAGACAGCCACGTGTATAATCATCACGACATCTCGCACGCATTTGTGAGCACTGTACATTTTAGGAACGCTTTCGTGCGTAAAAAAAATATATTGGGGGCCGCAAATGCGTGCGTGATGTTAGCGATATGCCCGCTTTGTCAGGGCGCAAGGTTCGTGCCTATACCCTATCATGCCAACCATGTTAACGAGGAACACAAACAATGACTGTTTTTTATATTTTGTGTGGGTGAGGCAGACGAAGGAAATAGTTTCCAATTCTGGTTTCACTGGAACGACGGACCACTAAACGGTGTTCTTACTTGGATTTTTTTTAGATAAAACTATGGCAATGGATATATTTTTTTTACTTTTATTTACAGAAAATTTTACCTGAAGTAGTGTGCAACAAAGGATGTCCACGTTCACCAATGGTAACGGGTAGGAAACCTCAATATTCATTGCCAACAGAAATTCCACTCTTTCCTTTCCCACACCTCCTTTGTTTTTTTAGAGTTTTGCAATGAGTAGCCGGGATAATTTATTATCTGTGCTGCAACCTTAAATTGGGGCCATTACTCATGGTAATTATCAGGTAGACGCACGAAGGCGTGGGCATGAAACCTTTAATCGTCAACATGAGGCCTCCTTTGCCAGTACCAAAATATAATAGGGTTTTCCCCCTTTTCTGGCAACAAAACTGAAAACTTTAACAAGGAATCATGTCTGCATTAACCACAATACTTGTGGTCAGAATGCAAACAAAAAAAACACTAATATATGCATTGTCCTTGAAACTGATTGGGCTCACGAGGCTCAAAAGAAAGCTGTCCCTGGTGTAGACCAATCAGTTTCAAGGACAATGCATATATTATCAGAATTGTTTTTTTGGTTTGCATTCTTACCACAAGTATTGTGGTTAATGCAGACATGATTCCTCGTAAAAAGGTTTCAGTTTTGTTTGCCAGAAAAAAGGGGAAACCCCTATTCTCTTATATCTATAATCATCAACTTAATGCTTGGCACCACCTAGCCACAACGGCTGCCTGAGCAGAAAGGCTTACCAAGCGCACAGGGGGCTCATCGTTTGTTCTGCTGTTCTAGATGAAGGTTGGAATGATAACCGCTCGTATGAAAATGAATCGATATTAATATGTTAATGTATATTTAGATTAATTCCAATCGGCGTCTCGTGAGAAATCGCAGTCGATCACTTCCGCTGACAATGTTGACAGCACTCCGAGTCGGGTCATGCCCTCTCCAAAAATAAGCTTGCATTTCGGAAACGGAAAATGTTTTGTTTCTGCCGATTTTTTTAAAATAAATTTCTCATACTGCGCCTGCATTACTTTTGGTTCGAGAGTTGTCAGCGGAATATTTCAATAAATCAGTCGTAGGTTGATGTTATGCGTTCCACAGCAATGTCTTTCCAAAGTAATTTTTGTGATCATAATCATCGATGCATGGTCCATCCACTGCTACATGAAGTCGTCCCCAAATCGTCAGCACCACTCACAAATCCTGAGACGTTATAATCCACCTAGCACCTGTACATTAACCGATTGCATCGCTCCATCTCCTTGGTGGCCGTTCTCCCGGACTCGGTCCATTCCTTGGCTGCAATTCCGTTATCATGATCGCCCATCATCCCTTCCAGCCATCACGTGTCCTGGCCAAGCCCCACTTAACAGCCTGAATTATGGTTGGCTGCGTACGGTGCGAAAGAAGTTCAACATACATGTTCTCTCATCCATGGATTCTTCGTTTTGTATCTTTTGACTATAATCACGAGCATACAACTCTCCGTGCGTGTTTTGTGAACTTTTCTTACTTACACTGTAAAAAAAACGATAACTAGACTCTTTTGATTTGAAGCTTTCGTGACTGCAGGAATCCATACTCTTTGGTTCTTTCGGTAAAATCACGTAGGTATAAAAATAATAGATCACGACGTTTCGATCGCAACACAAGCAATCGTCATCAGGTGGGACAACCACAGCAAGAGAAAAAAACTGCTTCCTACGTGACTTTACCGAAAGAACCAATGAGTATAGACTCTCTCCTTGTCAGGTGAATGACAATTAATGTTGCCATCTGTGCAAGTTTGACCCGGCCACAGTCTGGGAATTGGCACCTGTGTTCCGGGGGCACTAATTGATTTCGTACCAAAGAAACTTGGTACCGCTATTGTGTAGTAAACGTTACCACGGCCAACCTGCACAGTGGTTGTGTTTTTAGACCTTGGCTGACGAAGACACGTCAGTACGTTTATATACTTAATCGACGTTAGCAGTGAAACGTGTCTTTTTTTTGTCCCAACAGGGTCAATTTCTGCAAGAAAAAAAACACTTACAGTAGCGCACTGTATTTCGTTGTTCTTGCTGGTGTTTTTAAGAAAATAAAAACGGCTGATTTGAGCATTTTTCTAAATTTTCATACTTCCTAATTAAGACGGTGGGGGGGGGGGTCATCGCCCCGAATCGTCGCACGTTAAACACACCGCTTTTCCTCGTTAAGGCCACCCAGTGTTCTTGACGGAATGTCAGTGGGCGCTCGGCAGTGATTTATCATCTCTTGGGTATACAGTACTGCCCCCTGGAGCCCTTTCGTGTCGAGATTCCTGCTGGGCCAATCCTCGCCAAATTCCACGCGATTTTAGAATCTTGCATTGCAACGCGTGGAAGTTGGCTCGCCAGATATGCAACAAAGACGAAGATCCCCCGTGTATAGCCTTAAACTGACTGTTAAGGCAAGTGCTGTTAGCGAGCACCTAATGAAAGGCCGGAACGGCACACGAGGGGCTGAGTGTCCAGCAACCACGCCCGGCCGCCTTTGTCTCCCCAATGGCGATGTGTGTGTGTTTTTTTTACACACTGCACCCAGGTACTCATTTGAGGCTCAGTCGACCTAGGGGGAAGCCCAGGACCGGTTGAGACAACCGTCACTTGGTGTTGGTGGCCACGAGTGGGAATCGAACTCGGGTCGCCGGGTTCGTAGCGCAGCGCGCTTGCCACTACGGACGGTCGCTCACACATCTGCATGTCTCATCCCTCTAGCTTTAGCGTCACAAGCCCAGCTTCAGTGTGGTTTGTGGTTTTAATTGGAAGGTGGGCTTTAAAAACGGGGACGACAATGGAATGTTTGAAGCGCCCCCTCCCCCCGTGTTAATAATAATCGTACTGTAACAACTCTTACTCTCCCAGATTTGAAAGTCCAATCTCGCCGCTGTTTTTGCGGGACGTGTTTTTTGTGCACACATCCCAGTGGGCTGCTTTTGTGTGCAACTAAGTGATCCAAAGCTCACACGGAGTGCAGAGTGATAATTAGTAATCATCAGCGCTCTGTTTTAATCTTCAACTTGATCAACTTTCGCTGAAAAGACAGCATTGTACTGTAAGTAGATGTGGGCCCTTAATTGGCAGCTCAAAATCCCCAAGACTCTTGCGTTGTTTTTCTCACGTAATAGTTAATAATTACAGCCCCTTTTTGTGAATCCACTGCTGGATGAAGGCCTCCAAGATCACGGTCGGTGGACATCTCCACCAATCGCAGGATTGGTTCAGGTCTCGTTCTCCACTGATGTTAGCCGTGGTGCGGGAATCAAAACTCGTGCCATCAAGGCGCAGAGATCAGTGTGATGATAACCACCTCCCCTGCACATTCACCACCCACGTGTGTGTACGTGTGTGTAAAGCTCCCCACTGATCACGAAGCACACCGCTCCCGTCAGTCTTTCTCCGCTATTTGAGCAAAAGGCATGCCCGCACACGGGACTGGGCACACACTCAACGAGACACCGCTCCCCATGCAGGCTCGGCCAGCCTGCATGGCTTGCCTGCCCAGGCGCGTGATACAGTGTGACAAAGGCAGGCAGGCAGGTGAGGTTGCGGTGAGGTGTGTGTGTGTGGTATGGAGGGGAGCGGTGGCGCAGTGGTTAGCGCGCTGCGCTGTTCAACCGGCGCGCACAAGTTTAATTGCCGTTCGGCACCAACAATAAATGGGGAATATTTTGAACCCGGTCCTGAATTGCCCCGAGGTCAACTCGGCTTTAAAGTGAATACCGGATGCGGTGTGTAAACGTTAGCACTGGGGAGACCCAAAATGTGGTCGTGGTATTGGCCAGCTACCCTTACGTATGCAATGACAGCTTAATAGGTAGTAGTGTACTTGTAAACAGCACACTTGCCCCAACAGTCTGTTGAAGGCTATACGGGACGATCTTTGCGGAATGAAGGAATTGACTTGGTATGCACTATACTCTTTGGTTCTATTCGGTAAAGTCACGTAAAAAAACAACAAAAAATAAAAAAAATCACGACGTTTCGGCCACAACACAGGTGGCCGAAACGTCGAATTTTTTTTATTTTTTGTAGTTTTTTTACGTGACTTTACCGAATAGAACCAAAGAGTATGGATCCTTGCAGTCACGAAACCTTTAAATCTAGAATTGGTATACACTGCACGTTCCCTGCACGCAATCGGCCAACAGGAACGAACGCAGACAAGATAACAGGTGACCAGACAACACAGGGAAGACAGACACACAGACAACCAATCGGACGGAAAAAAAATCTATTTTGCAGTCCTCACATTACCATTTGAGCAGCAATGTGCAAGGATAAAACCTTCAACCGCTTCCATCAGCTGCTACATTTTAGGCTGAAATAGGTTTTTTTGCGTCGATTTTATTTTGACGGAGACGCGGGCGAAGGTGGCTGGTTTTCATTTTGTGTTGAAGGCGTATCGATGGGCTGGCACGGCCGACATTTGTCTCGTTGCCAAATGTCAGATAAAATCAGGGTTCCAGCGACCTGGTTGCCATGGCAGCCGGTAAATCCGTTTACAGTGTCATTTAAATGTATGTCCGACTTCTCAATATGAAATACGCATTAAATGCCAATTTTTTTTGTATCGTTATTTGTGGGGCGTGCGGTGGTGGCACAGGTGAAGTCGGGCACCCGATTTCTCCAGGGTAAATCAAGATTCTGAGTTCGACCTCCCCGCCGCAGCTATCAGAATCTGAATCGGAATGTTTATTTATACTGGTGAGATATGAAGCTATTTTTTTATTTCCAGTAAACTATCTGAACTGGTTCTGGCCCCCCCCACCCGCCGTTCGTCCAACCCACACCGACCGGTATGGTAAAGTATGGTCAAATAATTCCCATAACCAAAACGGCACATGGGAGGGCCTCCCTCCCAGAGCAGTGGATTGACAAAGCATCGCAAAGTATTATTCTTATATTACGTGTCTTTCAAAGTGTTTATATGTCATCCCTTCACGAACGTCGTGATTTGAATTGTGAGTGTTTAATTTGTCTTCTTTGGCTGGTTACGCAACAGCCAAACAAGACGAGGGTGTGAACTGGAAAATTCCACGTGGCAGGAAAAATGTGCGGTCCCCGTAACATAAACACGTCGGGAGAAAAAGAACCTAGAAATACATGACATTTATTCCAAAAAATAAAATTCCTGACAATTTATAAGTTGAAAATAACACGAACAGAGAAGAGGGTATGATCTTTTTTTACAGGTTGTGGCTCTTGTTTTTCATAGCCCCCCCCCATCCTCCTCCTCCTCCTCTCTCGTTCTCTCTCTATTTTTTTGTTGCTTTGGAAGGCAGTCGTGTGTGCGTGCCCTTGGCTCGAGAGCCATCCTCAAAATGGCAACGTGCTCACTGTCACCGTAGCAACAGGAGGAGGAGGAGCAGCAGCAGCGTTTACACTGCGGGGGAAAGACAAACACGCGGACGAGGTTGCCTAGGGGGAAATGTTGACGTTGCTCCCTGTCCTTGTGGTATCTCCTGCTTCTACTAATTCTTATCGAGGAATGGGATGTGTTTTTTTTTTGGCTCTCTGAACAACCATTTTGTATTGTAGGTTTGACCAGAGATATCTTTTAATCTGAATTCTCCAAAAGTTTCCAAACGATGGAAGAATTAAAAAAAATAGATTTAAAAAATACGTTTATTTACTTTGGCCATTTCCCCCCCCAAAAATTATCTAGGTTAGCATGTAGATGTTTTTTAGGTGCATAAATGCACTTGAATGTTCCCACTTTTCTTTAATTTATAGCGTACTAAGTCTATAAACAACAACAAGTTTCCTTTTCTTTTTTACTTGAGCTTTTAAAATGTTGGCCATTTTTGTCCAAAATCAACACCAGTGAAAATGTTCATTGTAATCTATAAATTAATTATTTACCGATGACAAACCAACACATTCGTCAATAATAGGGCCTCAACTACACCGCAACACTGAGCCTAAACGCCAATACACTTCTATTTTTGTTCAAAAGTAACATTCAAAAGATTTTGGCCATATTCTTAGTTTTTTCGGTAAAGTCACGTTGAAGAGAAACAACAAAATAATAAAATATATATAAAACAATAAAAAATTCTCACGACGTTTCGCCCATAACTCAAACGGTCATCTTCAGGTGTGTTGAAGATGACCGTTTGAGTTATGGTCGAAACGTCGTGAGAATTTTTTATTGTTTTATATATATTTTATTATTTTGTTGTTTCTCTTCAACGTGACTTTACCGAAAAAACTAAGAATATGAATTACTGCAGTCACGAAAGCTTTAAATCAAAATTTAGATTTTGGCCATTTTTATCTGAAGGCCTTCTGCATTTGTGCCTCGTCTTTTAGTTATTCCTTTGTTAGCCCACAGAGGAATTTCTCAATCTGCTCTGAATAGGAGCAGCACCGTTACAGGATTCGTGACCGGATTATTAATGGACCGTCTGGGCAGTCATGCTGACGGTCTCTTCTACTGGACGAGGGTGGGGATTTGTATTCCGCTATGAGAAAAATAAATAATACAATGAATAACCGTAAAATTTTGATTTAAAGCTTTCGTGACTGCAGTAATTCATATTCTTAGCTCTTTCGGTAAAGTCACGTTAAAGGGAAACAATAAAATAATAAAATATATATAAAACAATAAAAATTCTCACGACGTTTCGACCATAACGCAAACGGTCATCATCAGGTGTGAAAAGCAACGCCACTTCTTTCAAATGTTTCTTGCCGTTGCTTTTCACACCTGATGATGACCGTTTGCGTTATGGTCGAAACGTCGTGAGAATTTTTATTGTTTTAAATATTTTATTATTTTATTGTTTCCCTTTAACGTCACTTTACCGAAAGAGCTAAGAAAAATGAATAACCTTGATTAATGTGAACGGAACTTTGTGTATTTGGGCTACCGTGGCCCCATTAGTCTAGATTAAAAGCTGATTTACACTGCTGCCAGTTTTGTGGAATGCAATTATAATGACATTTTAGTTTGTTTGCATTAACAACACACGCTTTCGTGTAAACTTTTCCACATTAACAATTGTATAATAATTTTGGATGTTTTTTTGCATCAGTAACATAATTGTTTCCTACAAAAAAAGTGCAAGCGATCAACCGAAATGTTTAACGTAATGTGGCAATGCTGCACCCTGGTGGTTGACTGGTGCCGTTGCAAAAATGTATTAATGTCAAAGACGCGTTAATCCAAATAAACACATTCCTGCGGAGGGAGCTAGTAGGAACGTTGGGTTGCTCGGTCAATGGCCAGGGTCAACGGCGGCACCACGTGGTGTATTCCGCAAATATGCCCGACTGTGAGGGTGGGCCCAAGCCGGCGTGAGTAGGTTAAACGTTGAGTTTTATAAGGGCACCACGGGGTGACCAGCCCCTCCCCACCCACCCAGCCCCACCCCTCCCATTTTTGGATGCACGACGGACGGACGGACACAATAATCCCCTGTGGGCTGGTGTAACCAGGAGGTTCCTACCAGTATGAATTCATTGGCAATTATCTATTGCACACGCTATTGTTTTTTTTTACGACAAAACTACTTGCTCATATGCTTGAATTGGAGACATAAACAACATGGATTTATTTACTTTCCAAAACGCCTTCAACTCTGAACAATGATCATTGTTAGAATAATTATTATAACTCTACAGGACACGCATCCTGGCGTGGAATGCTCATTGCCTATCTCTCTAGCTGATGTAGTTCAATGTAAGGCAGTCGTGTTGATTGATGATCCAGAAATTGTTGATTATCTCCAATCGCCTGCTTATTTATCACTACGGTTATATAGTGTAGAGGTTACTGCTTCCAAATAAGTTAAATAATTAATTCCATCCACCCATACTCTTTGCTTCTTTCGGTAAAGTCACGCAGGTATAAAATCACGTTTCGGGCACAACACAAGCGTCCCGATGACGGACGCTTGTGTTGCGCTCGAAACCTCGTGATCTATTATTTTTCTACCTACGTGACTTTACCGAAAGAACCAAAGGAGTGGATTTCTGCAGTCACGAAAGCTTCAAATCAAGATCCATCCAGCCATGTTCAGAACTCTCTCTACCAAGCCGTTTCACCCCATCCAGTGTTCGACCACAATATTGTAAGCATAAATAAATGTATTCTGCTTCTTCCCTTACACTGATGGACTTTAAAATCCCCTGCTATTACCCATTTTCTCCAAGTTCTTATAACGTTGCTACATTTTAATTCTGGCTAATCGCCTGAAGCTGGTTGTAATCACCAAGTGAAACGTCGTACTCGAATTGTATGTTGTGGGTTTACTCCCCAACACACCTGTGTGCTGAAATAGTAACAAATTGGCACGTTTTATTTACGTGACAAATCTTACGAATTGGGTGTTGGCAGGTTAAACGAAACCTTTATATATACGTGATCTAACCGAAAACAACTTTTATGGATGCATTTAAGATGAACTTTCTATCAACCATAATAGTTTTTTTGGGGTTAGATCGCATAAATGTGTCGTTAAAACCCACCACCACCACCACCCAACACAGCCAACTAGTAAGGGTTGTCACGTAAACAACACACGCATTCGTGTAACGTAAACGTGTTTACGTGACAACCCTTACTAGTTGGCTGGGTCGGGTGGTGGTGGGTTTTAACGACAGATTTACGCAATCTAACTCAAAAAACCTCTGGATATTGGTCGCGAAAGCCTTTGTGTTTAATCTTACTATCAAACCTTCAATAGATCTTTGTTGCTGGCCACTTGGCATATTTGATCTTTGGTCGGCACCTCCGATTAGTGCAGTTGGCTAGCTACGTATGGCGCGAAAGAAATTAAATATACACACAAAATAAACGTGATTTTAAAAGTGTACTATTATCCACAAAAACGAAATGGTGGTTAACTAAAGAACGGTGTACAAGAGCACATTGAAATAATGTTGCCCACACAGTTTGTGGTGCTTTTAAATACTGTAACAGTTCCACTCCCGTAGAGGGAAGGTCAATTTGTGTATTCTAGTTCCCTCAACCTAAGTGGACTTGGCCGTGGGAGAAGTGCACGAACCCCCAACATTTTCTTGCTTTGTCTGAGACCCCCTGCTGAGGGAGACCGAAAAAAAACACCGTGATGCGCATTGCTTGCCGATGATATTGTTGCAAAGGCAGAGAAGAAATGCAAGAGCTTGAAAGATAAGTAGAACAGAGACCAAGTACGAGACCTAGGTTTATAAAGGAAGCGAGAAGAGCAAAAAGTGAAGTTGGTGGGGGAAACTCTACCAAAAACGGATGCATTTAAGTATCAACGGGGTAAGAGGACTGGACTTGTATATCAAACTAAGACTGCTTCAAAGGCATGGCTGAAATGGACAAACCTGTAGAGTAATGACACAGGAAGATTCTGACTTGAATGGGAATTTATAAAATGAATGACTATTGACATACTGGTCTGTTTGATTCTAAAGTCCCGAGCACCACAGAAAACTTGACATGGATATAAGGGACAGGTCAGAAATGAAGTGCTGAGGAAGACGAGTGGTATCCATGTAAGACGAGCTGAAAGTTGACTGATGGCTAGGAAGTGTTGCAAGAGGACAACCACATCGGAAAGGTGATGGAAAATTAAGCAGCGGGGCAGAGACCAAAGAGGCAGTTCTAAAAAGTAATGAACCAGGATGTGAAAGCCTGTGGAGTGGCCAAGGACAAGAATGAGTGAACAGGAAGGTGCAGACCCCACATTCGTGGTAAAAAAAAAATGCCAAAAGTATCGACTGGGGAAAAAAGACACGTTGATAACATACGCTTGAGCAACATTTATTTTTTTGGAGACAATGGCACCTTGGCAAAGTAGGCTGCATCAACACTGCCTAGTATGCAGACATGCCATGTAAAGCACAGTACAGCATCGACATAAAATAAGGTAAAATTATACAAATATACAGCACATAATACATTTCTAGTGTAAGAGTTACTTAAATCTTTTATAAAGGCATACTTTACAAATCTGACATGATCAAAGCGCCGTCATAAAGTGTGCTTAGCTGCCATTTACAGAATGTTATAAGCAGATCACCACTAAATGGAGAACTGAATGTGGTTAAGCAACTTAAGATTAAGTACTGCATTATGTTCATACACGACACATCTGCACCCAGATCGTGGTTTTCAAATGTTCTTGCTTTTTTCACTTGAATATCATATTTCAGCACTTTCAAATGTTAAGCAATTAACATTATTTTAAAATATGTAAATGCATAACAGATATATTTCATAGGAAATGTATTTTGTGCCCAAGCACACCAACATTTCAGCTCATGTTAAAGGCTCACGTGGCAATACATTTATATCAACACTAACAAAATCCAAAAACAGGAAAACATACAAAAATACTTTACACAACTTTTTTTATTCAAGTTTTTAGGAATTTTTTTTGTGCATTGCACTTGTTAAGCGCCAGAGAGAAAATGTCAACATTACAGTACATTAGACTACATTTTGAGTAACAGACTGAAGAGCAATAAGTATGAAGAAGTGCGCACTTTTTTTTCCAGCAAAAGCTTTGAAAAATTTTCTTACCCACTGATTTTTAAGTGGCAATAGTTTAAAATGATAAAATTTTCACAGCAACAACAGCCTTGGAAGTGAAATGTAACTTAATTTTCACTTTGTTTATTCCACAAGCTAAAGTTCAAAATAATGTGGCAGCCTAAACTAAGACTAAATTCAGCAATAGGAAAATGTTAATTTCAAAACTGCATTCTCAAAGGATGCAACACGAGTTCAGGTTCTAGAACGGACCCCAATTTTAAACCTCCATATGCGTGTCATCAAATTAAGCACAAATGATGTTAAATACTGTTGGAAATGAAATTAAAATAACATTCTCTTAATTTTAAGTGTAACATGAACTTAAGGAACTTTCAAAGTATAAATAATAGCTTGTATCGTGAAGAAATTTTGGTGGTCAACGATATAAACGAAGCATAAACCTGCTTGCACAACGTTTGGACGGACTTGAGATGTGCAGCTGTAAAGGCTCCTTAAATGTTAAACATATCCATGCCCCTTCATTATGTTATCACAGGTAACTAACAAATCTCTTGAACAAAAAAATAAACGCGCACACGGTTGGCATACTCGCTCACTCCTTTCTGGCACACTTCTCCCTGCACATGCACAATGCCTTCATAAAGACATGGGTGGTTGCAGTGGTGGGCATGGGGAACCCCACTCCCCTTCCTCCCCGTACAGGCTTTTAATGGAATCACAGTAGTCGGCGTCGGTTTCCTCAGCCCTCCAATTCGGCACAGGGATGGGCTTAGAGGGGTAAGGGTGCCCAATAACTGTGACCTTCACAGGCTCGGGGGAGGACAGGGGAGAGCTGTCGGACAAGAGGGGGCTGCGCGGTGACGGCACTGGCTTGCTGACATGGGAAAGGCTTGGTCGTGGCTTGCATGCCTGAGGCGCAAACACGTACACAGCATTCTCCCCGCTCATCCACTTCTGCTGCTGCTGCTGCTTTGGGCAAGGTGGTGTGGACAGAAAGCGGTGCACCTCCTCCCCACACTGCACCAGATCCTGAACTTCAATCTGTAATCGCAATGTCAAATGAGGTGGGGGAGGGAAACATTATCAGAAAATAAATTGGTCTGTTAGTATTTTGCTGTGAACAATTATTCGTAGTAAAGCTTTGGAATACATTGGGATACTTAAATTATTTTTTTCAGATGAAACTTAATAAAGTGATGAAGCTGTGCTAATATAAAACAGGGTTTATAACCTCACCTGCAAACCAAGAGCAATATATTTTAATATCAATAGCATAGAGTGGCATTACGGATGTTCTCGCTGTCCAGAAAAACTGGCCTAATTTTCGAAACTCATTATAGCAGAGTGCAGAAACGGCTATTGACCTGGCAATCCCTATTTTATTCCCAGCCACGACATAAGTTGGGAGTGATATCTGACAGTCCTGGGCCTCCTTTTTACCAACCTACACTGACCAGCATGGTCAAGTAAAACCTCAACAATGTGGGGAGGCCTTCATCTAGCAGCATATTGACAAAGGATTTGTACATTAAACTCAAAGTATTTAAGTAGGGCAGGGCCACAGTACAGCCATTAAGTCACAAATGTAATGGGTCAGGAGTGGGAGCTGGATTTCAGCTTGAGTGTGACAGTGATTGTGCAAATGTTGCTGGGTGAACGGCTCACCTCAGCTTTACGTTGGATCTGAGCAGTGATTGCCAACCAGCCAGGCGAGCCACTGCGTTGCAGCTCCAGACTGAGCACAGCCAAGGCGAGAGTGGCGGGCCGACGAGCTGTGGCCAGCAGGTGTCCGCATGTCAGGCAGCGGCACAGCAGGTTCGTCAAACGACTCAGTTCGTGTGCCGAGAGGGAATGCTCCCGCCCGCAACACACCAGCGCTTGGAACTGAAATTAAGTGCACGAGAGCATTGTTAACATGATGGGCTTCTGTTAGTGAACACAAGTGAGGTGGCCTGGAATATGAACACTCGTGATAACAAGTCAGGGCACATTAACCCTATTTTAATGAGCTGTTTAAACTATCATGAAGTGATTGTAGTCTTCAGCAGTTGAACTCATCAATTTTAGTATTGACTTAATGAGTAATCTTTTTGTTAAAGTAAACATTCATAGCCATGTGTAGGTTAATAAACAAGAACTGAACATTGGTAATTTAAAGAATACAGTCTACCAAGCTTAGTGTGCATTTAGGGGAATTTCAGTGATCTTTAAAAATTCCCCAGGCAGTAGTTGTAGGTGTGTTGGAATGCATGGTTGAAAGTTGCTGGTTTCACTGCTTCAGCCGTGTTTATCATCATCTTCACTCCACACACGACTATACCCCCGGGCCCTGTGTCTGCCCAGGCAGCTCTGTCGAGTCCACTTCAGACAGCGGGCATGTTTTGGCAGCATCACCAGGCGACATCTTACAATGTGCAGGAAGTCGAGAGCGGTGACGACCCGCAAGTCCCAGCCCAGCTTGTCCAGCACCAGCCTCTCCATGCGCAGGATCTCGCGCGGCGAGCAGCCGCACTCGCTCTCGCGAGCCAGGTCCTTCACCATCGGCACCGCCTGCAAAGCGCGTCCGGGCCTCTTGTAACGCCACATGCAACCCACCGGCGCTAAGCCTCTTAAAGTTGTTCCTATTGCTGGTGTATTTTTCATCCTTCACGCTGTGTTGTTTTGGAACATTCAATGGTGCAAAACTACAATGTGGTTGAGATCTATTTTTTAAGTTTAATACGAATGAGGAAGTCACGGTTCAGTTTTCTTTTCCCCAGTTTGTGACCCAGAAAAATGTGCCTTTTTCAGCTGACTTGTTTACACCAAGGTGTTTGAGTGCAGTAATGGCTCTGGAAAAAATCTGCAATGGCACAAGCACAGGCACAGTTGCCTGGTGATTAGTGAGCTTACCTCTGGCTCCTCTGAGAGCTTGGCAGCCAGGAAGAAACAAGAAACAGCCATGCAGCGGAGGTACTTTGGTCGAGCCTGTAGACACAGTAAAGTTTTATTAGTGCGTTACATAACACACTTATCATGAATGCACACATACACTGACATTATTATTGCACTGAAAAGTTGTATTTTAATTGTGTTAAAGTCAATCAACTCTAAACAAATTTACAAAATCACATTTTTATCATCAGCATGTGTTGGAACTGGCTCGCTTACCTTGACGATGGAAAGGAAGCGGTCGAGGGTACTGACGGCCAGCGCCAGAGTCTCGGGGTAGAAGCGGAAAGTTCCATTAAGCTGTGCGAGCCAGCGCACAACCTCGTCTCTCTGTGCTGGAGAGATAGCCTCATCCTGCACCAGCCAAAAAACATGGTCCGTTAACAATCAATGCCTCCCACTTCATTACAACCCATTAACAGCGAATTTTAAAAAATAGTACAATACATGTTTTGAGAAGGTGATATAATAAAATTATTGTATTGAGCATTAAAACAAAGTTATTAATTTCAATTAAGCTCCACTTTTACCTGTTGTATTATTCTAGAAATCTCGGACACTCATAACAAGTGTACAATGTTACTGTGCAATGAGTGAGTCAAACTTACAAACATGCAATGACAGAAAAAATGCACTAAGTTTCCCAGCCCAACTTTGGTTCCACATGGTGAAGTGAGTCGCAATGACGCACTCAGCACGTAAGAGGAACTTTCGGTGCATGGCTGAATGACCACATCTGTCACCAATTTTTTTTTAGGCTCCAGAGCCCACAGCCAGAAGCAGCTGCCAATTAAATTACATTCCATTATAAATCAATCGGCAACACCTGTCACGCGCAATCTAGGGACATATGAAAGATTGATTTAAAGCTGCGTCAGGGCGCAGGGTTATGTCCTAAATATGCTCTTTGTCTTGGTGTGCAGCACAAATCGAAAGGCATCAAGACTGAACCTGGTTGGAAGGAATCTGCAGGAGGCGATTGAGCCCTGCCTTGGTCTCTTTGGCCAAGGCATCGTCCAAAAGATCCATCAGCCTCTGTGCACCAAGCACCCCTGGCATGGCGACTCCAATCCAGGCGTTCCTTCCAACCAGACAAAGCTACCTGCGAGGGACACAAATAGCGCACTCAGTGTTACTAGGCAATGTCATACTCATGTATATTAATGTACAGATAACGTTACCTTTTCGTGTTTGAATGTCCAAAGTGCATGTGGATCCATTAGCTAATGTCTTTAGATCTGTAGTGGGTATATAAAAAATATATGGTACTTAAAACCTGATGTGAAATATACACTTTGATATAGACCAAACTGTACATGATTTTGAAGAGGCCAACACTTCCAACAATGCCACCACAACATATTTATTCTGCTATTTACTAACCCAGGAGAGCTTCACCGATTCTCAAAACGTTTGCTGCATTGGTGGGATTGGGAGTTTAAAAAAATCTGTGCTCAACCAACCCTTTGCCACTGATCTAGATTACAGGCAAAAATACGTATGCATACACTGCATACGTATTTCACAGATTACATATACATACCATGCAGCAGTGTTAGTATGTCCTATAAACATAATTGTGTATTTATACATAGCATGTGTAGATATCGCCGTTTGTTGTGCTGGGATGGGAGTATAAAACATTTTTTTTAATCCATCTGTGTGGAGCTTGTGATTGTTTTCCCCTCGTAGCTATGGGTTTTCTCCCATCAAACGTGAATTGATGGGAATATTCAATGCAGGAAACTCCTGAAAAGGCAGTTTAAAGTACCACCATCTCTAACCCACACCATAAACCCCAACCCCCAACCATGAACCCTTAACACCTACCTATACAAAATTTAATGGAGTGGTGCCCCCTTAATATGTTATCAACTGAAACCCAAGACGATTGGATAAAAAAAAATCTGGAAGGATAGTGACTTTTTGCCATCTATTATGCCCTTGGCACGCAGATGTGAAACACGCTTTACGGTACACCTACACAGTGAAATGCAATACGTGAGACACATTGGCACAGGCTAAGCGACCGAGTTTAACCCCGTTTTGCATACCACGGGTTGCGTCACAACACCAGGCCACTCTGGTCCCTGAACTTGGAACCAAACTCTTCAACCCCCCCCACCAACCCCACTGGCTCGCTACATCGATCGTTCAGGGGCGTTGCTACGCGAGTCTCGAAACGTTTGTCTAGGTAAAAATAGCCGTGGCAAAGAGCGCCTCGCGTCACGACATAACGAGCGGGGGAAACCGCATTTAGGTCACTCCTGAGAGACGCACAGCTATCAACCCATAAGGGTTATCCGTATTCTTGTACAGGAAAATTTAGTTTTGAGGTCCATAAGGCGTACAGCCGTTTCAATACGGATAAAAAACTGTTTTTTTTGTGTTTCTCCCTTGCGATGGGACTTTGTCGGATGAAAGGTGAGATTTATAAGGGCACGGGATGATCTTTCGATTTACGGTATAAATTTGGTCTGTAATAAGGTAGGGCACTGATACGGGGTTGACAGGTATGTCATGGTGAGTGTACTAGTGGTGAGCGTAGTGGCGAGTTTACTAGTGGTTAGTGTGCAAATGGCGAGTGTACTAGTGGTGAATGTAGTAGCGGTGATTACCAGTCGTGATTGTCTGTGTTTCTCCCTTGTGATGGGACTTATAGGATGAACGTTGAGATTGAAACAGGCACGGGGTGAGCAATAAGGTCTGAATTTGGTCTATAAGGTTGGGGTACTGATCAGGGGGTGACGGACGTAAGGGGGCAATCGCAACTCCCCGTCATGTACGCCCTTTTTCAGGCGCTTCGTAACACGGGAGAATTACGAAAATATTTGCGTACGCACACTAAAAAATGAACACTTGCGTCGCACGTCATCATGCCTTTTAGTACCGATGCAATGGAAGAAAATACACCCTACAGCAGATGACGCGCATACACCCTCCGTGTCACTTACCAGCATTGTAATAAAGGCAAGGCCCCGCAATACGAAGCGTGGACAATAGTAGTAGTTACTCATGCACTACTATACTGAACATGCCAAAACACTGTGCACAACGTTTACGATACGAACAAAAGCATGTACGGTACTTTAACAACTGTGGTCAGCAGAGGGTAGACGATTTATGTCTTCATGAACCAACCAGCGCGGTGGAAGTATAGTCTAACAGATCCCACGTCAACAACTACAAGACACAGTCTAAACACATTACTGAAAGTGGCCCACATTGTGCATTCTGGGATTGGGTATAGGGATCGCACGGGTATCCACGTAGGCATTAAAAGTACGGCCTTTGTCAATCCACTCCTGGATGGGAAGGGGCCGGGGGGGGGAGGTAGTTTGTCCATACTTCACACTACGCTGTTCCGTGCGGGTTTGACGAAGGGAGGATGATAGCCCAGGGCCGGATCGGGGATATCACTTCGCCACTGATGTTCGAGCCGTGGACAGGAATCGAACTCAGGTGGCCGAGGTGAGAGACCGGTGGTACCCCTCACCCCACCCACCTACACCGCTCGCTATAAACCGGGGTACATACATAGCAACGCCTGTTTGTGTCGTACATCGAACACCTTTTCAGGATTTATAAATGACAACTGTTTTACTGTGGTTTTTATAAACACAATGTCACAGGCCCCCAGTTTATATTTTACACATTATTGTAATTTTATACAATACTGCTACACAGTAACGTGTGCCTGTATGGTGTGTTTGTGTTCGTAACAGTTGTAAATAAACAATTGTTGTGACACAGGAAAACGTACATATAAATAGACTATCTGCCCCTATCATACATATTTTAACAATAATATATAGACGTACAGTAATATAAACTATAACCACAGTCACTTGCCCCTATTGTGTGCCATTTTCTATATGCTATAGTGTAACTGTAGATTTGTATTCAGTAGTGTGCTTGTATAGATTGCCTCGGTGTTGGTAATACTCTATATGAGTAACAATATTGTGCATTAGGTGAACTATAAACCTTGCAATGTTTTATCTTAATTTAATTTACCCCTATTGTGCATACAGCACCAGCCCAGGCGTCAACACAAGACTCTTTATGCCTCTTGACAGATGATTGCACGAATGTTACAATAAGCACGGGTAGCTAGCTGGTTAGTCGAACGCCACTTTACTTCGTGAGTACACCGACACCGAGAGCAAATGTAATATTGTATAACGTTTAAAAATAACATTTTAACGACGAGGAGAAGCAGCGACACTTTGCGACGATGTCATGCCCGGCACTCACCTCTCCGCACAGACGAGGGACCTGTACCGCACGAAGGACTTATTGTAAACTTAGAAATCACCCATTTTAATGGTTTAAAATCAACAATAAAAGGAATAAAAAATAAAACCGAACGAGCCCCCAGCTCCGTCGAGTCGGGACTGACCCAAGGGAACCTCCCCCCACTGGACCTAACCCTCCGCCCGTTCATATCCCTCCGCGCAGGGCGACCCTGAAATATATGTAATTTGATTCAATATGTGCGCTATTTCTAGATATTATCGCCTCTTAAAACGAATAAGTTAATATATGCGCGTAATTGTGGGATTTGTGACGAAATAAATTGTTCAAATACGGTTATGTTCGAGGGGATTATTTTTTTGAGGAACGTCAAATCCGGACCGCCTTACTCGCGACCATGACGTTTTAAAAACAGACGTTATTTACAGTATATATAAAGATACCTTATTTTTTTCCCAACAACAACGCTTCACCTTCTCTCCACGTCTGCCAATTAATTTGATGGACACGGGCTGAAAAAAAACTTGGCTTGTAAAAAACGAGCAACGTTGGCAGGACGTGACGTCATGGTGATTTTTGGCGCAAATTTCAAAAGAACAAAGAAACCTTAAAACACTAAACCCTAACCGCTTTCTCGCGCAGAAACAATGCACTGTGCCCCTTACAATGGATCATTCACAATGCACCTCTTTACATCGCACCCTAAAATGTTCCTTTATAAAGTTCCCTCACTTGTGTCACCGTTACAGTTCCCGCACAATGTTTCCCTCATATATCCCCGTCCAATGTAATAAAACAAAAATGTTCCCCCCTCACTGCTGTTCACGAATTTTCCCTCCCGATCCTCTCACAACGTTCCCTTTTTTTACTGTTCCATCATCAGACGTCTATTTCGCTCCCTTCAATATCCCGTCGTAATGTTTCCTCGCGATGCCCTGTTACTTTCTCTCAGTTCCCTTACCTTCTTAAAAATATTTATATTCTCTCACACTGTCCACTTCACAATATTCCCTCACTGTTACATCGCAACGTTTCCCTCAGTCCCCTTTAAAATGCTTCCTCAAATCTGCTGCTCCTTTGGTACCTCACAATGCCCCCTCATAACGTGCACTCGGACTGATGGCTTTAATCTTATTTGTGTTGTGGTTGTTGTTGTTGTTTGACTTGCATCCCACTGGGATTTTTACACAGCGTTTGGTGTACGCTGCTTTTTTCAGGAATATTTCGCTGGGTTTTTTTCCTGTATTTTCCTGTTTGCACAGTCACACATAGTCACTTTAAGATGTTTTTCTTGTTAATGTTTTTGTGTTTGTTGCGGTTGCACCCGATTCAAGAGCCGAATGGCTCACAGGGGCTATACAAAATAAATGAAACTGAAACCAACACAAATTAAATGTTCCCTCTCGCTGCCCCCATCACTCTTGCCTCACACCACCCACTCGTGGCAAGCATGCTGTATCATCCACAATGTTCCCCCCAATGTCGGTACAAACATTGTCACAATCCCCAACAAGACGATGCCTTCCAGTTATTCCCACAATGCTCCTCACGTTGTTTCCCTTACAATGTTAAAGTCACGTGTAAATGAAACGTTTAACAACAAAAAACTCCACGTTTGCATGCTTTCTTTTAATGCACGCTCCCCTGCATTAATGACAATGTTAATTGCTGGCGGTTTGCATATACTGTAATTTATTGTACTCGATTGCTATTTATTTTGGCTAAGAATCTTTAAAAGCAAGAGTCGTGAAGGGGGGCAAAAGGGACCGCGCGTGAATTTGTATTGTTTAATTGAAGTGGTGGCATCAACGTGATCGTCATCATCACCATCCAGTGTTTCTATTGACATGCGACTCACTCAAGTTGGGAAGCATTGGAGAAGGCCTTAATCGAGCAGTGGATAGACAATGGCTGACGGTAACGATGACGTTAGGAGGGCAGCTGACGTGCGAGACTGACGCACACTGGTCGTGGGGTTGTTCTGTGCAATTGGACAGATGGCAGCGAGGCTTGTGGGGGGCATGCCCGTGAAGTGTTTGCAGGCTTGTCCATTTACCTCCACGACCAGTTTGTGTTGGTCACAGCCAGGGGCGGAGCCCCCTGGAATTTTGGGAAAGTCGGTAATCGGATATCCGGCTGCTGCAAAATGCTGCAGGCTGCCACCTCGTGTGTTGTCCTGCAGGCTGCCACCTCGTGTGCTGCCCTGCAGGTTGCCACCACGTACTGCCCTGCAGGTTGCCACCTCGTGCGCTGCCCTGCAGGCTGCCACCTCGTGCGCTGCCCTGCAGGCTGCCACCTCGTGCGCTGCCCTGCAGGCTGTCACCTCGTGCGCTGCCCTGCAGGCTGTCACCTCGTGCGCTGCCCTGCAGGCTGTCGCCTCGTGCGCTGCCCTGCAGGCTGTCGCCTCGTGCGCTGCCCTGCAGGCTGTCGCCTCGTGCGCTGCCCTGCAGGCTGTCGCCTCGTGCGCTGCCCTGCAGGCTGTCGCCTCGTGCGCTGCCCTGCAGGCTGTCGCCTCGTGCGCTGCCCTGCAGGCTGTCACCTCGTGTGCTGCCCTGCAGGCTGTCACCTCGTGTGCTGCCCTGCAGGCTGTCACCTCGTGTGCTGCCCTGCAGGCTGTCACCTCGTGTGCTGCCCTGCAGGCTGTCACCTCGTGTGCTGCCCTGCAGGCTGTCACCTCGTGTGCTGCCCTGCAGGCTGTCACCTCGTGTGCTGCCCTGCAGGCTGTCACCTCGTGTGCTGCCCTGCAGGCTGTCACCTCGTGTGCTGCCCTGCAGGCTGTCACCTCGTGTGCTGCCCTGCAGGCTGTCACCTCGTGTGCTGCCCTGCAGGCTGTCACCTCGTGTGCTGCCCTGCAGGCTGTCACCTCGTGTGCTGCCCTGCAGGCTGTCACCTCGTGTGCTGCCCTGCAGGCTGTCACCTCGTGTGCTGCCCTGCAGGCTGTCACCTCGTGTGCTGCCCTGCAGGCTGTCACCTCGTGTGCTGCCCTGCAGGCTGTCACCTCGTGTGCTGCCCTGCAGGCTGTCACCTCGTGTGCTGCCCTGCAGGCTGTCACCTCGTGTGCTGCCCTGCAGGCTGTCACCTCGTGTGCTGCCCTGCAGGCTGTCACCTCGTGTGCTGCCCTGCAGGCTGTCACCTCGTGTGCTGCCCTGCAGGCTGTCACCTCGTGTGCTGCCCTGCAGGCTGTCACCTCGTGTGCTGCCCTGCAGGCTGTCACCTCGTGTGCTGCCCTGCAGGCTGTCACCTCGTGTGCTGCCCTGCAGGCTGTCACCTCGTGTGCTGCCCTGCAGGCTGTCACCTCGTGTGCTGCCCTGCAGGCTGTCACCTCGTGTGCTGCCCTGCAGGCTGTCACCTCGTGTGCTGCCCTGCAGGCTGTCACCTCGTGTGCTGCCCTGCAGGCTGTCACCTCGTGTGCTGCCCTGCAGGCTGTCACCTCGTGTGCTGCCCTGCAGGCTGTCACCTCGTGTGCTGCCCTGCAGGCTGTCACCTCGTGTGCTGCCCTGCAGGCTGTCACCTCGTGTGCTGCCCTGCAGGCTGTCACCTCGTGTGCTGCCCTGCAGGCTGTCACCTCGTGTGCTGCCCTGCAGGCTGTCACCTCGTGTGCTGCCCTGCAGGCTGTCACCTCGTGTGCTGCCCTGCAGGCTGTCACCTCGTGTGCTGCCCTGCAGGCTGTCACCTCGTGTGCTGCCCTGCAGGCTGTCACCTCGTGTGCTGCCCTGCAGGCTGTCACCTCGTGTGCTGCCCTGCAGGCTGTCACCTCGTGTGCTGCCCTGCAGGCTGTCACCTCGTGTGCTGCCCTGCAGGCTGTCACCTCGTGTGCTGCCCTGCAGGCTGTCACCTCGTGTGCTGCCCTGCAGGCTGTCACCTCGTGTGCTGCCCTGCAGGCTGTCACCTCGTGTGCTGCCCTGCAGGCTGTCACCTCGTGTGCTGCCCTGCAGGCTGTCACCTCGTGTGCTGCCCTGCAGGCTGTCACCTCGTGTGCTGCCCTGCAGGCTGTCACCTCGTGTGCTGCCCTGCAGGCTGTCACCTCGTGTGCTGCCCTGCAGGCTGTCACCTCGTGTGCTGCCCTGCAGGCTGTCACCTCGTGTGCTGCCCTGCAGGCTGTCACCTCGTGTGCTGCCCTGCAGGCTGTCACCTCGTGTGCTGCCCTGCAGGCTGTCACCTCGTGTGCTGCCCTGCAGGCTGTCACCTCGTGTGCTGCCCTGCAGGCTGTCACCTCGTGTGCTGCCCTGCAGGCTGTCACCTCGTGTGCTGCCCTGCAGGCTGTCACCTCGTGTGCTGCCCTGCAGGCTGTCACCTCGTGTGCTGCCCTGCAGGCTGTCACCTCGTGTGCTGCCCTGCAGGCTGTCACCTCGTGTGCTGCCCTGCAGGCTGTCACCTCGTGTGCTGCCCTGCAGGCTGTCACCTCGTGTGCTGCCCTGCAGGCTGTCACCTCGTGTGCTGCCCTGCAGGCTGTCACCTCGTGTGCTGCCCTGCAGGCTGTCACCTCGTGTGCTGCCCTGCAGGCTGTCACCTCGTGTGCTGCCCTGCAGGCTGTCACCTCGTGTGCTGCCCTGCAGGCTGTCACCTCGTGTGCTGCCCTGCAGGCTGTCACCTCGTGTGCTGCCCTGCAGGCTGTCACCTCGTGTGCTGCCCTGCAGGCTGTCACCTCGTGTGCTGCCCTGCAGGCTGTCACCTCGTGTGCTGCCCTGCAGGCTGTCACCTCGTGTGCTGCCCTGCAGGCTGTCACCTCGTGTGCTGCCCTGCAGGCTGTCACCTCGTGTGCTGCCCTGCAGGCTGTCACCTCGTGTGCTGCCCTGCAGGCTGTCACCTCGTGTGCTGCCCTGCAGGCTGTCACCTCGTGTGCTGCCCTGCAGGCTGTCACATTGTGTGCTGCCCTGCAGGCTGCTCGAGCGGCAGCCTTTCGAACTTATTAATAAACTCCGCGTTCAAATCCTGGCTCCGCCCCAGGTCACAGCCATGCTGGTGCCTTGCCCAAATTCCACCACACAAACCTTGTCGCCTTGTCCCATCTCTCCCTGACCTCCCCACATTTTGATTCCCCCCCCTCTCTCTACCTATCTCCTTACAGATGGGAAACAATCTTTAAATAAAGCCTCTGTTTTATACCAAGTCTCATCCTGACCTCCCCACAATGTGCTTTCCTCTCTCTCTACCCATCTCCTCACAGTTGGAAAGCAATCTTAAAATAGAACCTCTGTTTTATACCAAGTTTAATGTTGGTCCATAGGTTAGGTTATTGCAATTTAAAATGAAGGTTTAAAAACATATTTCACCATGTAATTTGAATTACACCAACATGTCCATATCAACTGCAGGGTGTGACTTCATAGCACACCATTTGTGTGCATTATTTATCCAATCGAGCACTTGAACATTAATTTACCATAATTATATTCTAATTATATTTTTATTGTTTTATATATATTTTATTATTTTGTTGTTTCTCTTCAACGTGACTTTACCGAAAAAAACTAAGAATATGAATTACTGCAGTCACGAAAGCTTTAAATCTAAATTTTAATCAAAATTTACCATAATTAGTTTTTTTTTGTCAATGCTGTAGGTGTTGGGTGGATTGTTGCATTGCGGGCAGCTTTATCAAGCAGTGGATTTATCATGGCAAACGTGTGGTGACGTTACCCCCACTTAGTTAAATTATTTACAATTTTCAGAATTATAAACTGTATACAGTACATATATACAATTGTTTACCAAAAGTGTCATCATTATGGGTGCATCATTGGCAGCGGCAGTGTGTGGCTCAAAGCCACTGTACGACGAACCTAACGACCCGAGGTTTGATTTTCCAGCCACAACTAACATGAGTGGCGAATTTAAAACGGTCCCTGGGTGTCCCCCCTTCACCAACTTGTACGCCCAAAACGGTGTGTGGGAGGACCTCAATCTAGAAGGGGATGGACAAAAGATGGTCGATATCATACTTAGCATTTATTCAAAAGTACAGGAGGGCTTTTTCGTCCCCCACTGAGAAAACACCTGGAAAATTTACCGACGATGGGATTTTAAAAACGGATTCAATGTTGGGGTCACGTTTCACAGACACAGTCCACACTTAAACCATTCAGGGCACAAGAGGCAGAACTTTATTTCAATCGACTTTCGATGGCGTCACATCTAAGTTTTCGGGCTGTTCGGTAACATACTACAGATGCATTGCACACCAAGCACAAATGACATTTAAGCAAGTGCAATTATAGACATGCAAGCTAAACCGGGTTACCCACCAGCTGCCTTCTACTAGGCAGGAAAGTGACCTGGGAGCATTAAAAAAATCGGCAAGATTATTCCTCGTGTTGCTGGGTGCACATTAAAACAAACTCCATCAAACAAATAAACATCACATTATTTATGTCAATGGCACATCTTTTTAAAATCAATCATATGTAAATAAATGCAAAGCAGAAGTAACGTATTGCACTGTGCTAAGATCGACACGTTTTATCTGTAAATTGTCATGTAAAGAGAGGAATGGTGCTACTAAATCTCACTAAGGAATGTGCTCACAAATGCAGAAAGGTAGCAGCTCTCACAATCTAAGTGCAGAGCCAGGCTATAGAATAACCTTCAACAGTACAACAATGAATGATGCTGTAGCATCGGTGGTGAGATGCTAACTCCTTCGCCTGGTATACAGGAGTCTGTAGGTTCGATCCCGACAACTGATGCCTGCATATTTTGGAGTCGGCGTGGATTTTTCTCCGGGTCCTCCGGTTTTTTCCCTCCACATTTAGAAACATCAGTTGAGTGGACTGGCTGCTATAAATTTCCACAAACGCCACATTGTTGAGCTATCATTTGTGGCCAGGTCGCTGCTGAAAAAAAGCTATATAGCTCAGTGGGCCTTACCTAATGAAATAAAAACATATATTAGTTTAAAACAAGAAAATATAGAATCCTTAAGGCAGATGTTAAATGACAAAATAAACATTGTTAAGAGGTCCCTCAAAAGGAAGCCTTTGAATCTCAAATGTAATATATATACCTCATCTGGCCCACAGACCCTGTGTTAGATTCACGTACTGGTGATCACAGGTCAGGGAGAATTTATCCCAAAAACTCCGAGATCTGACAACAGTGTTATCGGCACGCTTAACTCTCTACTTGCGTGATGTTTCTGTAAAGTGCGCAGAGTGCTCACCCACGTCTGCACCCTGAAATATTTTAGGCGTACATGCATGGGTACGTGTGCCTGTGTAGCATTGCCAGATAAATTCAAATGATCACTTTCATTCTTGGTTCAGTAAAGTTCTGATTCATAATATGGCCTTCAAGCATTCAAAGAGAAATGCTAAATCTACATATCTTACAGGGTTATTTTTAAAATCATATTTGCATTGTTTACAGACTTGTCAAAGAGGTACGTAAAGGCCGCACAAAGTGAAATTAAACTCTACAATATAACAAAAAAACGCACGTGTCTGACGTGTCTGACATTAGCTCGCATATTGTTTAACTATTGGTTACACATTAACCCTGAAATGAACAAGAGTGTGGTATACAGCAGTTTATCAGTGCAGGGCAGTGGACATTAAGTCAAAGCGCACATGAGCTTCCTGCGATGGTCCACTTGACAAATAAAAACACAAAGCGACAATCCAATTACTTTAAAAACACGATAGTTGTTGCGTTGTTTTAAAAAATATTTCTTCTTTTTCTACGTGAATATGGACAGTCTACAGAACCCTGTTTGCTAATAAATACTTAAATAGCACGTTCATTTTACACAATGATATATGAAGTAATGCTCCGCTAAGACACGTGCACGCAAATCAGATCCAACCATTCATTGCCCATTTGACATTGCCTCAATTGAGCGACTCGGAAGTAAATATTTCATCACATGGACCTGAAAACACAGCCACAGACTACAACTCTACAGTAATGAGTAAGTACACTTTTCATTCATAACCTTCATGTGATGTACATATTAAATATATGGTTTATAAAAGCTACACGATTTATAAGGCTGATGGGGGGAAAAACTATTACAGGGCTCAGTTTCACTGAACGTGCGTTTTATTATCCATCTCTGAAATAAATATGCCGTTACTGCAGTTACAAGCACTCCCAAACGTGAACTTCAGTGTTGAAACTAACCATAATTCCACTTTCCTTTACTAACAGTGAAAATACTGGTAGATTGCTGTTGGCAGCCGTATAGTGAAAACCCATCCATTCGCACCAAATTCACGGAGGCCGCTTGGAAATCAGAGAAATCTAGCATTCTCCCTCCCTCCCCGTAAGTACAGTACTGTAGATTAATATTTATTGTGTAAGCAATGTACAACTAATTTGAATGCATGCAGGTAGGCATACATGTGGATATAATTGGTATTTATGTTAAACGCCAACACCTTAAGCCTACCAATGTCTCATGGTATTATCTAAACTGTGGATATGCATGACTAACGTGATTTCCCTAATAACATAATAATATTACTTAAGTGCTGTAAGAACATACTGCGGTTCATAAAATTAAGATAAAGTAATCTGTTGACTGAATGTACGTCTCAGATCAGTTTTCATGTTGTATATTTTAATGTAACGAAAACCATGTAAAAATGCATACCGTAATGATTTAAAAAAACAGAACCGTAATTTAAGTGCGAATCGGTGACATCACTATATATAAAATCTGTGTTAATGTAGAGCTAACAGAGGAATTGAATGCCATTTAAAATAGAACTACACGTGGCAAGCGCCCTATGTGACATTAAGTGGTAC
The DNA here is from genome assembly GCF_048934315.1 of Petromyzon marinus. Classification (NCBI taxonomy): domain Eukaryota; kingdom Metazoa; phylum Chordata; class Hyperoartia; order Petromyzontiformes; family Petromyzontidae; genus Petromyzon; species Petromyzon marinus. The sequence goes on from NC_133684.1 coordinate 4,936,601, forward strand.
CATTAGTATGTTCACAGTGCGTGTTCTTTCAGGAATGTGGGGGGGATAGAGAAGTCGAACTCAAATTTGAAATGACACCAGCCTTCCTACTTACAACAGCCACATTACAAACGGCACAAGTATTAACAATCACGTCTGGTGTAATAAATGACCCCGCCACGGGAGGGCGCCACATCTTTTTCGCCCGGGGAAACGCCAGGAACTTCCCGCTAGTAGCTAATACGTGGGGTGTCCACAGAAATTAGCATCACAGTAGCTCCCTGGATGTGTTTGTGGGTGTCCCTTCAGCATGACGTGTGACGTTTTGCTCCAGTGCTTCATGCACTGAAATGAGCCAGCCTGAAAATCCATAGAGTCGAGGGAGAAAGTGAGTGGCTTAATTCAGTTCCTGCAGTAGCTCCCAGTATATGGAGTAAAACGCTGGGCATCAACCCGAAATAAACGTCGCAAAACTATACCGCACAACCATGAAACCCTACACAGTAGTAACATTATTCGTGGCTTGCCAAGGAAAATTAATCGATGACAATCAATTCTTGAGCTCCCAATATACACATCAATTTGTGCGTCTGAAAATTGATCATTTCCAATTCATGTATATATTTTTTACGCCAGTGTTTCTCTAACTGCAGTCCTCGTGACCTCCAGTTTGAGTTCTGATCTTTTCCATTCATATGCAAATTATACCTCTCTACATATTGCACGTACCTGATAGTTGATCATTGCAAAGCAGAGGAGGGGTCGTCAGGCCTAGATTTGGAGTAATACTCTATGCGATTGATTCATGGAAACCCTACAGCCACTATAAATTATACACCAATCATAAGGGAAAAATAAACATGGATTCTTGAATAGTATCAGCACCTTGATTTGTGAGAATAGATTTGTGGATGTGGTGAATTGTTACAAGCCTACCAGAGACCCTAAGAACTCAAGTGGAACGATTGAATTTAAAACCTCTGGGCTGCCTTGGAAATGCTGTAGAATGAAATGCTAAGGACACTTCACAACTGCCCTGGGAGTGGTGAGATACGGCTGTGATGTCAGCACTTTGCAGGTATGGATTTCTGGATCATGCGGATTTGAGAAACATCCAGCCCCACTAGGAGGCAAGGTCGCTTCAAATGTCCTCGTTTTCTCTCCCATCTGAATCACAACTTGATGATAAACTCTCGATTCTTTATAACTCCACTTGCAATTGCTTTGGATATATAGCATTGTCTGTTTAAATATTAGTACTGGAGTCAACCTATACGTTTAATGTTTCTGCAGCTTAGCTTTGGCAACTGTGCTATGATCTGGAGGTAATCTGCCCGAGTTGATTGGCACTGCAGGCAATTTTATATTTAGCTTTGTTTTAACGTTGATTTAAGGTTTGTGCAATGTATATATAATAGTGTTTTTGTTCCTATTGCTTTACTTCATTGCTATGCTTTGTTGTTTGTTTCAGCTTTGTCAATTTGGTGACCCGGACTATTCTTGAAAATGCGACGAAAGTTCTGTTATATTTAGTTCTCACCTGGTTAAACAAAATAAACTTTTACTTGAAATTTGAAGGTGGCAAGGAGATAGCAGCACGACACATGAGATTGTGGACCTGTCAGTGATCACCTTGGAGTGTGATGCCCTTGTATGGCGAGTTTTCTGCAGCCACTCCAATCTCCTCCGACACACAAAACACTCATTACATTGGAATTGGGACACAAACATGCCAAGGCAGAACCCTGCTGATAGAGTCGTGAAACTCAATAAAGCTTTCCTGTCTAAATAAAATACCTTTTAATGACATTACCATCCTCAACACGACTTTACGATTTAAACATATCATCTAACATGTTCGCTGATGGACCCCTTACAGAAAGAGGCGGGGAGGAACTGTGGCAATGTAAAATTTAGACTTGTATTTCATATTGATCTACGATAGTTCGACTTCCCTTGATACCTAACCCGCTCAATATTTCCCAATGCCCAGCCCGTGCACCGCGCATGCATGCATGCATGCGAACGCCAGTTTTTGTGCACCCGCGCCCGGACTGGCTTCAGGTGTCCACCTTGCCGAAGGTGCCATCGGGCGGGCGGTAATGTCTGGGGAAGGTGACGAGCTGCAGGCAGTTGAAGGCGTACTTGCGGCAGCCCACGTTCTTCATGGTGTTCTCTCGGCGGCAACCCTCGCTGAACACACGGGGACACACGCGTGCACGCACACACACACACACACAGCCCCACGTACGCGCCCACACACACACACGACTCGCGCACGCACGCGCAGGCCGTCGCGTGGTGCGCACGCACGCCGCCACGCAGGCACGGACGCGCGTACGCACAGCGGGAGGGATGCGGGGAAAACGAAAGGGGGGGGGGGGGAGAAAAAAAAATAAGAGCAAAAATATATGAATTGCGAAAGTAAATAATGGCAGGAGAAATAAATAATTTACACCAAATAATAACTAAATAATACCGCAATAAATGATGTTGTGCGTATTAGTGAATTGAAATGCAATCGGCAATCGTTTTGGCAATGACAGCTGCAAAACGATGTCAAGTTGTGGTTGAAGTTTTTATTCTTAATGGAATGATGGATTGGGTGTTCTCTGGGTATGGTAGTCCAGCTATTCCCCATTGAATTGTACATGCGCTATCTCTGTTATGACCACCTGAACTGTCACACAGATGTTCCTCTGCCCTTTCTGCAAAAGGCAAAGGTCAACTTCAAGTCGTCCCTGCATATGCACATGTGCTACAACTCCGTCCCATAGTATGTCATAGGTATGGAAGAGGAGCAGCTGAATACCCTGCTATTATTTAATAGGCGTTATTACAAGTACAGGTATGACTGGATGCTACATCATTGATGTGACACACATCGCGTGGCGAGAGGGTTCTGCCTTTGTAGTGAGGGTTGTGAGTTGACGCCGAGGAGGGGGGAGGAGGAGCCTCGCCCCCCCCCCCCCCATGTGGAGTGACGTCACCCGCTAATTATTATTAATGTAGGGGGGTGTCCATTTGGAGGACGTCGCCTTATGATTATTAATGAGGGGGGCTGTTCGATGTAGAGTGATGTCGCCTGAACAGCCTCGTCACACAAACCAACAAAATAATTTCTGATTCAACCGCATTAATTGATCAATCTAAACAGTTTTCGTTGAAACCTTCTGCTGCCAGGCCACCAAGATTATACGGCTTACCAAAAATACATAAAGTTGATACACCTCTTCGTCCCATAGTCTCTACTATCAGCTCCCCCACCTACAAACTAGCTCGTTTTTTGTCTGAAATCCTGCGTCCTTTCACTGGAAAGACCACCTCTGCGGTACAAAATTCTACTCACCTGGTATCAACAATCAAGGGTATTTCCCTGTCCCCAGACGACCTGCTTGTCAGTTTTGATGTAGTTTCCTTATTCACCAAGGTTCCTGTACCTGACACCATTGCAATCATTGAAGACTTGGTTCATCAAGGACTAAACACTGAGGTACCCCCCCTGGTGAGACACTGTTTAACCAATACATACTTCACTTGGAATGGAACTTTCTACAAACAAACTGAGGGCACCCCAATGGGCTCCCCCCTTTCTCCAGTTATAGCTAACATTTTCATGGAGGAATTTGAGACTGACGCCATCCAGACTGCCACTCTGCGCCCAACCTTATGGAAGAGGTACGTGGATGACACTTTTGTCATCTGGCCACATGGCCGGCCTGCTCTAGACAAATTCTTCGACCACATCAATTCCATACACCCAGCCATCAGATTTACCATGGAAGTCGAAATAGATGGCAAGATACCTTTTTTGGATGTCCTAATTAAAAAGAGACCTGATGGTTCAATGAGCCACTCTGTCTACAGGAAAGCTACCCATACGGATGCTTATCTGAAACCGGATTCCCACCACCATCCATCACAGAAGAATTATCTCATCAAGACTCTGTATCATAGAGCCCAATGCATATCCGACCAGGAACACATAAGCAGTGAACTCAAGCACGTACACCAAGCTCTTAGGGCTAATGGTTACTCCGACTATACAATCCGCAAAGCTATCACTCAAACCATGAAGAAGAACCCTCTTGAGGAGCCTTTCAAAACCATCACTTTACCCTACATTGCTGGGATCACAAAAAAGATCTCCAAAATCTTGAATAAACACAAGATCCAAGTCCGTTTCAACACATTACATAAAATCCGTGATCTGGTTCCGTCTGTAAAAGATGTGATTCCGGACATACAATACCCTGGTGTCTACAAACTAAGTTGCCTCTGTGGTAGTAGTTACATTGGAGAAACCAAACGCCATATCTCGGACCGCATTCGTGAACATAAAGCAGACCTTAAACACGGTAGGACCAACACCTCGGCCGTAGCAGATCATTGTTCTAATTCAGTAGGCTCACATGCCATTGACTTTTCCAAGACGGAGGTTCTTTGTAAGCCATCTGGCTTCCATGAGAGATTCGTTCATGAGGCTATCCACATATACAAACACAGAGACAATTTCAACCGAGAAGATGGATTCTATCTTAGCAATCATTGGAAAGATTTGATAAATCATTTCAGTTCTTGATTGATTGTTCACGCTTACAGTGCCTTTCAGACAGCATACATAAAAACAAATTTCGTCTCCCCCCTCCTCTTTTCAAAAAAATAGATGGACTAGTCCTGGCAAACTGCCATCGTTGCGCGTGACGCAAACGTTATTTTTATATATATAAATAAATATGCCGTTTTCAAAATAAATTTATGCAAACCGACACACCTGATGATGACCGTTTGAGTTATGGTCGAAACGTCGTGAGAATTTTTTATTGTTTTATATATATTTTGTTATTTTGTTGTTTCTCTTCAACGTGACTTTACCGAAAAAACTAAGAATATGATGTCGCCTGCTCAAGATTATTAATGAGGGGGGACGGTGTTCCATGGGGAGTGACGTCACATGCTCATGATTATTAATGGAGGGGGGTCCATGTGGAGGACGTCACCTGCTCGTGATTATTAATGAGGGGGGCTGTTCGATGTGGCGTAACGTCATCCGCTCATGATTTTTAATGAGGGGCGAGGGGAGTGTCCATTTGGAGAAGTCACCTGCTCATGAATATTAATGAGGGGGGCTGGTCGATGTTGAGTGACGTCACGAGCATTAAGGGCAGACATTCCTGGGTGATTATAGTAGGTGTATGGGTTAAACCGGCCCTGTGAATACCATAGTGGTGAAGATGAAAGTAGTCGTTCCTACTTTAGCACATTATAAAAAATGTTCAGTGTCAACTCTGAGACTCAACAATTTGCATCACGAAACATTTTGTCTTTTTCCACAATTCTGTTCCAACTGTGTTCTCAGATGAAGAGTCCACTCAGAATTCTCTCAGATGGGTGCATTATCCCATCGGCCTGCAAAAGCTGAAAAATAATCAGACAACTGCTCCTGAGATCCGTTCAAGTCACCTGTTATATACACGAAAACTGCACATTCTTACGTGCCCCGCTAAAGAGATGACCACGTTTTATTTTAAAGCGAAATAAGAAAAATAAACGCGAATTTAATAATACGTGTTTTTTTTTATGGGTTTTGTAGAGTCACTGGTGACTGGGCTGACACCTTATTCACGATGCATGAGAAGCGGGCTTCAAAACCCACATTGCGATTCAGGATCTCAACAGTTCTGGCTCAATGCTACCCTGAGCCGACCTGAAAACTACGAGTCAAGTTTTTTTGTATGTTAAAGAAGCGTTGCTCTCTCCGATTGCGCACAAAGCCTCCAATTAGAATGGCAATTGCTTCCCGTGCAATTTACACCACATCCTTTTGGCAACGCAGCGGGTTAAGAGAGAGCTCCATTGGTTGAAATCCAATTTAATTTTACCGTGAACGGCGGGCGCCAACATCGGAGGTGCGCCACTCCTGGTTGAAGGGTCTCCACTAGACGGGGGCTCTAGGGAGCTCATGAGAGCCCCCTCTCGTGGGAATTTGGGCCTACTATTCAATGGATTTATTGCATAATTGGGATAAAAAGCAACATCGTAAACTGTGGCTTCCACGTTTTGCGAACTGATGCTTTTGACGGGATGTTACACCAAAATATCAAAATCATAGCTATCCGAAAAAAATGAAGAGGCACACATTTGTGTTTCATCACGTGATATTCCCTTTATGTAACAAAAAAGCATATGGTATTCATAATTACATGTTATGGTACCTACATTCAAGCCTCACATTTCACAAGCGCACATTTGCACGCAGCTACTCGCACGCACACATCACCAGCGCAATGACCCGTAACGCAGCGGCGACTTTGAAATGCGCGACCTTAATGAGTCACAGCTGATGGCGTAACATGCAGGCCACCGTGCTGCAAACTGCATCAAAAAGCTATTTCAGCAGGGTGAGAGAGGTAGAACAAACTACTGCCCGTTATCGTTTTGCTTTTCGGGGGGGGGGGGGGGGGAGGGAAATGCCTTCGAACCTGCGAGCGTGACATGAGGGTTAGTGTACCTGCTAAAGGATGGGAGTATCCCTAAGTTTGTGTTTCATTGACCAACAACATCCCGCTAAGATTCACACTCCCAGTGTAGGCTACGTCATTATTAGGCATGTAACAATTTGCAGCCAATTCTAAATTTAAAGCTTTCGTGACTGCAAGGATCCATACTCTTTGGTTCTATTGGGTAAAGTCACGTAGGTAAAAAAAAATTACAACAAAAATCACGACGTTTCGGCCACATCACAAGCGGCCTTCATCAGGTGAAGGGACGAGACTGTCTGGAGTACAGCGCTGGAGTGAAAAAAGCCACGCTCAGATCACGACCTTTAAGCTGTGTGAGAAGAAACAAAGCGCCTTGACAAAGGAATTAGCATATAATTTAGCATTGATACATTCACCGAGGCACCAAGTACAAATCAAACAGGAGAATTTAGCGAAACACAACCACGCTCAGACCGCGGACCTTTAAGCTGTGTGCGAGCAAACAAGGTGTCCTGACAAAGAAATTAGCATAAAAATTAGCATTTGATTGGCCGATTTTAGAAAAGAGGTGGTGTACGTGCCGGTGGACTTGCCGTTTGGCGCGGGGGGGGGGGGGGGGGCAGGGGGAGTTTACCTATTGATGGTGTGAAAAGGGAATTTATAAGAGCTGCGAAAGTTTGAGGTACCACTACTTGGAAAAATATACTGTACCATTGAAATTATTTTAATGTTTAGTTCGATTTAGAACATCTTTCCAATGGTTGCTTAATTTGAAACCATCTTCTCGGTTGAAATTGTCTGTGCTTGTAGATCTGAATTGCCTTGTGAACAAATCTGTGATAAAAAAACCCGTGGGTTTGCAAAGAACCTTGGTATCGGAGAAAATTATATCGTGATCACCCACAGCGTTGTAACAGTGATCAGCCATGGCAGAAGAATTCGTTTTGCCGTGTTTCAAATCTGATTTTGTGCTCGCGAATTTGAGGGCCAGGTGTACATTAAAACATGTACACCTGGCCCTCAAAAGGAATGGTTACTCTGACCGTACCATCCGCCAAGCTGTTTCTCCCTCCATACAGAAACAACCACTTGATAATCCGGTCAAAACCATCACACTACCATATATAGCAGGTGTTACTAAAAAGATTTCCAAAATTCTAAACAAACACAAGATCCAGGTCCGGTTCAATACAGTACACAAAATTCGTGATCTGATCCCATCCGTGAAGGATGTCATTCCTGACTTATAGTACCCCGGGGTTTACAAATTTAGTTGTACCTGCGGTGATTGTTATATCGGGGAGACAAAGCGACATGTCTCTGACCGAATTCGCGAGCACAAATCAGATTTGAAACACGGCAAAACGAATTCTTCTGCCGTGGCTGATCACTGTTACAACGCTGTGGGTGATCACGATGTAATTTTCTCCGATACCAAGGTTCTTTGCAAACCCACGGGTTTTTATCAGAGATTTGTTCACGAGGCAATTCAGATCTACAAACACAGACACAATTTCAACCGAGAAGATGGTTTCAAATTAAGCAACCATTGGAAAGATGTTCTAAATCGAACTAAACATTAAACTAATTTCAATGGTACAGTATATTTTTTCAAGTAGTGGTACCCCAAACTTTCGCAGCTCTTATAAATTCCCTTTTCACACCATCAATAGGTAAACTCCCCCCCCCTCCCCCGCGCCAAACGGCAAGTCCACCGGCACGTACACCACCTCTTTTCTAAAATCGGCCAATCAAATGCTAATTTTTATGCTAATTTCTTCAGGACACCTTGTTTGCTCGCACACAGCTTAAAGGTCCGCGGTCTGAGCGTGGTTGTGTTTCGCTAAATTCTCCTGTTTGATTTGTACTAGGTGCCTCGGTGAATGTATCAATGCTAAATTATATGCTAATTCCTTTGTCAAGGCGCTTTGTTTCTTCTCACACAGCTTAAAGGTCGTTCTCTGAGTGTGGCTTTTTTCACTCCAGCGCTGTCCTCCAGACAGTTTCGTCCCTTCACCTGATGAAGGCCGCTTGTGTTGTGGCCGAAACGTCGTGATTTTTGTTATTTTTACCTACGTGACTTTACTCAATAGAACCAAAGAGTAATTTGCAGCCAGTTCATCAAATCACTGTTGCAATTTGAGGTGATGATTTAGTTATGATTAGATTGTTTTTGAATCTGTAAAATTTTTCCCAGTCTGGTGACTGCACGAGTCACAGGAACCAATGACATACAATATATTATCATCTACCACGATCTATCCACTGTCAATCACATAAGCTGAGTTTAGGAAAGGGTTCTCGACCATAAACTTCATACATACTATCAGTCATATCTTGGAAAAAAGATTAGAAAAAATATGGATTCTCACACACACGATTCGATTAATGTGCCATGCGCATAAGGATCTATTTTAATCTGAATCGATGCATCATTACATGCCTAATAAATGTTAACACGCCAGCCATTGGTCTAAAATAATACCAAATCAAATTAGACAACACGCATTTATCTATCAAGATTCCTTGGTACAAAGTGTCACTTCAATGCTTATGCTTGTCACATTCCGTGGTAAATACACAATATTGCACTTCAAAGTGGCACACAATGGGAAAACAAAAAGCACGGACTTCTAAATATAATCCGTTCAATAATCAGAACTTTAGCTGCCAGAAGCCTGCTTCATTTGCACAAACTTTAAGTGACAGACCAAGCTGCAGCCGAGATGAAGCACTCTGCATCCGCAAATCATGGCTCGCTTATACATTCAATAAAGTACCAAACAATCGCACATCTGCTTACATTTGCTCCCCCAGTTATTGCAAACACTTGGGGCTTTGTCTGGAGTGCGGGACAAATACGCCACCCGTAAACTCTCACCCTTCCAGATTACCAACGTCATAGGATTCCCAATGCCGAACTTGACGCATCGGCCACACGACAACGCCACGAAATGGCCACACAACTGCCGCTCATTACGCTGCCATCCAAACGCTCCGCGGCGAGTTGCGTGAGGAACCTAACGGCACTCCTTTCGCACGCGCAAAGCAGCCTATAGCCATGCACACGGAGGCGGAATTCCACGCCCTAACAATGCTGCATCCATCAGCCCTACCGACTTAACGAGAACGAAAGAAAGGGTGGTCCCCCGAATTGTGAAGGCCGTCACAACCGCGTCACAAACGAGCTCCCGTCGACGGTCGCCCCGCTCGGGCGTTAATTGACGGCACGTTGACATGCGGGGCATGCAGTCGATTTGAGATGCAGGAGAATATGGAAGAGTCTGGCTGCATGCGGGGGGGGGGGGGGGGGGGGTCTGCCGACATTTCAGCTTACAATGCACATTTGTCCCGGCCCCCATAGTTCAGGGCCAAAGGCGGCGGTCGGTCGATTGTTGATTTACAGATAAAAAGGAACAATTCCCACAATTCGGACGCCGCTCGCTGCAATATCTGCCTAAGCTCCAAGCTTTTAACTTGCATAATGCCAGCAAAATGCTAGTACTTGTGTATGTATGCATATATATACATTTAGTATAATGAATCAGTTTTTACTGTTGCACTGTTTCGTAGGACGAAAATATATCAAGGTTCGAACTAAACGGCATAAAAGTCTCGGGAGTTAAATAATTAAAACTGAGAATTTTAAACGTTGACAGAAACTTGAATTATAAACACAGGTGCCTAGCTTTCCAGCCAGAGCAGGATTTATAATAAACCTGACATTTGCGCAGGAAACTTGATAACACTGCTCGACGAAGCACTCAGGTTATTAAAATGTTACAAAAGAGACCAATAGGGGAAAAATGGCTTGGGTTTTTACTGTAAACAGCGCAAGCATGATTTCCCGACACCACCGCCGCAAAGCCCCTTGTCACATGGTCCTGTCAATTATTCCTGCTTCTAAGCCCCTCGCTTAATCTCATCATGGTGACTGTTGAAATATGAATTTGCCAAGGACCTGTCCCCAGTTGCTTCATCCCAGTGGGGCCGTGGGAAAGTCATGTTTCAACTCCCATCTATAGGTCAACATTAATTACGGTTTGAATTCACAGCCTCCGGAGGGTTCGTGGCTATGGCCATGGTGAATCCAGCAAGGACATACAGTGAGGGGAAAAAAGTATTTGATCCCCTGCTGATTTTGTACTTTTGCCCACTGACAAAGAAATGATCAGTCTATAATTTTAATGGTAGGTTTATTTGAACAGTGAGACAGAATAACAATAAAAATCCAGAAAAACGCGTGTCAAAAATGTTATAAACTCTTTGGTTCTATTCGGTAAATTCAGGTAGGTAAAAAAATAAAAAAAACAAAAATCACGACGTTTCGGCCACAACACAAGCGGCCTTCATCAGGTGAAGGGACCAGACTGTCTCGAGGACAGCGCTGGAGTGAACACAGCTAAGCTCCAGCGCTGTCCTCGAGACAGTCTGGTCCCTCACCTGATGAAGGCCGCTTGTGTTGTGGCCGAAACGTCGTGATTTTTTTTTTTTACCTACGTGACTTTACCGAATAGAACCAAAGAGTATGGATCCTTGCAGTCACGAAAGCTTCAAATCTAAAAATGTTACAAATTGATTTGCATTTTAATGAGGGAAATAAGTATTTGACCCCTCTGCAAAACATGACTTAATACTTGGTGGCAAAACCCTTGTTGGCAATCACAGAGGTCAGACGTTTCTTGTAGTTGGCCACCAGGTTTGCACACATCTCAGGAGGGATTTTGTCCCACTCCTCTATGCAGATCTTCTCCAAGTCATTAAGGTTTCGAGGCTGATGTTTGGCAACTCGAACCTTCAGCTCCCTCCACAGATTTTCTATGGGATTAAGGTCTGGAGACTGGCTAGGCCACTCCAGGACCTTAATGTGCTTCTTCTTGAGCCATTCCTTTGTTGCCTTGGCCGTGTGTTTTGGGTCATTGTCATGCTGGAATACCCATCAACGACCCATTTTCAATGCCCTGGCTGAGGGAAGGAGGTTCTCACCCAAGATTTGACGGTACATGGCCCCGTCCATCGTCCTTTTGATGCGGTGAAGTTGTCCTGTCCCCTTAGCAGAAAAACATCCCCAAAGCATAATGTTTCCACCTCCATGTTTGAGGGTGGGGATGGTGTTCTTGGTCATAGGCAGCATTCCTCCTCCAAACACGGCGAGTTGAGTTGATGCCAAAGAGCTCCATTTTGGTCTCATCTGACCACAACACTTTCACCCAGTTGTCCTCTGAATTATTCAGATGTTCATTGGCAAACTTCAGACGGGTATGTATATGTGCTTTCTTGAGCAGGGGGATCTTGCGGGCACTGCAGGATTTCAGTCCTTCACGGCGTAGTGTGTTACAAATTGTTTTCTTGGTGACTATGGTCCCAGCTGCCTTGAGATCATTGACCAGATCCTCCCGTGTATTTCTGGGCCGATTCCTCACCGTTCTCATGATCATTGCAACTCCACGAGGTGAGATCTTGCATGGAGCCCCAGGCCGAGGGAGATTGACAGTTCTTTTGTGTTTCTTCCATTTGCGAATAATCGCACCAACTGTTGTCACCTTCTCACCAAGTTGCCTGGCAATGGTCTTGTAGCCCATTCCAGCCTTGTGTAGGTCTACAATCTTGTCCCTGACATCCTTGGAGAGCTCTTTGGTCTTGGCCATGGTGGAGAGTTTGGAATCTGATTGATTGCTTCTGTGGACAGGTGTCTTTTATACAGGTAATAAGCTGAGATTAGGCGCACTCCCTTTAAGATTGTGCTCCTAATCTCAGCTCGTTACATGTATAAAAGACACCTGGGAGCCAGAAATCTTTCTGATGTCAAATACTTATTCCCTCATTAAAATGCAAATCAATTTATAACATTTTTGACATGCGTTTTTCTGGATTTTCTTGTTATTCTGTCTCTCACTGTTGAAATAAACCTACCATTAAAATTACAGGCTGGTAATTTCTTTGTCAGTGGGCAAACGTACAAAATCAGCAGCGGATCAAATACTTTTTTTCCCCTCGCTGTAAACAAGGGTGACTATGCCGCTTCCCAGACTGAATCCAGGGGAGGTCACTCCCCACCTCCAGGGCCGCCTTCTTTACCTTTATTTAACCCTTGGTTCCTGGATAATTAACTTTCATTGTAATTACCTATGCCTAACTCACGTGCCAGTGGAGAACATATTCAATACATTTTTTTGGCAGAAAAATGTCAAATTGGTATCAGTAGAAACTGCCTTTCTGACAACACGGAGTCCAGGTACAATCATAATGGTCGCTATGTCATCATCACTCTCACCAGTCATCATCATCATCACCACAGTCACCATCATAACCATGGTCACCATCATCACCACAGTCACCATCATAACCATGGTCACCATCATCGCCAGACACCATCACCACTATAGTAATCATCATCAGTTGCCTTCATCACCACAGTCACCACCATCATCACCACCACCACAGCTGTCATCCTATTCACCACAGTCATTATCATCGCCAAAGCCATCATCATGATCGTCATCCTCAATCGTCGGCATCGTCCGTGGGGCGGCGGCGGCGGCGCCATAGTCACTGGCAGCGGAACCGCGTGAGCAGCAGCGCCATGCTGAGGCACAGCCACGCGAGCAGCATGTGGGGGCTGAGCGCCAGCAGCGGCAGCGAGTACAGGAGGCAAGGATCCACGCACAGCTCCTGCCACGTGGCGCCGCCGCTCACGCTCTTCCACACGGCCATCTCGCACGTGCCCACACTGCCGCAGCGTGACGCGGTGGTGCGCGAGTGCCGGACGATCATTGGGTTTGTGTATTTTTTTTGGAGTCGGTGGTTGGAGGCGAGTTGGAATGAAAGTTCAGTTTTTAGTCGGAAGGATGATCGGTGAAGGTGTACGGATGTATGTAAATTGGAGGAATTTCAATTGAGTTTTGTGATTACGTCACAGAAGGGATTCGTAAATGTAGCCCAAATGGGTTCAGAAGCAGCGGTCAACAAAATAAAGTTCCGTAAGAAAGTATGATGACAACAACACGGCAGGAGGACGACAGGGCAAAGTTTAAGGTGTCACGTGGAATCAGAATGCAAAGGGTACAGTAATCAACAAATATGAAAGTAATGTATAGAGTTGGGTCCCCATGAAGCATTATTGTGGAGAGACAAATGGTTTGTAAGGATTAGCAATGACATACAAATAAACGTAGGCAGGATTTGGTTGTGTTTTGTTGTGGTTCGGGTGAAATGGCATGCCTTTGTGTGGTTTGAAATCAAATAAAAATTGATATTCAGCAGAAGCAAAATATAATAATTTAATTGCAGTGAAGAAAAAAGTGCATTTGGGAACAAATAAAATCAGAAGGGAGACGGGAAAGAAAAATATTCTGCTCTAGTTGGTTAATTTAACAAAAATTTCAAACAAGACGCACAGACGTTTAGATATTGACTTTTGACATGCAGTGTGTTTTTTTTTAATATATAACATCTTATACTGGTAGGAACGCAGTTGTAAACTGAGTGTACCAGCCTGCAATAGATTAATGTGTCCGTCCGTCCGTCCCCTTTCAATACTTTAACGAAGTGAAAAATTCCAATGTTCCTATCAGCCCACCCTGCAGGGACCTGTTAAAACACAACTTGGCCAAGAGAGTTCAGCACGAAGGCCATGAATCACTACTGTTAATACTCAGGCGCGTGTGTGTGTCATGAACGGCGATAGTGCAGCGGTTGGCGCGCTACGAACCCGGCAACCCGAGCTCTATTCCTGAATCACAGTCACCAACACCAGGTAACGATCTGAACCGGCCCTGGGCCTCCCCCTAGGTCTACTCAGCCTCAAATGAGTATCTGGTGCGGTGTGTAAACATCGCCACTGAGGAGACAAAGGCGGCCGGGCGTGGTGTTGGCCAACCACCCCCTCGTGTGCCATGCCGGCCTTCATAAGTGCCCACTAACAACACTTGCCCCAACGGTCTGTTTAGGCTACACGGGGGATCTTTGTGTTTTTGTCATGACCAGTGGTCACAGTTATTTTCCACCCAAGTGGGTGGTGTAATTACCACAGCAGCTCTTATGTGCATGGGATTACTCTTGTTACTCTGGTTCACTCACATGAGCAAAATACCCATTAAGGAAATAGCCAAATCTCCCATATAAAAACAGTCTTAAGACTCAGCAAGGCCTTCCTTGATATATAATTTTACGGGCAAAATTAATAACTGTGCACTGTGAATGACAATTAACACGACCCTTAATGACATTTAGTGAATTGTCGCTGCCTTAAATTTCTCAAACCAATCTAGATTTGAAGTTTTCGTGACTGCAGGTATCCAAACTCTCTGGTTCTTTTGGTAAAGTCACGTAGGTATAAAGTTGTAAGAGCACGTGGCTTGCGAGTGGAAGTTTTACAAGTTAAAGTTAAATCCTGGTCAGGGGTCAACCGAGCCCTGCACCCTTCAGGGGGTTAAATAAAATGAGTATAAATTTTTGGAACGTTCACAGTGGTTGTGCGACAGATAAGACTCGTTCCCGCCATATAAATGTATAATGTCCACCACTGGCTCCGAGCTGTAAACAAGAGATGAACACTGCTCGATGCTCATGTAACCAGGAAACCAATTTTTTTTTTTTTACCATTTCCCAACTATGCATTGAGGTGTACCTTGTAAAAACTTGACAACCGACTAACAACTATTGTTCAAGATAACTCACACTGACGACGGCTTTGCAATAAAGTCAGAAATTGACGTTTCCCATTCACTTTATTAATATTTTGTGAGTTATCAATTTTCAATGCACGGCGAAGGCTGAGATGCAGACCTCGTCTGTCCCACTGGCTCCCTCACATATGTATAAATGCACGTGGATGTGGGTGGATGTGTGTGTGTGTAGTCTAGCAGTTAACGTGCTGCACTACGAATCCAGAGACACGAGTTCAATTCACGATCACAGCTACCATACACCAATGACGATTATCTGTACCAGTCCTGGGCCTCCCCTAGGTCGACTCAGCCTCAAATAAGTACATGATTTAATGTGTAATCATTGCCACTATAGAGACAAAGGTGGTGCTGGCCACCAGCGCCCTCGTGTGCCGTGCCGGCCTTCATAGGTGCTCGCTAACACCACTTGCCGCAACAGTCTGTTAAGGCTATACGGAAGATCTTTGTCTTTGCATGCGCGTGCTGCGTCTGAGCACATGCAGGTGCATGCCTGTACCTGCGCATGCAGTCCAGCGTCTGCGTGAAGACCTGCGGCGCCATGCCGTGCTCCTGCTGCAGGATCAGGCACTGCTCCAGCGTCACCGACATGGCCGTGCGGTCCTTGGCGCTCTTGCAGCTCGTGAGCCGCAGGCCGTTGAGGCGCCGGCAGGCCTAGGGGGGTCAGGCGGCGCAACAAGGCCGGTTAATAACGAGCGCCGTTTTCTTTCTCCCGTCTCCCGATAAACTCTGTAGGCAGGCAGGTATGATCTCATTACCCGGCGTCAAAACGATTAACTCTTCTGGTCACTTCGGTTTCATGCCACATGAAATAAAAACACTTGGAAGTGAAAACAAACTGTCGTAAGATTCAAAGGGGTTCTTTTATAGGTAAGGAAATGGATATCACTATTACGTGACTTATGTTGTAAGACTCCTTGAAAAAATCAATAGGCCACAGATCCCAATGCACAAACCTCCAGATAATGTCTTGAGATAGAGGTTTTTTTTTGGACAGACAAACCACTAAAAAGTGAATTGTTACTTAGAACATCGGACCAACAATGGTCCACTGTATGCATGTTGAACCTCTTTCGCATCGTACGTAGCCAACTGTGTTAATCGGAGGTGCGAGCATTCATCTTTTAACCCGATGCGCTCCACACACACACACACACGTGAGCAAAGAGACATCGACCTGAAGTGGAGGCCATTACCTCGGCAGCCTGCCACAGGATGTCCACGTTCTTGGGTTTGCGTGCACGCACGTTCTGCCCGAGGAAACGCAGCAGTTCCGAGAGGCAGGTCTGGCTACGGGAGCGAGGGAGGCCTGCGCACAACGAGCGGGAGAGAGCGGGTGAAGGGGAAGCATAAAATAACAATAATACAATATCATTTCGATTTAAAGCTTTCGTGACTGCAGGGATTCATCTTCTTGGCATGTTCATTAATTACCCTACACTATCAATGTAGGGTAATTAATGAACATGCAACATGGATATATATAAAATCAAAAGTCTAAAGTGATGTCCAGCTCAATGAGCATTGAGGAGGTGCTCAAGCCAGTGGCAGTAATTCCATATTCCTCTGACAGGGCCGACATTGACCAATGTTAAATCCCCATAAACATATATAATATTTCTGGGTAAGCTGTTCTACAACTTAGGTGCCAAACTCCAAATGTCCATTCAGTAAATCGTAACTGCGTTCATGGTTTCTTGTAACAATAATAATAATTTTAAAAAAATCCCCATTGCTGGGTAGACCAATGCGGGTTCGGGTCCGGTGAACGGCGGTGGCAAAGCGACTAAAGAAACGGTGGCTCACAGTCATCGGGGAGAAGCTCCTTGAACTGCTCGTAGTAGGAGTTGAGGCGACCCCAACTCTCCAGGTTGATGATCTCCTGGAGCGACGTGTCGCCGAACCTGCGGTGTGCGTGCGCCGGAAAGATGGGTCACGATACCCTGGCTGCGAGTGCGTCACCATTTCCGTACAGATCGCCAGGCCTGGAGGTCACCACGGCCAAAGCCGCTCATACCACCGCATGTTTGCTTTGCTAGGTCATGCAGCTGTTTTATGAGGAAGCCACTGGAGCTATGCACTTTTAAATCTAGATTGAAAACTCGTTTCATGAGAACTGATTTTTGCGTTTAGTTTGCCGTCCTCGCCCCGTACCTCCGATTAGCACGGTTTGCTATGTACGGTGCAAAAAAAAAAATCAACATGGATGCATACGTTACAAAGTTGTTATTTCTGGGCTCCGATTGCTTCGTTCGTGGGACTGTGCTGTAGCGTTGCTCTCTCCCTTCTTGGTCATGTTTTTCTGTCCTGACTCTACCCCCACCCCTGCCATTATTCCCTTATTTAGTCCCTCAAATGTGTAGCATATACTGAGATGCGGGTGCTATTTACTGCATGAAATGAACCTTATGGCGGGACTCCGGGGTCCCATAAGCCCCCGGGCTCTCGCATTAACTGCGTCGCAACGTCATTTTATGTCTGTTGAAGGCGAACAATACGGCAATCTATTTATTCCTCTCAACGAGCTCTACACAATGCGCTAATCAAAGTTTCAGAGTTTTGTTTATTACTATGGAAACTTTGGCAACGGCTGGTGCTTGGTGAAGAAAGAGAGGCGTTTATGTGCGCGGTGGGACGGAGTCGCCAAAAAATTTATTAAATAATTGCGGGTTTTTTTTTTTTTTTACTTCCGTTTATTCGGGAGCCTGGGGTCCCGTCATAAGGTTCAAATGAATTGCCGTTGTTACATTCAACCGCAATAGAACGTTACTGTAATCAAGTATACATGTACGTTGAAAACTTCTTTCACACCGTACGTAGCCGACCGTGCTCAACGGAGGTGCGGGAGTGTTAACGCGGGAGTGTGATGGGAGTGTGTGGCGAGTGAGGGCGAGGCTGACTTGTCGGCGAGCGTCTGCTGCTCGTTGATGCCGACGTTGAAGAAGACCGGCTGCACACGCAGCAGCATGCCGCTCTGGATCTCCCGCGGCAACGCGTCAAACATGGCCGCCGGCAACGGGATGCGCACGTTGAAGCCGTCCCTGCATTCGGAAAATGACAACGACGACGTCAACAGCAAGGCCAACGCTTTTTACAAATACGTCTACCCCAAAGTATCCAACAACGGTTGACTACAAGAGATTTTCACCAAAACGATTCTGTAAGACCGTTCAACTGGCCTTTTTGCACCGATTTCTGTTCTGAACATGCCACAATGCTACTTCATACGGGTCTCCCACATGTCGACCTTGCGGGAAACACTTCATCCTTAATGGGCTCTCATGTACATGGGCAGCCCTTTTATATTTCTATGTTACCAGGTAAGACCCACTGAGCTATGAGCTCTTTTTGAAATGATAGTTAAACAAAGTGGGCTTTCACGTGGAAATTTATCGCAGCCAAATACTCTAAATACGTTTCTAAATGTGGAGGGAAAAACCATGTGTCCACGGGGAGAACATGTAGACTCAATATATATACAGGCGTCAGGGTCAGAATCGAACCCACGACCTCCTGTATACCAGGCGAGGTAGTTAACATCTCGCCTTTTGCCAATGCACTGCTAGATAAAGGCTGTGCGGGACCGTGCCGGCCAATCTGGGTTGGTGAGGGGCAGGGAGGGAGCCCACGGTGGCAGCCATTGCCGGTGACGATTGGCGGCAACGATTGCCTTCAAATTGCCCTGCTGCACCGTGACCTGCGGTGGGTGCGGTCGAAGCAATGCCAAGGTTTCCCCAATCGTGTCGGCGCGCACCGATTCCCGTCGATGATCGGCAGCATCCCCTCGGCCGAGGCAGTGGTCGACGCGGGAACGACCTTGAAGGTCACGTTGCGAAGGTCGGAGATCCCCACACTCATGTCCTCCACCATCCCGATCTCCTCGCCTGTCAAGAGAGTGATAACCCTATGAGAATGATGACTGTTACTGTTTTTTTATTTAACTGTACACAATGCCATTGCAGTGCTTACGTAGTCAAAAATTATTTTTTTTATTTTAGTCGGTTAGTCCAGTCAACTAACGCAGTCAAACAAATGTAATCCACTCTCTGTGCTTTACAAGTTGGTGTGCTGGGCGTGTAATTGATCACCCTCAATATTCTCAGGTCAGCCGATCAGTAAACTCCGTAAATATTTTCCACTATATATATCCGGTATATATCCCCTCACCAATTCATTCAGATTACGGTAGTTAATGTTATCTCGCCATGGTCCGTCAAGCTTCAGTTTTTGGTTAGTAGTCATAGTCATCACCACATTTAGCGTTTTTTATGGTATTGATGTAATTATTTTAAGTATTGGCTCTTGAAGCTTCACCCATTTGACATCGGCATATTAAACGTAATGCATACCCCGGGAGGTTCAGTTCACCAATTGGCCGACCTTATAATAGTAAGAGGGGAGGGTAAAAATTACAATCCCCTCACACTTCGTTGACGGATATTTTCATCACTAATTCCATTCACGAAATTAACACCGTTGCAACGTTGGTAATGTCATTACAGGCTGTGTTAAGGCATGCTGTTCTGCCATTCGTCCATGCCAAAGGCGACGACCTGTGACCCCGAGCCTCTAACCGTAGGTGCTTAGCAGCCCCTCGAACTGCGCCAGCAGCCCGATGGTGTGCAGTTGCCGTAGAAACCCGTCGTCATGGAGACAGCTGCGTAGCTTCACGATGAATCCACACACGAGAGCTGAGAGCTGTGAAAACGCGGGGTCAGCGGGGGAACGAGGTGCCGGGCAGGGTTGCAAGGAAAAGCAAAAAAAAAATTACGTGAAATAACGTTTAATATTTTTCTCCTCTTTGTCCAACACAAAGCAAGGAAGTATGGATGTGAATGCACACCAATCCTATGCATTTATGTTGTTTGCTGCTCATACGGTGAGGTTAAATGATTTGCAAAACAACACCACCAAAAAAAATTCACGCCGAATATTTCAGGATTTTTTTCTTGGCCGTTTTTAGCTGCATTGACGTGAATGCATCGCGATGCCTATTTATGGTTGCGCTTTGCAGGTGTGATTTAATGATTCGCAAAATAGCATGCGCTTTGATGCAATATGCACCTGCTGAGGAATATATACATATGAATTGCCTATTTACAAGATTTCAAGGGTCAACACTGCAAAAACGAAATGCAAAAAATCAGGAGAATTTCAACTTGTAACGCGCGCAATATTAATTCTGTCACTGTCAAAGAGAGGGAACGACGCAGGGGCGTGGGCAACCACAGAAAAGCGGGAAGAGCAGCTGTGTGGTGAGCCGGCACCAACAATTGCTCAAAATCTGCGGCCTCCTAGATATGAAGATGCTTTCAGCCAATTACTGAGTGTTTACATGGGCCAGGAAACCAGAGCACTCTGAGGAAACCCACGAGATCGAAACCCATGGGGTCAACACCAAACAGGTGGATAAGGCGGGAGTCCACATTTCATGTACCGCCTTCTCCTGCCAAGCCAGGGTTACGGCTACTCTGCCCCCATGAAAGGAATTTCACATTTTCACAACAATCCTTGCCTCCACAGTGCCCGAATTAATGTCATGCGCCACCACCACCGCCCGGTTATAATGACAATGTTCACACCATCGAAGCCATCATAGATGTGCATAGCCAGGACCCCTACACATACATGTCCTCATTGTAACGTAGCACCGTGTATAAATAGCATTGTGCAAGGTATCACGATGTGAAGTAGCGTGGTCTAACAACGTGTTCCAGAACACACTGTAGGTCAACGCGTATGCATTACCGTCGGTGAAATGCGTAACCTCGCGTGGTGTAAGATGGCATTACGTGACGTGTGCAGCACAGCCAAGAGTAACGTAGTTAACCGTAACGCAGTATTGTGTACCGTGGCACTGTGTAGCGAAGCATCACATGACGTGCAGTACAGCATGCTGTAGGGCATTCATTATAGATATGCATTATAGATATGCGTAATGGAATGTAGCATCATGTGGCCTAGCATTATATACCATGCAGCACAGCATAATGAAACAATGCAGCATCATTGTGTATTGATCTAACAATAAGCAGCACAGCATAATGAAACAATGCAGCCTCATTGTGTATTGTACTAACAGACTAAGCCGCACAGCATAATCAAACAAAGCAGCCTCATTGTGTATTGTATGGACGGACAATAAGCAGCAGAGCACCGATGATAGCGTAGTGTGACTCAGCGGCGTGCGCGGCTCCGTGAAGGGGTGGTGGCGGTGCGCTGCCTACGGCCTGCGAGAAGACGAGGTCACGGCGGTGCTGCAGGCCCAGGGCCTGCACGACGGACGCGGCGCCGTCCTGCATGAGCAGGAAGGTGACGGCCTGGCGGGCGCGCTCGCTCAGCATGCACACGCAGTCCGTGAGCGTGGCGAGCAGCGGGTACAGCGTCTCGCTCCACTCCGCGCCTGCCGCCGTCGCCGAAAGCGCGAGTGCGGATCAGGCAAACGGGCGGGCGCGTAACGACGCGTCGATTCGTCGAAAGTCTGCATTGGACCGCGTGAGGTACGCTGCGCTGCAGACACAGCTATCTCCTACACCAATGGACAATTTAGAGATCGCAGTGCAACCGTGGTCACAAAACGGTTTTCTGCAGACAGACGTCAAGGTTCTAAAGAACCAATGACGAGCTAGAAACGAGTGTGACCTTTCAACTACAGCAAGGAGCCTGAAGTCGTCATCAGCCTAACAATTTCCCCACACCTACAATAAGCGCGGTTGGCTACGTACGGGTGCGGAATAAGTTCAACATACGTATATTTTCCACAATCACAATCGGCCAATAGTCTTTGGCAAACATAAAACAAAACATTGAGAGGACAAAGGGAGTGGCCAGTTGTGTATACACTCAATTTACAATACAACCCAAGCACCACTGCATTCCAGACACTTGTTTGCAGAAGCACAACCATGAATGCCATTCACACCTGTGTCACCCTACCCCAATATCCAAAGCTCCCCCAATGTGTCACTGTTTGAATTTCCAGCCACACTAGAATCTACAGTCCCAGACAGCAGTGTGTGATGCTTACCGGTACTTGGTGTCAATTCCACCAATGTCAGCCCTCCATCTGCAAGAGACACAACGGCGACAGGGTGAAGGGAGTAATGCAATGCTGCGATCTTCTTCTTACAGCGTGCGCCCACTTGATCAAGACGGACCACAGCTGTTTTTTTTTTAATGGATTTTCTGTTTGCACAGTCACACAGTCACTTTAAGATGTTTTCTTGTTCGTGTTTTTGTTTTTTTGTTTGTTGTGGTTGCACCCTATTCAAGAGCTGAATGGCTCACAGGGCTATACAAAAAAATAATAATAAAGAAACTGAAATGAAGCTTCATCATCTACAGCCCTCAGTGCTCTCAGTCATTCATCCAGTCTGCTCAGAGGTCAGACCTCCACAGTATCTGCCAAAGTCTGTACCATTCCCACAGTTAGGGCTATCCCAGATGTCCCTTGTGGCCTTGTTAGCCACGCATTACCCTGTCCATAATGCAACATTTGGAAACTGTGTCGGTATGTATGTATGTTGAACTTATTTTGGACCATACATAGTAAACCGTGCTCATTGGAGGTGCAGGGGACGGACAAAAAACAAACACTTTTTTTTAAGAAATTAGTTTTCAACCTTGATTTAAAAGTGCATAGCTCCAGTGGCGTTCCTCATATCTGAAGGAAGAGTGTTCCAGACAGCCACAGAAGCACACCCGAAAGCGCGCGATGCAGTGACCATCTTTGTTTGATGGCTAGGCAAAAGACGCTGCGAGGATGACCAGTTTTCACGTTATGATGGCTTACGTTCCTTGAACTTCTTCGAAGCCAAAAGTCCCCCATTATTGCATGGGGGCCTCGTCACACCCACTGCCCTCAATCTCTCATTCCACTGCATCTGACCCTCAAGTCTCCCAATGCTTGTGCCCTGCACTGGTGGCATGTCCACAGCCCTTCTGATGTGTGGGGCTGTGTGTGAGTCTATGGGTCTCTGAGCTCCGTAGCCCTTCTGATTGCATTTCTTTGTTTCTTTCCAACGCAATGCCACACCATCCAAGCAAGTCTAGCCTCTCTCGCCTGCTTGAGAACATTAGTAAGGCTCCAACTTCAAGAATATTAGTGACCCCTGCTAAGGCTATGATAATATTTGTAACCCCCGCTTTGGGGCGCCACGGTGGCGAGATGTTAACTACCTTGCCTGGTTTACAGGAGGTCGTGGGTTCAACCCCTGATGCCTGTGGTCGTGTGGATTTTTCTCCAGGTCCTCCGGTTTTTCCCTCCACATTTAGAAACATGCGTTTAAGAGTATTGGCTGCTATAAATAGCCACATAATAAGCCACTTCATTGAGCTCTCTTTTGTGGTCAGGTTGCTTCTGAAAAATAGCTATATAGCTCAGTGGGCCTTGCCCTTGGTAACACAAAAACAGTTCGTAGTTTTGTTTAGTCGGTTCTAACTTTTTTACATTCCGACTCTGATGCAATGTTTGAAGCGGAGGGAGGGGGGGGGGCACCGTACTCCCAACTCGGGACGATGCCGACAGCTCTGCCGAGGAGAAGATATCGTCGGAGACGTTGGCCTGGCCTTCCTGCCTGCAGCGGCGCTCGCGCTGCAGGAGGCGATCCACCGCCTTGATGATGCAGTCCAGGCTTTTGTCCACGTTGAGCCACACGCTGCTCTGCAGGGCACGCGGGCAAGACCGGCGCGGAACGGCACGCACGTCCCGTTCGTTTATTCATTCATGATCGTTCCACAGCTGCAACAAAAAATCGAGCTGCTCGATTGGTCACAAGTGTTTAAATATGTCCGCTGCTGGATGAAGGCCTACCTCCCCCCCAGGCCACCATACTTAACCATGCTGCTCGGTGCCGACTGGTGTGGGGGGAAAACCCAGGAGTGGTTCAGACGTCGCTCGCCAATCGCCACTGATTTTATTTGCTCGTGATTCTAATATCAAATCACGGGTTTCATAGTGCATTGCGCTAACCACCTGCAACTAAGGAAGTGAGATTAGTTTGATGTTTAGCTCGTCAATATACATGATTTAATGTAATGTCTGCTTTCAAGATAACATTACTGCTTAGATATAATTTTTTCAGCTTGGATGCATTAATTAATTAATATATAGAGTCCTCAGGATGCCCATATGAAGATGAAATGTATTAATATTAAATGTTGGTGATGTGGCCAACGCTGATGTTGACACACCGCACACGATACTCAGTTAAGGCTGAATCACTCTCCGGGAGGCCCACGATCGGTTCATGGTGCACGACGCTAACCACTAAGTCATCACTCCCCATACACATACACACAAAACATGTATGTAGGTACATGACAAAAACACACAAAGCATGTACTCAGGTGCGCGCGCACACACAGAGACAAAGATTCCCCATATAGCCATGAAAAGACTGTTAAGGCAAGTGCTGTTATCGAGCACTGATGAAGGCCAGTATGGCATGCGAGGGGGTGGGTGGCCAACACCACGCCCAGCCACCTTTATCTCCCCAGTGGTGATGTTTACACATTACACCAAGTACTCATTTGAGCCGACCTAGGGGAGACCCAGGACCCATTCAGATAATCGTCACTGGTGTTGGCCGTGAGCGGGAATCGAACTCGGATCGCCGGGTTCACAGGGCAGCGCACCAATCGATGCACGACCGTTCCCCACTATGCACGTACACACGCACACACGCACACACTTGAACACACACGCACACACGCACACACTTGAACACACACGCACACACACGCACACACTTGAACACACACGCACACACACACGCACACACTTGAACACACACTTGAACACACACTCGCACACTCGCACACACTTGCACACACGCACCCACTCCTCCTCGGGCCACTCGCCGCCGCACACCGCCGAAGTGCCGGCCGCGTTCCCGACCGTCATCAGGGACGCGAACGACGACGCGATGGACAAGGTGAGCGAGGCGCGGTTCTCGCGGCCCGTCCAGCGAGCCGCCAGCGAGTCGCGATCGTTGCGCAGGACGACGCGGTCCCTGTCCTCGACGCCGTCCTCTCCGCCCCCGCAGCTGCTGCCGCCGGCGCTGCCGCCGGGGCTGCCGCTGCTACCGCTCGCTTCGCCGGGCGGGCTCGGCACGGAAGCGACAAAGTCGGGGCGCGCCGACGCCAGCGAGTGCACGGCACCGCCCAGCAGCTTGCAGTCGCACACCGTCACCAGCTGGCGGGTCTGCGCAAAGACACGACGACGAAGCGGCAACAACGAGACGTCATCGTCATTATCGTCATCATCATCATCAGCCCGGAAAAAAACCGGCCACGTTTGGTGGCTACCCTGCACAACGCGTGCGCCGAGCGCGGGCCCCCCCTCCCCCCCCCCACCTTGTCGGCGAGGCTGGCGAGGGTGCGCTCCAGGCCGCACGCCGAACGCTCGCGAGCGGCGCGGGAGAGCCGCTCGGCGTAGTAGGCCACCTGCGTGCGCAGCGCCGTGATCTGTGCGTTGAGCTCGCGGGCCTTCGCCACGTCCTGCGGCCGCCACGCGCTCGCTCGCGAGCCCATCGCCGGGCTGGCCACGGCGAGAAGAGCGATGACACGGGGGGGGGGGGGGGGGGGGGGACACGTGGCATAGGGGAGGCGAGCGTCAGTGGTGTGGCGAGATTCATTGCCCGACTACCATCGTCTTCCCCGGTGCTGATGTTTGTGATGTTTTATGATGTACACACAACGTGAATTGTATTGGCCAAAACATCCACGAAGCTGTAAATTATCTGCATGTTAGTCAAATTGGATTGCACGCAGCAACACCGAGCCTTACTGCAAAAAATTAGCAGGATCCTCTGGAAAAAAGCGTTTTGAGACTCGGCGACACATTTCTGGGTAAACAAGCATAACAATATTTCACTGCACCAGGCACTCATTGAAGTCGCATAGGCGCGTGGTGGCAACATGAGGGATACGGGATACGCGAGAGACGAGCAATATGGGATACGGAAAGCACATGGGGATTGATTGTATGTTGAACTTCGTATGTTGCCAACCACGCTAATTGGAGCTCCAGTGGCTTCCTAATATCGGAAGGAAGTGCGTGTCAGACGGCCGCAGATGCGCACCGGGAAGCAGGCAGTGCAACGGAGTGTTGTTTGGGAGTATGGTGGAACACAGCATGAGCATTTTTTAGGATGAATCGAATTAATCAGAAGTGACTAACAGCGAGACGTGCCTGCCCTCGTGGTTTGTCATTCCAATGCGCCCCATGTCAATTAGCTCTCGCCTGGTAGACCCAGAGCAGGCAGAACACGGTGTAGCCATAGCTACCGTTCGTCAACCCGGCATTTTGTTCTCTTATTTTCAAGCCCTTTTCCGATCCACTGCTGGATAATGGGCTCCCCAAGCCATTCGACTTCTGTTTCACCGCGCTGGCCAAGGCATAATGAATGGGGCCCGGGACCAGTTTACATTTCACTCACCTCTGACGTAAGCCGTGTCAACTGGGCCATTGCGAAAAATGTCGTATATACGCATCTTGAATTGCTTGAAAGTAAATTTTAAGGTGTCAATGCTGGACATTAACACTCAATGATTGCAATTTAAATATCTAGTTTTTTTTACTGAACTAACATATCATTGCAAATGTAGAGAAATACAAACAGCTGACCTTGAAAGCGTTATGCTGCGTGGGAGTGCACGTGCTTTCCTGTGCGTACGTATATTTGCGCGCATGTCGTTGTGTGTTAATGCGAGTAGCGGTGACGCAGCGCGAGGGCACTGCGCTTAGAACCCGGGTGACAACAGTTTGACACTTGGTCAGCTTAAAATGAGAGCCCAGTGCAGTGTGCAAACATCAGCACTAGGGAGACAAAAGACTGCTTGGGTGCGATGATAGCTACACCACTCCCGAGTATGCCTCGCTAACAGTACTTGCCCCAACAGTTTGTTGAAGCTTGGCTGGGGGATCTTTTTCTTTGTGAGCGAATGTATATATCTGAGCATAAGCGCGTGTGCATGTGTGCGCGCTTCCAATCCAGTTTCGGTCACCTTTTCTTCGACTCCTCAAATTTGGTCACGAGCTTCCGCAGGCCCCCGGTTTTAAATCCCTGCACGTGAGCTGCAGGCGCCCCCACCGTCACGATGTCATACGTGTGATCTGAAACGTAACAACGGCAAGAATGAAACACCAAAGAGGCTCTTCTGCTCTCCCGTCAGCCACTTACACGTGCAATTAGTCACAATTGTTTGACCATATTGCAGCATGTGTTGAGCCGAGGCGGAGAACCATAAACAAGGCAGATGTGCAAGACGGCTTGGGATGTTTCCCCTGTCACTAATGTTTGGATATTCAACGAGTTGCTAAAGGCCCTTACGCTGTAATGTATCAATGTCAACAGTGGTCTGGTGTGACTTCAGCAACCTACAGTGACACTCATGAGTTACATGTTTAATGGTGGCTAACATCAATGTTGAGTGATATCGTCACTAGTCCTGGGCCCCCGTCTTCACCGATCAATGCTGACAAGCGCGGTGAAGTACTGTTAATGACTACAGTAAAACCTATAGCAGTGACACCGGAGGTCCAGAATATTGTAAATAATATATTATTGAAAAACCTACTCTGTATTATACCGACACGTGATTAACACGTCACACACTTCATTTATCGTGGGGATTCATTGACCGTACTTCACCACGCTGGTCACTGCAGGTTGATGCGCTCATTTCATCTCGCATATATTTTATTATTTTATTGTTTCCCTTCAACGTGACTTTACCGAAAGAGCTAAGAATATGAATTACTGCAGTCACGAAAGCTTTAAATCAAAATGTAATAAGACTTTTCAATAAGTAATTACAGTACAGTGTAGCATGGTTGTGCGATGTGGCATGTTCTATTTATTAAATTCCTCATGAACTGCTGGGGTCTTATTGCAACAGTGGCCATGTATTTTTTTAAGGAAATGCCACACACACATTTCATAGATAGAGCTGTTATGTGGTTTCAA
Organism: Petromyzon marinus; assembly: GCF_048934315.1. Classification (NCBI taxonomy): domain Eukaryota; kingdom Metazoa; phylum Chordata; class Hyperoartia; order Petromyzontiformes; family Petromyzontidae; genus Petromyzon; species Petromyzon marinus. Next base: position 4,964,720 of record NC_133684.1, read on the forward strand.
AGAATGGGTTTAGCTTTGTGCGGGTGGGGATTGTGGTCGCACAGGAAATTGTGATACAGACACATTAGAAGCGGCCCTAAAATAAGGCAACTGGTTAAGTATGGATTGGGATGTTTCTCCGACTACAATTTGGATCTTTGACAAGTTGTTTTACTTCGTGGAAGTATGTATGTTGAGCATCTTTCGTACAGTATGTAGCCAACCAAGCGAATCGAAGGTGTGGGGAAGGACAACAAAGTAAACACAAAGGAGCAGTTCTAAATAAACACATTCCTGCGGCGGGAGCTGGTAGGAACGTTGAGTTGCTCGGTCAATGGCCAGGGTCAACGGCGGTGTGGTGTATTCCGCAAATATGCCCGAATGTGAGGGCGGGCACAAGCTGGCGTGAGTAGGTTAAACGTTGAGTTTTATAAGGGCACCACGGGGTGACCAGCCCCTCCCCACCCCACCCAGCCCCTCCCCACCTTCACCACCCAGCCCCTCCCCACCCTCACCACCCAGCCCCTCCCCACCCTCACCACCCAACCCCTCCCCACCCTCCCCACCCAGCCCCTCCCCACCCTCCCCACCCAGCCCCTCCCCACCCAGCCCCTCCCCACCCTCCTCTCCCCACCCAGCCCCTCAACACCCTCCCCACCCAGCCCCACCCTCCCCACCCAGCCCCACCCTCCCCACCCAGCCCCTCCCCACCCTCCCCTCTCCACCCAACCCCTCCCCTCCCATTTTTGGATGCACGACGGACACAATAATCCCCTGTGGGCTGGTGTAACCAGGAGGTTCCTACCAGTATAAGTTTTCAATCTAGATTTAAAAGTTCATAGCTCCGGTGGCTTCCTAATATCAGAAGCAAGAGCGTTCCAGATGGCCGCAGAAGCACATCTGAATGCGCGCGATGCAGTGACCGTCTTTGTTCGATGGTTAGCCAAAACCCCGCTGCGAGGGTGACCGGAGTTTGCGTGATGGTTTGTTTATGCAAAGTACTTTGGTTCATTCGTGGCAAGCACTTTGTGAGAAATGAGTGCGACCTCACAATGCATTCGTTTAGAAAACCCAGAAGCCAATGCAGCTCAGCGAGCACCGGACGGACACGGCCGAATCTTGCAGCACCCGTCACGAAAACGTGCCCAAGAATTTTCATGATGTTCGCTGACGGCGATCACGTGTACAGTGTGAACGGACGAGCGACTGCGAGGCGGGGGGAGGCACACCTGTGTGCACGTCGTCCATGACCCGCATGCGCTGCATGTGCAGGTTCACCGGGACGAACTCCAGCCCCCGCTCCGTGCGCAGCCGGCTCGGCTTGAACGACGGGCCTGTTCCACCACCGCCGGCGCCGCCGCCGGCAGAGAGAGGGGAGCATGTCAACACGGAGCTTTAGATGCTCGCGTTAAGCCCGCCGTCGCTGCTAATCTCATACGCCGCGCCATGGCGGGACGTGCCCCTTTGCCACGGAGGGTGCATGCTTGCCACCACGGGGCGGTGTTTCGAGTGGTGCAGTGGGGTAGGGTGTGGGGGTGCTGAGTGACGTGGTGGTTATGAAATTTGGTGTGGATACGAGGACCAGCAGTTCATGGTGTGTCGGGTATAGTGCGTTGAAATATAATAATTGAATACATTTGATGTTAGCACCGTTCTCATAGTGCCCAGCTATCACGAAAAACACCCTATATTTTAGACGGGTACAGTCTGCCAGTCAGGTGTGACACTGCTATACGAATTGACCCAAGTAAGTAATTTGCAAGTGGTTTTTCAAACATGGGCAAATTTGACCCGTACCGCCAGCACACGTGCACCACTTGTTTTTTAAATAACATCACAGGATCGTTAACATCCCACTGCGAAGCAAACGGCGCATATCAGTTTGCGCTGGGTTAACACACGCTGGTTAATACAGTCGCAGTATTAACCAGGATGGCTTTGGGGCTCGAAATTACAAACCACCGCAGCAAGCGACAAACGCGCTCTCGCTCGGCCATGTGACCGCTGCCCTAGATAACGTGTGGACTGCTGTGGTGGAGTTTGTATGTGTGGGGCATCGTGCGGGTCAATGTATGTGCAAGTGTGTAGTGCGTGACAATTATCTGAACCGATCCTGTGCCTCTCCTAGGTAGACTCGGCCTCAAAGGAGTATCTTGTGCTGTGTGTAAACATCACCACTGGTGAGACACGTGGTGTTGGCCACCCACCCCATCGTGTGCCGTGGTGCTAGCAAATAGCACGTGCCCCAACAGCCTGTTAAAGGCTATACAAGGGGATCTGTGTCCTTGTGCGTAGGATAACGTTTTGAGCAGTGTGTGGTGGTCTGGTGTCGCGAGAGCGTACGTGTATGGGATTGATGTATGGGATGGCATACGGGGTAGTGTACATGTATGGCGTAGTATTTTCTACAAGGGTAATGTCAGTAACAAGCTACACGCCAGCGGGTGCAATACGTGCCCTTGTATCTGTTCAGCTCGCGCTGGCTCTCCTGGTAGGTGTTGATGATGGACGTGTACTGCATGACCATCTGCCTGCGGAGGCCCTCCCAGTGAGGAGACAACTCCCCCAGCTCTTCCAAAGCCAAGACTCTGCACGCGCGCAGAAACGACATCCCAGTCCGGCCACACAGATTGATGGTGCACGGATCTATTGGCGAGCACCTGTTAAGGCGGGCACGGCACAAAACAGAGGAGAGGTGGTGGCTTGGGGAGGCCTTAATCCAGCAGTGGATTGACCATGGCCGATGATGAGAACAGAATGAAGCGGTGAGGCCAGCCCCACACTAAAGCGTCTTTCTTACCCCGGTGCTGATGCTTATGCACTGCACGAGGTGCTCCTTTTAAGGCAGATTGTCAACCTGGAGCAGCTCCAGGACAGATTGAGATACCACTTGCCAATGACGTTGTCCATGACCCGGTGTTGAACACGTCACCAGGTTCTTAGCGCAGTGTGCAAACCACTTAACGACTGCTCCATATACACAATAGTACCATGTGCTCGCATAACTTGTATAGTAGATTAAACTGCGCCTTTAACGATTGGTAATATAATCATTATAATGTAAACTTTGACGATCGTGTAGTTGTAGAATAACATACAGTAAAATGTGCTTCTACAGATATATAGTTTATCTTCCTTTTTTGGCATAGCTTACATTCGTGTGTATGACAGTTAGACGAATTGTATATCAACATGAACAACGGATAACACAACGTCCCTTCCCCTGTTGGCAATGCAGCGGCAAGGCCGGCACTAATTAAGGCCAGTAGAGGACGTGTGGGGGCCAAGTGGCCCGGTAGAAAAGATCGGCCACATCAATTCCCCGGGGCACTGCCATGAACCACAGGTCCAATGAGGTGCGGTGCTGACTTTAGCCTGCAATGACCTCCGGGGGCAAGCCGGCACCGGACGCAGATGCACACAAGGCACTCGCTCAAGAGCAGCTGTCATCAACCCTACGAGGATGACCCTGCAGCCTCGGTTATAGAAACCCGCCCCCCACCCCCAATCATCCCAAAAGGGCTGCGGGGAAGAAAAAAAACCCAAACAACTGTGAGCCATAAACCTCAGAGGACTGCTATCAAGCAGCAACACGTGCCCGTGGAGGAGGGTGGGCACAGGGGGGGGGGGGGGAGGAGTTACGAATCTTATTTTTTTAAACAGCTGCGACTTTTTTGGAATTGGAGCCAGCGTATGTGCCTGTGACTAATTAGACCGGATATCGATTCAATACCCTGCACAGGTGCTTGCTACTGGTACAGGAATTCATCTGTGTGCGCACACCATGCATCTTATGTTTGATGCTTCCTAAGGCATACTTGTGTTTATCTGGGTGCACATGCAGACATAGTGTGTGGTGAAAATGCTATTGCCTGAATGGGTGTTTACAAGGCTGTGTATGTGCGTAAGGGCATGATTGGTTGCTTAGGTATATGGTTGGGCGTGTAGATGAGTATGTGGGTGACGCAATTGTGTGGTTATGTGGGTTAGGCGTGCAGATTGGCGAGCGGGTATGCGAATACACGTGGTTATGTGGGTATTTTGTTAGGTGTGTAGATGGGTGAGCGAATATGCACCGGCATATTCGCTCACCCTACTGGACATCTGTGAGAAAGACCTTTCTAAAAGAGCCTTCCAGCTCATCGCATTCCTCCAGCATCAATAAATATTCCGATTCTCATAAGACGGGAGTAAAGGTGAGGCGTGTAAACGCGTGTGTGTCGGCGAGCGAGCGAGCGTGTGTGCGTGCGCTCACGGACCGGGCGCTGTCCTCCTCCACGTACAGCGCCAGCAGCTGCCGAGGTACGTGGAACGACAGCAGCGTCTCGCCCATCTGCTCGTGCACGCGCAGCTGGTTCCCGTCCGTCGTGGGGAGACGGTATGTGCGGTAAATCACGCCCTCGATCACTGCCGCCCCCGCAAAAAAGTGTATAAAATCTTTAACAAAGCACAAACGCATTTGCCCGAATCAAATAAATCGTGTTGTTCACTTACGCTACCCAGGTAAAGACACCAGTTAGGCACAAATGTATTTTGTGACAAGCACAAAAGGGGATGCTGCCAGTGGTGTAATGGTTATTATCAGAATTAATTCTCCTGGTGGGGCAGTTGAAACAATGTACAGGTTTCTTATACCCTCCTCCTGTCCACCCAGCAGTATAAACGGCTGCACCACAGTTAACCCTTTCCCATTCCGATGACATACGTGTACGACATTGTTATAAAATACACGTTATTGTTATAAAATAACTTTATCGGTACGTCTTCAGGTCAGAAGACGTACCGATGGCTCCCACAGGGCCATTGCGGGAGAGCGTGTGGCACAGTTTGGCGCCAGCTATCAGAGAGCGCGGCCGTGTCGCGACAGTTCTCTGCGGTGAGGACAGTGTCTTTAAAAACAACGGTGCAATGCCTCTCTAAATAAAATTGACGAGATACAGAGGTGAATGGGACCCCACCCTGCACAACCTGCAGACGTCTCGGAGCGGGGAAAGGGGGTAAACATTCCAGTTTGTAAATTTTATTTAAAACAGGGCTATGATGATACTCATCTCTCTTTAAATCATTCATTGGCTTTTTTCTACGCACACGAATTACCAGATTTCAGCAGCGTGTCTTTGCGTAGGGAAGAATATTTGGCCCGAACACCCATAGACTCTGCCAAGCTTTCATCCACAGCCAGCACCGTCTGTAGGACCAAGCGATCACAACACAATGGTAACAATAACAATCAAAGTGTAGTGCATGACCCACAACCCTAACGCACCGAATCCTGTTATCGGCCAAGGAAATTTCCTTCTACAGCTCCCCACAGCGGGCGTGAAATCAACTCGAGCAACAACTCTGAAAGAGGACACCCAAAAATACTGTACTTATAAAATCACTCCAACAGGTCCGTCTTACACAACCGTACAATAGTGCATCAAGAGTGACTTATTTCAGATCAATCATTCGATGATCAGGTGATACATTGACAAACCTTGGCTCTGTGAGAGAATGCCTACCACTGCGATGACGACGACAACAACGATGATAATGCCGGTAGCAATGACGACGGTGAAAAAGTGATTGACCATCAGAGGCGTTGAGGTGGAATGATGGCGGCGAGGGCATGCGTCCACACACACACACACACACGTACCCGGCTGTTGTCGGGAGAGCCCCTCCGTGCGGTGCGAGACTCCTCGTGTCTCTCCATCTGCCAGCCGATTACCGAGATGTTGCCTACTCGCTCATTCTCCGGCGATCTGTGGCACGGGTGACACGGCGGGGCACGCCCCCCCCCCAAGCATCAGCAGGACCAAACCCCAAGCTGCGGCCAAACCCGTTTAGAATTTTTTTTTTTAATATTTATATCCAGAGCACAAATGTTACGGCTGGTGGTAATTTGACACGGGAGGGCCGGGCCTTTGAGATTTCTCGAGGGATTTGAGCGAGAGTGAGGCCGAGCTAAATTTATAAATATAAACATGGGACGCCTGCAAAGCGGCACCGGCGTCCGTTGGGAGTAGTAACTGGGCTGGCGTGTGTCAAGGGTGAACAGGATGAAAGGCGGAAGGAAAGGAGAGACAAGGAAGGACTCACGTTAATGTAATATGCAGGCGGTGGTTTCTGGAACTTAACAGGTCCTTGATGGTAAACAATGCTGTTCCCAGTAAGTACATCTAACAGACGACAACATTAAAGAACAAAGGCTGTCATTAGTAAAACATTAGAACCATCGTCAGCATTGTCAATGTCCTCCATGTCATTTCCATCGTTAACTTTTATTCACCTCCGTCATAACATAACTGATGGCACCAGTCACCAATAGCACCAAAGAGAGGCAGGAAAAATTGCAAACGCCAAACACTTAAGGAGGTTTTTTTTTTCAGCTTGCACGAGTGTCTTTTAAAAAGTGCTTCGCAACCGAGAATATGAATCACGTCTTGGACACGTCCTTGACTTTTCATGACCGTGGGATAATTTATTTGTGTTTGGGGCGAAGAGTGGGGAGGGTGGCACTTGGCACCATCCGTCCGCATGCACGCACGTACCATTCCTTGGGTCCTGTCCTTGACATCGTAGACCGAGAGGCGCACGCGCGTGAGCTGCGTGGCCTGCGAGTCTGGCAGGAACGCAATGCTGCTCAGGAAGATCGGAGTGCTGGTTCCCTGCAAGGCATCAGGGGGGAAAGGGGGAAAGGGCGGACGTGATAGAAACGCAGCACACAGCGTGCGCACTCTTACAACAGCGTGACTCGCCGCCTTTGTTAAAAAAATAAACTCTCATGTCCATTCACATCCACACTCGCACGCTGTATATCTACTGCCATCCCTTTGTCTCCCCGTCCAGCAGTTGGGTGTACATGTAGGCGACCGTTACAATAAACAGAAATATCTCGTCTACGTTTTTATGTCACGACAATTATGAAAGTGTCAACTTCCTGCTTCTACAAAGCAGCAGGGGGGAAGCCAGAATATCTTCGGTCGATGATGAAATGTGCAAAAAAAATTGCAGACAACTTTCATAGATGGTAAAAAGCAGCAGACAATATTTAAAAAAACGAAACAGGTTACACTCGACACTGTGTACGTTTTGTAAAACATTGCTTGTTTATACTTACATTCCCTTGAATGCTAAGCCACAAGGCGTACGTACCACAACGATGACATGGGTGAAAGCACTTCCCTTCCCCACCACAATCGCACAAGAGCCACAACAACCAATCCCTGTCCCCTCTGTAGGAAATGAAGCTGCAGACACACACAGACTGCTGCTTGTCTCAAGTGCAGCTCAAAAGAAGCCAATGTTTGCCTGGATTCAAACCCACGATCTCACATCAACCCACATGGCCACCTCGTATCCAATCATTTTAATCAGACAAATTATTTGGAGGTATTGCATTGGCAGTGGTGCACAACAACACTTAACACAAAATCATTAACACTGCCTTTATAGATAAATAGGTTTCCCTCGCTTTATATGGGTTCGGTTTGTGCAATTTTGCATATGTATGTGGCGAACTTATTACGACCCAAAATTCGCGATATGCGGTTTGAATTCAAACATATGCGGCTGCGCACACGAAACGTGGGACAACATTGTGTGTGCGCTGTATGCGCTACTTGGCAGGCAGCTGTCTCGTGTGACGCATTGTGGAGTTAGGTGACTGTGCGGTCTATGCTGTGCAATTTGCCTTTGTGCGCTCTTTATGTGGAATGCATCTACCGCAATAAAGAGAGGGTAACCTGCAGCATCGGTGACGTTTCAGGCAACTGCCTTTCTTCACAGCACAAAGAGAGGCCAGAGAGGTAGAGTCACCCTTTCAATCCGAGTTGGTTTATGAGCTGGGCGCGCAAGGTCAAGGCGGCACAATCACCACCACCGCTATCACCCTCCGCACCGGTACGCATCTCCGAGAGGGCTTGCGCGCCCTATGCGCTCACCTCTATGATCTCGGTCTGCGCGTGCTTGGTCCAGAAAGCCTGTGGTGGAGTCGTGACGCTCACGGACACGAACAGGCTCGGTCGCCGATCCAGCGACGATGTCACGATTTCGCTGCATGCTGCCGGACGGCAAATCGGCCAAGGGTTACTCAACGGCGAGTGGTTAAGTGGGAACGTGTTGAAACAATACATCGTGGGACACGTGCCAAAGAACTGGTCAAAGTGCAGGAGAAATGCGGGTCATTTGGCTTCTCACCAAGACTGAACTCCAGAACTGGTTCATCCGGATCTTTGCTGTTGGCTGGAAAACAAAAGGTGAATAATTATCCTATATATAATTGTTATTTACATTTAGCAGCATACTTGCTTATGGCGTCACCCTCCAACCGGTGCTAATTCACAACAAATTGGCTACCATCACTTTACGATGGACACAGACACAGCGGGACGAATGATCCGAGTGCCTGCAAGTAACAGAACAGTGGACGTTTGACAGTTTTGTTTTGGTATGACGCGCGTAGAAAGGTATTGACAAATGCAACAGTGTTTCTTTAAAAAAACGTGCAACCTGACACAAAGAGCATGAACTGCTCCTTCTTCTTGTACTGTACAACTTCTGCATTTTGTAGGATTTTTTTATTTTTCCGACATCTATATAATTGATTCAACATGATATTAATCCAATATTTGCACACGTTCCCGTAAAAAAAAAAAACAGGGCACATCGGCAAGGCAATCAATGCATTTCAGCCGCGTATAGCGCCACAATATTTCTCCCATACCCAGCGCAAGATTAAAACGAGTGCCCCTTTTCTGCATTGGCGGTCCCGAGTCAGTGGTGGAAATTCCACGGTCCAAAGACGGAGACCAGCCTCTCTAATAGGACGGCCACTGTTAATTTCCCTCAAAGCGCAGCTTAGTTGAGCACATCCCGAAGGATAACGATTATGAGTCTTAGCCCTGCTGGAACGACCTTCCAAATTGCGAGTTGACGTTATCCCACTGTGCCACCACACCGCCCGTTCAATGTAACGGTGCCGCGTAGGGACGATGAACGTTGCAAACCAAAAGGGTGGCTTTTTGAAAGGTGTGAACAGTACGAAGACCCATCCCGAGTTTGATGTGAAATTCCCCGTTGGACAAAGAGGCTGCTGGCCAAAGATTGGCGTTCGAATAATTAATATTCAACGTACAGTGTATTCACAAGTATGCACAGCGGTACAGTAAAACCCATAAGCCACGGGCGCCGGACGCCGATGGAATATTGTGACTCTAAGCCAATTCAAATGCTAAGTATTGAATGCCTTCGCTGGAAACAAGAATAGCAGACGTAGCATAATAGCATGGCGTGCTGGTACGTGGTGTGCATGCATAAAAACATTTCCTTAAAGCAAAACAGAAAAGATACCACTCTTTTAAAACTCATCTGCATAGCCTGACATTTTACCATCGCCACTTCTAAGACCACGTGTGGGCGAGATTCATTTTCACTTCAAGGTAAAACTTTGAGGAAGGCTTTAGTAATGCGCTGTGCGCACGTGCGCGTAAATACGTATGTTGAACTTCTGTCACACCGTACGCAGCTCCCCGTGATAATCCGAGGTACGGGGGGGAATGGAGAACTAAAAAAGCAAAACACAAAAAGAATAACCGTGTGTGTGGTATGGTGTGTGCAGTGAGCAGTGTGGGTAGTGCAATTGCTGATCACCATGATCCGTTCACCCTGGGCAGAATAATCGGTCCTGGCACTCCCCTAGGTCGACTCAGCCTCAAATGAGTACCTGGTGCGATGTGTAAACACCGTCACTAGGGAGACAAAGGCGGCCGGGCGTGTCGCTGGTCACCCACCCCCTCGTGTGCGGTGCCGGCCTTCACAGGTGCTCGCTAACAGCACTTGCCCCTACAGTCTGTTCAGTCTACACGGTGGATCTTTGTCTTTGTATGCACTCGCACGCGTGTGTTCTGGTGTGTGTGCCGTGTGTACATTTGTGCGTGTGTCCTTGTGCACGCGTGTGTGTACGTGCGTGTGTGTGTTGCGTGTGTGTACGTGCGCGTGTACGTGCGTGTGTTGCGTGTGTGTACGTGCGTGTGTGTACGTGTTTGTGTGTACGCGTGGGGTGTGTACGCGTGTGTGTGTGTACGTGTGTGTGTACGCGTGTGTGTGTGTGTACCTGTGTGTGTACGCGCGTGTGTGTGTGTACACGTGTGTGTGTACGCGCGCGTGTGTGTACACGTGTGGGTGTGTGTACGCGTGTGTGTGTGTACGCGTGTGTGTGTGTGCACGCGTGTGTGTGTGTGCACGCGTGTGTGTGTGTGCACGCGTGTGTGTCTGTGCACGCGTGTGTGTGTGTGTGTGTACGCGTGTGTGTGTGTACGCGTGTGTGTGTGTGTACCAACTCACGCGTTAGAGAGACCGCGCCGCGCGCCTCGCTCGCCACATCGACCGTGGCCGCCCGCAGCAGCGAGGAGCGGCCCACGGGGGACCTCCGCAGGGGAGCGGCCGCCCCCAGCCCGACCTCCTCCCACCCCCCAGCTAGGCCGCTGCCGCCACCCTGCGACCCTTCCCCCGCCATGCAGGGTGGGTGGGTGGGGGGCCGCTGCTGCTGCTGCTGCTGCGGGGAGGCACAGTGGGGGGCGAGGGGGGGCGCCCGGCCGGCCGGCGGCGGCGGCCTGAACGTCACGAGAATGACCGCCCGTCGGCCTTTAGGGGCTAGAGGGGGCAGGAAGGGAACGCTCGTGTCAACGGAGGGGGAGGAGGAGGAGGAGACATTGTAAACAGAGGACTGTGTGTATGAAAAAAACAAGAATAGGGTTTACCCTTTATGGCAATAAAACAGGAGGTGGTTGTTTAAAAAACACCAAAATAGAACCCTTTTGCAAGGAATCATGTCTGCATTAATTAACGCTACTTGTGTTGAACATGCAAACAAACATGCTCTGAAATTTTGATTTGAAGCTTTCGTGACTGCAGCGATTCATATTCTTGGTTCTTTCGGTAAAGTCACGTAGAAGGGAAACAATGAAATAATCAAAAAATATATAATAAAAATATAACTAAATAAAAAATTTGTTTTATATATTTTATTTTGTTTCCCTTCTACGTGACTTTACCGAAAGAACCAAGAATAACTGAGTTAAAATTGAGTTACAAGATTTGAGGATACGACAACAACAGAATGAGTTAATAGAAAGCCTGTAAAAAGATTTTTAATTTGTTTTATATTTAATGATAGACTAGAGTATTGTCATCAGTATGACATAAGTATACTAAGTTTGCAGTCGATACCACACTGGGAAGTGGGTTAAAATTGAGTTACAAGATTTGAGGATACAACGATAACAACAGAGTGAGTTAAATAAAAGCGTGTAAAAAATAATTATAATAATAAAGGCTGTCTCTGGTATAGGCCAATCATTTTCAAAGACAATGCAAGTATATTGTCAGAGCATGTTTGTTTGCACGTTCACCGCAACTTCGTGTGGTTAATGCAGCCTTGATTCCTTGCAAAATGTTTATATTTGGTGTTTGAACATCGAAACACCTCCTGCTTTATTGCCATAAAAGGCAAATAGTTTCAATTAAACTATTAACTAATTTTCCTTTACCAGGTAAGACCAACTGAGCTACGTAGCTCTTTTTCAGAAGCGACCTGGCCACAAATGATAGCTGATCGAAGTGGCTTATCGCGTGGAAACTTACAGCAGCCAAATACTCTGAACGCGTGTTGATTCTTAATGTGGAGAGGGAAACCGGAGAACCCACAAATTCCACGCAACCACGGGGAGAGAGACACACAAACTCCAAATATACAACAGACGTCAGGGTCCGGGTCGAACCCACGACTTCCTGCATACCACGCGAGGTAGTTAACATCTCCTAGACACCGTGATGATGATGAGACGCAAACTCCACATATACAGCAGGTGGCAGGATCTAACCCACGACTTCCTGCATACCAGGCGAGGTAGTCAACATCTCCTAGCCACCGTGATGATGAGAGAGACGCAAACTCCACATATACAGCATGCGGCAGGATCTAACCCACGACTTTCTGCATACCAGGCGAGGTAGTTAACATCTCGCCACCATTGCGACCCCTTGAAAACAAATACCTCCTATAATCACCCACAAATGTCTGTCCGTCCCACGCGTGACGTCACTCCACATGAGGCCCACCCCCCCCCGCGTGACGTCACTTCACAAGGTCTACCCCCCCTCATTAATATTCATGAGTGGGTGGATCTAAACACGAACGCAGAAGCTCGAGCTGAATTAAATAATTAATCGCGCAAAGTCGCTTCAAATGACGTTTCTTCATAGAAAGTGACGGTACAAAATAAATCTACGCAGCACAGTGCTACATCCGTGTGTGATGTCACTGTAAATCAGCCCCCCCCTTCATTAATATTCATGCCCGCGTGGAAATTTACAAAAACGCACAAGGTCGCGCATTCCACATGCCGTACCCCTCCCCAATAACCATGAGGGGGTGACGTCACTCCACATGCCGCACCCCTCCACAATAACCATGAGGGGGTGACGTCACTCCACATGCCGCATCCCTCCCCAATAACCATTAGCGGGTGACGTCACTCCACATGCCGCACCCCTCCCCAATAACCATTAGCGGGCGACGTCACTCCACATGAGGCAACCCCCCCCCTCATTAATAATCATGAGCTGAACAATTTTTCGATTTAATATTACAGATTTACTGCAATATACACCCGTCCTTGGACGGGCAAAAAAGCAAGTTGAGCATATCAACCATTTTCAATTAAAATAGCAACTAAATGCAATCGCATCTCAAGACGATTTAGAAATACGGGAGGAAAATAAACATTTGGGGAGGGAGCGTCACAGCAGGGAAACATGGGAAAGAGAGCGGACACCGTGGTACAACCCAATGCCGCTACATTGTAGAGTGTGCATAAAAAAACATTTGGGATTTTTTTGTTGCACATTTTTACATTGTATCACACTTTCATTCAAATGTACAGTAAAACCTCGTTATTTTGGTATTTGGCAATTCGTAACTGGGGATAATTCGGCACGGCTGCGCTTGCGGCATACACACAGTTTTAGTAATTCGCCACCAGCCGAATTGCCGCGCCGAATGGTCAAATTTCGGCATACGCGTGGAGTGACGCCGCGTGCCACCACCTAAACAATGACTCAGTCTCGTGGCAGCGCACGTGGTGAGCGTTAGTGCAGACCTGTTGCTTTGGACTTCACCTTGTTTATGGACTTTACCTTGTTGATTAACTCTGTGCAAGCCAACCCTCTCAGAAATGTCGTCTACACTCACATCAAGAAGTAATTGAAAAGGACTGAAGTATAAATCCCTTAAGTCTGCGAGACAAATCTAAAGTTTTGGATGGAATTAATGCAGGGTGTGTGTCAGTTGCGTATGGCGTGTGAAAATCAAGTACCTTTCACGACAGCAAGAAGAGCCGGGAGAAAATAACTTTTGGAATTTTTTTGGGAATTATTGGGGCAGGAGGCACTGGGGAGTCTCCCATTGTACATAGTTCGGAATATTGGATAATTCTACAAGGCCAGAACCCCATACAAGTGGAATTAACAAGGGTTTACTGTATATACATTTTTTTGATCTCGATATAAATATTGTATGTTCATCCGCACAAAGGAGGGAGGTCAGAATTAATAAATATTCATCACAAGTGCAAACTGTGTGCTGTGCGATGAAACCTATCGAAGTGCACACACTCTTCAATTCGATTGAACACGACTTACCAAAATAATTTATCTGACAAACAACATTTTTACGTACTCTTACGAAGGGATTTGAAGGTTACAGAATGGAAAAAATCTATACGTAGGAAACTTTTGAATAGTGATAATGCTGAAACTAAATATATAATTGCACTGTTTCGCATCTCGTTTTGTTTCCATAGATTTATTATGCACCGATTTTTTTTTAGTTTTTATATCTTATTGGTCTTTCCACCTTATTTTATTTCCGGTTCGCTACCGACACAATGTCATGAAATGAGGAGTATATTGAAACATTTTGCAGGGCAGTACTACAACTCAACAACTACAACCCAATGTATCGGAGAACGGATAGCAGCGCCAAATATTTCGACGGTGCCTTCCGGTAAAATCCTTTCAGTGGACCGTTTGCAGCGATTTTTAGTTTTGAACACAACACATCATGCCTGCACAAAGTGTATCCCGCATATCTCCCTTGCAGAGCATCACTTCTGTTCTCGTGAGCTCTCCCTGTGTCTGTACAGCCCTTTGAAAATCCAATACTAATATGAGGACTTCCCCACACTTTGCAGAGTCATGGGATTTATTTGAACATATTTCACATCGCTGCACGGGTTGGTGAAGGTGGGGCAGCATATAAGTACAGCACAACAATACATTCTCTTCACTGCCCTCTGCTGCCCATCGTGTAGCCCGCGGCAATATTGGGGGGGGGGAACCTTTTTGTGCTATAGAGGCTCAAACCTGCTTAGCGTCCGAGGTCTGACGAGATTGAGCACATTTGTGGGCAATTTGATCATGGGCAATGGATCTGGTTAAGCGTGCAGCACAGTACGTACACCGTATCCTGGAATGCGTATCCAAATCTGTACAGTGCTTATCAGCACAATCGCGTGCACGTTTCGCCGATAACGATGCATTACAGTGGGAGATTATAACAAGAGCTCAGACACACAGATTTCAGTGTGGCACCCCCTGCGTTGGGGACACAGCCCAGCGCAACAGGGAAGGGGATGCATCTCTTGTCCCTGACAGGTGAATCCTGGACTTTGTTCAACCCTATCCGTGAAGATTACAGACTAGAGGCTACAAATCATCACACGATTTCGCTTCCAAACACTGTAATTATTTGGCAGTCACACACCACCCATGCATCAGCCAGAGCCGTAAAAAAAAAATCTATCACAGTGTTATCGAGTGCTCACAGCCAAAGTCTCACAATGGCCTAAATGACATTGCTGAACAGTGAGTGCTATGCGATGTAATTGGATGCTCTGACCCGTCCAAGTCACACGAACTTGGCAGACATATGCTGCACGTCTCCGTTGTGCAACACCCCGTCTACGGTGCGCCACGTCAAGCATGCCGGTGTGTGATGCGTCATCCTGTGCGTGTTATTACCGTCACATTGTCACGGAATTATTATTTTGTGGAACGTTACAATCAAATGCAATTTCTCCATATTCTTTTACCGTGTCTGCTGTTCAAACGCCCCTGGCTACCTCTCCCTCTCATCTCACTCAGTCCCTCCTCCACGCATTCTCTGCTCAATCAACCAAAGGCTTTCTGTTGAAGCCCTCGGTCAGCCTTCTATCAGTGGGAGGTCGCTCATTCGCCTTTGCTGTGGTCTTCTCCAAGCCACGCGTGCTGTCGGCTACCTGGCCCTATTCAGGTTCAGGCTCTACACCATTCTGTTCAACTCTGCCCATGACTAACTGTCTCTCTCCATAAATTAAAATGAGGTGTGCCACTTACAAAACGGCCCAAATTTAACCTGACACTGCAAAGCATCTTCGCCACACTAATCGGGCACTAGAGGGAAAATATTTCCAACCTGTCAATTCTGTCTTTCTAAATTTGGCGCACTCCGTAAAAGCGAGCCCGAATTAAATTCGAGCCCGAATAATTTGTTTACGTGATTCCTTGATAGCGCTCAGGTGTGTGTTCATGCGTCACTCCGCCAAAAGATAACTAAAAGTCCCATTCGGCCCTCGGTAAGGGAGAGGTTTCCGATCGCTGCTTTGAGGAGAACTCACAGTGACAGTGACTTTGGCTGTTCCCCCGGGGTCATGACCTCACGGTGAAGTCAGACGTATCCGTGTGAACCCTGAGAACAAAGCACAGAGGCATTAGGAACCCGCCGCCACCAGTCGTGTAGCCGGAAAATGTTCACCGTACATGTTCGGCCACCTATGTCAATCCACTCCTGGATGCGGGCCTTGCTTCACGCCGTCAATGCCGCGTGGGCTATTTTAACCAAACTTCACCGCGTTCGACGGTGCGGGCTGGTGAAGGCGGGCAGCATAGATGGACAACGCAGCAACGGATGTTTTCTCTGCTACCCAAAACGTAACCCTTTTAACACTTTGGCTCTCATTGTGTGTGGTGGCTGTTGCCCATCCACGTGCTACTTGGGGTCAAACCTGCTTAGTTTACGCGATCTGACAAGACTGGGCGGATTCCTGGTGACTTGGTTACAGGCTGAAATGCACAAGTGCATGTGAATAGTTTACACACAATTCAGTGCGCATAAACGTGCGGCATGAGCTTAAGATTAATTTACGACCACTTGTGACGGCTCCTTAAAGTTACATAACTCATTTACTGGCCTTTTGCCCGTCCAAGGACGGGTGTATTGCAGTAAATCTGAAACTTGCAAGCAAAAATCAGACCGCGACATCACATTCATTGCATTAATGCGTCTGCAATTTGTAAGGGCGCGGTGACACAGACCTATTTCATTAAAAGGTTAAAATCCCTTGTTCATCGTGACGTCCTTTTTACTTCTATGTCTCAATAGCGTTACGGAAATCGCGTGACGTGAGGATTCTGCCTTTGTAGTGAGGGTTGTGAGTTGACGCCGAGGAGGGGGGAGGGGAGGCGCCTCGGCCCCCCATGTGGAGTGACGTCACCCGCTAATTATTATGAATGGAGGTGGGTGTCCATTTGGAGGACGTCACCTTATAATGCTTATTAATGAGGGGGGCTGTCCAATGTGGAGTGACGTCACCTACTCATGATTATTAATGAAGGGGGGGTCCATGTGGAGGACGTCACCTGCTCATTGTTATTAATGAGGGGGGCTGGTCGATGTGGAGTGACGTCACGAGCGTTGCACAAACATTCTTGGCTCATTATACGAGGTAATAATAATGGGGGGGGGGGGGGGTGTCCATGTGGAGGACGTCACCTGCTCATGATTATTCATGAGGGGGGCTGGTCGATGTGGAGTGACGTCACTTGCTCATGATTATTAGTAAGGGGGGGGAGTACTCCATATTGAGTGACGTCACCTGCTCATGATTATGAATGAAGAGGGGTGGGTCCATTAGGAAGACGTCACCTACTCATGAATATTAATGAGGGCTGGTCGATATGTAGTGACGTCACGAGCGTTAAGGACAGACATTCCTGGGTGATTATAGTAGGTATTGACAGCGTTAATGCCTGTTTAACTTAATTCTTTATTGACTGAGAAAGGCCTTACCGAGTTAACTTTCTCAGACGATTTGACAAAATTCTGTTTTTGACGTGTGGGAAAAAATTACATTTAATCTTTGCGCCGAGAGGTGGAAAGCATCCTGGCTTGTTAGGCATGTAATGATAAATGAGTTCATCATTTCAAATTCATTCTTAAGACCAAGAGACATGCGTGGATTCATACAATTGAGAATCGACGAGAGCATTTAAAACTTAAGAAAATGTTACGTTCATATAATACACGTAGGCTAATGGAGTGAACAAAACTCTCCTTGGTAAAGGGACATTCGCCAGCTGTACAATTGCTTTGCTTGCCTCACTGTTAGAGGAAAGGGCTCCGGGGAGCATTTGGCCTACTCTTCCGTGCTAGACCAGACATCTTGGAGGTGGTGGTGGTGGTGTACCCATTCACACCGCTGGGTGGACACAAGAGGCGCGGATAAGATTGTTCAGCCTCTTTATATACTGCATATGAATCTCATTTATTTTTTTATTGTTTTCAACTGCCGTGTCAGGATAAAGAATTGAACTTGTGACCTCTGAACTCCAAGCACGGTGTGGCTAACCCCATTACACCACGGCAGAATAACACAAAAAAAATAATGTACGAAGAAAAAAACGCAGCTACAGTAAACGTAAGAAAAAAATAAAATACACATTCTTGAATCAAATCGCCATCCCAAAATTTGCCAATTCATCAAATCTCTGCGGAGGTGAAATGTGACAAGTGCCCCGGTTGAACCTTGTGGGTGGGCACCTCGTGAATAAATTCACGTTGGGTATAAATCGCGAGAGTTAACGTTAATCCCTGGGGAGTAATGGGCACAGCATTAGCTTTATACGAGATCGCTTATGAGCATGAGCGTGGCGTATCAGTCAACGAGTAAAATACACTTAGGACGCAATGCATTCACAATTTGGATTTATGAGAATAAAAGAGAGTGGCGGCCGAAGAAGGGAGAACATGCCGGTGAGCATGTCCACCACCCAGAGATGAAGCCATGAAAACACACATTCCTGCGGTCAATGGCCAGGGTCAACAGCGGCGTGGTGTATTCCGCAAATATGCCCGACTGTGAGGGCGGGCACAAGCCGGCGTGAAGGGTGGTGACCGAGTGGGGACCTGGGATGGTGGAGAGAGAGGAAAAAAAAGCTGTTGCTCAAAAAAAAGAGTACAATACCCACGAATTGGCGGCTTATAATGTAGAGATTGAGAGCAGCCGCCAAACTCCAAACGCATGTTGTTGATTCTCCACGTGGAGGGAAAAATGTGAAGATGGCCGGACGTGGTTGGTGGCCACCCACCCCCTCGTGTGTGCCGTGGCCGCCTTCACCACCCAGCCCCTCCCTCCCCACCCAGCCCCACCCCTCACATTCTTGGATGCACGACGGACGGACACAATAATCCCCTGTGGGCTGGTGGAACCAGGAGATTCCTACACAGTATGAGCTCAGCTGCAGGATTGTTGTAACGCACAAGACTGTGAGAGACAGAGGGCACACTTGGGGGAATCCCTTTTGCAGCAGTGGATTATTGGTCATAGAAACAATGGGACAAATCTACACCATGGGGACAAATCTACACCAAGGAACAGTAACATTGATTGTGTGACTCGCACTGTACGTTGTTATCCGCGAGCACCGCTGATGCGGTGAAAGCACCGAAAGAAGAAAAGATACATCGGCCCTAAGGTCACAATGCCTCCTCCCCTCCGAAGAGGCTAACCACCACCGATTTAAATGTACGCCAAGATCAATACCTATCCCTTACCCGATGGCAGCTCCATTAACGTGAACGCAAATTTGGCGCAGTTAGCTGAGTCTGCGTTCCAATTCCCCTTGCCCGGCTTCGCGCCGACACGGGGACGTTAAAAGGGACAAGCCTTCTTCGGGCTTGCAAATCCCGGCAAATGATGGCCAGCGAGAGTCTCGTCGCGAGAGCCGTGGAGGCGTGGCAACTGTCGTGCGTCAACCAACCAGCCAATTGCAGGTCGCAGAGAAGCCGTGCCATGTAACACAACATTAACCCCTTGCAGCACGGAGGGGTCATGACCCGAGAAGTCCGAACCGCATTGCAATACAACTGGCGATAAAATAAAGTATGCATACCGCAGGGCTGTCTGGTGGACAGCAGAGGCCAGTACAGCAAAATCGACGATTCTACTGTGCCTCCACGCCCCCCCCCCCCCCATGGCCATTCTCCCTGCCCCCAATAGCCTACGCTGACTAGCGTGGTGAAGTATGGGCAAATATCCCACAAGCCACATGGCATGGGGAGGGGCGCATCAACATGATGATGTACGCTATATAAGTTGAAAAAAAAACAATATATTATTATGGTCACCCATACAAGCACAACCCAGGCTCCAACCTGCTTAGCTTTGACCGAGATTGGGTACATTCTGGATGAGTCTGTCAAAAGGCCAGTTTGTACAAACACAGAGGAGTGAATGTTCCAAGTCACGATAGCATGGTTGGCTACGTACGGTGCGAAAGAAGTTCAACATACGCAGAATGTGCGCCAAGAGCTTAAGGAGCACTTAAGAGTCATGGTGTTCGAGAAACAGCAATGGTAAAAATGTGCCTCCCTCTGGGTGCCCGGTTCTCTTATCAGCCACAAACGCGTTGCCAAGTCACTCGACAAGTCACGGAAGGTGAAATGTCACGAGGCATTTTTATTGTCAACAAAGGCCTGCCACCTGCTATTGATTTCCCGTCAATATTTAGATCATTCATAACACGTGCTCCGGCTGCAGGACTACGTGGTGGACAGCAGAGGGCAGCGCGGAGAAAATGCATTGTTGTGCTGTGTACCAATGTACTCTACTTCTAGGCTCCCACGGTTGAACCTGGATATAGTTGCTTGAATACTGCCGAGATTGGCGATCACGATTCCTAAACAATGATGCAGCAAACATCCGTTGTTGTGCGGTACTTCTATGCATCCATAGCTATGCTCTCCGCCTTCACCAACCCACACTGACCAGTGCTGTCAGATATTGCCCATGTCGCACATGGCGTGGGGAGGCCCTCGCCCTGGGGTCATTGACAACAGGGTTGTACGCTGCGCGTGGAACATGTTAACAGACCTCTCTGCAAGTGCGCGTACCGCTCACAGGCCACAACAGCTAACATTACGTGCCCTCTCGCACTGCTCCTACAGCAGCTCCCAACTGAACGCAGTCCCTTTGCAGCACCGAACGCTGCTGCTTATCAGGTTGGCTCACGCCTGTGGTTTTGACGGAAATTCAGATATAAAAAATCCGGTGCTTGCGCCCACTAATGGGTAAAAATTTTCCCATCTACCGACAACATGCAATGGAAATTCAATTGTGTGCCTGCGTATCTGACCGTGGGTTTAACGAGTGCAATGGACAACACACTGCGTACTTTGCACCAATAAAGGCAAACGAGTGGGGCGCGTTGTCACATTCAACCACAGTCAAAGCGTCTTTACGTTTTCCTCCAAATCTTACTCCGATTACATACCTTGCATACCAAAGCATCGCCTTCTAGCAAGGACGACGGCACTTAAGACATGGGGGATAATGCATGAGAGCTGAAGCATAACATTTGCCTTCGCTATCTGCATCACAGAAAGCGAGGTTTATGCACGGCAGGCAGCCAAGAAACTACATTCATACCCCAGCAGGGAGAGTAACTTTTAACCAACATTACAGCAAGACACTCTTCATTTGGACCTTTTTAAGCATTACAAACGTATAAAAGTTAAATAATTAAGAGCCTGGGTGATCTTTCTCAACACATGTCACCAGTAGTCAGACTAATACTGACTCAGGTTTTGTTTGGAGGGGGGTCTTTTTTTACCCAAATGTATTCCAATTGCGCTATCAGCATCATGTTGTGAATGAAGTATTCATTCTGAAATCTCACACAGCAGCAGTATGCCCCGTGCATCAGAGAAAGGACCGTGATAGATATTTTTTCACAGGACTTCTGAGAAATCCTTCAAGGTGGCCCTGTTCATACATTTCACACAGCATGGAGCATTTTCCCACACAGCTCAACGAACATTGGGAGTCAAATCAATTGTTTTTATTTTTGTTAATTTCTCAGAGCTAGAATTCATTAAAGAGCAAAAAAAAATTACATCATGCCTTTGTATTGTACAATCACTGAACAGGCTAAGCCCATCAACTTGCTGCACTTAAGAACCTGCCCCCAGCCCCCCCTCTCTCTCTGTTTGGGGCCTCGACACAGAGGCGTTGGGTCTCTGTGTCTGTGTTGTCTCTCTCTCTGCTTGTGTGTCTGTCTGTGTGTCTCCGTGTCTTGTCTCTCTCTCGGGTTTGGTTCTGCCTGGTGGCGGTTGCTTGTGTTGCAATCGAGGCGTTGTGCTCTCTTGTTTGGTCTGTTTTCTTTCTGCGTGGCTTTACCGAAAGAACAAAAGAGAAATTCCTGCAGTCACGAAAGCTTAAAATCAAGTTTGAACCACCTCTAATGGGAGGATGTTGTTTTCTCTCTCTCTCTCTGTGTCTCTGTTTGTCAAATTTCACACTTAACTTCAAATTTAGCAATCTTTGGAGAACGTCATCAACCAGGCTATGCGTTAACTGCATGTTAGTCGACTCTCTGTGTTGCATTACAATTCCAAAAGATTTGCAAAATGTAGTTTTCTCAAACTATTTCTCTCTCTAAAATTTACCAGGCTATCATAGGGCCATTCGATCTTCTTTCCCTCGGTCGCTTCGGGGTGGATTCATTGACATGCTAATTTCTCTGCTCCAGCAGCAGCCACTAGCAGACATCCACCTCTCTCTCTGCCCCCCCCCCCTCTCTTTCTATTTAAGGCCTCGACACAGAGGCATTGGGTTTCTGTGTGTCTATGTTGTGTCTCTCTCTGTGTGTCTGTGTTGTCTCTCTCTGCTTGTGTGTCTGTCTGTGTGTCTCCGTGTCTGTGTTTTGTGTCTCTCTCAAATTTAGTTCTACCTGATGACGGTTGCTTGTGTTGCAATCGAAACGTCGTACTCTATTATTAAATTTATTTTCTTTCTACATGACTTTACCGAAAGAACCAAAGAGTACGTATTATCGTATCTACTACAGAATTTGGGACTGGAGAAATGGTGCAGTAGTTTTCACACCGAACCATAAACCTGTGAACCCGGTGACCTGTGAACCCGGTGACCTGTGAACCCGGTGACCTGTGAACCCGGTGACCTGTGAACCCGGTGACCTGTGAACCCGGTGACCTGTGAACCCGGCGACCTGTGAACCCGGCGACCTGTGAACCCGGTGACCTGTGAACCCGGCGACCTGTGAACCCGGTGACCTGTGAACCCGGTGACCTTTGAACCCGGTGACCTGTGTTCGATAATTATCGACCACAGCTAACAAGCACATAAATAACACAACATGGAGAGGCCATCATCCAGCAGCACATTTACTAAGGGCTGTAAATCAATGTTATTATTACGGTATTTGCTGCATGAAGGTACCGTTCTGTATATTTATTACAAACAAGGCCAAGATAGCTCAATTGATGGAGTAAATATCCTCCTAATTGTAACAACATGGAGTTCAAATCCTGCCAAGGCTGTACTCATCATCATCCACATCCATCCATGGTGAGCCAAATAAGTTAAAGCCACATCATGAGTACAACTGATGGTAGACGGACAAAACGAATGACCGAGCGGATACCCAAAGGAGGCAAAAGAAGCAGAGGACAGCAGAAAGAGGGAGAGATTCAATTAAATTATTCATGGGCTACTACTGAACAAGAACTCAGAAAAAAATGGAAGAAAACAGCGGGAGGTCTTTACCCATGATTGTGAAGTTATAGGCTGACAACAATAAACTTTGTAGAAAGCCAACAATGATTGTCCCACAGATAGACGAGTTTCCACCACAGTAATGTGGACCATCCAACACCGGCTTAGAAGTCTGTTCACGCTTGGGTGGGGGGGGGGAGCCCTGATACTCCATGAAATGCGAGGCTTTGTCCGTGCTCTCACTACATTGACAGCTGCTGCGCGACTTACCCAGCACAGCCTATATTTTTCGTTTCGCATGAAAGAGTGAAGTGTCCTGGTAGAGGGCCAAATAATACCGATATATACGCACGCGTAAATGCCACTGCACATTCAGGTTGCGCGAGGCCCTGGAGCTGGGTGCCTCCTTCCTAGACGCTTAACCGAACAACGCAACAACAGCTGCCGCTGCTATTCGCCATTAAGTGATAGCGACATCAACCACAGTGATTCGTATCAGGCAACGTGCACTTTGAGGTCGCTGTGATGAGTTGCTGGCTCACTAGCAGGAGACCAGAGGGTAACACACACACAGCCTTCACCCCCCCCCAAACAACACAAAATCACAACATCCGTAATGGCTCTGAGAAACTAAACTTAACCTCAGGTGAGTTTAAACAACCAAACAGTTGATCCTACCCTACCAATCAGTCCCTTTAAAAATCACAGTAAAGCAGAGTCAAGCATATTGTTTCACAACCTAAGAAATTAAGGATTGATTTTTGAATACTTTAGCAGAAAGATGACATTTTTAAACCGGTGCCTTGAACTTGATTACCGTCCACAACGCCAAGTAGCAAGCACTATCTGAAGCAACCGCGAACACCCGGACTTCCACAACCCATGCTCACGACCAGCCTGAAGTACGGTCAATCAACCCCCCCACTTGATCAACCCAACGTGGGGAGACTTTCTCATCCAGCTGTAGCTTGACAAATGACTGCACATTACATCTTGTTATTGGAAATTTTAGACTTAGATCCATAAGAGGTTTTTTGGGTTAGATCGCGTAAATATGAATGTGTCGTTCAACCCGCCGCCACCCGACGCAGCCAATTAGTGAGGTTTGTCACGTAAACGGAACGTGGCCAATTCGTTACTAGTTCAGCACGCAGGTGTGTTGGAGAGTAATCATTGGTGGTGGCGGGTTTAATGACACATTTATCATTTACACGATCTAACCCAAAGAAACCTATATTATGGATAACGGTCGCGAAAGCCTACGTGTTTAGACTTAGAATTGGGACTTAAATTTGCATTTGGGATTAAGTCGGCTTTGGCTAGAGCCTCAAATATTCCTCATCATTATCTGATATTTGTGAGTTCTCTCTGGGCTTTCCAGTTGTTGTTTTTTCACAAGCATTACAAATCATAGAACATCTCAACCATAACTCTCTTAAACAGTTCTCAAGACATGGCAAGTCTTCCCTGGGTAAAGATTTCTAAATACTGTAACTGATTCAAGTTAAATTCACTGTAGACTTTTTTTTAATATAACCAAAAAACTGTTTCTCATTCATACCACTTGCTGTATTGAGATTCACTCAAATGGAGCCTTAAATATCAGCTGACCCCAGCCAGTGACAGCATGTATAATTTAAATTATTACTGATGGAAATAAGCTTTCAGCAACATTAGCAACGTCACTGTAATAACAAGATGAGTCCGTTCGGCTAATAGCTGAGCACACGACAGCATGCGTCAGATTCAGCACGTGTGCCTGATTAGATATTTACCTTTAAAATATGCAAAGACTGTACAGCGTCTATTAGCTTATCAACAAGAAGCCCTGATCAATCTACTGCTGGATGAAGGCTTTCCCCTACCTTGTCGGTCGTCGTGGGGGTTATAGTGTTGTTTAAAATACAGAATACACCGATACGATACACACACAGAACACACCTATACAACACACAGCTACAGAACACACCGACACAACACACAGAACACACCTATACAACACACAGAACACACCTATACAACACACAGCTACAGAACACACCGATACAACACACAGAACACACCTATACAACACACAGAGCACACCTATACAACACACACACACAGAACACACCTATACAACACACACACAGAACACACCGACACAACACACACACAGAACACACCTATACAACACACACAGAACACACCGATACAACACACAGAGAACACACCGATACAACACACAGCTACAGAACACACCGACACAACACACACACAGAACAAACCTATACAACACACCTACAGAACACACCGATACAACACACACACACAGAACACACCTATACAACACACACCTACAGAACACACCGATACAACACACACCTACAGAACACACCGATACAACACACACACACACAGAACACACCGATACAACACAAAGAGAACACACCGATACAACACACAGAACACACCTATACAACACACAGCTACAGAACACACCGACACAACACAAACACAGAACACACCAATACACAACACACACAACACCCCGACACAACACACATACAGAACACACCGATACAACACACAGCTACAGAACACACCGATACAACACACAGCTACAAAACACACCGGTACAATACACACACACAGAACACAACAATACAACACACACCTACAGAACACACCGATACAACACACACCTACAGAACACACCGATACAACACACAGCTACACAACACACCTATACAACACACACACACAGAACACACCAATACAACACACACAGAGAACACACCTATACAACACACACACACAAAACACACCGATACAACACACACACACAGAAGACACCGATACAACACACAGAACACACCGATACAACACACACACATAGAACACACCAATACAACACACACCTACAGAACACACCGATACAACACACACCTACAGAACACACCGATACAACACACAGCTACAGAACACACCTATACAACACACACACAGAACACACCAATACAACACACACATCTACAGAACACACCAATACAACACACAGCTACAGAACACACCTATACAACACACACACAGAACACACCAATACAACACACACAGAGAACACACCTATACAACACACACACACAAAACACACCGATACAACACACACACACAGAAGACACCGATACAACACACAGAACACACCGATACAACACACACACATAGAACACACCAATACAACACACACCTACAGAACACACCGATACAACACACACCTACAGAACACACCGATACAACACACAGCTACAGAACACACCTATACAACACACACACAGAACACACCAATACAACACACACATCTACAGAACACACCAATACAACACACAGCTACAGAACACACCGATACAACACACAACACACCTATACTCAACACACACACAACACACTGATACACAACACACACACTGATTCAACACACACACTGATACACAACACACAGAACACAGCGATACAACACACCTATACTCAACACACACAACACAATGATACACAACACACAGAACACACCGATACAACACACAACACACCTATACAACACACACACACTGATACACAACACACTGATACACAACACACACACACACCGATACACAACACACACAACACACTGATACACAACACACACAGCTACAGTGTGCGGCTGCTACCGACGCACTGTACCCCGGCGGAGAGCGTGCGAGGTCTGTTTACACAACACAAAGCGTGACACACACACATACACAAACACACACACAAACACACACACATACATACACACACATACACACACACAAACACATACACACACATACACACACACACTCCTACACACACACACCAAACACACACACACCAAACACACACACACTCCTACACACACACACAAACTCCTACACACACACAAACACACACACGCAGACAAACACACACACTAACACACACACACAAACACACAAACACACACAAACACACACAAACAAACACACACAATACCCCTAAGTGTCACAGTGTACCGTATGTGTCACAGTGTACAATAATCAACGCGTTCAAGGCAATTGTACGAGCGGCCTAGAGCAGGGCAAGGCCCTTCATCTATTCTCCATTATTATCACATTAGTATTACATTATTATTAGTAGTATTTGCCGTCAATAACAGCTTAAACGATAAGTACGGCCGTGTGTAAATTGCACTCCCGTTGACAGAATATACGAAGCGGCTTTACATGCACGGTAAAAGCCGACACACCCCACCGTGCTAGCAATACACAACATGATGATGCATAATATATATATTTTTAAAATTGTATCGTCACGCAATGTCATACGTACCACCTTGTGCCGCCCTATTACCCCCAACCCCGTTACAATGGGGGGTTTTGTATTTTTTTAAAGCCACAGACGTGCCGCTTATATTCTTCTCACTTCAATCTCGTACTCGCATTAACACGAGATACATTGAGAAAAACAAACAAACACACACCCACGCGCGACCCGGTCGGTATACCGTGAGCTCGCAAAACGCAACGCTTGCCCTGCCGCTTCGCTGCGATGACGCCCGTGTGGTTCTGTGCTGCAGAAGGCTGCTTCGTGTTCGTCGTGGGC
Organism: Petromyzon marinus; assembly: GCF_048934315.1. Taxonomy (NCBI): domain Eukaryota; kingdom Metazoa; phylum Chordata; class Hyperoartia; order Petromyzontiformes; family Petromyzontidae; genus Petromyzon; species Petromyzon marinus. The sequence continues at coordinate 4,992,196 of NC_133684.1, forward strand.
TTCTTCGTCTCCGTGTGTAGAGCAGTCGTCACCCGGCCTCTTGTGACACCAACACAAACGCGCTGGGCCCCCACCCACCTGTTTTTTTTTAATTACACTAAATTGTCGTTACAAAATGACACTAAATTGTCATTACAAAATTACACACAATTGTCGTTACAAAATTACACTAAATTGTCGTTACAAAATGACACTAAATTGTCGTTACAAAATGACACTAAATTGTCGTTACAAAATGACACTAAATTGTCGTTACAAAATGACACTAAATTGTCGTTACAAAATGACACTAAATTGCCGTTACAAAATGACACTAAATTGTCGTTACAAAATGACACTAAATTGTCGTTACAAAATGACACTAAATTGTCGTTACAAAATGACACTAAATTGCCGTTACAAAATGACACTAAATTGTCGTGACAAAATTACACTAAATTGTCGTTACAAAGTGACACTAAATTGTCGTTACAAAATGACACTAAATTGCCGTTACAAAATGGCACTAAGTTGTCGTTACAAAATGACACTAAATTGACGTTACAAAATGACACTAAATTGTCGTTACAAAATTACACTAAATTGTCGTTACAAAATGACACTAAATTGTCGTTACAAAATGACACTAAATTGCCGTTACAAAATGACACTAAATTGCCGTTACAAAATGACACTAAATTGCCGTTACAAAATGACACTAAATTGTCGTTACAAAATGACACTAAATCGTCATTACAAAATGCCACTAAATTACCGTGACAAAATGACACTAAATTGTCGTTACAAAATGCCACTAAATTGTCGTTACAAAATGACACTAAATTGTCGTTACAAAATTACACTAAATTGTCGTTACAAAATGACACTAAATTGTCGTTACATAATGACACTAAATTGTCGTTACAAAATGACACTAAATTGTCGTTACAAAATGACACTAAATTGTCGTTACAAAATGACACTAAATTGTCGTTACAAAATGACACTAAATTGCCGTTACAAAATGACACTAAATTGTCGTGACAAAATTACACTAAATTGTCGTTACAAAGTGACACTAAATTGTCGTTACAAAATGACACTAAATTGCCGTTACAAAATGGCACTAAGTTGTCGTTACAAAATGACACTAAATTGACGTTACAAAATGACACTAAATTGTCGTTACAAAATTACACTAAATTGTCGTTACAAAATGACACTAAATTGTCGTTACAAAATGACACTAAATTGCCGTTACAAAATGACACTAAATTGCCGTTACAAAATGACACTAAATTGCCGTTACAAAATGACACTAAATTGTCGTTACAAAATGACACTAAATCGTCATTACAAAATGCCACTAAATTACCGTGACAAAATGACACTAAATTGTCGTTACAAAATGCCACTAAATTGTCGTTACAAAATGACACTAAATTGTCGTTACAAAATTACACTAAATTGTCGTTACAAAATGACACTAAATTGTCGTTACATAATGACACTAAATTGTCGTTACAAAATGACACTAAATTGTCGTTACAAAATTACACTAAATTGTCGTTACAAAATGACACTAAATTGTCGTTACAAAATGACACTAAATTGTCGTTACAAAATGACACTAAATTGCCGTTACAAAATGACACTAAATTGTCGTGACAAAATTACACTAAATTGTCGTTACAAAGTGACACTAAATTGTCGTTACAAAATGACACTAAATTGCCGTTACAAAATGGCACTAAGTTGTCGTTACAAAATGACACTAAATTGACGTTACAAAATGACACTAAATTGTCGTTACAAAATTACACTAAATTGTCGTTACAAAATGACACTAAATTGTCGTTACAAAATGACACTAAATTGCCGTTACAAAATGACACTAAATTGCCGTTACAAAATGACACTAAATTGCCGTTACAAAATGACACTAAATTGTCGTTACAAAATGACACTAAATCGTCATTACAAAATGCCACTAAATTACCGTGACAAAATGACACTAAATTGTCGTTACAAAATGCCACTAAATTGCCGTTACAAAATGACACTAAATTGCCGTTACAAAATGACACTAAATTGCCGTTACAAAATGACACTAAATTGTCGTTACAAAATGACACTAAATTGTCGTTACAAAATGACACTAAATTGTCGTTACAAAATGACACTAAATTGTCGTTACAAAGTGACACTAAATTGTCGTTACAAAATGACACTAAATTGTCGTTACAAAATGACACTAAATTGTCGTTACAAAATGACACTAAATTGTCGTTACAAAGTGACACTAAATTGTCGTTACAAAATGACACTAAATTGTCGTTACAAAATGACACTAAATTGTCGTTACAAAATGACGCTAAATTGTCGTTACAAAATGACACTAAATTGTCGTTACAAAATGACACTAAATTGTCGTTACAAAATGACACTAAATTGTCGTTACAAAATGACACTAAATTGTCGTTACAAAATGACACTAAATTGTCGTTACAAAATGACACTAAATTGTCGTTACAAAATGACACTAAATTGCCGTTACAAAATGACACTAAATTGCCGTTACAAAATGACACTAAATTACCGTTACAAAATGACACTAAATTGCCGTTACAAAATGCCACTAAATTGCCGTTACAAAATGACACTAAATTGCCGTTACAAAATGACACTAAATTGCCGTTACAAAATGACACTAAATTGCCGTTACAAAATGACACTAAATTGTCGTTACAAAATGACACTAAATTGTCGTTACAAAATGTCACTAAATTGTCGTTACAAAATGACGCTAAATTGTCGTTACAAAATGACACTAAATTGTCGTTACAAAGTGACACTAAATTGCCGTTACAAATGACACTAAATTGTCGTTACAAAATGACACTAAATTGTCGTTACAAAGTGAAACTAAATTGCCGTTACAAAATGACACTAAATTGTCGTTACAAAATGACACTAAATTGTCGTTACAAAATGACACTAAATTGTCGTGACAAAATGACACTAAATTGTCGTTACAAAATTACACTAAATTGTCGTTACATAATGACACTAAATTGTCGTTACAAAATGACACTAAATTGTCGTTACAAAATGACACTAAATTGCCGTTACAAAATGACACTAAATTGTCGTTACAAAGTGATACTAAATTGCCGTTACAAAATGACACTAAATTGCCGTTACAAAATGACACTAAATTGTCGTTACAAAATGACACTAAATTGCCGTTACAAAATGACACTAAATTGTCGTTACAAAATGACACTAAATTGTCGTTACAAAATGACACTAAATTGTCGTTACAAAATGTCACTAAATTGTCGTTACAAAATGACACTAAATTGTCGTTACAAAATGACGCTAAATTGTCGTTACAAAATGACACTAAATTGTCGTTACAAAATGACACTAAATTGTCGTTACAAAATGACACTAAATTGTCGTTACAAAATGACGCTAAATTGTCGTTACAAAATGACACTAAATTGTCGTTACAAAATGACACTAAATTGTCGTTACAAAGTGATACTAAATTGCCGTTACAAAATGACACTAAATTGTCGTTACAAAATGACACTAAATTGTCGTTACAAAGTGATACTAAATTGCCGTTACAAAATGACACTAAATTGCCGTTACAAAATGTCACTAAATTGTCGTTACAAAATGACACTAAATTGTCGTTACAAAGTGACACTAAATTGTCGTTACAAAATGACACTAAATTGTCGTTACATAATGACACTAAATTGTCGTTACAAAATGACAATAAATTGTCGTTACAAAATGACACTAAATTGCCGTTACAAAATGACACTAAATTGTCGTTACAAAATGACACTAAATTGTCGTTACAAAATGACACTAAATTGTCGTTGCAAAATGACACTAAATTGTCGTTACAAAATGACACTAAATTGTCGTTACAAAATGACACTAAATTGTCGTTACAAAGTGATACTAAATTGCCGTTACAAAATGACACTAAATTGTCGTTACAAAATGACACTAAATTGTCGTTACAAAATGACACTAAATTGCCGTTACAAAATGACACTAAATTGTCGTTACAAAATGACACTAAATTGTCGTTACAAAATGACAATACATTGTCGTTACAAAATGACACTAAATTGTCGTTACAAAATGAAACTAAATTGTCGTTACAAAATGACACTAAATTGTCGTTACAAAATGACACTAAATTGTCGTTACAAAATGACACTAAATTGTCGTTACAAAATGACACTAAATTGTCGTGACAAAATGACACTAAATTGTCGTTACAAAATGACACTAAATTGTCGTTACATAATGACACTAAATTGTCGTTACAAAATGACACTAAATTGTCGTTACAAAATGACACTAAATTGCCGTTACAAAATGACACTAAATTGTCGTTACAAAGTGATACTAAATTGCCGTTACAAAATGACACTAAATTGTCGTTACAAAATGACACTAAATTGTCGTTACAAAATGACACTAAATTGCCGTTACAAAATGACACTAAATTGTCGTTACAAAATGACACTAAATTGTCGTTACAAAATGACACTAAATTGTCGTTACAAAATGTCACTAAATTGTCGTTACAAAATGACACTAAATTGTCGTTACAAAATGACGCTAAATTGTCGTTACAAAATGACACTAAATTGTCGTTACAAAATGACACTAAATTGTCGTTACAAAATGACACTAAATTGTCGTTACAAAATGACGCTAAATTGTCGTTACAAAATGACACTAAATTGTCGTTACAAAATGACACTAAATTGTCGTTACAAAGTGATACTAAATTGCCGTTACAAAATGACACTAAATTGTCGTTACAAAATGACACTAAATTGTCGTTACAAAGTGACACTAAATTGCCGTTACAAAATGACACTAAATTGCCGTTACAAAATGTCACTAAATTGTCGTTACAAAATGACACTAAATTGTCGTTACAAAGTGACACTAAATTGTCGTTACAAAATGACACTAAATTGTCGTTACATAATGACACTAAATTGTCGTTACAAAATGACACTAAATTGTCGTTACAAAATGACACTAAATTGCCGTTACAAAATGACACTAAATTGTCGTTACAAAATGACACTAAATTGTCGTTACAAAATGACACTAAATTGTCGTTACAAAATGACACTAAATTGTCGTTGCAAAATGACACTAAATTGTCGTTACAAAATGACACTAAATTGTCGTTACAAAATGACACTAAATTGTCGTTACAAAGTGATACTAAATTGCCGTTACAAAATGACACTAAATTGTCGTTACAAAATGACACTAAATTGTCGTTACAAAATGACACTAAATTGCCGTTACAAAATGACACTAAATTGTCGTTACAAAATGACACTAAATTGTCGTTACAAAATGACAATACATTGTCGTTACAAAATGACACTAAATTGTCGTTACAAAATGAAACTAAATTGTCGTTACAAAATGACACTAAATTGTCGTTACAAAATGACACTAAATTGTCGTTACATAATGACACTAAATTGTCGTTACAAAATGACGCTAAATTGCCGTTACAAAGTGACGCTAAATTGCCGTTACAAAGTGACGCTAAATTGCCGTTACAAAATGACACTAAATTGCCGTTACAAAATGACACTAAATTGCCGTTACAAAATGACACTAAATTGGCGTTCCAAATGCTCAACGGATGGTTCGGTGGGCCCAGAGTGGTGCGACATTGAGCGTGAGACGTTTAGCCAACAGCCGAGAGTCTTTAAACTCCCCCACCACCCCCTTCCATCACTTGCATTGTTCACCCCCTCGCTTTTTTTACCTGATTATCATCCACCCCACCCCCCACAGCACGGCCAAGGTCTCTCTGTGTGTGTGTGGCTTTGTCTTGTATTTGTCAATGTGTGTGTGTCTGTGTGTGTGTCTGTCTGTGCGTATCCTGTTCCAGCATCGGCGCATCCACACAACATCATGGATGCATGCCGGGTCCAAGCAAGAACATCTGCTGGACTACATAGTGACGGAACAGCGGATGCGAGCCCATGTCCTTGACACCAGGACCAACCATGGAGCTGATCTGCCCTCTCTCTGACCATCGATTTGTCATCTGTAAGATGCGCCTGCCATTCTTCCACTCTGGTGGTGGGTGTACACTCAGGACCCCATTCCAACTTAAGGTGGCCTGGTTTCAGCTAGCTGATGAAAGTTGCAAGCGATAATTTCATCATCGCTTGCGGCTGGGGTTGGCATCATCCCCCACTCCTCCTGATGTCGAGGGTAATTGGGCGAGGTTTAGGACTGTGACTCATGCAGCTGCAATGGCTGCTTTGGGTACGCGGTCCAGACCTCGACAGAGACCCTGGCTGATAGAGGTGTTCAGGATGGTTGAGAAAAAGCGACAGGCCCACTCTGACCGTCTACAGCATCCCACGTCAGAGAATGAGGAGGCTTACCGCAGCCTTCGCTCGGAGGTTCGGAGAGCCGTGAGGCGCTGCAAGGATGGGTGGTGGTCGCGGGTTGCTGAGGAGATGGAGTCTGCCTCAATGGCCCGCGATCACAAATCCCTATTCAACTCTATCAAAAAAGTAACCTGCAGCGCCACACCTCTTACCATCATTAGGGGAAAAAAACGGTGATCCGATCTCTGACCCCCAGGAACAGGTTTTCAGATTTGCTGAGCATTTCTGTGAAGTCCTGGAGGAGGGGAAATCCTTCGACATGGAAAACATCGTGGGACAAAGTGGGGATGACCCTGCTGAGGCTGCGGTGCCTCAAATATTTGAAAAAGTCACTCCCTGTGAGCGGCTGGCTGAGGTGCCATCTGTTGAGGAAGTACTAAAGGCGATCCAGAGTCTGAGACCAGGAAAGGCACCGGGCAGAGATGATCTCCCAAGCGAAATGCTGAGGGAGGGTGGCGTTTGTGCACAGACTGCCCTACATGACATCATAACAACAGTCTGGACCACTGGACGGGTTCCGCAGGATTGGAAGGATGCCCCTGTGGTCCCCATCTTTAAGAAGGGGGACTGCACAGACTGTAACACCTACAGGGGCATCTCACTCCTCAGTGTGCCAGGAAAGGTCCTAGCAAGGATTATTCAACATCGCCTTGCCAGGCACGCTGAGGAGAGGCTTGCGGAGCCCAAATGTGATTTCAGGAAAGGGCGGTCCTGCACAGATGCCATATTTTCTGTCCGTTTGCTACAACAGAGGTGTAGGGAATTCCAACAAGACCTACATCTCTGCTTTATTGACCTCGTCAAAGCCTATGATACAATCAGTAGGCCTGGGCTCTGGGTTGTTCGTACTTTCGGAGTCCCTGACCCTCTGCTCACTATTATTAAGGACCTTCATGGTCGTGAGCGGGCCCGGGTAAAACTACGTGGCCGGGAGTCGGAGTCATTCCCTGTTCCCCTTGGGGTGTGACAGGGATGTCCTCTGGCTCCCACATTATTTAACATATTTTTCGACCACGTAGTCCGTGAAGCCTTTGATGACTGTACCAGAGGCATTTCCATCTGGTACAGATACAATGGGCGGCTGATCGATGCCCGGGTGCGGTCAAGGGATGGCTCCCTATTGGTCAACCATGTTATGTATGCCGATGATCTGGTAATTGCCGCTCACTCAGAGGATTTGGAGGCGCTGCTGCTGAACCTGGAGCGTGCCACGAAGAGGTGGGGCCTTACCATCAGCCCCACCAAAACTAAGCACCTGCCTGGGTATTTTGTACCATCGGGCAACCCACCCACACAACTCCCAATCGGTGATGGGGCAGTTGTGGAGAGAGTGGAGAGTTTCCCATACCTGGGCTGTGTGCTCATGACTGGCTTCGGTTTGATAGCAGAGGTCTCACTCAGAATCAGTCGAGCGGCATTATCTTTTCATCGGTTGCGTAACGCTGTGTGGAAGCTAACTGGTCAGTCGCTCCGCACGAAGCTTCAAGTCTTCTCGGCCATTCCATCCCTTCTCTACGCTTGCGAAACGTGGACCCCCCTAATGGAGCATCTTCGCAAATTGGAAACATTTAGGTTGGCCTGCCTACGATACATCCTAGATTTAACCAGGCTGGATTGTGTGGGGAGCTCACAAATCCTAGAAAGATCTGTGCAAAGTCCCATCGGTGAGCTCCTCCGGCAGGCAAGGCTGCGTTAGCTGGGTCATGTAGCCCGCATGCCCAGCCACCGCATGCCTAAACAGCTTTTGTTCAGCCGGATCGAGGGGGCTAAACCGGCGCGGTACGGGCTAGAGAAGAGATGGAGTGATGTGGTACAGGAGGATGTGGAGCTGAGTGGACTTGCCGATGACTGGTACCAGTGGTGTCAAGATCGGCCTCTGTGGAGGAGGCTCGTGAAGGATGCTACTGGGCAGTTGGAGGCAGTCGCCCTCCAACAACAACGGAGGGCGGAGGAGCGACGCTCACAACAACGAGCGGAGCTCCGGGTGGCTAAAGCACAGCAGGTTGGCACAGTAGGGGGCACAGGTGGTGCATCGGCCAGTCATCTCAGTCAGTCGACCCGTGGCACCTGGTTCTGCCCCGTGACCTCCTGCCAGCAGGCGTTCGACACTTCGTGGCCTCAAGGTGCACCTAGCCTGGCACAAGCGTCGTGGTGACGTCACCGCCACTTAGTGGCTAATGGCGGTTGTTGTGTGTCTGTGATTTGCTGTCTTTGTGTCTATGGGGAGTGGTCGTTGCGTCTATGGGTAGTGTGTGTCAGTGCGTGTATATGAATGTGTCCATGTGTATATAGTATTCGTGTGTATAAACGAATAGGTTTTTAAGTCAATATCATGATTCATAATTGAGGTTCAGGTTAGGCCACCTCATTGTCTGGGGGTCCATTCTTTGTCCAAAGACATAGCTCAAACAAATTAAATTGCCACAGGCGCAGCAGTTTAAGGAGCCACAATTATCATCATTATTACGATCATCATTGTCAGATCAGTCACCGGTGAATTGAAGATCAATTCGCAAGATCCGGTTAAGTCGGAATATCTGCCACCTGAACACGAACCAGCAGCCTCTTAAATAGACGCCTCATGGACATCGTCACCATTTAGCCAGATCGTGGCCTCACCCAAAATAAAGTACGAGTCGCTGGTGTGTGTGTCTGTGTGTCTCTGTGTATGGGGAGCGGTGGTGTAGTGGTTTAGCGCGCTGTCCTACGAACCTGGAGGACCCGAGTTCGATTCACGCTCACGGACAACACTGGTGACGATTATCTGAACCGGTCTTGGGCCTCCCCTAGGTCGACTCAGCCTCAAATGAGTACCTGGTGCGGTGTGTAAACATCGCCACTGGGGAGACAAAGGCGGCCGGGCGTGGTGCTGGCCACCCACCCCCTCGTGTGCCGTGCCGGACTTGATAGGTGCTCGCTAACAGCACTTGCCCCAAAGTCTGTTAAGGCAACACGGGGGATCTTGGTCTCCGTTATGATTGTCGGTGTGTCGTTTCCTGTTGTGTATTTGCGCCTCGCGAACGTGCCAAAGTCCACGTGTGTGAGGCTGTCTCTATCTAGCACAGAGAGAGCATCCGTGTTGTCTTCATGCCCTTCTCTGTTGACTTACCTCCACCTCGTCCTTACGATAACGCACAGCACATGTGAATACATGCATGCAGTAACTGCATCCACCACAGCAGCATTTAACATCAACGTATGGCCAAACGCATCAGTAACTCCACTAAACGTGCCCATCACGAAACCTTTTACAACACGTGCCACCACTGTACGCAACTCTGTGCACCAAATGTACGTGACCAGCATGTGTACACGCGCCCGCATTGATCGTGTGTACATGTGCGTCTGTATAACATGTACCACACCTGTACCACACCTGTATCGATGCATCCGTGTGCTGGCTCTGTTGAGATTTTCTCATCCTCTTCCTTCCCCCTTTGTGGCTTCCCTTCTTGTACGGATGGCGGCTGTTGAGGATCCAAAGGGAGGTTATCCACAGGGCTGATGCCGCCTCTACGCCTGGAGCTCGCCGGCTGCTGAATTGTGCATGCGTATTAAGGCGGCACGCGTGTGTCCGTGTGTGCGACTGTGTGCACAACTATTCCGCCCGTGTGTGTGCCCTCGTGCGTCACCAGCCCAAAGTAAATGAGCGCCGAGCATCCCCAAACACAGGAGCATCAATTACAACACTCGGGAGGCCAGCACAGTAATCCGTGTGGGTGTCAGAACGCCCCACACCCCTTCAACACGAGAGACTACGACCGTCGCTGTGACATTGATAATGATGATACGGCGAGCCTTCTTGGGTCTTTAACACGATTTGTACGCACGCCGCGGCGAGCATGTCTTTGCGAGAGACGCCTTAAGACTGTCATTCACCCAATGCTATTTATTTTCCCCTCCGTTTCCACTACCACCATGGTGGAAACGCCTGCTCATGAACGAATTATGCCTGGAAATGAGTGCTGCAATTATATATTGAAAAAAATAAAACGGGCAACTTATTTTCAGTAACAGCTCACCACGGTGGAAAAATGTCATCTCCCTCGCCTGGTATGCAAAAGGTCGTGGATTCGATTCCGACCCCTGTACAGTGTTCATCTGCTGACCTGAAGAGTGGATTAGGAGTTTGTATGTTCTCCCTCCGCGTTTAGAGTAATTGGCTGCTATGCATTTCCACATAAGTTACTTCTCGTTAACTTCTCCAAAAGCAAAATTTGTTTTGGTATTTTGACCAGATACGGCTCACTTACCATGTGGCCAGGTCACGTGTGAAAAATAGCTATGTGGGCTTTACCTGGTAAAGTAATTTTAGTTTTCAATTGTTTCGTTTTGTAAGTGACCCTTTCTTTGTGTGTACTCTTAAAATAACCGAGTCGATTCTCTCTGCAGGTTCTTGGCAAGGAAAGGAGTCTTGGGTACCAGTCCCTCGTCCAACATTTCTCATCCGATACCGGAAACTAGTGACTTCCATTTGTGATGGGCTCGTGAAATGCACCCACCGCACGCGTGGCCAAAGAAAACACGGGGGGGGGGGGAGCGGTTGGACACATTTTCATTTTTTGGAAAAAGGTTTATTTTCAAAAAAAGAAGAGAAGTGCAACCCAAAGAAAGTAATTCGACAAAAAAAATGGCGGGAAAGTCGAATGCCATTTTGTGCTTGGCGATGGAACGCAAAGGGAAGGCCTTGCCATCGTGAAGCTTTGCGGCACGCCTCCCTCTTCCAAAACAAGACGCATCATTACCCAAAATGTTGGCGTTTGTTACAACTTTTGCCTTTTGTCTTGTTTCTTAAAGATGTCATCAACACATTAACTTTATTTCAAATTTCTTTTTTAAAGAGCCCTGCTTGAGCCACAGCCCCAAATTTTCGAAAGCGGTGGTGGTGTCATCTTGCATCTGAACAGGGCAACCATAAATCAATTTCCCGTTTTCGTGAGGGAACTCATGAGGAAATTACGACCACCTCTACGAACTTGGGAACTGCTAAACTTTGGAAACATTTAATTCCAATTATGCTTGTATCCTTATGCTGCATTGTTATTTATGTAAAAAATAAGGGATGTTATTTATTACCAACATCGACATCACTTTCGCTTTCACCAGCTCAGCGTTGATTTAAAAACGAGAGAACCGTGAAATAATTGAGAATAACATCTTTCCCCCTCCTCGATGTCAGTTCCCGGACAGCGTAATACTGAAAGGTGTCTCCGACGGTCTGATGGCTTAGTCACGTCAATTGCCTCTCACAGATGTGGCATAATAATAACAATAAGAATAAAAAATAATGTGTGTGCCGTACCTCTCTCGTCACCACCCGCTCAACAATGCCAACTCGAGCGGGCAGACAGAAGCCGGGTTCTTGTAAACCATGTCACCACAGTTCCAAACACCCTGACTAGAACTGGTCTACATCTGAATCTGCACCACCAAATGCTTTTTACTCCCGTTTCGTCGCATAATCTCATCAACAAGTATTTGGCGTTAGGTGCGTTGCGGTGTTGTTTGCTTTTGTTTTCTCTCATTTATTCCGGAATAATTAGGCGTTTGATAAATCTATCGTCTCATCAGAGATCAAGGCCAGGGGGTGCAGCAGTGCAGAGGTCGGCAGGTGAAGCTGACAGAGCAGGGAAGAAGAGAGCAAGATGAGAAAAAGAGCAGTTAGCAGAAATCATCGTCGTCGTGTGTGTCATTAACAGCCTATCGTCATGGCAACCGATCACAAACCAAATATACTTCCAACCATAAACCCTGAGGTATTATTTAGCTGCGGGTTAGAGATAAGCGAGTGTTTTGGGCATACTCATGTATAATCACATTTCTGTCATGTCAACATCTTTAAGTTGACATGCTGTTAAGCTTCCTGTGTCATGTTACCTTCCTATGCTATTATATGTTAAATTTGCTCAAGATGTTTGTCCTTCTTGCAAAGTGAAATATTCAAATAAGTTTAAAAACAACAAAATACCTTTCAACTGTCGGATTTCATTTTACTTAACATCCAAAAGGTAAAAATAAAATAAACAAACTTTGTTTTTGGAAATCTAGCGGGATTTCCATTTCAACACAATGTAACAATTTCCCTTAATCACTCTGAAACACCTTTTAAAAAAAAAAAAACCCAAAACCCCCCCCCCCCCCCCCCCCACAATTCGTGATCGGTTTCCACGACGATGCTCGTTAAAGTGCTCATGGACACGGTGAAATATCGGTCAGGCGTCGGGAAGCTCCCACGGGGAGCGGCGCTGAGCGGCTGGAGGAGGAGGGCCGGGCCTCCAGATGTTATCCAGGCCACTGCACCCAAACGGGTTGAACGGCGCCAGCGCCGCATCGCTGTGAGCGGGGTGCGGCGCCGGAACCAGGCGATCGCCGGCGCCGCGACCCACGATGCCCGACTGGCAGCCAGGGTGGCCGGCGAACGGAGAGGAGGACGACGAGGAGTTTGACGACGACGAGGAGTTTGACGAGGAGGAGGCCTGCAGCGACAGCGGGAGGGCGGAGCCGGGCGGCGGTGGGGCCACGACGGACGGGTGAGACGAGGGCGACGTCGGGTGGTGGTGGTGGTGGCCAGGCGCGGTGGAAACGCTGAGCGTGAGGCCGGTGTCGCCCGGAGTCGACCAGATGGAGCCGAAAGGGTGAGTCCACATGTTGTTGGATGCGCCCATCAGCAGTGGCTTTGGGGTGGGGGTAAACACACAGGCACGTGGGTTACTGTATAGCTCGGTAGGCCTCACCCGGGAAACACTTCAGAAGTTCTGACCTGCGGCACGCGGAGGTCAACTCCAATGCATTCGTGATTGTTCCATACAGCTCTCCGATGTGTTTTTAGGTTGTACTGTGTGTTTTTTGGCATGATGTCCAACATTTCGCTCCATGTGCTGGGAGCTTCTTCAGTTCCTTCAGTACCATATTTTGAAACTCCCAGTACGTGCAAGTGACACAACAGACCATGTGGAACAACATGCGTACAACCTGAAGACACATCAAAGAGCTATACAAGCAAAAGACTCATGGCCTGCAAAGCACAACTGGCTTTCTTCCCTTGTGAGTATTGTGCTTTTATGTGTGGTTTAATCTTTGGGCCAATCATGCATGCGAAATTGAGCAATACAATTTTAATTACAGGCATGATGGGACACACTCGCTTCTCTTAAGGTTAGCCTGGAAAATTTAGAGTCTTAAAAAGTACCGTACCCTTTTTTGGAGCCAGTTGAATGTTATCTCTCTAAGACAGACGTAATTAGTTTCACTGACATGTCCAATTTATTTAATACTGTGACGATAACCACATGAACATGCTGTCACTACCGGTCGAGTCAATGAGAAGCCAAGATTTGAATTTGAACCTAGATCACGAGACGCACAGAAGAATACCAAATAACATAGAGCAACCAAGAAAAACACGTCATACAAAAATGTGATACAAAAAGAAGCTATTTGAAATAATGAGTGACAATCCGGTGTATTTGAAAATCCAGCACCCCCCCCCCCCCCCGAAGTCGCTGGATAATCGATGATCGATTGTATTCCAAGCTCCCCTTTGTGAGATCTGCCCACTTGAAATGACCGAGCGGTAACGCGTTTGCCGCTTGTTGCAGAGTCGCAGTTCGAACCCAGTGACCGCCCTGGTTAATAAAAAAAAAATACACGCCGTCTGCTTCACTGCCGGTGTCAAAAGATCCTGTTGGTATCATGGCCCAAATTTGTAAAACACACAAGCAACGTCGCCCCGAACTGGCAGACTAACAACCCATATGCAGGCGGTGCTGACTGCGTCGCATGGGGGCAGCTACTACTGGTCAGAACCACGGCTGGACTGCAGCAGGGTACTCCCTATCTTCGCACTACGAAAAACCTTCTCTGCCGTGGGACTCACCGAGCTGGTGGGGCTGGTGGGCGAGGAAGGCCCAGTTGACCACAGCCCCTGGGAGGGACGCGAGTCGGTCAGCAGGACGCTCCACGGAGAGGCCGACGAGCATCGCGAGGACGGGGCCGAGCACGGGGGGGCGGACATGACGGCTGGGGGAGCCACCGAGGCCGGCGGGGAGCTCCCATCGCCGCCGGACGGGCCGCAGTTGTAGTTGGCGGCCCATACGGCCAGGCCGCTGCCGATGCTGCCCACGGAGCTTTGGGGGCCCGATCCGGAGCGAGAGCGGCCCAACACTTTTGGGAAACGCGCACACACACACACACGTCATCACACGAGTATAGGTATAGGCATCAAATTGCTTGCTCACGCCACTGCTGGGGGGGTGGGCTTTCGTTCAAGGGAGCTCCAGAGAAACCTTGAGGTTAAAAAGATGTTTCTGTAACATCTGGTAGTTTACCAGCAATGGGTCAAGCAAGCCTGGCTGTTGATGAGACAATGTATGTAAAAACCAGTCTAGAGTTTGCTTGTATTTAACCAATGCTGCTAAAATGATCAACTCCTAGGAAGCCTTGGTGGAAGGACAGATATACGATGGTGATATATTGTGTCCTTGTTGATCGTGTGACCTTATACTCCCAACAATGCTACTAACTATTTTGTGTTAATCATAGCTTAATAACGCCAAGAGGCAGGGGACAACGGGGGGTGCTTGGAGCAGTACCTCCGCTGAGGTCGAAGGAGTTGGAAGGTCCAAAGGCGGAGAAGGTGAGCGGCGGAGTGTAAGGGGGCGACTGAGTGAACACACTGGCCCTGTACGCGTTCACACTACACACGGGGGCGGGAGGGGACACGTTAGACACGCTAGCACGTCACGCGCACACCAGAGAGAACAATTTGACAAGTCTACCGACTTCCTTTCGATGCAAAGCGGGCGTACCTGCTGGCCAGCACCTCATCCCTGGGAACGGTAGGCTCTACCAAGCCACAGGGCTCCTCCAGCATCAGGCTGCCAGTGGAGTTGGACTTCTCCAGCACCGCCTTCCTGGGGTCAGCCAGTGGAGCTGCTGATGTGACACACGCAGAACATCTGTTAGCCCCTCATGCAATTCTCCCCTTTAAAAAATGCGTATAATGTGTTCCTAACCCAGGCGACTGTGCTACCAATGCACAGGTGCATTTATACTGAAGGATATAGGACAAACATGCCTCAGGTTAAGGTGAACACTTAATTTAGCATGTGAAAATAATATTTTAGTGCCCCTCCATAATCCAATTAAGCACGGAGGTGCACGCTTGTAATTGCACTGAGAGACGAAGAGAGGAACACACGGATCAGAGAGGGGGAATGCAAATTAAGACGCATAACGTTTACCGTAAAGAAAAATAAGTGTGGTTGGTCAGCGCACGTCGCTAGAAAGAATGATGGGCCAAGGTCGGAACCAACAGCGGAGCCGCGACCAAAAGAGGAAGCGTGCCAAAGAGGACGTCCAATGAAGAGACAATCTTGTGTGGAGTGGGTGCAAGATGGATCGTTGAAGAGTAAAACCATGAGAGACGGCTCGGGGAGTGGATTGACCACGTCTGATGATGATGATATCCAATGTATGTAGGTGACACGTACAAGAGCAACATCAACATTCGTTTATTTGTTAAAATCGATCTGTAAAATTTCACTTTAATGTCCGGAGATAATAATGCAATATAGAAGGAGGGCACGGGTAGGGAATTAGCGTTACCAATCATCTTCTCGTGTCCAGCAGCAACAGCGGCAAACGTGGGGTTTCCGTTCCTCCCAGGAAGTGAAGTAGCTTTCGTCAACTTCCCCTTCACAGCGTGCCCGGCGCTGCCATTTGGCTTCATTCCGACGTCACTGCGGACGAAACGAAAATGACTCGAGCCCGACAAAAAGTGCTCCCCTCGCTCACGTCTTCAACATCAATGTCAAGTGATTACCGTGTGCTACCCTGTGGCATTAGAGAAGCAAAAAATGCTGGCCTGAGACTCGCTTATCCCGACTAGTTTCGGCAGCGGCCATATCCCAAACTAAGGTCAGTTTAACACGTAGGCTTTCGCGACAAATATCATCCATAATACAGGTTTCTTTTTTGTGGGTTAGATCGCGTAAATATAAATGTTGTGTCATTGAACCCGCCACTACCCGACAGCCAATTCGTAAGGTTTGTCACGTAAACGGAATGTGCCAATTCGTTACTAGTACAGCACAAGGTTTTGTTGGAGATAAAATCCACAACATTTAATGTTACGCGATCTAACAAAAAAATAAACCGTATTATGGAAGTTACAGGTCAATATTTTTACGCTTCTGTCGCAGGCCAGAAGCACACTTTTTATAATTTCACCCGATGCCGCGTCTACATCTGTCTTCCGCGTCTATGACCGAATGGCAATACAAACTTTTCCATACCCGTTGCTCGCGACAACGCTGCTGTAACTGGCCCCCTGCTGAGTTGGTGCTGGCGAGGAAGGACCCGATACGGGCGACCCGCGAGAATGCCTGTTGAGAAGCGGTTCGGCGTTGAGCGTTTGCAGGGAGAGCTGGTGAAGGCTGTCCGTGGCTGGTAACAAAACGGCACGGTAATCATTTTAGGATGGAACAACAAGGCACACATCTGTACCCTGCATAACTTCACTCGCATATAATGCGCGCCAAAATTACAAGACAATTATCAGTTAATTCATTCCTAAAGTGGCCGCGTGTCTCCATTCACCAATGGAGCATTGGATGGTGTTAACCTGCATTGAGCCGGTGGTGAAAATTTCACGATCTCATGATGGGGAGCGGCATCTCCATAGAAAAACCACTTCTGACTTTCTACCAAAACTTGAATACTTTATCAAGTACGTGCAAGGATATGATCCTCTTTTGCTCTCTCATGGGTTTTTGGGTTGTACCGCGTGCCAAACAACACACGGTACAACCCAAAAGAAACATCACAGAGCTCGGCAGCACAAACATGATAATATACGCAGGATGATTTGTATGTACAATGATCATGAGAATGGTGAGGAATCAGCCCAGAACTACACGGGAGGATCTTGTCAATGATCTCAAGGCAGCTGGGACCATAGTCACCAAGAAAACAATTGGTAACACACTACCCCGTGAAGGACTGAAATCCTGCAGCGCCCGCAAGGTCCCCCTGCTCAAGAAAGCACATATATATGCCCGTCTGAAGTTTGCCAATGAACATCTGAATGATTCAGAGGACAACTGGGTGAAAGTGTTGTGGTCAGATGAGACCAAAATGGAGCTCTTTGGCATCAACTCAACTCGCCGTGTTTGGAGGAAGAGGAATGCTGCCTATGACCCCAAGAACACCATCCCCACCGTCAAACATGGAGGTGGCAACATGTTTTGGGGGTGTTTTTCTGCTAAGGGGACAGGACAACTTCACCGCATCAAAGGGACGATGGACGGGGCCATGTACCGTCAAATCTTGGGTGAAAACCTCCTTCCCTCAGCCAGGGCATTGAAAATGGGTCGTGGATGGGTATTCCAGCATGACAATGACCCAAAACACACGGCCAAGGCAACAAAGGAGTGGCTCAAGAAGAAGCACATTAAGGTCCTGGAGTGGCCTAGCCAGTCTCCAGACCTTAATCCCATAGAAAATCTGTGGAGGGAGCTGAAGGTTCGAGTTGCCAAACGTCAGCCTCGAAACCTTAATGACTTGGAGAAGATCTGCAAAGAGGAGTGGGACAAAATCCCTCCTGAGATGTGTGCAAACCTGGTGGCCAACTACAAGAAACGTCTGACCTCGGTGATTGCCAACAAGGGTTTTGCCACCAAGTACTAAGTCATGTTTGCAGAGGGGTCAAATACTTATTTCCCTCATTAAAATGCAAATCAATTTATAACATTTGACATGATTAGACATCCTTTGCCAGTACAAAAATGTAATAATAGGGTTTTTCCTCTTTTTTCTGGCAACAAAACTGAAACCTTTTTACAAGGATTCATGTCTGCATTAACCACAATACCTGCAGTCAAAATGCAAACAAAAAACATACTATGATAATATATGCATTGTCCTTGATTGGTCCACACCAAGGGACGGCTTTCTTTTGAGCCTCGACCCAATTGGTGCTCGACCAGATGACGCCTTTTGGCGCCATCTGGTCATGAATGAATCCTTGTAAAAAGGTTTCAGTTTTGTTGCCAGAAAAAAAGGGGAAAAACCCTATTATTACATTTTTGACATGCTTTTTCTGGATTTTTTTGTTGTTATTCTGTCTCTCACTGTTCAAATAAACCTACCATTAAAATTATAGACTGATCATTTCTTTGTCAGTGGGCAAACGTACAAAATCGCACCGTAAGTCGCCAGCCGTGCTAATCGGAGGTGCACGGTTGGCTACCTATACCGTTCCTCTACCAACTGAGTCACCGTGCAATCCTTACCGGTTACTTTATCCAGCAATTATCTAGCCATGGCATTTAACCGACGCAACACGGCTCTTTTAGATTTTTCATTGTTGTTGGCAACAGATAAAATTCGCAAAACGGACGAGTGACACGACCAACGAGGGCGGCGCACGGACTTACAGCTGCTGGCTTTGCCCGCCATGGATGGGAGGTCCCACTCGGGTGGAGGGGAATGGTCCTTCTCCCCCTCCGAACTGCTGTTGGTCCGGCTCGCCGTGCCGCTGCTCTCTGGGTCCGACGCGAACGCCGGGGAGGTCTTGCCACCACCGCTGCCATTGCCGCCACCACCACCTCTGTCTGTGCCCACCGTGCTCAGGCCAAAGCTGCCGCGGGCACCCATCGGACCGCCGCTTCCTGCACGTGGGAATTCACGGACACAATCGTTTTGTGACGCTCGGCACCATCTGGCCTGCACCGCCGATGCGTAATTTCTTTAGAACTGCTTTTTGTGTTTAGCTCGTTGTCTCTCCCCCGCACCTCCGATTCGCGCGGTTGGCTACGTACAGTGGAAAATAAGTTCCACAAACAAAGATCGGAACACATGCTGACAACAGCAGCAAATCATGCAAGAAAATGAAAAGCATATTGGGTTGTTTTATAACTGTGTTTTCTCCCTCAATTATATACCAACTATGCCATCGGTGTTATGTATCTTAGGATTTAATGAATTTCCATTAGAGCTCTCGCAGAAAGAATAGCATCGTCCAATGTCAGAGAACGGCCTCTGGAATGTCATCACAAAATTACTCCTGACTTTTCTTCAACTAGATGGTGTACCTTCTCATCACCTACTGTCACATGGCGTAGGGGTACACGTGTGTGTGTGTGTGTGTGCATAGACACACAAAACTGAGGGCGAGTTTGTGCATGTTTATTCGTGTGTGCGTGTTGTATGTGTGCATGTGTTCATTCCTGTGTTGTGTGTGCATAAATGCATGCGTGTCGCACCCATGTCTGAGTTGTCTGTGTGTGTGTATTCACGTATGTGTGTGTGTGTGTGTAGCGGTTAGCACGCTGCATTGCGATCCGAGTTCGATTCCCGCTAACGGTGAACAGCAGTGACGATTATCTGAATCAGTCCTGGGCCTCCCCTAGGTCAACCGACCCCCTCATGTACCGTTGCCGGCCTTTCATAGATGCTCGCCGACGGGCACTTGCTCCTGCAGTCTCTTGAAGGCTATGCGGTGGGGGGGATCTTCGTCTTTGTTGCATGTGGCGTGCGTGTGCTTTACGTGTGCGCACAAGAACCTTTGCCGCGCTGTTTGGTGAAGCTGCCATGCTTGCTGTTGCGAGGGTTCACGTCGGCCTTGAGGGAGGAGCCACTGGCTGGCTTGCCGGAGAATCCCGACGAGTCCTTCCTGCGCTGTCGCTGCTCAAACTGCGTCGTGTAGGGCAGCTCCAGGGAGCTGGGCACACATCGACCACGCATTCAATTCATCATTTCGCTAATGAACAATTAGACATCACACACCGCCGCGTGCTCGCACGTTCGCGCGTTCGCTGCTTGTTTCATAGGTCTGCGGTTCGAGCCCGGTGGCTACCCTGGTTAATACTGCGAGTGAATTAACTTTGAATGCATTACACGCAGTCTGCTTCGCAGTGGACGTTAAAGATCATGTGACGTTATTCGAGAAATCGTAGACCACGTGTCGGGTCTCACAGTCCGAATTTGCCAAATTTTAAATGACTTGCATATTACTTCCATGGGAAAAAAGCCACATTGGCAACATTGCCCACGAGTGGCAGACTACTGCCCACTTGCAGGCCGGTGCTTCGTACACCTTATGCCACACAGGGACAGCTGCCACCGTGGGCTACCCTGGGGGCTTATTAGGGCAATGGAGTGGTTGAGATGAGATGCGATGTAGGACACTATTGAGCTGCGTAGTTTATTTAACGACCCTATGTCATATCTCCGAACGCCATCATATCTCCTAACTGGCTGCCTTGGGCCCAAACACAGACACGCGAGCACACACAAAACACAGAGATCCCTCCATTAGCCTTATGAACAAAAATCCAGGGAAATCGCGCGAAACCAAAGTTTAACTACGTCGAACCGCGCCGGCGTTCACCTGGGCTCCCGCAGGTCAGCATAGGGGTCGCGCCGAGAGCCGCCATTATTCTTCCTGGGGCCGCCACCACTTGTGGCAGCCACCGCCGCCGCCGCCGTCACCGCCGCCGTCACCGCCGCCGTCATCGCCGCGATGGACACCCCCCCCCCGGCACCGCTGGCCCTGCTACCGTAGCCGCCGTCTGCGCTAAGTTTACGTGCTGGAGGAGAGACCTGGCTCCTTGGCTTGAGCAGCTGTTCGGAGGCCTGCAGGGGTAGAGACATGGTCGAGAGAGAGAGGAGCGTCGGCGTTGTTAAAACGTGACCACACGCGTGTACCACAGCACTCGCTGCACACGCTCATACGTCTCCTCCGTAGGTCGTTTATTTTCGACTGCTTCCCTATTCCTGTAGCATGTGAAGCACGGAGCGATACTTTCTGTTGTTTAATATCACGACCGATGTAACCATGATTGTAGTTAAGATCTGCAATCTAGAATATCTGTACCGTCCCAGAACGCCCATGAAAGAGAACAGCTCATTGGGCCCTTCTTGCTGAAAGAAATACAATCTATCTCAATACCCCAAGACATTAAATGCACTTATAATTATGTGCGCACGCATATATGTGTGCGAGCATGAGCATAGGAGTGGTTCGTGGGGAGCAGTGGTGCAGTGGTTAGAGCAATGCGCTGCGAACTCGGCCAATCATCAGCGGCGGTTGACATCAGAACCATCCATGGGACTTCTTTCGGTGAACTCAGCAGCTCAGGTGAGTACCTGGTGCGATGTGTGAACATCGCCACTGAGCAGACAAAGGCGGCCGGCCGGGCGTGGTGCTGGCCACCCACCCGCTCGTGTGCCGTGCCGGCCTTCATAGGTGCTCCCAAACGGCACTTGCCCCAACAGTCTGTTAAGGCTGTACGGAGGGGACCTTTGTCTTTGCTTTGACGGGGGGGGGGGGGGGGGCGGGGGATGGGTCACCTTGTGGGGGTGCGGTGGCTCCAGGTCGGGGTTGGAGGCCTCGGTGGTCGTGGACGACGAGTCGTCGTCGTCGCCTCGCCCGGCAACGCGCCGCTCGCGGTCCTCGCGTCGCTTCTGCAGCTTGGCCACCTTGCGCTGGACCGTCTTCTTTCCTGCCGGCGCCACGCGTCGTCAGCGTTAGTACTTTAACGTGTACTCTATCATCACCCTCGTCGTCGTCGTGAACCTCTACAACACTAGCGGCAGCATGATCATCATCATCATCATCATCAGTGGCATCATCATAATTATTTAAATTGTTAAGAGCATCATCATCCTTGTCAAGGCCTCACCATGAGCATGAACATGATTGCCAATATCATCATGATAATTTATCATTGTCGAGATCATCATTAACATCAGTATAATCACCACTATCACGACGATGCCCTTCATTGCTCTCCTTACATAATACAAGGTGTATATGGTTGAATGGCCGAAAATAGAACGCAATGTGTACAGTGTCTCAATGCTAACATCTTTTTTGCAAGATGATGGGTTAAAATCATAGCTACGGTTAGCTCAGCTTCATCAACCTTATCATCATCGTCAACAACATGTGCATCACAATCGCCACCACCATCACTATCAAAACATTCATCGTTATAATTTTATCGCCACCATCATCACCACTGTCGCCGTGATTACAACAGTGACCATCATCGCAATTATTACGATCATCGATAGCATCACACCACGCCCGTTGTGTCCCAGCGTTGTGTTTCAACGGGCCGGCACCTCGGCTGCTGCGCTTGGAGTGCGACGGTTCATCTCCGTCCATCTCGCCCACGAGCGCCTCCATCGCCGTAGTCACCGTCGTCGATTGCTCCGATCCCTCGCGCTCGCCCCTTTCCTCCTCCTCCTCTTCCTCCTCCTCCAGTGCCTCCGCCTCCACCACCTCCGGCTCCGGCTCATCCAATCTCCCCGCATCCACCGAACCCTTCCTCTCGTAGCCCGAGTCCGCGACATCGTCTGAAAACGTCCCGAGTTGCGCCGCTTGAATGTCCAGCGCCCGCTCGTCTTTTTCCGGCGTCTGCGTGCCGCACTGGTGCGTGAGCGTCTCTGGCACGGGGCTCGGCTGGTTCCGCATCTGCTGTGTCGTGTGCGGCAGCTGATTCGTCTGCTGCTGATGACTGTGGTGATTGCTGTTGCTGCCGTTGCTGCCGCCGCCGCCGCCGCCACCACTGTTCTGAACTTTGGCATTGCGCTGTTTTTTCCCGGATGGCCCCTGCGGAGCGGTATTTCCCGCAGTCCCGTACTCCGAGCCGCCACCATTCCCGCTTCTATGCGGTGGCGGCGCCATGGACGTGGACGAGCCGGAACCTGAGCTGCCCCTGGAGGCGCCAGCGCTGCCGGGGCTGCCCCTGGCACTGCCAAAGCCCGTCTGCTGCCCGCCGAGCGTGCCGCCGCGGGTCTGGTGGTTGTCGGTGCCATGCTGCTGGTGGTGGTGCTGGCTGTGGTGGTGCTGGTGCTGCCTGGATGCGGAGTTTCTCTGCGTGGCGACGCTGCTTGTGGACGGGAGCCCTCGCCCCCTTCCAGGAGCGGCGCTCTCTTGTGTCAGCATGCTGCCGAGCAACGCAACGATAGAGTGAGACAAAGAGCTCCAGACAGAGCCTACACCAGGGGAAGGGAATCTAGAATCTATGGACCACAGGCATGACACACTGCCACTTCATTTCATAAGGCCCGTAAACCACATGAGGTCGGCCACTTTTTATCGACCTATAAATTTGATTTACCCATAAGTGAAAATATTTTAGAAGCCCTAAATCGGGTAATTAAGATATTTTTTTTTAATTCTGACTGCACCGTGTTTATTTTTTTTATATATATATCAGTCACACTCAGTCACCTTTGTCACTGCAAAGACATCTTTGGAGGAAATAATATAGGCATTGAATTAGTGTGGTCAAGTGAGCCACGATTATTTTCGAAATGTTACTGTATAAAGCTACGGTTTTTGCAAATGTGTGGCTAGCCAAAGGTATTTGAGGACCAGTTCGGCCTTCAGCAATGCAAAAGTTCCCCTCATTCCTCTCGCCCCCTCCACCATTCCCCCCCCCGCTCTTCACCAACCCACTGACCAGCATCTCCCCATGGCCAACGTGGTGTGGGGGAGGGCCTTCATCCACAAGTGGATAAATTATTAATGCTTAAAAACCACGGGGACACTAAGTTAAGACGTCGTTCATGAACATAAATTTGCTTACATGTATGACTTTAACATGTTGGCTTTTCACTTTTTCACAGACAATAATATACTGTACACTTCCTAATATATTTTTTTGGTTAGGCCACCTAATCATCTGGAAAAAAAACGTGTGTTGTGAAGGCCCTCCACTACCTGACAAAGTCAAACAAACTAAAATAGCTGCAACAACAGTCGCTCGTCGATCGTGAATGTAACGCAGTTCAATCTGTTTGGCTGCTTCGTCGGGCGGCACAAATTTTGATCAGATCATTGCGCGGCCTCGCCGTCACCCCCACCCCCCCACCCCCACATTAATCAATTAACGAATTAAACAGGAACAACGGGTAAAGGCCAGAGCAAATTTTTTGCGAGCGGGCGCAAGCGGCGGCGGCGAGGAGGCACCTGTGCTCCTGCATGAGGGAGGCGCCGATCTTGCGGAGGTCGAACGGTCGATCGGTGAGGCCCTCGCACAGGCTTTGCTCCGCCTCCGCCTGCTGCTGCTCACGGAACTGGCGCCACTGCTCCTGGGCGTCCATGAAGGCCACGACCAGCACGCACGGCAGCGTCACGCTGCACACGCGTGGACACACGCGGACGCGCGCAGACGAGACGATTGGGTCGGTCGTAGGATCTCTGCACCTGATTGGGTTAAATGATGTCACCCTGCTGCTCTATTTAAGACCGGGAGCAGGTGGAGGGCTTCACCATTCTGGAAAATTGCCCGATGATGTTGGATGTAATTACCAGCGAAACGTCGTGCTAAAAAATTGTAAACGTTGTGGATTCACTCTTCAACACACCGATGGGCTAAAGTAGTGAACTATTTGTCTTTTGTCAACGTGACATTTTTTACTGATTGGCCGTGTCGGGTGGTGGAGGGTTGCAACACATTTATAAATATTATTTGGGTCTTTCGGTAAAGCCACGTAGATAGAAAAAATGACGTTTCGATTGCAACACAAGCAATCGTCTTCAGGTGAAAAAAAAGGTTATTATTTTGATAATTTTTTCTATCTACGTGGCTTTACCGAAAGACCCAAAGAATATGAATTCCTACAGTCAACATTTATAAATAACGCGATCTAACCCAAAAAACCTTTATTATGAATAATATGCGCTTTGCTGTTTAACAAAATTTGATCATGTTCATATTTAAAGCTGTCCAACTAAAGTGGAAGGCATTTAGACATCAACTCTCTCCATCTGTCTAGTCTGTTTGTCCATCTTTACTGGGGATGAGTGCACGATAACTTACATGAAAATTATAACATTGACATTATTTACATGCTCATTGTGAAATGATGACGATTACATGAATTGTGAATGTAACAATTATTATCCTAATGATGCACATGCTGATATTCCACATCATAATTGTAGATGTAAGAAATAGTATTCCAGAAAACCTTTTTTAAATAGGCATGTGACAATTTCCACTCGGCAAGTGATAATTCACACCCTAGTGATTTGATGAAGTTTAATTATTCAGGGTCAACGTTCAATTCAAGAGATGTTTTCTCATTTGCACGGTCTGTTTATATTGTCTTCCATATATAGTGTGTATTTTTTTTGTTCCATCTGGTTTGTTCAATTATCCTAAAGTTTACATTTGCATATAACTTGCAAACATTGTAAATAACTTATTCTCTCTATTGTGATAGCTCGTTCGCAGCCGCTTAGATGGACTACCACATCACAGAACCGTGAGAGACTGCGATGGAGAGAGAGAGAGAGGCCTTCATCCAACAGTGCAATTGATCACGGCCGACGCTGACAGCGTGAAGATAAGACGATAGGTGGCACCGGCTGTCGAGAATATAAATTTGCGCGCGACGGTGCCGTAGACGGCCTCACGGGCCATCCCACGCGTGCCCTTACACGACAAGGCCCAGGACGGCGGCGTAGAGGAAGGCCTCCCAGCTCGGCCGTGGCAGGGCCTCGGCGCACGTGGCCAGCATGTGGTAAGGCAACGAGGCGTTGAGCACGAAGGTAAACTCGGAGCCGCGCACCGTTCGCAGCCGCAGCTCCCGGATGACGCGTGACGCCGTGAAGTCCGGCGTGAACCTGAATCCCCCGGGAGCACGCGCAAAGACAACGATTCGCCCACGTGGCCTTTGACGGACTGCTTTTGGGGCGAGGGATTGTTGGCGAGCACCCATTAAGGGCGGCACGGCACGCGAGGGGTCGGAACAATGCCCGGCCGCACATATAACACAAGCAGACACACGCATTAATACTCATACAGTGCTAAAAAGATAACGATCGTCAGCCTGGCCTTTAATAAGCCGTTG
The DNA here is from genome assembly GCF_048934315.1 of Petromyzon marinus. Taxonomy (NCBI): domain Eukaryota; kingdom Metazoa; phylum Chordata; class Hyperoartia; order Petromyzontiformes; family Petromyzontidae; genus Petromyzon; species Petromyzon marinus. The sequence continues at coordinate 5,018,526 of NC_133684.1, forward strand.
GGGCAACTGTGAAGGGCAGCAGGGCGCACGCCTGGCCGCGTTTGTCTCTCCAGTGCTGCTGTGTTTACACACTCCGTTAGGTACCCATTTCAGGCTGAGTCATCCTAGAGGAGGCTCAACATTAGGTGGCTCTGGGGTCAGAGGGCTCTGGAGTCAGAGGGCTTTGGGGTCAGAGTGCTGAGCCAGCACTGGTGAGAAACAGGATTCGAATCCAAGACACCAAGCGTGATAAAACCGTACGCTGAAGGAGTATTTTATCATTGCAAGAGGCTACAGAGAAGCAGACAAAGTCACAGGAGAGAGAAATCTCTGGTTGGTAGCATGCATGTACGTTGACCTTTAGCGCCGTACGTGGCCAACCGTGCGCTAATCGGAGGCGCGAGGACAGGCAGGGGTGCGCGGCGCGACGACTCACGCGATGACGATGTCACGCGTCGCGTTGGGCTCCAGTACGAAGACGGAGCAGTCGACGACGCGGAAGCCGTAGCCCTCGCAGCGGAGGCCGCTCACCTCGGGCGCTGCCACGTGCAGCGGCAGCGGCCCCACGTTCTCCACGCGGAACGTGCGCATCAGCGTGAACGTCGGCTGCTTCGGCCGAGACTCTGCGGAGGCAGCGAAGGGGAAGCAGGGGGGGGGGGGGGAGGGGGCGATCGAGTCAGCGCTCGTTGACGGCACCCAAAAGGCAAAAGGACTTTCTAATAATCAATTGAAACCCTCTACAGCCCTGACACAGAGGCACATCAACTAAACACCTTGCCTCTTACAGCCTTCACTCGAGCACTCACCGAATGCCAAACGGGGGGACACTGCTCGACTGCAGTCGGTCACACGCGACTCGTAAAACATCGCCATAGCGAGAGGTAATCTGGGAGCGGTGTGCCAGGTCAAAAATATTTTCTAGGTCGACAAGTGGGAGAGGGCAGGCTGAAATTAGGCCCCCGGATAAGTAATGCAGACCCCTACATCGTAGTCAGGAGACGTCATGCCACCACGTGAACCGGTTGGCACTGTCAGCAAGCCAGAATATGGGAGGTGCTGTGTGTTCTGAGTCGGCGAGTGGAGAATCAATGATTTGCCAATTAAATAACATTTTTATGCCCACAATAAAAGCATGAAATCCGGTGCAAGACTCGATTATTTGCGGCATACGTGAATCAGGTGAAAGCGTCATCTTATGGGGTGGAATCAACGAGAGACTAAATGAGACGAGGCATAATCTCTTCTTGACTTTGCAATTCCATTGGCAATTCCATTGTTGAATGTAATTGCAACCCTGAATCGTGAAATTTAATTCAATCTCAAGGGCGATAATCGTTATGTCACCTAGCCCTAAGTAACATCTCAGTGTTTCACATGGAGGAAAGTGCAGCAGCAATTAATATTTTATCTGCACGAAATACAAATGCGATACAAAAAAAAAGCTTCCAATAAAAATGTATAAATTGGCCACGCATCCTTTGAGAATTCCTGAAAAAAAGTGCTAAAGATTTATTGAGTGAATATATGACTATGATTGAAATTGTAATAAATTAAATGATTCGTGTACAAAAAAATATATATACGTGATGCTACATTGTTCCAATATTAATAAAGACTATTTACTTTATTGAATAACTGACATATTTCTGGAATGCCAATGCCAAGTCAGATTACACTCCCACTCAGATCACATGAGAATTTAAATGTTATTTCTCCTTTTAATCAATGACAGCTTACCAGCTCACAGGTGTTAATAATTCACTGCCGTTACAAAACGCGCTGTCATTCTGACTTTCCGCGCAAAGAGAACGGAAAGAATATAACCACAACAAACGTACGTAGAGACGAACGAACAGACTAATTCAATGGGCAAAGGAATGAACGGACGAAGGAATTAATGAATGAAAGAACGGAGGAGGATAACACTCACTGTCAGTGCAGTCCCTGAGCACCGCCTCGGTGACCTTGAATCGGAGGGAGGCGTTGGGGCCTGGGGGGCGGCCGGCGAGACGGAGTGCCTCGTTGACGCCGCGACCCGACACCACGACGCCGTCCAACACCGTCAGGTTATTCCTGCCACGTGACGCAGCATGTCGAGGACACGGCATGGTGTGGTACAGCACGGTGCAAGCTTAGAATCAGGCGGTTCTGGCACGGGACAGCATGGCACAGACTGTCAGGGTATTGCGTGGTGATGTTGCAGGATATGATGCGGCGCGGTATCACGCAGAATGTCTGGTACAGCATGGGAGAGCGCAAAGTATCAGGACACGGTATGGCCTGAGCCATATGGCCTGGGCCATATGTCCTGGGCCATACTGTGCCCCGATACTTTATGCTGTACAATTGTCAGGGTACGGCAATTTGTAGCATTGTAAAACTGGGACGGTACAGCAAGGTGTCGTAGGGCACGGTATGGCACGGTATGGCACGGTATGGCACGGTATGGCACGGTATGGCACGGTGACAGTGTCCCTAGCAGGGCGCGTCACGACGCGGCATGGGCACAGCGCGAGTCATTGCGAGGCATCGGCCGTGCCGGCGCAGCTCACCTGATGAGGATCAGCGTGGTCTCGGTGCGGTTGCTGGTCGGCGTGAAGCGAACGCCGATCGTGCGGCGCTCCCCGGGGCCCAGCTCCACCCGCACCAGGGGCGAACCGCCGGACGCCCCCGGCTGCACCGGCGCAATCGTACGGTCACACGGCGAAGTTAGGCGACCACAGCGGCACGTTAACCGGGCACGCACAACCAAAAGTGACGACACTCGCGTCACCAAACCTAGGTGACGATGCAGTCGCACGCACGCCAGGGCAGCAACCGAACGCACCGAATACCCGCGCGTCACAACCAACCGTACGGTCACACGCGACCAGGTTAACAACCGGACAGCCACAGAGGCATGATAACAACCAAAACGATCAGCAGCACGAACGCGTTTCCCAACTAGATAACGGCACGGCCCCACAATCAGCGTAAGAGCCAATCAACCACACAGTGCGGCACACGACCATGGTAACAACCGGGCAATGACATTCGCGCAATTATATTAATTATAAAGCAAACAACGACGGCATCACAAGCAAGCAAAAATATCATACGGCGACAGAGCAACCACGCACGGACACACCCAGAACAGCAAGCACACGACCGAACAGCCGTAAAGAAAACACCACGCAACCAGGCAAACCCACGCACAGCGGAAATGCGCGCACACACACACACACATCCGAGCCAAATGGCAATGCACAATCCGCATCAATACAGGCAAGCAGGAGTGCATGAAAATTAAGCTTTAAAATAATGGAAAAAAAATTCAAGCTAACGTTTAAAAGCATCTCACCTGTGTTATATCTGAAATCACTGAGAAAACTCCTGAGGTTTCATTTACGTTGTATTTTTCGAGGTTTAGCCTGCGACCGAGAAAAAAATAGTAATTCCGTTAGTGAGCAGATGGCAAGAGGAAAAGGTCACCAAAACCCTAGAGGCGTGCAACAATTCACCCCCACGAGATTCTGGATCACGATTCGTTTCAGCTTCACCGTCGTCCCAGTTTATGGGAAGGTGCCGTGGCGTCACGGTTGGCACGCTGCTCGGCTCGCAATCCAGCGGCCACCGAATCAATCTCCCGGCGCAGCAGCTGAGAAAATTGGCAGGTCTCTTAAATCCACCCCACCCGCCGCCTCTGTCCACCCAGCAGTACCGCTGGGTTACACCACAGTTAGGCGACGATCGGCAGGACGTGTGTGGTGGGGTAAAGTGTGGGTACTCTCACACCTCTTCTTGTGGAAGAGTAGGCCAAAATAACACCCTCTAGAGGGGCTCTCGAGAGCTCCGTATAATGGAGGCCCTTTCCGATAGCAGTGGCGTGGGCAATAAAAAGCAGGGTTGCACCTTTACCTTGCTACCTCCTCATCCCATCTCATTTCCATTGTTTCCCTTTCTTTGCCTGGTTTGTACAGTTTTGTTCACTCCATTAGCCGTAACACTGGTGTACAATTAGCACAACATTTGAATACACGGTGAATTACCGATTCTTACACGCGCAATTTGATACACGCATCACTGGCGCTGTGCATCGTGATGCATTGTGGCCAGCAGAGGGCAATGAAGCAAAATCCACAGGTCTCGTGGTAGTAGTAATAATGAGACAACTTATGAATAATATTGGTCGCGAAAGCCTACATGTTAAACTGACTAACCTCTATTGGGAGGATACTTTTCTTAAAACCAGAAAATTGGAGAAGCTCCGCATTAAGCGGATGAAATTGATATCTTCACTGGCGTTCCTCAAAAGGTGCAGAGATTCAAAGGTAATACCAAACGCAGTTAAAATAACACATCACATAAAGTCTTCTAATTACAATACCCCCCCTCCGCCTCTAATCACTGCACCTGATATGAGTTAAGTGATGACGTCACCCTGCTGCTCAATATAAAACCGGGAGCAAGCGAGGGCTTTACCATTCTGGCGAATTGCCCGATGATGCTGGATGTATTTACCAGCGAAACGTCGTACTCAAACTGTAAATGTGGATTCACTCTTCAACACACCGGTGGGCTAAAGTAGTGAATTATTTGTCTTTTGTCAACGTGACACTTTTTTTTTGCTGATTGGCCGTGTCGGGTGGTGGAGGGTCACGACACATTTATAAATAAACGCGATCTAACCCAGTATGCCATGACACTTGCGCGGAACTGTCGGGGAGTGGGGTGGGGGGGGGCGGTGGTGGGGTGTGGGCGTGGGGGAGGGGGTGGGTGTACCGCTCAGACAGCAGCCGTACGGCCGTGCCAGGACTTGGGTACCAGCGCACGGGGAACACCTGGCACACGACCGGCACGTCGGCCAGATTCTCTAAAATCAGCTCCTCCACCTGCGTGCACACACGACACAAGGACAGAGAGGCGCCGTTTAACCGTACGAGCTGACGGGGCAAGTGCTGGACGTGAGCGTTTATTATGGCCGGACTAATACAAAAGCGAGTGTGCGTTGTGGCCAGACCCAGGCATGTTTTGCCACCATTTGTATCCCCTGTGCTGAAGTTCACGTACCGGATCAGGTGACCAGAGAAGGTCACGTTTGCATAGCAGGGGGTGGAGCAGTGGTGCAGTGGTTAGCGCACTACAATATGAACCTGGTGAAGTACGTTTAAACAACCCCCAAGTGACCATCATGGTGTGAGATGGCCCGGTTCAGAAACCACTTGCCACCGATGTGAGTTGCGGTCAGGAATCAAACTCTTATGGATGGGTTCATGGCTTAGGGCACACAAACCCCTTGGAGCTACCGCTTTTTCGACGTAAAAGGAGACATTTATGGGGATGAGAAGCAGCGCGAGGGGTGTTTGGGCAAGGGAGGAGAGTGTTGGGGATAAGAAAGGGGGTGTGTGTAGCCCGTGGCCGGTTCTTGCATGCATTCACATGTCAATTAAAAACAGCTTGCATCCACCAGAAACCTTTAAAACAAATAAATAGTCGTTTGGCCGATTGCCTGTGCAGTTGTCGGCTTTGCGTCTAAAGGATGACACATCCTAAAAGAAGACTAATTGCTATTATCTTGAAGATAACTCCTTAAGTTGTATACCATGAGACCATCAATCACGTGTTTCATAAAGAATTCATGAGAAAAGGATAGTTTAAAGTGACATGGGGCACATCTGGCAAAAGTATGTGGGGCTGACGGAGGAAGGGGCTGACGGAGGAAGGGACTGCCAGCGGACCACACGTCCTGGTTGAGCCTGCCAGAAATGTGTCGGCGTTACTTTCAGTCGCATCATCTTCCTTTAACAGAGAGTCTACACGGTGCGTGACGAGAGGAAGGGGGCTGCCGGGACGGAGACTCTGCGGCGGTGACGGCGGCGGCGGCTTCAGCGCTGCGACTCACGGAGCTGGTGTTGCGATTGGTGAGCGGGAAGGTGAGCGGCCTGCCAGACGTGTTGACGAGCGAGGGCCACGTGAGCTGTGCCACCACCCTCACCGGCACCTGCTTGTACAGGTCGGTGTCCACCTCGAAGCCCGCCTCCAGCCTGAACGCGAGCGCACGCGGGAACGCGTTCACGCGGGCATCAGCAACGTAGGCACACAACAATGGACGACAGCGGCAGCGACAACCTCCGGTCGTCGCTACGTGGCGCGCGAAGTCACCGTGCCACTTTGTGCCGGTGGCGCGCGGTGCGCTTGTCGAAGACACGCCCACAGGACGTCATGGGACAGGCCCGGGCGTTTTGGGTTAACCGACCGAGATGACTGGTTCATAGCGCGATTCGCTTGCACACCGTGCCACCATTACCCATACACACCACAGAAACGCGCATGGGTAAACACAGATACAATCGCAAACACAAGGCACTGTTAAACCACCTCGTCTTCGTACCTCGCATTCCTTTCCCTCGCGAGAGACAAAAGAAAATGAACATGCTCCATTACCCAAATGCCAATGGTTCAGGGCTAGGAATCAAACCCAGGTCTCTCGGAGTGTAGTGCAGTGCACGGAACGCTATGCCACTGTTTCCAAGTGCATAAACGCACGTGAATTACTTTTATTTTTCATTGTGCATCACTACACTGAGTTTTCGGGTGGAGCGTTGGTACAGCTAACATCAGTCATATCTGAATCAGTCCCGGACCACCCCTTCACCAACCTCTGCTGACCAGCATTGTGAAGTATGGTCAAACAACCCCCAAAACTAACAGAGCACGAGGAGGCCTTCATGCAGCAGCAGCAGTTGATAGGCTGTACATCAATACATTATATGGATTTATGCGTTCAGCTGCATACAGCCGGTTAAGACGTTAAACAGGTCCTGTTTCGTGAAGAGTGTAAACATGAGCATTACAACGATGGACACTTTGGTTTTGAACATTGGCCTTAGCGAGCCATCAGGGCTTACAGAGTTATTTTTTTGGATGACGCAACCTTTTATGGTTTTTGTCAGCAGTGCACGAATGCGTCTATAAACGGTGCAACGTAACTTTAGCAGTTGGAAAGCCACAACAATAATGTTTTGATCGAAATAAATACGCCGCAGATATTATTTAATCACTAATTAACTTTTTATGTTGTGGCAAATGTTGACAAGGACGTACTGAGATTAGAAGTAGTAAAATTGTGGAGCAACTGTACAAAAGGTCCTTTAACCGTTCAGAACTCCCAGTAAATTGAAAATAAATGCAATAATAAACACATGGTTTTTAACAATGACGAACGATCATAATTAAGTTTGGCCGTGACTAATTGAGTTTCCCCGCTGAATGTCAAACTATTCCCCTGTTAAAATGTTCAACCCAAATCTAAACCAGCCACACTTCCTGTTCCCTAAAAGCCATGGCGAGCCGTACGTTTTCTAGCAATGATAGGCAACGTGTAAAACATAAAAATGAATAAAACATGACAGACATATCATACGTGCAGCACTGAGAGGTCTAACAGTTCCAACTTAAAAAGGGACTAACTGGCAACTGACATACAGACTAAGTCACAGGCCAAAACATAAGAATTAAAATAAAAAAACGTTACCCCTATGAACCCGTAATAAGATATTTTTTGCTCCAGCACCGATTATTAAGCAAACTCCTGTGCCGGTTTTAACTTTCTGAGCCTTATCAACAGGGCCGCTGCCTGTTAAAACAGCGACTAGACTACTTTCGCTCACGGCATTATGGAGTTGAGTATACTTGTAAATGGTTAGGATTCGCCCCTCCTGCTGTGCGATTCAAAGAATCTTCACACATTCTGAATGCAATTCAACTTTTGGATCGATAACTTTTGGTTTCGTTTGCGCTCCCTCATTTGTCTATTGACTTGTTTGCTCTGTTTTATCATTTTGTTTGCCTAAAGAGGGCATTTGCTAATTATTTGCATTCAATGTAACTCATTAATTACACGTGCAATTCGATGCCTGTGTAGCGACTGTGAATGTCACTGCGTGGTGCCGGGCTTGCGAGGCCACGGCGGAAAATGTGTTGTCATGTGCAGCCCAGTTACAGGGCGTAGTACCAGCCCTAGTGGGGCTTGGGTGAGCGCTGGTTAGCGCGGAGGCACCACGTACAGTGCGCGGTGCGGTCTCCCGGTGAGGGAGCGAGAGAGAGCGTCAGCCAGCCAGGGTTACGTTGGGGCACGATACGCCGGTTGACCTGCCGTCACGTGACCGGATGATATTGGAGGGGGGCCACCGATGGATGGGGGTCGCTGGGCGGTCACGTGGTATAAAGGAGCTCTCGGGAGCCTTCGGGAAAGGGCTCGAGAGATCTAGAAGCTGGGCGGGGCGAGGGGCGGAGCCAGCCCCAGCCCGGGCCGATATAACGGGGGCCCCCGTGAGGGGCTCGGGGTTTCTTCGGGTTGTTGGTGAAGAAGTTCCACGTCGGGTTAAAGAAGCCTCTAACCACGCGGTCCAGGACCCAGCTCGTGGTCCAGACCAGGATAGCGGGACCGAGTCTAGTTCTGCCGTAGCGTGGTTAGATGGGCGTTCAACACCAGTGTAGGTTACGTGTGTTGAGTTGATGTAATAAATCGTGTTGCTCCCAAGACAACGTCTTCGACTAAGTTGGACTCACTACACCTGTATCCTACGAATACATGTTTTCGAATCCTTTTTCACAATTGTATATTGCGTTTGTGCTTTTGCATCATTTTCATGAAAAGAACCATCCATTACAAACATCTTGCAGTACATAACCCCATGTATTTGAGAACAGCTTGTGGAAATATACTTCACAGAAGCTCTTAAGAAATTCCTTCAAGTGACCTTTTTTATCTGTACACAAGTGGGGGGGGGGGCACTTTTCCACATGCCTGAGTACAGTGAGAAATCAATGTGGTCATAAAACCAATAATTCAGACACAGCCCTGGTTTCTGACAGATGCCTGGTTTCAGACCCAGGCCTGGTTTCAGACAAAGGCCTGGTCAAGGACGCAGGCCTGGTCAGAGGCAGACCTGGTCAAGGAGACAGGCTGGTCAATAACACAGGCCTGGTAATACCGCCCTGGTTTCAGACAAAGCCCTGGTTTCGCAGTATCGCTCTCAGAGCAATCGCGCTCACCTGTGCAGCCCTCGCTCACGCATGGACGCCCAGCGGCGTTGAAGCTCGCGGAAGAGCTTAGAGTCAGTGTCTGCCGGCTCCTTCTTCAGGTTGTCCTGCCACCGCACGCCCGCTGAAACGAGCAAACGCCCAAGGCACCTCGCGTTAAAAACGACAACTGTTGTTTACTCGCTGCTTATCCTTTGCCTGTGATCAAATCGCCCAGAATGCGCCGGATTTCATGAGAACCCAGCTAAGCAGGGTTGAGCATGGAGAGTGCTTGGACAGGCGACAACCGTGGCACAGGTGTTATAGGCTGCTGCGCAGATACATGGTAGGCAGCAGAGGGTAGCGCCGTAAAATCAATTTTTTTTACTGTACTTTCTCATTTATGCTCCTTAAATTTACCAACCTGCACTGACCATTGTGAAGTATGGTCGAGCAATCCTAACGACCCACAAGATGTCAGGAGACCATCATCCAGCAGTGGATTAACAAAAAGGCTGTAAACGTGTGTGTGCACGTATGCTGATTTGTTTGTTCTGTGACTCCGCCATTAAACAATAGATGAATAAGGGGATATTTCTATGCTGTGATATCAACATAAGCACGGAAAAATGTGTGCTTTGCCACCATAAAATAACATTTAGGTGCATCAACCAATGGGCCTTTAAGCACCGATGTTTGCCAGGACAATTTATTTAAGCACGCAAGCAAGTTTTGAATATTTGAGCCTCATCAAGCAAGATACTTGGGTGCAAGGTATGAAAGTCAAAGATCAATCCACAAACACCTTTGCAGCCATATAGAGCAATGCCATTGTCATTTACAGTGGCTTACTCCTTAAAGTAAGAGGCAGCGTCGCAGACCGTTATCTTTAAAGCGATCAAAGTTTAAGAACAACAAAATATTTACGCACACTGGGACCAAAGGCTACTTTGGAGCTTGACTATGCTTCCTTGCGCCTCTGAGTTATTCTCTCTCTTCTTTGGTTCTTTCGGTAAAGTCACGTAGAATGAGAATAAAATAATAAATTGATAAAATAAAATAACACAATAATATTCTCACGACGTTTCGGCCACAACACAAGCGGCCTTCATCAGGTGAAGGGACGAGACTGTCTGGAGGACAGCGCTGGAGTGAAAGCGCCTTGACAAAGGAATTAGCTAACTCCTTTGTCAAGGCGCTTTGTTCCTCTCACACAGCTTAAAGGCCGTGATCTGAACGTGGCTCTTTCACTCCAGCGCTGTCCCACCAGACAGTCTCGTCCCTTCACCTGATGAAGGCCGCTTGTGTTGTGGCCGAAACGTCGTGAGAATATTATTGTGTTATTTTATTTTATCAATTTAATATTTTATTCTCATTCTACGTGACTTTACCGAAAGAACCAAAGAAGATGAATCATTGCAGTCACGAAAGCTTTAAATCGAAATTTATTCTCTCTCATCGAGTGGGTAAAATACTCTGTGGCACGTTACTAGCTTAAATGTATTTTTATTAACACAACACCTTACGTCTGCACCGCAAATCTCCTTGATGAAATATATTTTTTTCGTGTAAAAGAGGCTCCTCTGAATATGAAAACAATGGGATTTACGGAAGCGTAAAAAAAAACCAAGGCCAATCTCCGTCTGCGTAAAAACGATCTCAATCCAAGCGTCATTCTCGTGTAATTTTTGTTTTCTTGCTTCCGCGGGGCAACGATAGCTGTGACTGACGCTTCCTGTGCAGTTCCTCGTAAGGAAGAGCATGATAACAAGATATTTTTTGTATCTTTTGGGCACGACACAAAACAACACCCAGTGTTGACACCTGCCTGTGCAAAGTTAGTCACAAGAGATGTTTTGGGGGCTTTCTTCTTCCAAAAGCATCCTTTGGAAGACTAGTTTATGCGCGGGCTTCCGTGTGTAAGTTCTCCAAAGAACAATTCCCCATGACCGCCCCAATACAATCCCCCTTTCTGGTGCCCATCGCGGCCATGGCCATCGCGATGCCAGGCCACGTGACAGCCCGACCCAGCGAGCGTTCGCTTACCTCCAACGTAACAGTCCGTATCACAAGCTGCGCTTGCATTAAAATAAATATTCCCGATCTGAAACAAAGCAAAGTAACGTGCATATTATAAAACCCACTTAAAAGTTGCGTAAAATTCATGACGGCATTTGTTTGGGATGCAGTACAACGTCACATGTCTATATATATATGGCCGGCACATATCCATCTTAATCCATTAACCGCTGACGCACATTGCAGCCGTGTGCAAGGTGCAACTGTCATCTTGTGAAGATGTCCACATCCCCGACCTTTTTACAGACAGCCATGTGCTCTTAAACTCGCGTGCATTCGCTTCCTTCTCAAGTACAGCAAAGCACAGTCCCACGCTTAAAACAGTTTGTGCTTTCATTTTGTACAGTAACCTGTTTGTACACAGTGTCAATTTCTGTGGATATTCACAAATGTGACCTGTTGACATATCCGCCAATAACTTAAGCCCTATGCGAATCGGACACACGATATTCTACTGTACACTCACGATAACGGGGCGAAAGTGTGATGCAGTGGAGAGGACTTTATGGTTGAGAAATCCAAACGAGGTTTTGTTCAAGCCGTAGCTCAAAGCAAAATTATCTCAAAGCTGGGCGTGTAAACATTCACTCCATTTCTATGTCGTTGCATTGTGATGATTCGGGGGGTGGAAATTCGATTCTAGAATCCTTTCTCGATTTGTTTCCCTGTACTGCTTGTGTCATCTATATTGTGTCCTGCTTGCACTGTATGCCTGCTGCTACAATCATCGATAGTGCTGTGCCTACTAACTTTTTGTACTCTTTCATCTCATCGATGCTACCTTGTCTGTCACTCTCTGTACTGTCCAACCTGCTCATTCTATGTTGTTCGTCGGGCCTAAAAATGCATTTAACGTGCATATGTATTTTGAGATAAATTTTATTCGGCGAATCGTTAAGATGCTTAGGTATAACAAGTGGTGGAAACGCGTTGGTATACGGCGGTTCGCCATTCCACCACTTCTGAGCACACCCAGCATGTGTACCGGAATTTTTCAGAAAGGTTCACATTGCTACACCACCACCAAGTTTCCACAGGGAAGGAAACGGCAGCGAACGTGGCCTGCAGGCAGAATAAGTTGCATAACGGGACTGCATCGTTTCCATTTCAAACATTTGCCATAATGCGTAGCAGATTCTGTGCGCTGCATTGGTGTCTTCCCTGGCCAGATTAACAGCACATGGGCAGTGACGGCGGTGGCATGGGTCGACTCCTCTCTCTCCCTCCACGAGGGCTGAACTCCCTTGACACGACCGCTCTACTGAAGCAGCTCGGTAGAGACATCGCTCGCCGCTCTAAATACAGTGAGAAGCACGATAACTTCAAAAAGCTGAGCGACAGCAGTGAATACGCGGTGGAGCAAAAGTGCGAGCTACTAATTTTTTTAATCGCATAATTATCTTTAAAATAATTTATATCCCCAATTGTATCCCTATTGCTACCGTTTATTTATGGATTTTATTTTACTCCCATTTGTCATCAAACGACAAATCTCTTTGGATCTTTTCAGAGCGGACAAAATCTCCGTGTTAGAGTAAAAGGCCCACGATAAGAGGATATCACAAAGCTCTCTCTGAGAGGGCAGCACCTACTACCCCCACCCACCGACCTGCCCTGCCATTGTCATCAAAGTCACTTCAAGTTACCTGCTCAACATTCTCAGTCGAAAATAAACTAAATCCATACAGTGCCTCCCACTCTCATGCAGGTGCACCTGCAAGGAAGAGCAAATAAGAAGAAATACATGCAAGATAAAGTGCTCTTATCTTGCACACGTGTACCTAAAACCATCACCGCAACGTAAGACCAGAGCGTCGCTGCTCCAACGTAAACGAAAGGGCCAGGGGTTTCCCTTTGCAAGAGCAAAGGGAACTCGAGGTGACTCAAAACACCTCAGCCGAGCGTGTTGCCACTTGTCCCGAGAATGCGCCGCCGTCCACTTACAAACGTGCGATTGGCATCTGCAGGCTCTGCCCAGCCGTTTCCAAGAGCAACGCAAACAATAAAAAGCGGCCACGCCAAACACCCTGGCGGCCCCCCCCCCCCCCCCCCGCAGAATTGATTTATTTCATTAAATCGCATTGGGGACGAGGGGGATCGGGGGTGGGGGCCGGGGGCAGCGAGCGGGGGATGAGGAGGAGGGGGTCACCTTGGTCTTCTGCCCCGGCTCGAGCTCCTCCGGGCCGTCCTCGGCGCGGCGGAAGTAGAAACGGGAGTCGGTGCCGAGGGGGCGCACGGCCTCCACGCGGACGGCACGCGAGAACGAGCTCGCCACCCACACGGACTGCTGCACCACCTTGCCCTGCGCGTACGGAAACGCACGGAAATGCGCATGCACACACGTGTGCGTGCGAGCCTTTAGAAAAGCGCTTGTGCAGCCAAATTGGATCGTACAACCGGGGAGGATTGGAGTACAGCCAGGGAGAACTGTAGTACAGCTAAGGGGGGGTGTAGTAGTACAGCTAGAGGGGTGTAGTAGTACAGCTAGAGGGGGGGTGTAGTAGTACAGCTAGGGGTGTAGTAGTACAGCTAGGGGGGTGTAGTAGTACAGCTAGGGGTGTAGTAGTACAGCTAGAGGGGTGTAGTAGTACAGCTAGAGGGGTGTAGTAGTACAGCTAGAGGGGTGTAGCAGTACAGCTAGAGGGGTGTAGTAGTACAGCTAGGGGGGGGTAGTAGTACAGCTAGGGGGTGTAGTAGTACAGCTAGAGGGGTGTAGTAGTACAGCTAGAGGGGTGTAGTAGTACAGCTAGGGGGGTGTAGTAGTACAGCTAGGGGTGTAGTAGTACAGCTAGGAGGGTGTAGTAGTACAGCTAGGGGGGTGTAGTAGTACAGCTAGGAGGGTGTAGTAGTACAGCTAGGGGGGTGTAGTAGTACAGCTAGGGGGGTGTAGTAGTACAGCTAGGAGGGTGTAGTAGTACAGCTAGAGGGGTGTAGTAGTACAGCTAGGGGTGTAGTAGTACAGCTAGGAGGGTGTAGTAGTACAGCTAGGGGGGTGTAGTAGTACAGCTAGAGGTGTAGTAGTACAGCTAGAGGGGTGTAGTAGTACAGCTAGGGGGGTGTAGTAGTACAGCTAGAGGGGTGTAGTAGTACAGCTAGGGGGGTGTAGTAGTACAGCTAGGGGTGTAGTAGTACAGCTAGAGGGGTGTAGTAGTACAGCTAGAGGGGTGTAGTAGTACAGCTAGAGGGGTGTAGTAGTACAGCTAGGGGTGTAGTAGTACAGCTAGGAGGGTGTAGTAGTACAGCTAGAGGGGTGTAGTAGTACAGCTAGGGGTGTAGTAGTACAGCTAGGAGGGTGTAGTAGTACAGCTAGAGGGGTGTAGTAGTACAGCTAGGGGTGTAGTAGTACAACTAGAGGGGTGTAGTAGTACAGCTAGAGGGGTGTAATAGTACAGCTAGGGGTGTAGTAGTACAGCTAGGGGAGTGTAGTAGTACAGCTAGAGGGGTGTAGTAGTACAGCTAGGAGGGTGTAGTAGTACAGCTAGAGGGGTGTAGTAGTACAGCTAGAGGGGTGTAGTAGTACAGCTAGAGGTGTAGTAGTACAGCTAGGAGGGTGTAGTAGTACAGGTAGTGGTGTAGTAGTACAGCTAGAGGGGTGTAGTAGTACAGCTAGAGAGGTGTAGTAGTACAGCTAGGGAGGTGTAGTAGTACAGCTAGGGGGGTGTAGTAGTACAGCTAGGGGGGTGTAGTAGTACAGCTAGGGGTGTAGTAGTACAGCTAGGGGTGTAGTAGTACAGCTAGGGGTGTAGTAGTACAGCTAGGGGGTGTAGTAGTACAGCTAGAGGGGTGTAGTAGTACAGCTAGGGGTGTAGTAGTACAGCTAGGGGTGTAGTAGTACAGCTAGGGGTGTAGTAGTACAGCTAGAGGGGTGTAGTAGTACAGCTAGAGGGGTGTAGTAGTACAGCTAGAGGTGTAGTAGTACAGCTAGGAGGGTGTAGTAGTACAGCTAGGGGTGTAGTAGTACAGCTAGAGGGGTGTAGTAGTACAGCTAGGGGTGTAGTAGTACAGCTAGGGGTGTAGTAGTACAGCTAGGGGTGTAGTAGTACAGCTAGGGGGGGTGTAGTAGTACAGCTAGGGGGTGTAGTAGTACAGCTAGGGGTGTAGTAGTACAGCTAGGGGGGGTGTAGTAGTACAGCTGGGGTGTAGTAGTACAGCTAGGGGAGTGTAGTAGTACAGCTAGGGGTGTAGTAGTACAGCTAGCGGTGTAGTAGTACAACTAGAGGGGTGTAGTAGTACAGCTAGGGGGGTGTAGTAGTACAGCTAGGGGGGGGTAGTAGTACAGCTAGAGGGGTGTAGTAGCACAGCTAGAGGGGTGTAGTAGTACAGCTAGGGGTGTAGTAGTACAGCTAGAGGGGTGTAGTAGTACAGCTAGGGGTGTAGTAGTACAGCTAGAGGTGTAGTAGTACAGCTAGAGGGGTGTAGTAGTACAGCTAGAGGGGTGTAGTAGCACAGCTAGGGGGGTGTAGTAGTACAGCTAGAGGGGTGTAGTAGTACAGCTAGAGGGGTGTAGTAGTACAACTAGGAGGGTGTAGTAGTACAGCTAGAGGGGTGTAGTAGTACAGCTAGGGGGGTAGCAGTACAGCTAGGGGGGTGTAGTAGTACAGCTAGAGGGGTGTAGTAGTACAGCTAGGGGGGTGTAGTAGTACAGCTAGGGGGTGTAGTAGTACAGCTAGAGGGGTGTAGTAGTACAGCTAGAGGGGTGTAATAGTACAGCTAGAGGGGTGTAGTAGTACAGCTAGGGGGGTAGCAGTACAGCTAGGGGGGTGTAGTAGTACAGCTAGAGGGGTGTAGTAGTACAGCTAGAGGGGTGTAGTAGTACAGCTATGGGGGTGTAGTAGTACAGCTAGGGGGGGGTAGTAGTACAGCTAGAGGGGTGTAGTAGCACAGCTAGAGGGGTGTAGTAGTACAGCTAGGGGTGTAGTAGTACAGCTAGAGGGGTGTAGTAGTACAGCTAGGGGTGTAGTAGTACAGCTAGAGGGGTGTAGTAGCACAGCTAGGGGGGTGTAGTAGTACAGCTAGAGGGGTGTAGTAGTACAGCTAGAGGGGTGTAGTAGTACAGCTAGGGGGGTAGCAGTACAGCTAGGGGGGTGTAGTAGTACAGCTAGAGGGGTGTAGTAGTACAGCTAGAGGGGTGTAGTAGCACAGCTAGAGGGGTGTAGTAGCACAGCTAGAGGGGTGTAGTAATACAGCTAGGGGTGTAGTAGTACAGCTAGAGGGGTGTAGTAGTACAGCTAGGGGTGTAGTAGTACAGCTAGAGGGGTGTAGTAGTACAGCTAGGGGGGTGTAGTAGCACAGCTAGAGGGGTGTAGTAATACAGCTAGGGGTGTAGTAGTACAGCTAGAGGGGTGTAGTAGTACAGCTAGGGGTGTAGTAGTACAGCTAGAGGGGTGTAGTAGTACAGCTAGGGGGGTGTAGTCGTACTCCTAGGGGGGCGGTGTAAGTACAGCTGGGGGGGTTTATAGAGCCGTAACGGCTTTTGGACCCCCGTTGTATGGAGCAGGAGCTGGTGTCAGAGGATTGGCGTGTCACTCTTTAAACCCATTGCAATTCGACGAGTTGCTACGATTCGAGGTGACAATTCAATTGAAGGTTGAAACCGGTCCAGAAGCTGCCTGGATAACATTGGTGCAGGGTCCAGAAAACCCATGAGCGGGTAAATGACAAATACATTTTTACGAGGAGATATGAACTTCCTGTCTGTTCAATATTCATCCAAGATGACTTGCTCTCTGAAATGTATCCACGCATTACGCTCGACACTCCACCAAAGCACACAATGATATTTATATCTTGCGATTTTAAATACTCACCGTCGCTGCGTTACAGTGCAAGGGCAGAACATTTCACCTTGGGATGAGTCACTCTATTTAATCCTAAAGTGTTATTGCGTGAAAGCTGAATGACATGCAAATTAACCAATTAGTTGATTGCTTCATTATTTGTTCCGCCTTATTTACGCATTCCTCACCGGGAATGAGGCTTGCAGATGCACGTGGGAGGGGAGGCTGCTGAGCGAGCCCACAGCAATGACTGCCATGACGGGGATCGTCAAAATCTGCAAGCGAGACAACGCAGCAAGATCCGGGCAGATGAACATTTAAAACATACTTATTCCTCGACAAATATAACCCTGTGTGTGCCGTTTGGCATCACGTCATTAGAGAAAAATAAATCCACTGAGAACTGCTGCAGAACAATGCAAACCCTTCGTGTTAAGAAAAAATGGCCCACTGAAACGAACATCACAAACTGCTTCTGAGATCCCTCCAAGTAACCACTGGCCCACATACTAAGGGGCAGCGATTTCCCCTCCATCCTGCTGGAGGATAATGGTTTTCATGACAATCAAAACGATATTCTTATTCTCAGAACTGGCTTTTAACCAAATATAATGTGTTTTTTTGTGCACACATCGGTGACCATTAACTTGAGGAATGCAGTTCGTTCGCAGGCCGCTGCCTGGATTCGAACCCATAACGTCAGTGATGGCAAACTCATAGTTCCAAACTCTGAGCAACCTGGCCAACCGAGCTGTAACACTCTGCCATTACCATTAACACCACCCATCACGATCGATCCAGCTGGCCTGGTCACAGTACTCGACATGTAAGCGTAGCTCATATCCTAGGTTGAGGGGTCAACTTGGCTCATCATCCCTCCGTTTGGTACAGACTCGCCCAAATGTCAGCGGTTTCCCACCAAAATCGGTGGGTAGCGCTGCTCGTTCTATGTTCACAGCCCGAAGCCACTGGCAGAAATTCCACATCCCCCGTGAAAATGATGAATGGCTTCTTTTAAATCTAGATTTAAAACTAACTTCTTAAAAACTGCTTTTTGTGTTTAGTTTGTTGTCCTTCCCCCGCACCTCCGATTATCGCGGTTGGCTACGTACGGTGCGAAATAAATTCAACGTACATATATACAATTGACCGTGATAAGGAATTTCTCATATGCTCATGTTTGGGATTCTTGCTGGTTTAGGAAGAAAGATACATCTAAGCCAAATGGAAAAGCATCACTATAACTGGTTTTCACTGTCATGGAAGAAATGCTGAAAGGTTGGACAGAGAAAGATGAAAAGACACTTGAAATTACATTGAGAGACAGAAGAAAATATTGATGAGGGAGAAAATGCAGATTTAAGAGATCACATCAGCTTCTTTGGTTCTTTCGGTAAAGTCACGTAGACTGAGAATAAAATAATAAAATAAGACAATAAAATTCTCACGACGTTTCGGCCACAACACAAGTAGCCCTCTTCAGGTGAAGTAACAAAACTGTTGGGACCACAGAGCTCCAATGGAGCTCTGTGGTCCCGACAATGGAGCTCTGTCGTCCCGACAATGGAGCTCTGTCGTCCCGACAGTTTTGTTACTTCACCTGAAGAGGGCTACTTGTGTTGTGGCCGAAACGTCGTGAGAATTTTATTGTCTTATTTTATTATTTTATTCTCATTCTACGTGACTTTACCGAAAGAACCAAAGAAGATGAATCCTTGCAGTCACGAAAGCTTTAAATCGAAATCACATCAGCTGTTAACATAACTAAACTGGCTTGAGAAGGAAGCGTCGCTAAAAGAATTGAATGGCAGCCAACATTACGAAAACGTCCCAGAGTCCGTCCGCCGCGGAGAGAGGGCGCAATGGAATGATCTCGTGTGCAGCTACTACGTGGAATTTTACGTCGCTGGACCGTCACAGACGGCGACAGCTTGGGGAGCCCTTCATCCAGCTGCAGATTAATCACGGCTGATAATGATGACGAATTGGGTTGCCAGCATTTAAATCCCTTCAAGAGTATACACTCGCTGCGTCTTATGGGATCGCGAAAACGGGCGTGCCGGTGACCGGTCGTGACGCTCGCTTCGTACGCGGTGGAGACGCTCGCCTCAGTTTAACACGTAGGTGGCTTTCGTGACCAGTATTATTCATAATAAAGGTTTTTGGGTTAGATCGCGTTATTTATAAATGTGTCGCAACACCTCTACCATCCGACAAGGCCAATCAGTAAAAAATGTGTCACGTTGACAAAAGACAAATAGTTCACTACTTTAGCCCACCGGTGTGTTAACGAGTGGATCCACAACAGAATTCTGGCAAATCGCCCGAAGATGCTGGATGTAATTTCCAGCAAAAACGTCGTACTCAAATTGTAAATGTTGTGGATCCACTCTTCAACACACCGGTGGGCTAAAGTAGTGAACTATTTGTCCAATGTCAACGTGACACTTTTTTTACGCTTACCTCGTACGCGGTGGAGACCTGCAGCGCTCCCTCCACCGTTCCCTCCCGACCCGCGCCGCTCAGCGTCACCCTCAGCGCCGCGTAGTGGCCCGGCGGCAGCGTGACCTGCAAGGCGCGTGGACGTTCAGCCATGGAGATCGCCAGACACACAGCCACGACGGCCGGCTCACTACCGTTCGATGATTGTATGTAAGTTGAACTTCTTTCACACCGTACGTAGCCAACCGTACTAATCGGAGGTGCGGACGAACCCGGGGCACTCTGCCGAGGAGTGGCATGGTCCGATGCCTCGTGGGGGGCAGGTTTAAAACAAGTGAGATAGGTGGTAACACAGTCAATCCTTTTATTTATTCCTGGATAGGTACGTGTGGTAGTCTGGCTGAGAAGTAATGTACCAGTGTAATTTACTTGGCGATTACTAATGAAGGTGATAGTGTTGACATCGATGACGGATGACGATTACTCATGAAAATTTTTGAAGATGTCAATGATGACAATGCAAAACGGTGGTGACGGTCGATAACGATAAATTATGATATGATGGTAATGGTGATAACGATGACGGACCACGATGGCGACAGCGGAAAACTGAAATGACAGCAACAATCACAACAACGATCGTGACAATCACGCTTCACTTTCGCAAAACCAAACTTGGCCTGGTCTAGGAAGAGGAGGGTCGGGGGAGTAGGGGGGAAGCAGTGCAGGGGGAGGGCAGGGAAGGGGGAGTCAGCCATACCGGTCTCTGGTGTGGCTCGGGTTGCCGGTTCTCGAGGTCTGGTGCGGCCTGCGCTGTGGTGCGGTTGCCACGCTCCACCCCGAGCAGCTCGGCAGTCAGGCCCTCCCCGATCACCTGCCAGCCCTTCAGCTCCAGCTGAACACAAAGACAAAGATCCCCCGTGAAGTCCCACGAGAGTGTGCTGTTAGCAAGCACCTATGAAAAAGAGCTGTACAGCTCCAATGGGTTATATTTACTCGAGGTAATACACTTTTGATTCTGAAGGCCGGTACGGTGCACGAGCGGGTGGTGTAACCAGCAACAAGTCTGGCTGCCTTTGTCTTCTCAATGCCAATGTGTGTACACTGCACCAAGTAGGAATTTTTAAGGCCGATTTGACCCAGGGAAGGCTCAAAACCCAGTTCAAACATTCGCAGCTGATGTTAGCGATGGGCAGGAATCGAACTCGGGTGACCGGATTTGTAGTGCAGTGTCTTAACCACTACAATACCACTTCCCCACTGCGCACACACAATAATTCATGGCACTGCCCTGAAATTGCAACTGGTCATTTAATTACTTCGGCTATATTAACGGTGTGGTATCATTCCTTGTGAATCAACGATGATTGCCAGAATGTTTTTTTTACTGCGGATGTTAACAACATGATGGTGTATCAAGGACAAAGCCTTTTGAACAAACACATGACATTAAATGCGTCTTAGGTGTGGCAGACAGCTGTAGGCGCATGTATCAACTGACATCAATGAGCGCTCTGGTTTGGAATTTGTCGAAGGTTGTGTACTAACACGAACACACCATTAATATATTTTCTCCACTTCTCGCTTGCGTGAGACTTGTCTCAGACGGCTCTTAATGATAAGAGTAAAAATTTACTGCCCTTCGTTAATCCACTGCTAGGTGAAGGGGGCTTCCCCCACGTCGTGTTCGGGAGTTCTTTCACCATACTTCATCACCGCCGGTCAGTGCGGGTTGGTCAATTTGACGCATGGTGGAGGGCAGGAACGGTTCGGATATCACTGGCCAATGACGTTAGCCATGGTGAGGCAATGAACCCAGGTCACTGGGTACAAAACGAAGTGGGGTGGGGTGTGCCTTCATACCGTAATGGATTGCCAAAGCACAGGAACATTTATGTACTTATTATTGTAAATAATACAAAATAGATATTAATATTTACGGGCAAGTTACACCAACAGCGGCCGTGAAGATGAACAAAATACGTTTTGCAAAAGAGTAAAATCTTACGAAACTTCAATGCAGTTATTATTTGAACGCACGCGGTCATTTCCCCTTATTTCGGAAGAGGCAAAAAGACATCCTGTAATATACCAAATGCCTATGTTGGTTTAGTTTGACTGCTGGGGAAAGTGCTGTTATGGAGAGACCATGGAAATTTGGTACACTTACAACCACTTGACGTGATGTGGCTTAACGAGGGCCAATCACAATCGCAGGGCTCTATTAGCAGCCGCCATTCACTGTCAGAGAAGTTTATTAACAAATGGCACCGGGTTCCTAACCCCTCACTGCCATTGAAGGAATTCAACGTCGGGCAGCAGCCACAGGGCGATCGGAAGATTCACGCCAAAGGCAAAGATGCCCCCCGTTTCGCCTGAACAGAGTGTAGGGGGGGCAAGTGCTGTTAGTGAGCAGCACCTACGACGATTTCCTCGGGCCACTTTCTCACCAGCGATCGGTCGCCTAGTTGCCACTCGTCTATCGCTACTGCCACGGTTGCCGTTGAGGTGAACTTCACGAACCGAGTCATCCACGTGACTTTTGTTTTGCTGGTGAGGGACAATGACAGCCTGCAGAGGCCCTCATCCAGCAGTGGATAGATCAAGGCTGACGATGGTGACACGCAATCGTGGCCAACTCAGAGCACACTGATAAATTACTGTCTTCCGCTATACCGGCAAAACCATGTAATTTTTAGATGTGTGTATCTATGCGCGCTTGTGTATATTTAGAGAAAAACAATGACTTATATTTCCGGTGATGTATTCCTTCATAGAGAGGGTTTGGGTTGCTTTAATACAAGCAAAAAATCTAATGCTATGAACGTTGCTAATACAGACATTGTGAAGGTGAAAACTGGCCACTTGGGCAGACAGCAGTGAGAGTGAATGACAGTTTGATAAGATAATATCCAGTTTATGCACACAAGATTTCCACATACTACAACCACGAACGCAGTGGCACAACGGCAAGCACTCGGCACTGCGAATTTGATTCTCAGCCACGGCTAACATCAGTGGCGATCGATATCTGAACCCGCCTTCGGCACACACCCACCACCAACTTCACAAACCCGCACAGACCAGTGTGGTTAAGGGTTGTCAAATGACCCCCGTGACCAACACAGTGTGACAGTGCTGTAAAGTATTTTATTATAACTATTATTTGCACTCAAAAAATGGGAATGCCACCATGGTGTGATGGTTAGCACTCTGGGCTCGCAATCCAGAGGTTGCTGGTTCGATCTCCCGGCATGGCAGTTGAGAAAATGGGCAACTTTCTTAATTTCCCCTGCCTCTGTCCACCCAGCAGTATCAATGAGTACACTACAGTTAGTCCATCTGTAGGTCAGGTATGGTGGGGGTAAAGCGTGGCTACTCCCACCTCGTCCACGATTTCAGTGTGGCAGAGTAGGCCAAATTTCTAGCGGAGGTCATTCCGCCAGCAATGGCGTAAGCAAGAAATTGCAAGGCTGCACGCACCGTCACCCTTCAAAAAGCTACAGCAACCTATGACGATGTTGACTCTTGTGTACCATGGCATTGACTACAAACAACCTGGAGGTGGGGCACACACCACACCCGATCACCTTTGTCCTCATCGCTGGCTGGTGTTGAAACACCCTGTCCCCGGTGATTATATTTATACAAGTGAGTCAGCCCAGGGATGGCCTCATTGAACTATGCACAGAGGTCACCAAAGTTGCCTCAATATAAAATAAGCCTATGACTCAGTAGAAAGGCAATTGAAATAAATTATGGTGGCATTGCTTTCAATAAATACACGTTTCATCAGTTTAACCATCGTATGACAAACATGACAAAGCTATTGACATTTGCCAAGCTATACGCATATGGTTTCCAGAGGCAGACTTTGCAAGAGTGGAAGAGGAGGCCAAATATCTTCAGTTGTCTACCAATGCATCACATTGATTGTGATGGTGATCTATGACAAGAGGACCACAATGCACATTTTCGGGAAATGCTGATTTTTTTCACAACGCTCAGAGGCTGCGCGATTTGTACACATGTTTTCGTGTGCTTTTAAACGTACGCTTTTCAAGCCTGCACTATTATGCCGTTATGATGGATTTTTTTTTTATCACCGACAGATTTGTGTAAGGATAATAAACTTAGTTATACAAAGGGCCTTTCAAAATCTAAATCTCAAAACGCTATACTTTCGAGGTAAAACAATATATACTTAATGTAAAAATACGAAATACTGACACCAGTAAAAACCCAATCAGAATAGAATAAAACCAGACGTAAAAAAACTAAATATAAACACATATAAACGATTATCGGTGGAACCCAGGGAAAGCTATGATAAAAGTTGGTTAAAATTGCCATGTTAATCCAATCAAGTGGCAAGATGAGCCGTTGAATGAAAACACACTGAGGGAGAGGACGCGGGCGCGCACACCCCCTGGCCGAGTAGGTGAGCAGGTGGGGTGAGGCTCAGCAGGTGGGGTGAGGCGCAGCAGGTGGGGTGAGGCTCAGCAGGTGGGGTGAAACTCAGCAGGTGGGGTGAGGCTCAGCAGGTGGGGTGAAGCTCAGCAGGTGGGGTGAGCATCAGCAGGTGGGGTGAGGCTCAGCAGGTGGGGTGAGGCTCAGCAGATGGGGTGAGGCTCAGCAGGTGGGGTGAGGCTCAGCAGGTGGGGTGAAGCTCACCTCTATGGGGTTGCTGTTGAGGATGAGCACGGTGGCTCGCACCGTGTCGGCCGCCCCCAGCACCCCGAACTCCAGCTGGCTCTCCTGCAGGCTCGGGGGCAGCACCACATGCTGGGGGGGAAAAAAAAAAGATCATCAAAATAAAGCATGGTAAACAATCATTATTAATCAATAACTATTTATATTTTACCAGGTCAGGCCCCACTGAGCGAAAGAGCTCTTTTTCAGAAGAGACCTGGCCATCACAAATGATAGCTCAACCAAGTGACTTATCATCATGTGGAAATGTACAGCAGCCAAATATTTTGAAAACGCATGTGGTTAATTTTAAATGTGGAGGGAGAAACCAGAGTACCTGGCAACGAATCCACGCGACCACGGGGAGAGAGAACTTGCAAACTCCAAATATACAGGCGTCAGGGTCGGGATCGAACCCATGACCCTCCAGTATACCAAACGAGGTAGTGAACATCTCACCACTGTTATTGTCACCATTACCATTATTAGCGATCACATCACCATCTCCAATCATTATCAATCATAATTGTCAGCACGAGTTATACTTTTAAGTGCAGGAAGAAATGAGCAATGCACGATTCATAATTAGTTCACGGACAGTCCTGAAACGTGTCCAATCAAAACGCACACTCCAAAATACGCAAAGATTTTTCACGTGACCACCCTCGTAACGAATCAAACATCCGAGGGACACTCCACTTTCATCTCGCACGAAGCCAAACAATAATTAATGGAGATGGCACCAAACATCTAAAAACACAAGTCCTTGTTTAAAACGAGTCTTTTGATTAAGTGAGGATTTCTTGAAAAGTAATGGGCATTGCTGATGTTATTATTATTGGGTGCAGCGGTGAGGCAAGAGGTCATGCTGCAATGCACACTGAACCCGGACACCCTATTTAGATTCCAATGCAAGACCTGAAGAATAACCTTGAAACCTCCGTGATGTTTTCCTGGGCAAAACACCGCTGGCATTGCTATTCTTAATACAGATAGTCCCCGAGCTACGATGGTTCGACTTACGATATTTCGATCTTACGATGGCGATACGACAAAATTGTAAAATATTTTACATTTTGCGCGGCAGGCGAACACAGCAGCGTACGATACGTTCAATGCGTGTATGATACGTAGCTTTAGCGATTTCATTTTAGGGTTACCACGATACGATACGTTCAATGCATGTTAAAAGTTTTTATAGCAGATAGGATTGTTTCCTGAAAAAACGTTCTATTAAATTGCAGTTCATATAGGTAGGCTAAGAATTTATCTTTCATTTTTACTTTACATTTTACTGTGCAATACAGTATTGTAATAAATACATACAGTATATAGTCTATACAGTACGGTACTGTGAATTGCTCTGTTTTGCTAAATTATCACCGTTCTTTAAGACTCCTGGGTAGGCTAGGGCCATCTTCGACTTACGATATTTTTGACTTACGATGGGGTCGTCGTAACGCATCTCCATCGCAAGTGGAGGACTACCCTGCATTACAAAAAAATGTACGTGTTCACAATCATTAATTCGCCCCACTGTCCCCTTACGCTGAGGAAGCCTGTGTAGGCCTGCACGGGCAGCTGGAAGTGCGAGGCATTGGTCGCGAGCACGACGTTAGTGGCGAGCCCGGCGGGGACTGCGCCCAGAGGGTCGAGCGGCGCCGGCGTGAACGCAAGCGAGAAGGCGTAGCAGCTCTCCTGGGGTCGTAGCAGCACCGCCCGGCTGAAATTCTTCACCTGGGGGTGACGACGACCGGTGAGAAAACCACAACTCAACGGCAAGTGTGTTGTTGTTGTTCTTTCACGCGCAAACTGTCAACGTTCACTGCTCACTCCCCCCCCCCCCACTCCGACCCCCGGCGGATTCGGTGAGCTGTCACTATAAGAATCGCGATCCGATTTGAGAGACGGTTCTATTTTGTTGATCCTGGTAACGTGCGTGCACGACGAAGAGCGAGAAACACACGAGTGCAAGTCGTGCAGAAGCCGTGCATTAAAACTAGACGTGCGTAATGATCACCCCCCCCTCCACCACCACCACCATCTCACTAAGCAAACGATTTGAGGAATTGTCACGAGTCAGCATTAACATTCGAGCTAAGGATAGATGAATGTTTCATCCCAATTTATCATCGCCTTTGTTTCTGTAACTTTCGTTTCTGTCTCGTTTGCACAGTTTTGTGTAACAAACTTGTACTAAGTGCATAACAAATTGTCTCAACGGCAACAAACTAATTCTCACACGCACAATTTGACGCATTTATTGTCAATGCAAGAATCGATTTAAATTGACAAAACAATGCCAATAATTTAAATAACATTTGTGTTTGGCCATTTCTGAACGCTCGGCCCCAGAAAATCCACACAACGCCACCCCCCCCCGCCCCCCCCGTCATCTTCGGGGCTGGGTAACGGCGTAGGTATTCGTGCGAGCAAGGAGCGTGCCTGCAGCATGTGCAGAACGTCGGCAGGCAGCGACACATTGTGCAGGATGATGGAGAAGTTGAAGGTGTTTGTGAGCCACACGGGCCGCTCCGACGGCTCCATCTCACCCTCCCTCACGTGGAACAGAGTGGCCGCCTGGTCGTAGCCCAGGTACCTGCGTTCAAAAACAAAGATCCCCCGCAAAAACCTTAACGGACTGTTGGGGGACGAGTGCTGTTGGCGAGCGCCTATGAAGGCCGGCATGGTACACGCGAGGGGGTGGGTCGCCGGCACCACGCCCGGCCGCCTTTGTCTCCCTCGCGGCAAAGTTCACACACCGGACGAGGTACTCATTTTGAAGCCGAGTCGACCTCGCGTGGCCCAGGACCATTTCAGATAATCGCCAATCGTGTTGGCCGTGAGCGGGAATCAAACTCGGGTTCCTGGGTTTGTAGCGCAGCGGCGCTAAACGCTTCACTACCGCTCCCCACGCACGCGAATGCACACACACACACATCTCCACAGAAATCTCACAAGTCAAAACCCAAAAGAAAAGCCTGTCCCCTCGGTCCTTATGAGCCACCCCTCTCATTCTCATTCAGAAATACGAACGAATGTTTTTTTTGTTATTTGCAATGCTGTCTTTTGTGCTGTGAGGCTGCCCGGCTTCCAGGCAAACTTCAGAGCAAACTCCATGAGGCAAGTTTTGTGTGATAGCAATTAAACCATTTGAATGACTCAGCACAAATATACAACTGAGTCACAATTAGTTTACCAACAGCTGGGCTGCCTTGCACGTTGCGTTTAACATGTCTGACCACAATGTACATTGTACAGTCCTGTAACCCACACGATCCCCTGTGAATGTCCCGAACATTCGTTTCCAGACACATAAATTGAATACCATCAGAACTAGTAACACGATGAGGTTTCATCATAAGCAGATGCCATTCTTACCCTTCTAGCACCTCTGCTTGATAAACTATTTCCAGCTTTGGGTACGATTTTTCTTTTGCTTTCACGACAATTTTTCCCGATGACTGCAGTGGCCTCTTGACCTTTGAGGCTGTTCCGGAAGAGGCGAGGGGACATTGGAGGGGCGGGGAGGAGGAGAGAAACAAAGTTAATTCCCACGATTACATTCCTTTGGATAAAACATCAAAACAACAAATTAATATCATCACCAGCTTACATAATGTCAAGGGTCAACTCAACACTAACGAAACTTCTACTTGAAAAATTTCATTAAAGTATTTCAATCTCATCAGATCTGGATAGTGCCTTGAGGGACAAACCTCCACGTTTAAAAAACAGCCATTTTAGTCTGCCGCGGGGGCTGCAATGTCAACAGAGGACAATGAAACAAAATCCATCACTGTACTCTGCTATGCTCCAAAATCTATGCTTGCCGCTTTCAGGAACCTGCACTGACCAGCATAGTGAAATATGGTCAAATAACCCCCCATGTGCTGCTACATGGCATGGGGTAGGCCCTCATCCAGCAGTGGATTTACAAAATGGGCTGTTACGTGGTTTGAGTCATCTGCACACATGCCCTGCCCGTTTAACCCGTTGCTTCGTTGGCAAACCTAACCTAGGCGAGATTCTCTCAATCCTAAATATAGACACAAGCCCGACCCAGCTGGGTCACCGGGCACTAAATTCTTACAATGATGAGTGACGAGCTCCGAGACGAGATGCAGCTCTGCCAATCAGAGAGCCTCGTGCTCCCTTTATCGGCGCTCATCTTGAATGCTAACGAGCCAACCCCTACCGATTGCATGCTTGTCAACAGCAAGAGCAGCCAAGGTAGTTAAAGGACTGGATACACATTAACACGCCCTTGCGACTTCACGCAACGCAGACGGAGCCACAATCTTGTGATGTTCATGCAATCGGTGGGAAATGAGCCAACCCGGTTTTGCTAGCAGGCTCGACTTAGAGTCCCACAGTGGCATTGCCTAGCAAAGCTGGCACTAGCGGGGCCACGTAGCTCACTTTTAATGGGGCCAAGTGGCTCCCTTTTGGAAGGGAGCTGCACGCTTTCCACGTGAGCTGTCCTCGTAAATTGTCCTCAGGGCACGGGGTCAAATTCAAGCGAGACGCGCCGTCAATGAAGTCGCTTGCATAGGCCAGAACAAAAACATGTTTTATTTTGGTAGA
Source organism: Petromyzon marinus (assembly GCF_048934315.1). Taxonomy (NCBI): domain Eukaryota; kingdom Metazoa; phylum Chordata; class Hyperoartia; order Petromyzontiformes; family Petromyzontidae; genus Petromyzon; species Petromyzon marinus. Next base: position 5,047,085 of record NC_133684.1, read on the forward strand.
GTGTAACCTAAGATAATTAAATGTAAAACCTTATTGTTATATTTTTTTAAACTCCGATCACTTCCGAGTCCATGGCGTGGCATGGCATAAACAGCATCAGGATAAAACACAAGCCACACTAGGCCGTACTTGGAATGGTGCAGGCTGGCTCGAGTCTTTTTCAATGGACGCGGACACACAGTAATACGTGGAGACCAGAAGACTTGCAATGGAATAACTGGGTTGGCTTGTGTTCAGTGTGGAGTTCAGTTTTTACATAAGCAATTTATGTAGGTATTTGTTTATTTACTTGGTGCTTTGACTTACGATCGTATGTAACACTAGCCACTTTTGCGTATTTTCTTTCTTGCGCTTTCAGCGTTATGGGCTTGAATTCCACGGACACCGCGTCATTGGGTGGTGATAATTTAACGCTCTGCGCAACAACAACAACAAATAGAAGTGAAGTTAACTGCAATAGCAGCGTTTGGGAGAACATGACAAGCTGATCGTGGCACGACATGTCGCCCCCAAATACGAAACAACTTTGCTCGGCACGATGTCCTCCCACCGCATAGCTAAAACGGCGAAACATCATGCCAAACAACAAACGGAACAGCGCAAAAGCACGTTGGAAAGCCATAACAAAACATTACAAGTGAACAATGTGTGCAAAGCGCAAAAAAAACCTGAAAAAGCAAATTACTCACTGTGATTGGTACGTCTTTACTTCCCGAATTTAATAAATACAAATTTAATGTTTTTGGAGTATCTGCAGAAGGATAGAAACGGTACGTCAGTTTTTGTGTTGTGTTTTTTTACACTTTGAAATCAAATAAATTAAAAAAACAGTCAAATTTTTTTTATTTGAAGCGTAATTTTGCTTCTTATTATTTTAAAACGATGAAAAGTAATGACATCTGGAGTGGGCCTAACTGTGAATACCAATGTATACTTTCATCTTACCTTGTGTTCTTAATGTACCAAAATCTAACATCTCTATTGATGAATATATTCCTGGCACTGGAAAGAAAAAAGACAAAAATATACATGAGCAAGTCTTAATACGTGTTGATTATACAGCAACATTACTGTAAACGTTAAATTCAGGAAATATAACTATTGGGAATATATATAAATCGTATAACAATTGAGAAGCTTCAAGAAAAATGGTTCCACTACAAAGACAGATTCCCCGCATAGCCTAAACAAGTGCTATAAGCAAGCACCTATGAAGACCGGCACGGTGCACAAGGGATTGGTGCGACCAGAACCATGCCTAACAGCCTGTCACCCCCAGTGCTGATGTTTACACACCACAGCAGGTACTCATGAGGCTAAGTCAATCTAAGGGAGACCAAGGACTATTTCGGATATACTCCACCGATGATGGCCGTCAATTAAACTGGGCCCGCCGGGTTCGTAGGACAGTGTGCTAACCACTGCGCCACCGCTCTCCGCGTGGTTGCACCACACCGACACAAGAATATACGCGCTTGTGCACTATAAACTGCTTCCCCATGGAGTTTAGGATCTGTTTATGAAAGTTTTCGGCCAAACCTTTAGGCGCTGCTGCTTATTCTGTCTTTAATCCAACAAAATTCTTTTTTTTTTAGGAGCATTCCCTAATTTGGTATACGTCACTGGTTTATGCGGCACGTCGTTTGTTTGGAACATAACGCAACCGTGCACGTGTTTCTCACGACCGCGTAAGGTTGTCACGGTTGTGCTGCACCACGCTGTGGTGTGTTTTTGGAGTTGCGAGGCCCGTAAACACACACCGGAGAGCGACGTGTCTGACGGTTACGACGCTGCGGTGAAATGTGCGCATCGATCACAAAGCTGATGGCAGCGTTGGTGGCGATGGAAGTAAAACTGCGCTCGTAGCTCTTTTCGGATGTGTTCAGCCTCGCAACAATCCAACGGTGAAGCCATGAGACCACCAGCATCGGCATCCTCCAGCTGCCTGCAACTCTTGCACCGCACCCTTGACCCAGTTATTACATTCTCTAGCTGTCCAATCCCCGCCCTACGTCCCCTCGCTCCCTGCCTTAATAGCCCCAAACCCCCATTCCTCCCTCCCCCCCCCCCCCCATGGTCCTGACCTGTGGTGACCTCCACCTCCACAGGCAGGATGAGGTACTGGTGCGGCTCGCTGCCGTTGGTGCGGATTCGGATGAACGCCGTGTGGTTGTCGGCCTCGCGTGACACGAAGCTCGCCCGCATCACCGCTTTGGTTTCGAACGGCGGGATCTCCTGCGCAAGGCACGCGGAGAGACAGACGAGACGCACACACGGCCGGTGAAGTGTGGGGAATCGTGTCCGGACGAGGGAGAGAGGGATTCTAAACTCGCCGATGCGTTTTGGGGTTGAACCACGTGTTGTTTGGCACGATGTCGGTGGTTTCGCTCCACATGCTGGGAATCATCTTCAGTAACTCAATTGAGCAGCTCACTTTCTCCCTCGATTATATAGCATTGTTAGCTGCTGCTGGATTCGCCGGTTCTTAATGCTGATTGGCTTAGCTCTCTGACAAAGACCGGCCCGTGTTCGTTTAGCTTCGTCTGGGATAGGACTACTCTCTAAAAGTACCATCACTGTCCCATGAATGTCCGCTGAGCAGACGGGTTCACGAACCCATTTGCTGGGATGGTCGCCACCTCGCAGGCGAGCGAGTTCGTCAGAGTGAGAGAGAGACGCTCAGAGGACAGGCATTGCAGATGGAAGAGTGAAAGGCTCAGGTTGAAGGGGTTGACTGAAGGAAGATAATTGGATGTTTGATGAGCCCCAGTACAGCGCTCTTGATTTATGACGGCTATATAAATAAAACTACATTTTATGGACAATAATATTCATTTTAATGAGTGTAGGAAAGAGTAGTGGGAGGGCAGTGGGAGGGAAGTGTGGAACTGACAGCTGAAAGGGAATCATTAAATTACAGTGACGGGCGTAAATAATTTACATCTCTCTTTCAAACGGGCCGATCAGTCCAATTTAATCAATGGACCACCTCCAAGGAACACACTATCAGAATTTGCAAACGGGAGGGTCAGGAATAGCCGAGTATTGCAATGATTATGATGAATTAAAAGAATTGCAGCCCGCTGTCAACCGCTGCTGCTGGATGAGGGCCTTCTCCACGCCACGTCCTTCATGGGAGTTGTTTGACCATACTTCACCACGCCGGGCAGTGCAAATTGGAAAATGAAGGCTGGGGGGCCAGGCTCCGATATCACTTGCCACTGATGATAGCCCGTGGCCTCTGGGTTCAAATCAACGCAGTGGCCACATTCCGCCCCCCCCCCCCATATTAATGATCAAATATAAAGATTCATAATAAAGGTTTCTGGGTTCGATTACGTAAGTATAAATGTGTCGCAACCCTCCACCACCCGAAACGGCCAATCAGTAAGAAATGAATCACGTTAACAAAACGCCATTTAGTTACTTCTCAGCCCACCAATGTGTCCGAAGAGTGAATTCACTCTTGGCCGTGTTGGGTGGTGGAGGGTTGCGACACATTTATACTTACGTGATCTAACCCAAAAACCTTTACTATGAAAATTACTGGTCGCGAAAGCCTACGTGTTAAACCAAACATACATATATAGAATTCTTACAGGAATGACCTGAGAAGTCTACATTTTTATCATAGCAATCTTGATTTGAAGCTTTCGCGACTGCAGGAATCCATACGCCTTAGTTCTTTCGGTAAAGTCACGTGGTAGCTAGAAAAAATTACAGATCACGACGTTTAGATCGCAACGCAAGCAATCGTCATCAGGCGGAAAAAAACAAACAAAAAACTTCGTGATCTATTCTTTTTTCTACTTACGTGAATTTATCATATTCATTTTAAAGCAAAGGTTGGGGACGCCTCTCATAATCCGGTAGGTGATATGTGTGCGTGCATGTAAACATATTTGTTTCAGTTTATTGACACAGGGCGCAAAAGCTTGGGGTGCTTCTGACTTTCTGGTGAGCCCTATAATCCAGAAAGTACGGTATGTCTCAATAGAGCCGCTGATCTCGGGTCACCAGACCAATTCTATTGGCAGCAAATCAACATAATCACAATGGAACGATCCAATTATGTTATAATTCGTTGTCAACATGACATGCATTAAAGCATTACGCAATCGATCCATTTTCCAATCGATACGATTTGGGTCGCAGAGGTCGAACGTTCGACAAATTCCAGTGAACAACCCAGCATGGATCATTTTCCCTATCCTCCACACAAAAAATAAAAATGACAAAGTATCTTCTGTTTTGCCGAAATAACAGAAACAAAACAGTCTATTTTTCACGTCATGTCGTAGAGTACAAACCACAGAGAATGGAGAACACTGCCGCTTCAGTGCCTCTTGGCGCAATTAGTAAGAAATAAATTACGGCAGAAAAGTTTTACTGAATAATAAACTGAAGAGTCTGATGTGTCACCGACAGGGCTGTCTCGCGCAATGGCTTCATAACGACTATCCGGTCAATAACGGAATGACCTTTCTCATACTCCATTCACAGTAAATACGTCTTCTAACCGATTTCTGTCAACCTATGAATGGCGACCGCAGGAGCAACAAATGATTGTTTTTTTTTCTGATTTATCTTGACATTATGAACGCGAAGCATTACCATGCACCCTGGTCAGCCTGTCGGGCTACGTGGTGATTGAGAGTGCCTATTTAGGGTTTGGAATGGCTGGTCTCCGCCACACAAAATACACACCTGCCTGGGTGCTCATTTTAGGCAGAGATGGCCTAGGGGTAGTACAAGCCAGCTGAAGACAACATTTACCTCAGGTACAAAAAAAATTACAACGCTCTGTTGGCAGTGATGCGCCAGCACAAATAACAAAACTCACGGTCGTAAAAAACCACGGAAATGAAGGGGGAAAAAAAAGCTACAATAGGTGTAGAATCGGCCAAAGGCACTTCTTTATAGCAGAGGTATCTCAATAATCACGAGTGTGACCGGCGAGGAATGGAGCGACTATTGGACTCGAAATGAAATTAAAACGACCAAAAATAGAGAAGTCACGTGATGGACAACGGAACCACTCTCCGATCTCCTGCACACAACTCGTGTGCAGAGAGGGAAGTGCGGTTTTATTTCCTGGAGGGACCCTGCTGTATACACCTATTTTGGGGGTGACTACGGAGCTGTGGTGGGTACCCGCCCTAAAACGTGATTGGCTCAGACTCTCTGCACAATGACAGCCTGCGCTAGAAAGAATGCAATCCCTTGCGGGCGACGTTGGCTGTTGACAGATGACGTATGAAAACCCAGATTACTGAGAACGTATCAAAGTGCACCAACCCACAATCCGCCACTCCCAACACACATACGATACATATATAAAGACAAAGGTGCCCCCTATTACCACAGGCTGTTCGGGCAAGTGCTGCAAGTGCACACCAATGATGGCCGGCAGAGCGCACAAGGGAGTGAGGTTTGGACGACGCCTTTATCTCTACACTGCTGATGTTAATTTTACACACCCCTCCAGGTACTACTTTAAGTTGACTTTGAGAAAGCCCAGGACCAGTACAGATATATGCCACACTGTTAGCCATGGTTTGGAATTGAACTCGGGTCGCTGGGTTCATAGTTCCATGCGTTAACCACTGTGCCGCCGCTTTCCATATTGCTGTATACTGCATGTATATGTACACACACACACAAAGCAAAGGTCCCCATAAGGACATACAGGCTATTGAAGCAAGTGCTATTAGCAAGCAATTCACCAGAAATGTTAAGCCTTGCGTTTGAAGTGCAGTGCGAGAACCACTACACGACCGCGACGCTGCACACACAAGTCACACATTTTTACCACGCAGACTACTTATGACACAACGTACCCATAATTTTTTGGGGCCTTCTGCCTGACCCGTTGGAAGTTCTAGGTGAAGGTCCCCTCCGCTGGAGTAAATTTCCACCACCTATTGGGAGCAACGATAATCATCAGAAACATCGCTCTGCTTCATGACAAACCACGGCCGACATCACCTTTAAACATAAGAAACAATCCCGAAGTAACACGTGACAGAAACACCCTTCACACACCATTCACAGTGCGGGATACACAATTGCTCATCAAGTGCGATCACCAAGGTAATGTGCTCAAAACCATTATACAGCTAACTAAAAAAAACATTTGAACGTTATAACCATCAAAATGCCATGTATCAAGGTAATGACTTAAAGCACGTGAAAAATTGCAAAATTTCAAGTGCAATACAGTAGTCTTAAGAGTACGTGGGGGTGAGGTTCCATTGTTGTATATGTACCCCCGCGTAAGCATCGATTCGCGCAAGTTGGGTTCGCCTGTACCAGTGTAGAATATAAAATGTAAGAGTGTATATAAAATGTATATAAAGGTACATGCATGATTAATAAAGCACAGTACTCTAAGTAAATGATTCACTAATCATTGGCAACATCCAGGTCAGAGAGAACATTATAGTTTTTTGGACTCGTTTCTTGCCCAGGCGATAATTACACACCGTCATATCCACGTCCGCGTGATGGCGGGGGAGTGATTTGACTCCTCGCTTCCCGCCCCGTGCGTGTAGCAAAAGTACGAGTCACAAGTGTAAGTATGAATTGGGGTCAACCGCAAATGAGCAGGTCCGCGTACTCTGAGATCTTGCTGTATTATAAACATAATTTAAATCATAACTCACATCCCTTTGTCCATCTAGCATGTTAGTCATGGGGGGTTGTTTGGCCATACTTCACCACGCTGGTCAGTGCGAGTTGAGACCGGTTTAAATATAACTCTCCACTGATGACAACTCGGAATCGAGCTCAGGTCGCCGGGTTAATAGCGCAGTGCGTCGATCACCCCACCACAACTGCACCCGCAGTATTACACGCCCGATACAAATAAACAGTACATGACTCAGGACCCTCGACTTGTAAAGGAACTGCATGGCAATTCGATAAAGCTAAAGTCCCAAACATCTTTCAATCAAGAACTTTCCGCGGGAGTTTTCTTCTTCCGTATGTGTCCAAAAAACGCTGAAAAACGACGCGGTTAATGCGTCGAGTCCCACAGCGATGTTGGCAACCTTACGACCCCGCAGCCCGTTAGACAGGTTAGGCTTGGTGGTACCAAGATGGAGTGAAAAGGACAAGTGCTAAAGGGAATGCTTTCCTCAGGGCCGAACAGGATGTTCAAGTACCTCTGGCAGGGCAAAAATTAGATGGCACTAAACGTTGGTCACAAAAATAACGCACGCAATAAACGTCTGCTCAATGAACGTCTTGAAAGACGACTGGGTGCGCTAAAATGAGAAGCACAGCGTTTGTTACGAGATCGAAAATATTCCCATCTAGTATCCGATTAGTGCGGCTAAGTTGCTTCGCAGCGATCGTTCATATAATTTCAAAGTGGTGGGCATCACGCTGCCGTGGGGCCGCATGAATTGAACTCGTGGGACATGTCCAGACCAGAGGCCATAGGTTTCCCTACCCCTGACAGAGGGCAATGAGTTAAGTGGCAAACACAAGTGCAAGTCCACGGGAACCGCCTTGAATAAGACTGAAAATGTGACCAACAATCCAGAGCCTAAACGTTGAACCACGGCTTAGAAGCTGGCAGCGCGCTGCGTGTGGCCTTAAAGTGCACTTAGCCTGACACAAGCGCCGTGGTGACGCCACCGCCACTTAGTGGCGAATGGCGGTTGGTGTTCTTGTCGTACCTGCAGCGGCTCGCTGTGCGGGTTGTGGATGTTTATGAGCGGCGAAAAGCTGCTGTTGACGGGGACTCTCGCCCCAACAAACGGGCGCAGCCGGTACGGGTTGGGGATACCCACGCCAAACACCTGGATTGGGAAGGGGATCGGAGCGTGACAAGTGGTTAGGTACACTTTAGGAAAACGCTCCGTTAAGCATCACCTTCGTCTGCCCAAAGGGCTCTTCTCCGATTCAAAAATACATTTTGGGGTCGCATTGTTTAAGTAAAATGTTAAACTAAACTAGTTTTATCTTACCAGGCAAGACCCACCAAGCTATGTAGCTCTTTTTCAGGAGCGACCTGACCGCAAATGAGAGGTCAACAAAGTGGCTTATCGCGTGGAAATTTATAGCAGCCAAATGCTCTAAACACGTGATGCCGATTCTAAATGTGGAGGGCAAAACTGGAGGGCCGAGAGAAAAATACATGCGGCCACGGGGGGAGAGAACACGCAAACTACAAATATACAGGCATCAGGGTCGGGATCGAACCCACGGCCTCCTGTACACCTGGCGAGGAAGTTAACATCTTGCCACCGTGTCCATCGTAAACCCTGTCCTGGTCACAACAGGATGGCAACCGAGGGGCAATGGCGACATTTGCCCACAGTGCTAAACTTGTAGCGATAAGCGACGTTCACCAAGGGCGTCCACATGATGCGCATGCAAATTATTCATGCATCGATCTATGGATTGACATCGATGTTTACATTCGCGAGACACTCATTGAACGACGTGAGCAAGAATCGACCCATTAAGGATTCATACAAACGCCACGCTAATGTTGCATTTGGGATACTGGAGGGGTGAAACTTTTCACGATTACGGAAAACCACGTGTTACGTGAGATAAGCTTTTCACAGACTGGGAAGCTCACACAGAAAAGCATTGCGCTCGAGATTGCCAGTACAAAGTTTCAGTAATCTGGCAGCAGAGTTCCCACGATAAGATGTCGTCATTTCAGTCAATTGATTACTCATAGCTCGTGCAGCTGATGGCACGTACGTTACAAGCATTATGAATTGTAAAGATGCGATGATTAAATGACCAACGGCAGGCTAATGTTGAGTGGACTGCAGGTAATTAACTTTCAAGCAACATTTATTCGTACTTAAGGCAGATCAAATCATAAAAAAACAAGACGCTGACAATCCAAAATTTGTTGTACAACGAAGAAAGTAAGGGGAAAGTGATATCCCGATAATCGTCAAATTCTATCGTGAAAAACGATATCACGGCCAACCCTACGGGCCAGCAAGGGTCGATGAAGACGGGCAGCAAAAGCACTTTAACCCACATTGCAAACTCAGCGAAATTGTCAACATACTTCACATTGCACTCATACTGTACCTCCCGCTGACACACAGCCGCAGGAAGGTGCAACAAATTGCATATGATAAGAGACGCCTATAAATAATGACAATAAAATACCGTGACACCTTTGCGTGATTGTCATAAGCCTCGCCGCGAGCAATATGGCTGTGTGCGAAGATGATAAAAATCAAAGCGCGATGCTGCGGCTTGTAAATCCGAGTGAGGACTCGCTCTCAATGTTCCCCAGCAGGCACTCTGCCCCCAAGCTTCGCGCAGGCGAGCCTTGGGGAGCTGCAGATGCGCCGAATAAATTAAGCTCGTCTGATTTTGCACTGAAATCATCTGCGTTTTAATTACCGCGCGTTGCAAAGTAGTCTGCCATTAACGTGTTTGTTTCCTCTTTGACTCACCTCGCCTGTCATTTTTCCACTCTGTGCCCAATTCAACATTTCGGGATATATTATTTAGAAATTAACTACAGTTATTTAATGGCAATTTTGGTTTCCTTTCACTTGAGTCATCAGCTGCGGGAGAGTTTCCTGTGAAGGTGAACGACAGAGTTCCGAGGCTCGAGTGAGCATTGGGGGCAGCAGTGCTCATCTCTGTCCATAATTCTAAGCCAGGGGTGGTAATTGCATGTTCCTACGCCAGGGACAAGTGCACTTTAACCCAATTTAATCTTTAGATTACTTACCCACAAAAGTTGCACTGAGCTAGAAAATTTATTTTTAAAACGGTTCCGCTATGGATGTTGCGTAAATTTCTTTGCGAGTACTTTTTGCGTGCAGGGGAGGAAAAAGAAAAAAAAACCTCAGAGTAGCCACAGAAACCCACAAATATGGAAACACACAACCATACTTACTGTACTGCACTATACGAGTTGCCTCTAAAACAATCACAAGAGTCGACTCCTATCGCGCAAAGCGACCCGGCCTCTTGCGTTTGCTCGTAACGGTGACATAACACCGACGACGGGCGAGGTCTCATCGCCTCGGCGGTGGCGTGACGTGTTACGTCAACACACCAAGGCCGGAGGAGGACTGCGTTTGCGAATACGCAACCACGAAGGGAGAGTACAGGTCAGGAGCCAGTGCCGGGTTGATGTGTCACCGGCGTCACCGGGCGGCAAGGCAACCGGAAAGGAGGGTGGGGGGGGAGACGGGACGCGCATGCCGTACCAAAAAAAATATTCCTACGCCACGACCCAAACACGCCAACGTCTTCGAGTTTCACTGGGAAATAATATTCTTCCCCGCGCCCCCATTAAGGGCCCCATGAATAAATACAGACCCGCATTGACGACAATGATGAGGGAAGTGTTTTATTGAATGCGGGAAACTTTGATTTTTGACTTAACAGAGCTTCTCATCGGCAAGGTGTGGCTTCAGAAACCAATGCCAAAGCAAATACCTTCGTGCTACAGGTAGGAGCAGCCACTGACTGGTACTGGCAAAAGCAGGGCCCAGGAGTGTACAGCAAATGTTCAAACGAAGTGTCTTTTTTTAGTTGTGGGCTGAAAGAATCTGCTAAAAATACGTACACTGGTTAGGATCTAAAAACATCAACATTTGTCGACGGCTTCCGACAATAACATCAAGGGGGGAGAGCAATTTATTATGGGACCCAACTTTGCTGATGAGTCTATTAAGATGAGGCCATTCAAAGGTAGCCTATCTAGAGGACAGACGTTCATTTTGAGGTGACAGATGTTCATCGTGGAAGGGGTGCCTTGTTGTTTGAGGTATGTGAAGCATCATTAATAAAGGAAATGGATGAATGGAACGAGCAAAAATGAACGCGACCGAGAAAAGCATTTAATCTTAAATGTTATTTCCTTTCAGAAACGTATTGGGAAAAACAACCTCAACGTGATTTGTTTTATCCGTACATGCATCTACCACGCAAGAGAAGAAGGGCAGTCTTGTTCGAACTGTAATTAGCCCAAGTGGAAAGCAGAAATGTTGACTGCACCGTACACGGCTGCATGGCTTGGTGCGAGTGAGTATTTCTAAGCATGCTGTTGCCGTGTGTGTGTGTGTGTGTAATCAATCGGGGCCATATTACATTCCTAGTGGCTTTGCACGTGATTACCATCAGCCATCTCAAATCTCAAAAATGATTTTTTTTTGCAAATTAGAAGTAATTTGTACGTATATTTCTGAAATCAAGTAGTTTAGATATTTAGTTTTTATTGAGGATTCTCCACATTTCATTTTGTGCTTCATGGTTATCACTCCGAGGAATAATTCACTTTTAAAAAGATGCTGTTTTAACTTTATTTAAATTTTAGCACTCATGAACCTTTGCTGTTATAAACTTTGCTAATATTTCGAACTGAACTTTACCTCGTTGAACATGACCTTGCTTGCAATTACCTTCGCTGTCATGGCGTTGTCATTCTGTCGGTTTTGTGGACACAAGTCCCAGAACAGTGGAATATATCACATCAACTTTCCGCCCACTAAGATCTGTTGTGGGAAGCAGCTCTTATCTCGACTTGGCATGGCAGGAAAGCCATCAAGTGGATCGCCAAACTAAACACCCTATTAGAAGCGTTTCAATCACAAAAAATAAGAATATATTCTGATAATTTTAATTGTTGGATGGACTAGAACCTGCTTGCTGCTTTCATGTATTCACCTTCTCCCAGGTCTCCCTTAAAAATATATACTTCCACTGTCATCAGGTTCTTAACTGGAATCAAATAAATGAATTGCAGTGCAGCGTTACTATTCATGGAATTCAAGAATACTGATTTTTAACCTGTTTTTAGAAACTGCGGCTAACTCAACCTGAGCAACAGTAATACAAAAAAAGTACGGTTGCTTGCGCTCGCAAATATTCCTGATAAATTAGCAGTTTTATTTTCGACTGGAAAAAAATAATAATCCAAGCGTTGCTGATGAACCGATAATTTTTCAGAGATTCACGGTCAAACACAGACGCATGGGCCTGTGGGAGTCGTGGGCGTGGGAACGGAGTGGAGAGATGTGGCCCTGTTGCTCCCTTCCCCCCCCACCCCCCGTATGCTGAGCCGTCATTGGCCCCCCTTGGCTAGACACGAAATGGGTCCCTCTGAGGCAAATTGTCCCCCCCCCCCAATTCAAGCTTGTTCCCACACACCTGGAGGACGTTTGGGGGTGTGTTCATTGTTTAAATATAGAGTTGCAACGATGTAATTTTTTCACAATACGTTGTCAAATTTCATTATACGAAGCCTATCACGATATCCGTTTCCCATAACTTTGTAAGTGTATTTGATATTTCTTATTCTATTATACTGTGCTGTGCTTCCAGTACAAATACTGACGACTAAAACGTTGTTCAACTGCGGCTAACTCAACATAAGCTTCCCATAAGGCTTATTTTATAAATGTAACTTTACAAAAAGTTACATTTATAAATACACTTGCTGCCACTTACACATGAAACAATTAGCTAATTCAATGAACTACAAAAATGATATAATTGTCATGACATCAATGAATCCAAATAACTTTTTCCCATGGGTTAATCTCATGGATACCTCTTTTATATGACTTTCATGACTGAGTTTGTTATCTCTAAAATATTTCATCTCAAATATTTTATTTCCTAATTAAATATTGGAGAAAATTTCAAAGAGCAAGAATGATTATATAACAATATTTTTGCAATGTGGACGATACAATCATTGTGGATAAAAAACAGTTTATTGTACGAAATATCTTAATATTGCACGTACACACACTCACAAAGATCCCCCGTATTGCCTTAGCAGACTTTTGGGGCAAGTGCTGTTAGCGAGCACCTATGAAGAGGGGGGAAAAAATATCTTCATCATTGCTTATTATTTAGCACTGATTTTGACAGTGTTTTCAAGTGCTCCTCTGACACTGTTACTCCGAGTTGTGTTTGCTCCGTTGCTGTACTTTAGTTTTTGTCATTGCTTCCGTCATTTTGGTGACGCAGGTAGCTATTGCCAATGAGACTTCATCCTGGTCTCACGAGCTCTCGCCCGGTTGAACAAAATCAACTTGAAACATCCAAACGAGGCTTGTGGGTGCGCGCGCCGGTGCCTGACCGTGGACACGAACGTGCCAATAAACCGGCGATTGTGCGAAACGGCTTGGTGAGGGCATAGCAAGCGGGCTCGCTCACCTGGTAGGTGAAGACCCCGTGGCGGGACGTGTTTATAAAAAGTGTGTTTTCCACGTTCCCCACGACCCGCGCCAGGAACACCACCTCGAAGGATGTGTTTCCTCCGGGCGGAATTACCTAAAATGCGCACACACAAGCAAACAGTTTAACACGTTGTCTTTCGCAACCAATATTATCCATTAGAGGTTTTTGTTGGGTTAGATCGCGTCAATATAAGCGAGTCATTAAGACCGCCACCACCTGATACAGCCAATTAGTAATGTTTGTCACGTAAACAAAAACATGCCGCTTGTAATTACCAGCGAAACGACTCTGGCTGTCGCCTGATGAAGCTGGTTGTAAACGTCGTACTCAAATTGTAAATGTTGTGGGTTTACTCTCCAACACACCAGTGTGCTGAACTACTAACGAATTGGCACCTTTTGCTTACGTGGCAAACCTTACTAATTGGCTGTGTCGGGTGGTGGCGGGTTTAACGACACAACATTATTTCACACGATCTAACCCAAATAACCCCTTATAAACAAACAACAATAACGCTGAGATCACGACGCTTTGTTTCTTCTCACACAGCTTAAAGGTCGTGATCTCAGCGTGGCTTTCTCACTCCAGCGCTGTCCTCCAGACAGTCTCGTTCCCTTCACCTGATGAAGGCCGCTTGTATTGTGGCCGAAACGTCGTGAGAATATTATTGTGTTATTTTATTTTATCAATTTATTATTTTATTCTCATTCTACGTGACTTTACCGAAAGAACCAAAGAAGATGAATCCTTGCAGTCACGAAAGCTTTAAATCGAAATTTGACTCCTTATGCTTTGGTTCTTTCGGTAAAGTCACGTAGGTAGAAAAATTTAATAAAATAAGAAATAATAAATCACGATGTTTCGATCGCAACACAAGCGGTCGTCCTCAGGCGGAAAAAAAATACTCCAGCAGTAGAACCGCTGAACCAGGAGGATTCTTTTTTTTCGCCTGAGGACGACCAGCTTGTGTTGCGATCGAAACATCGTGATTTCTTATTTTATTTTTCTACCTACGTGAATTTACCGAAAGAACCAAAGAGTATGGATCCCTGCAGTCACGAGAGCTTCAAATCAAGATTGAAGGTGACTCCTGGCTATCCTTACAGACTACGTGGGACGAATTATAATGACAATTATTTAATAATACAGTAGCCAATGTCCATAGTGTGCTTGTATCAGAAGTTGTCCTTCAGCATAATGTAATAATGTGTTCCGACATCAGAATCATGCTTAAATAAGGTGTGCTTGTATCCATTCTCTAACCGGATTAACATGAATTTTCGGGAAGCTCCTGCGTTATTGGGGACGTTGGGCCACTTTCACGAATGACTGCGTAGCATTGGTGAAACTGAGCCTCGGAAAGCCCCCACGCCGGTCACCCATCCAAGTACTAACCAAGGTTGAAAATCCTAATGAGTTTCATATTGTGTTTACAAGCACCTGTGCTCAGGCCGGCAGGACATGTGGTGGGGTGATGTGGCTGTCAAAGAATTCCGTTTAGAACCATAAGGGCCTAGAGCCGCGTGTTATAAAGAGACCGGCGCTGGCAGGCAAACGCACGCGGGCACGCAGAGCGCACACGTAGAGAAAGATACCACCACCGGACCGAGGCGAGACCACGGTTGAAAACATTAGTCACGCCGTGTGGGTGCAACGATGCATTGGACTGTAGATTGATGCTAATTCTGAAGTTCATGATGCATGCATAAAATTGCATGTACAATAATGTTGTTTTAATCATACATTAAGTACGCAATGAGTTCAAGTGGCCTCCTACAGTCACTAGAGGTAGCTATATTCAGCATAAAATTAAAATGAATGTGGTATTGAATCGAATTCAGAACTATGGTCAATAACAATTTGAATGTATCATTTGTAATTGTAATTGCATCTAACAGTGCTGCTGCTGCTACAATGGTAAAAACAATTGCCCTCGAGTCTGACAATGAATCGTGTGACCCTGCATCGTGACAATTCATGAAATTGTGAGGGAGCGAAGAGGATCATCATTAGGTCTCGAATACTCACTCAAGTGCGCTTACAAAGCTATTTATGTTGCGCTAATTCAAATAATACAATCATATTGAGCATTTAATCATTATTCATTACGACTCTAATACGATGACATGTGCTCTTGGTAACAGTATACAATAATTGCTACGTAGGTGCAAGGCTAAATATCTGCTTCCAATACAGGCATTATATTTATTTTTGGCACAAAACACATAGCATCACGTAAAAAGTGAGCGTGGCAGATTCCTAGGAACGCTGCTGCGAGATATTTGCACGAGACAGGTAAGACGGGTATTTCTGCAAAAATGTTCGAATACAGAGGGGTAGCAAGAGTGAGCACATGAATCTTGACTTAAAGCTTTCGCGACTGCAATCATTAATATTCGTTGGGTCTTTTTTCTTTTGTTCTACGGGACTTTACAGAAAGACCCAAAGGATAAGTGAGCGCACACATACAAACAAATGGCAACGCGCAATAACAAAGACGATGTTCTTCTCCACGAAGGCCTTGTAAGGCTGTAAGTTAAAAAATGCTGTCAGCGAGCACCTATTAAGGCCGGCATGACACATGACGGCTGAGTGTAAGTCATAACCGCAGCCAGGTCGTCTTCATCTCCCCACTGACAATTGTTTACACACTGCACCAGGTACTCGTTTAAAACCGAGTTGACTTGGTAGAGGCCTAGGACAGGATTATACGACACTTACCACTGACATTAGTAGCGGCGGGAAATGTAACTCTGCTTCACCAGTTTAACTGCACAGCAAGCTAACCACGACGCTTCCACTTTCCACCCAGACACATGCAAACACCTATAGCAATACCCGCCATTCGCCACTAGTGACGGTGACATCACCCGAGCCTGTGCTAGGTCAGGTGGCACTTTGAGGCCACGTGAAGTGTTGAAGGCTCGCTGGCAGGAGGTCACGGGATAAACCCAGGTGCCAATACACACGCAGATGCATATACATGTATACACACGTACATACATGTATACACACGTACATAAAAGACTATATATCACTGAGAAACTGCTGTTAGAGTGCACCTATCAAGGCCTGTATGGTGCACAAGGTGGACGGCATCATGCCTTCGTCTCTTCAGTGCTGATGTTTACACACTGCTCCAGGTATTCGGTTAAGGATGAGTCGACCTCGGGGAAGCCTAGAATCGGTTCAGATATTCGTCGCTGATGTAGGTCGTGAACGAAAATCGCCTTATTGGTAGTGCAGCGCGCTAACCACTACACTACCGATTACCATGATGTGTGCGCACACACACAAAGATCCCCCGTATAGCCTTAACTGACTGTAGGGGCAAGTGCTGTTAGCGAGCATCTATGAAGGCCGGAACGGTACACGAGGGGGTGGGTGGCCAGCAACCACGCCCGACCGCCTTTGTCCCCCCAGTGGCGATGTTTACACACCGCACCAGGTACTCATTTCAGGCTGAGTCGACCTAGGGGAGGCCCAGGACCGGTTCAGATAATCGTCACTGATGTTGGCCGTGAGCGAGAATCGAACCCGGGTCGCTATGTTCATAGCGCAGCACGCTAACCGCTACACTACCGCACACACACAGACACACGTACACACACACACACATGCGGTCCCACAAACAAGTGAATACATGTATGCACATGCGCGCACGCACGCACATACACACACAGCACTGAGGCACAAGCATGTTTGTACCCGCTCACCCGATTTTGAAAAAAGGATGCGTGGAAATGTGACGTGGTCGCCGATATTGATAATAACGTTATCGTCTCCTCTGCGCTGGGGTTGTGCAGGAAAACGGTCTCCATCTTCGGCATGCCCACCGGCCTGTAGGGCAGAGCGGGGTTGAGACAACAAGTGCTGATATAGCAAGGGCGGCGTTGCACGCGCGTGGCCGCTACACGTGGCATTTCCCAGGGTCGCCACCTGTCCGGGTTTTCCCAGGATCGTCGTTCTCTTGTTTCAGGCAGCCCTCTCGGGGAAAAATAAAATCTGTAAATCCTCCCGCAACATTTTATGTTGGAATAAGCGCGGTTCTCAATTGAATGACGAGCATTTGGAAAATCAATGGGGTGGAAAAAATGTAATGTTCGTCTGGTTTCGTACCACGTGCGGAACATTCATGAATGGGATTTGGCCATAGATCCCAGTGCAGGAGCCTCGTGAATGTGGTTATTGAGCCTCAGTGAGGCTTCACGAAGTAAATAAATGTCAAGCCACGCATTTGCAAGTACTTAATTTTATTTTAATAAATGTTTGATTAAATTAACGTTGACTCAATGAAGGAGAACATTTGCTTTTATTTGTACAAGTTAAGTTAATTTCTCCCACTTATAGAACCAGGCAACCCAACAATGAACCAAAATTAATCCCCATCACCGCGTTGGTTCTCTTATTTTGTGCTGTATAGCTCGCCGGCTTAGTTGTCAGGTCATAGCGTGTAGCGTTTGGCATTGTCCAATGTTGCGCTCCATGTGCTGGAGGAGGCTTCTCATTTCATGTTCGTGGAGAAACTCCAAGCACGTAAATCAAAACACGTCAGGCATCACGCGGAACAACATGCTGTCCAGCGTGAAAACATACGGGAGGAGCCGCTACGGTAATCCATGTTACCCAACTCGTGACGTTGTCGCATGCGAAACAAACACAGGACAGCCCCCCCCCCCCAGACAAGCCACCGTCTCTCACATTTCAATGTGTGTTCGGCAGATATCATTTCAGGACAAGCTTCTGACATCTACACGAGCCCGGCATTGTGAAGGATTACCCCGGCACTCTTAGGGCAGGCGGTGCGTGGTTTAGCAGTTTCTCTCAAACGTTTGCGCGGACGCACAAACCAAGGAGGTTATGCTCATTAACACCTACTTAACGCGGCGGGTGAGACAGGCCGAGTGAGCTTAGTCCACGCTGGACGCACGAGCGGGGGGGGGGGGGAACGAGCGCTGCGATAGAGTTACAGGGAGGCAGGTGTCCCACGAAACACGACACCGGGTTTTTTGGTAGCGGCTCAGGTCGCGTGGCCAAGCCGAGCGAGCGAGCTGAGCGAGAGGGGCTGGGCTGGGATGCCCTCCAATTACCAAAAAAACAGTGCCATCGTGCACAGGCGCCACCACCCCCCCCCCCCCCAAGAAATTTTACGTCTATTCCTTGCCCTGCCGATACCGTCGCGAACGGCAACACAGAGGTATTGCTCACAGGGCCTCCAGAAGTGAAATTCCATGTTTGTATTGTCCTTTGGGGGAAAAAAAAACAACAACTTTAGATTAAATTTCGATTTAAAGCTTTCGTGACTGCAATGATTCATCTTCTTTGGTTCTTTCGGTAAAGTCACGTAGAATGAGAATAAAATAATAAATTGATAAAATAAAATAACACAATAATATTCTCACGACGTTTCGGCGACAACACAAGCGGCCTTCATCAGGTGAAGGGAGCGAGACTGTCTGGTAGGACAGCGCTGGAGTGAGAGAGCCACGTTCAGATCACGGCTTTTAAGCTGTGTGAGAGGAACAAAGAGCGACTCTAAGGCTCTTTGTTCCTCTCACACAGCTTAAAAGCCGTGATCTGAACGTGGCTCTCTCACTCCAGCGCTGTCCTACCAGACAGTCTCGCTCCCTTCACCTGATGAAGGCCGCTTGTGTTGTGGCCGAAACGTCGTGAGAATATTATTGTGTTATTTTATTTTATCAATTTATTATTTTATTCTCATTCTACGTGACTTTACCGAAAGAACCAAAGAAGATGAACTTTAGATTACCTAGCAGGCCTTAGCAACTTAGCCCGGTCATTATTATTAACGAATGGTGGCTAATGAATGGGAGGAACAAGCACCAGATATACCGTTTTGAGAATTGCACCAAAAAGGAACACACGCATTGCTGGTCATAGGCAAGTTAAAGACGCCACTTTAACTGTTCATAAAAGTAAGTGGGCTCGGGCAGGGACATGTTGCTGGAAAGGAGGACGTAATGGCTGTTGGACGAGACCAATGAGAGTGCGGGGCCAAGAAGATGTCCTTCACAGAGATGGACGAGTGATGAAATGCGCTCGAGTGGAGGAGCTTCATCGACCGTTGCATCGCAAGACTGAGGAGATGATGACAGGTTGGGAGGCCTTCCTCTAGCAGTGGACAGATCATGGTGGATGATGATAAGTTTCAAGAAATGGCCCTTCAACCACATATTTGTCTCATTTTCCTCAAGCAAGCCATAATAAAAAAGTGTTTAAATCCCTTATCCCTTCCAAGGCCTCCCAAGGTGCACGCGCCCCCTATTTACAAAGCGTCTTTGAAATTTTGGTTGCATTTTAATTTTTCTCTGCATATTTCTTAACTCTTCACTTTCCAAAACATCTATCCGAGCGACCCACAAATGGTTGCACTGGCTAGGATGTTCAAACACAAGACACGCTATATGGAGGTTGCTGAAGTTGATCAAGAAGAAAAGTAAACATAGGTCTGTCAAGCTACGTAAAAATGTTGTGGCATTAAATATTTAATAACAATAATACCAGGAAAGCCTCTCCTGAGTCTCAATTCTACTTTGTCAGAAGCATTCTACATTGGAATGTGAGGTCGATTCCATCAGCTAACAGCTGTTTAGCATGTCAAAGAAAACCAGAGTGCCCAAAGTGATAATACTTAAGTTCTAAACAGACAGACGCAATCCACAGCTCTACTTATACCATTTTTGACATGCGTTTTTTCTGGATTTTTTTATTGGTATTCTGTCTCTCACTGTTCAAATAAACCTACCATTAAAATTATAGACTGATCATTTCTTTGCCAGTGGGCAAACGTACAAAATCAGCAGGGGATCAAATACTTTTTTCCCTCACTGTACGTTGAACTTGCTTCGCGGCGTACGGTACCAACCGTGATAATCGGAGGTGTGGGGGAACAACAACAAACTAAACATTAAAATCAGTTCCTGTTTATTTTTGTGAGGTAGGCATTCGTTAAAATTTGTGGATACAATTCAATTTAAAAATAGATTATTTTTGTGTCTCATTACCATACTTTTCTGGTTCACTCGTATGGGTATTCATTCTGCTTCAGTATCCTAAACGTAGCATAAGCACATTATTTGTATGAACTGTAGGTAAACGATTCCCATATTCACACATGTGCCGCGAGCATAAGAACACATTAAGAACGGATTAACCAATGCATCGTCACACGCCTCACGATAGGGACATGGAGGAGGAGACGCCAAGTTTGTGTAAACGTCACTGCTTATATATACGGCTTGGGATCTAGTCTCGGCCGAGCTGCTGTTTCTGGGTTGTTCCTGGATTGTTCTCCGGCTTTTCTTGGGCCAGCACACAGCTGGGTCACCAGTGATCATGGATACGAGGAGTGAGTGTTGCGCCGGCTGCGTGTTTGTGTGTGCACTTGACCCAAAAGTAAGTTGAGGCTATATGGGGGATCATTGCCTGTGTCTGTGCTCATGTGCACACACGTGCCAGTGTGCAAGTTTGTGTTTGCTCGCTTTCACTAAAATTGGGCAAGTTTCAATGTCCCAAATGAGTTGTAACTTGCTTAACATAAACAAATGAAAAAAACCTGTGGGTTGGAACTAATTTTGTTTTTATCTCCCGATATTTGGAGAGGGGGGGGGTGGTGGGTGTTGCGTTGACATGGGGGCACGTTGCTTAAAAATCTTGCGTGATCATCAAGATTCTGCCTTCATCACTGATGCTTGCAGCTAAGATGTTGCCCGACTCTGCAGCTTGCGAAACAGTGGTTTTGAGAAACTAGTTGCGAATTTTAGTTCGAGCTTGAAAGTCAGCTTTGCAAAACATTAACTGAAGCCCTTAAGAAAGAAGGCATTGCAATGCAGATTTGTTGACTTTGAGTCATGCGTCTTCCAGCGCTTGATCTGATATGTCACCATCTGTACTGACACATTTATAATCACCACTAGGAAGCAAAGTCAATTACAATAACCTAATTACAGCCAGTACAAACAATGCGAGTGGGTCCGTTTAATATCTGCCAGGTGACGCATGCAACGCCCATCGATACGATGTGCTTGTGGAAATATTAATAAGGGAGGGCGTGCGTGTTTGTCTTGATACCACGTAGCGCGCTGCGCTACAAACCAGGTAACCAAGTTCGATTTTCGCTCATGGCCACCAAGTTCGATTTTCGCTCACGGCCACCAACACCGGTGACGATTATCTGAACCGGTTCTGGGCCTCCCCTAGGTCGACTCAGCCTCAAATGAGTATCTGGTGCTGTGTGTAAACATCGCCACTGGGGAGACAAAGGCAGTCACACGTGGTGCTGGGCACCCACCCTTCTTGTGTGTCATACTGGCCTTCATAGGTTGCTACTCGCTAAGCGAACTTTCCCCAACAGTCTGTTGAGACAACCTCCGTACCACGTGCAGCAATAACTAACACTGCGACCCCGACCACACCGATGCCAGACAATTCAGAAGGGGACGCTGGGATGCCGAGCGTGAGGGGGGGGGGGGGGGCGTTCCACGCGAGACCGCCGCACGCTCGAGCGAGACGGCGGGGGTCACCGGCGGGGGGGGGGGCCTAGGTGACAGCTGGACGAGCTGGCTCCCCCCCCCCCCTCCTCCTCCTTCTACTACCAGTATTCCACCAACGAGGTCACACCGGGCCAGTACAGCCACGCTTACCCCCCCCCCCGCCGTGCTCATAAAATCGAGTCGGCGGCATTGGTGCAGCTAAATGGGATAACAAAAAAAAACGGGTTGCACCCTGAAGCGGCAATGAAATTACATTCTGAAACGCCGCCCCTACCGGCCAATGATCTTGAGCGTCTCCATGTAGGGGGAGATGCCTACCGACAGGGCAAGGTGGTGCCAGTTTCCGACGTGCTATGGCGCCTGAGAGGCTGTGTGTTCTACCAAACTATACTCCCGCGTCCCTGTGTTCCCATCTGCACCGACAAGCATGGTGCAGGATGGTAAATTCATTCCAATGACATGCACATGGCGAGGGGAGGCCTACAAACCAGCAACGGGTTGACAGAAGAACTGCACGAGTGAATGTGTGCAGGGATCGTGTGTTCTCTTCTTGAAGTTGTGGGTTTACTCTGGGCACTTCAGTTTGCCTCCACCGTGCAAAAGACACTCAAGGGATTGGCCAAACACCCCAAGTAGAACCCTCCCGAACAGAAATCTTAAGAGACTCAGCGAGGCTTTCCTAGGTAAATATCGCTTCCTATAATTATTTATTAACGGTGTGAATGGTATTCTTGGTTCTTTCGGTAAAGTCACGTAGAAGGGAAACAATAAAATAATAAAAATATAAAACAATAAAATTCTCACGACGTTTCGACTGCAACACAAACAATCAACATCAGGTGTGAAAACCACAGCAAGAAAATTTTAAAGTGGCGTTTTTTTTTAACGTTAGCACCACGGAGAGCGATTTGGCAGTTATTCAGATGGACGAGTCCATCTATGTTCGGAAAAGAGGAGGGGGGAGACGAAAATAATGTATGCGGTCTGAAAGCCACCGTAAGCGTGAACAATCAATTAAGACCCGAAATGGTTTATCAAATCCTTCCAATGATTGCTAAGCCAGAATCCATCTTCTCGGTTGAAATTGTCTCTGTTTGTATATGTGGATAGCCTCATGAACGAATCTCTCATGGTAGCCAGATGGCTTGCAGAGAACCTCTGTCTTGGAGAAGTCAATGTCATGTGAGCCTACTGAATTATAACAGTGATCTGCCACGGCCGAGGTGTTGGTCCTACCGTGTTTTAGGTCTGCTTTGTGTTCACGGATGCAGTCCGAGACATGTCATTTGGTTTCTCCAATGTAACTACTACCACAGAGGCAACTTAGTTTGTAGACGCCAGGGTACTGTATGTCCGGAATCACATCTTTTACAGACGGAACCAGATCACGAATTTTATGTAATGTGTTGAATCGGACCTGGATCTTGTGTTTATTCAAGATTTTGGAGATCTTTTTTGTGATCCCCGCAATGTAGGGTAAAGTGATAGTTTTGAATGGCTCCTCAAGAGGGTCCTTCTTCATGGTTGGAGTGATAGCTTTGCCGATTGTGTAGTCGGAGTAACCATTAGCCTTAAGAGCTTGGTGTACGTGCTTGAGTTCACTGGCTATGTGTTCCTGGTCGGATATGCATTGGGCTCTATGGTGCAGAGTCTTGATGAGGGAATTCTTCTGGGATGGATGGTGGTGGGAATCCGGTTTCAGGTAAGCATCCGTATGGGTAGCTTTCCTGTAGACAGAGTGGCTCATTGAACCATCAGGTCTCTTTTTTATTAGGACATCATACACTTACGCCAGTTAAACATGTGCACGGCTGCCGTTTAAGCAAACATAAATTTTATTTTTTGTGCTCTGCGTGGCTTGTCGGAGAAAATGCATAAAGTTGAGTCTGAGATCGTGGTGTTAATTTTCACCCACGTTTTGCCCCACGTCCCCCCCCTCCCCTCCAACATCACTCGCGTATTTAACTTTCGTATAATTTCACGCTTGATGCAGCCAATAGGGCCCTAACTTGAACAATATCAACCTTTAAACTCCTGTACCTCCGATTAGCACGTTTGGCGACTGTGCGAAAGAAGTTCAACATACATGCGTGCGTCTGTCAAAGTCACAGCAGATTTAAGCACACCTACTGAGTGACGTTGAGACGAAATGTAGCATGACCAATCACGTGGCTCAGACCCACGGCCAGTAGCGCTGAAGATAGATGCGTCCCCACTTAATTTGCAGCCATTTGATAGCTCTTAAAAATGTAAGTACTCTACTTAAAAAAAAAAATTCACTACAAATTGGCGTGATGTCCACGGCATGTCGCAGGCTGTGTGCAGTGGACTTGAATGAACATCTTTCTCGATGCCCCTCTGCGTATGGGTTTCAAAGGCAAACAAACCACACTTGGTAGTGTCACGATGTTAAATGGTGGGACCGCACAGAAACAGACTTAACCAAGATGTTCCAAACTTTCCAAAAAGTGGACCAGAAACAATTTCAACATTGACGTCCTTTAACAAAAAAGTGTGCAAAATGTATTTCTATCAAGGTCCAAGTACGTGAGCGGATAATAATTACAAAGTCAGCGGGAGCGCTTTAGAGTCACTCCGCACGGGTGCAAGGTTCATGTTCTGTGGTGCGGTAGCTACAGGTTACACGGCGGTGGTGGCTACACAAGCAACACTTCGCCATGCTGCTACCTGCAAACGATCGCACGTCGCCAAATAAAGACGTGGCATACTCACTGTTCGTGAAAATCCAGCATGGGCGGCTCAAACCGGATGGGTCTGCTGCTCTCTCGGCTGCATCCCGCACTGCAAAACACAGGCACGGCGACCAACGTGTTCAGAAGCAGCGTGCACAGCGACGGCGCGCGCATGTCGGCGTGCCGCGCGCAGGCCCAGAGCCACGCGGGAAACAACCGTCGTCCTTCTCGACGTCCTTCCGCTCCGGCCGTCGAACTTGCCGACGGGCGAGTCCCTCCTGCTGTGCGGCGCTGTCGGCGTTCGGACCGCGCATGGGTACAACGAGGGACGAGCGAGCCGTCCGTCTGGCGAGCGTTGGCCGAGCTGGCGAGACAAGGCTCGCAGCGACGAGCCGAGCGTCCGAGCGAGAGCACGGGCGACACGTGAAAAAGCGAAAAAAAATATTTTGTTTGTGTCTTTTATCCCCCCCCGCCCCCCCACTCTGCGCCAACGCCCACGCCCGCCCAAAGAGGTTGCCTCAGTCATGGCCCCACCCCTGACTCTACTGGCTGAGCTCGGGACACACGGGAGACGCGCCGGCCACACAGATCAGCACACGCTGTTGAGGCATTCCTGTCTCAGGTCGCAGCGACGGCGGCGTAAGGTGGTTTGGCCGGTTCCATACATACACAAGTGACAAAATACAAATGCAAGCATGTGTAATAACACGGAATTCTTTCAGCAATGACCTCGTCAGACTTAAAACAGGTGAGTGGATAATGTATCATGGCAATTGTGGGCAGTGTGACGAGAGAAGGCTTGCAGAACTCTAAAGCACGGATTGGTATAGGGTGGAGAAACGCAACATTGAGACATACGCTCGTAACTCAGGCAGAGGTAATACAAGTGACAAATGTGACTCCAAGTATATAGTGAGGGGGAAAAGGTATTTAATCCTCTGCTGATTTTGAACGTTTGCCCACTGACAAAGAAATTATCAATCTATAATTTTAATGGTAGGTTTATTTGAACAGCGAGAGACAGAATAACAAAAAAATCCAGAAAAACGCATGTCAAAAATGTTATAAATTGATTTGCATTTTAATGAGGGAAATAAGTATTTGACCCCCTCTCAATCAGAAAGATTTCTGGCTCCCAGGTGTCTTTGATACAGTTAACGAGCTGAGATTAGGAGCACACTCTTAAAGGGAGTGCTCCTAATCTCAGCTTGTTACCTGTATAAAAGACACCTGTCCACAGAAGCAATCAATCAATCAGATTCCAAACTCTCCACCATGGCCAAGACCAAAGAGCTCTCCAAGGATGTCAGGGACAAGATTGTAGACCTACACAAGGCTGGAATGGGCTACAAGACCATTGCCAAGCAGCTTGGTGAGAAGGTTGGTGTGATTATTCGCAAATGGAAGAAACATAAAAGAACTGTCAATCTCCCTCGGCCTGGGGCTCCATGCAAGATCTCACCTCATGGAGCTGCAATGATCATGAGAACGGTGAGGAATCAGCCCAGAACTACACGTGAGGATCTTGTCAATGATCTCAAGGCAGCTGGGACCATAGTCACCAAGAAAACAATTGGTAACACACTACGCCGTGAAGGACTGAAATCCTGCAGCGCCCGCAAGGTCCCCCTGCTCAAGAAAGCACATGTACATGCCCGTCTGAAGTTTGCCAATTAACATCTGAATGATTCAGAGGACAACTGGGTGAAAGTGTTGTGGTCAGATGAGACCAAAATGGAGCTCTTTGGCATCAACTCAACTCGCCGTGTTTGGAGGAGGAGGAATGCTGCCTATGACCCCAAGAACACCATCCCCACCGTCAAACATGGAGGTGGAAACATTATGCTTTGGGGGTGTTTTTCTGCTAAGGGGACAGGACCACTTCACCGCATCAAAGGGACAATGGACGGGGCCATGTACCGTCAAATATTGGGTGAGAACCTCCTTCCCTCAGCCAGGGCATTGAAAATGGGTCGTGGATGGGTATTCCAGCATGACAATGACCAAAAACACATGGCCAAGGCAACAAAGGAGTGGCTCAAGAAGAAGCACATTAAGGTCCTGGAGTGGCCTAGCCAGTCTCCAGACCTTAATCCCACAGAAAATCTGTGGAGGAGCTGCGGGTTCGAGTTGCCAAACGTCAGCCTCGAAACCTTAATAACTTGGAGAAGATCTGCAAAGAGGAGTGGGACAAAATCCCTCCTGAGATGTGTGCAAACCTGGTGGCCAACTACAAAAAACGTCTGACCTCTGTGATTGCCAACAAGGGTTTTGCCACCAAGTACTAAGTCATGTTTTGCAGAGGGGTCAAATACTTATTCCCTCAATAAAATGCAAATCTTCTTTGGTTATTTCGGTAAAGTCACGTAGAATGAGAATAATCACTCAGCTATTTCAATGCTAAATTATCCTGTTTGATTTGTACTAGGTGCATCTGTGGATGTGTATGCTTTGACTTTAACATAGCCATTTCTGTGACCAGTCACAAGCTAATCACTCAGCTATTTCAATGATAAATTCTATGCTAATTCCTTTGTCAAGGCGCTGTTTCTTCTCACACAGCTTAAAGGTCGCGGTCTGAGCTTGGCTGTGTTCGCTTCAGCGCTGTCATCCAGACAGTCTCGTCCCTACACCTGATGAAGGCCGCTTGTGTTGTGGCCGAAACGTCGTGAGAATTTTTATTGTGTTATTTTATTTTATCAATTTATTGTTTTATTCTCATTCTACGTGACTTTACCGAAAGAACCAAAGAAGATGAATCCTTGCAGTCACGAAAGCTTTAAATCGAAATAAAATGCAAATCAATTCATAACATTTTTGACATGCGTTTTTCTGGCTTTTTTATTGGTATTCTGTCTCTCACTGTTCAAATAAACCTGCCATTAAAATTATAAGCTGATAATTTCTTTGTCAGTGGGCAAACGTACAAAATCAGCAGGGGATCAAATAGTGTTTTTCCTCACTGTAGGAGCGAGCTAGGCATTACTTACTATAAGGACAAAATAATGAATAATTTACAGCCCTTTTGCCAATGTGTTAGTTGAATGCCTCCCTATGCCGTGTCGGTTAGAGGAATTATTTGACCGTATTTCAGTATTCTGGTCAGTGCGGGGTTGGTGAAGCAGCTCAGCCCAGGACCCATTCAGATGTCACTCGCCACTTATGTCAGCCATGGTCAGGAATCAAACTCGGGTGGCTGGATCGACGAAATAACCTAGCGAGTCAGTGCGTCATGGCTCCACCCAAGGAGGGATAAGGAGGGCAGACTCAAACAGAGTTATTTATTGAGGTCGTTTGTGGCCAGCGCGGCCCTCCGATGGTTCACAGCGAAAGTAAAAAGTTACAACTCAAATATGCCTTGCGAAGAAGCAGAGTTCACACTTGCTGTGATGGGACTTTGGATACCCCTGTGGACCACGGCAGTTGCTTGAGAAGCAGTTGTGTCGAGACGCTGCACAAATACAATTTGTAACGCACTGCTTGAATAATTAGTGTTATGATTCATTCATTGATATTGCTGTTGTTGCACATTCCCACGTGGAAATAAAAAAGCCTTCTTACATCATGATAACTTTACTCCACCTCCCCCAATGACATCACATAATGGACCGTCTGGCCAACAACACAGGGAATTCAACAACAATAACAATCACACAAAAGCACAGGGCCTATCTGAGGAATGTGTCCGCCATTGAGCAAGTTTTTTCTTGTTATATATTTCTTTTGCTCATCACTCACGACTGCTTGGACGGTGTGGCTCTGAGGATTACGAATTGTCACCGTGCTGGTCCATCGGGTTTTTATTTTGTGTGTTACAAGGGTTCCGGCCAAGAGTGAAGGTCACAGGTCACCGGGCCAGCGGCGGAAAGGTGGGTGCACAGAGCGATCTCCGTTACCGAAGCACCTCAACGAAGGTTTGGCCGCTTGGATTGGTGCCGCGTTAAAGGCGATCCCAACCAGCGACCTTTAACCCTGGGCATGCTGCCTGCTCTGCGAGCTCATATGGGTTTTTTTTAAGGTGGCGTTTTTTTGAGGCTCCACGGTGGCGAGATTTTAACTCCCATGCCTGGTATACACCCACATCTGACGACTGTATATTTGGAGTTTGCATGCTCTCCACGTGGTCGCGTGGATTTTTCTCCAGGTCCTCCGGTTTTACCCTCCACATTTAGAAACATGCATTTAGAAAATTCGGCTGCTATGAATTTCCACATGAGCCACTTCGTTGGGCTATCATTTGTGGCCAGGTCACTTCTGAAAAAGAGCTACGTAGCTCAGTGGGCCCTTACCTGGGAAAATATTTGTTTTTTTTTGACGAGCGGCGGGCGCATGTGTTTTGGTTCGCATTGTTGTACGGTTGACTTCATTACAATAATGTAATGGCTTTAGTCAATCCACTGCTAGATGACGAGCTTCCCCCACGACATGTCAGTCAGCAGGAGGGGGGGGGTGTACTTATACTTCACCATGCTGGTTGGTTTAGTTTATCGTGCAGCAGTGGTCCAGGACTGGTTCAGACATCAATCTCCCCGCTCGTGCTGTTACCCATGGCTGAGAATTGAACGCAGTTTGTCGGATTCATTGTGCGGTGCGCCAAACGTTCCATCCCCTGTTTTTATTGCACGCGAGTGAAACCGCACCGGTGCATTGCCATACCTCCCCTGTAGAGTAGTACATGCGCTAACAAAAGGTGAAGGCACACAGGCCCACGCACGCCTCCACACGCCCACATGATATTTGAAATGTAACCATGTTAAAAGGTGCACAAACATAACATTGCTTCTTTTTGGCCATGCAGACCATTTGGGACCATGCGCTGTTATCGAGCTATGAAAACTTTCAGGGCGCATGAGAGAGGGGGTGGTGGGAGCCGTGTATTGCATGCTTGACCGCCTTTGTCTCTCCAGTGATGGTGTTGACACACCATGCAGGGCTCACACTTTAGGCTCTTCTAGATTTGAAGCTTTCGTGACTGCAAGGATCCATACTCTTTGGTTCTATTCGGTAAAGTTACGCAAAAGTATAAAACAAAAAAAAACAAAAAAATTTCACGTTTCGGCCACAACACAAGTGGCCTTCATCAGGTGAAGGGACCAGACTGTCTCGAGGACAGCGCTGGAGTGAACACAGCCAAGCTCAGACCGCGACCTTTAAGCTTGTGTGAGAGGAATTAAGGTGCCTTGACAAAGGAATTAGCATAAAAAATTGCATTTAACTGGCGGACTTAGCATGATGAACGGTGTAGAGGGGGTGAACATGTGCAGACCGGTGAGGGGGGGAGGGGGAGTTTACATATTGATGGTGTGAAAAGGGAATTTAAGCAGCTGCAAAAGTTTGGGATACCACTACTTGAAAAATATACTGTACCATTGAAAATTAGTTTAATGTTTGGTTTGATTTAGAACATCTTTCCAATGGTTGCTTAATTTGAAACCATCTTCTCGGTTGAAATTGTGTCTGTGTTTGTAAATCTGAATTGCCTCGTGAACAAATCTCTGATAAAAACCCGTGGGTTTGCAAAGAACCTTGGTATCGGAGAAAATTAGATAGTTATCACTCACTGCGTTGTAACAGTGATCAGCTACGGCAGAAGAATTCGTTCTGCCGTGTTTCAAATCTGATTTGCGTTCGTGAATTCGGTCAGAGACATGTCGTTTCGTCTCCCCGATATATCGGGTCTACACCGTTCATCATGCCAAGTCCGCCAATTAAATGCTATTTTTTATGCTAATTCCTTTGTCAAGGCACCTTAATTCCTCTCACACAGCTTAAAGGTCGCGGTCTGAGCTTGGCTGTGTTTCACTCCAGCACGGTCCTCGAGACATTCTGGTCCCTTCACCTGATGAAGGCCACTTGTGTTGTGGCCGAAACGTCGTGAATTTTTTATTTTTTGTTGTTTTATACTTTTACGTGACTTTACCGAATACAACCAAAGATTACTTTAGGCTTTGTTCAACTGTAGAAAGCCCCAGTAAGGTTAATACACTCATTTGCATAGGCTTGCATGGCATGAAATATCCGATCAAAAAAACAAAAACCCTGACTGTATCATCATAAACGTCAGCAGCCTAGATCTATCTACTGCTGAATGAAGGCCTCCCCAAGCCGTGTCTCACCCTCTCGCATGGTCCTGTGAAACAACAGACCATCTAGCACCTGCAAACGAGCTGAATTGATCTCTTTCTTTCCACAGCAGACGTCCTTTCGGGCATGTTTCCTCCTCCCTTTAACTGAATTTTTAGAAGTCTTGACCACCAGCCATCATCCTTTCTGTGGACGTGTCCTGCCCAACCCCCGCTTATTTTTCCTGACAGTCAACAGTGTTTCTAATTTGTGTATATTCATTACTTCACGGGTTCCTCTTCCTGTCTTTGAGAGTAATTCCGTGCGTGACCCTCTCTACGTGTGTATGTGCACTTCTCAGCTTTTGTTGCATTACCCTTAAACCAAAATACATACGGGCAATCTGTCTCGTATTTGTCATCAGCCGTGAGCAATCCACTGCTGGATGTCCTCAAGCGGTCACCATCAATGTTATATCATATGACGTCCCTTTACGTAGGAAAGGTAAACGGACGACTTGAGACTGACCGAGTCTTAAGATACTTTTTCATAAGGGTCCTGTGCCAAGTTTTTGCAGTGGCATCGATGCTCGGTAAGTGCAACACCAACAAAGTGATTTTCAGCCAAGTTTTCAGCATAGTGCTGTGACACTGCATACACATACAATTTATTGCCGATACCAACGCTCACTCACAATTATACAAAAGTGCAGAGACACACACAGTCACACAGGCAAGCACAGACGCACAAGGGCACGCACATTAAGAGAGCGAACATTCATTACCCCCAGAGCAGGCATGCACATTGATCTCCTTTGAGCGTTATTGTAAGAATGCATTTACTTAACTAATGCCTTACATGTGACATATGTTGAATGCACAGGCTTTCACGACCAATATCATGGATAAAACAAGATTTTTGGGATGGAATTCCTTTCCAGCTTGCCCATCGCCACATATATAGCCTTGTTGCAACAGCTCTCTCACTGGTTCAGCAGTTCCACTGCTGGATTATTTTTTTCTGCCCGAGGACGACCGCTTGTGTTTCGATCGAAACGTCGTGATATATAATTTTTTTTATTCTTGGTTCTTTCGGTAAAGTCACGTAGAAGGGAAACAATAAAATAATAAAAATATAAAACAATAAAATTATCACGACGTTTCGACTGCAACACAAGCAATCATCATCAGGTGTGAAAATCACAGCAAGAAACTTTGAAAAAAGTGGCGTTTTTTTTAAACGTTAGCACCACGGAGAGCGATTTGGCAGTTATTCAGATGGACGAGTCCATCTATGTTCGGAAAAGAGGGGGAAGACGAAAATAATGGATGCGGTCTGAAAGCCACCGTAAGCGTGAACAATCAATTAAGACCCGAAATGGTTTATCAAATCCTTCCAATGATTGCTAAGCCAGAATCCATCTTCTGGTTGAAATTGTCTCTGTGTTTGTATATGGGGATAGCCTCATGAACGAATCTATCTTGGTAGCCAGATGTCTTGCAGAGAACCTCTGTCTAGGAGAAGTGAATGTCATGTGAGCCTACTGATTTATAACTTTTTCAAATTTTCTTGCTGTGGTTTTCACACCTGATGATGATTGCTTGTGTTGCAGTCGAAACGTCGTGATAATTTTATTTTTTATATTTTTATTATTTCCCTTCTACGTGACTTTACCCAAAGAACCAAGAATATGAATCCCTGCAGTCACGAAAGCTTTAAATCAAAATATGATTTTTTGTTTTATTCTATTTTTCTACCTACGTGACTTTACCGAAAGAACAAAAGAGTATGGATTCCTGCAGTCACGAAAGCTTCAAATCAAGAAATATAAATGCGTCGTTAAACCCGCCACCACCCGACACAGTCAATTAGTAAGGTTGTCACGTAAACAGAACGTGCAAATTCGTCACTAGTACAGCACACAGGCGTGTTGGAGAGCAAATCCACATTTACAGTCTGAACACGACGTTTCGCCAGTAATTACAACCGGCACCATCAGGCGGCAGCCAGATTTGTGCTTTAACGACACATTTATATTTACGCGATCTAACCCAAACAAAAACCTCTATTATGGATGTGACATATGGTGAAAGCCCAAAGGAAATAAAGAATCAAACATGTAGAGAAATAAATAAGTCGGTGGGAGTGCGTGCGATTACATTCGTACGCATTTAAATGTGGAGGTGAAGTGGCGACACAGTGGCTGGTGCACAGTGCTATCCGAACCGGTTCTGGTTCCCCTGCACCACCCTCC
Source organism: Petromyzon marinus (assembly GCF_048934315.1). Lineage (NCBI taxonomy): Eukaryota > Metazoa > Chordata > Hyperoartia > Petromyzontiformes > Petromyzontidae > Petromyzon > Petromyzon marinus. The sequence goes on from NC_133684.1 coordinate 5,079,805, forward strand.
ACCCACCCCCATCAGCCACTTCACCTGTCCAGCGTGGTCAAACGTTGTTAAACAGCCCCCCCCCCCCGCCGTGACCGACATGGAAACGGGAGGGCCTTCATCCAGCAGTGGATTGAGAAAAGGCTGAAATTATTATTTCATAATCTTGGACCGTGATCAATCCACTGCTGGATAAAGGTCTCTCCCAAGATCCCACAATGTAAATCATACATCTAACTTCTGCACGAATTCATTATTCTTAACCATCGGGCCATCGCCCATTCTTGTGACGTATCCTGCCCAAACGCACTTCCTTAATTTAAGAAAAGGTACAATTGTTATTCATTCATATATGAACGTTGAGTCATCAGAGACACTGAATTAGAGGTACATCATTTGGTATCCGGGAATAGATTTTCCCCTATTTTCTGGTGTTTTAACATCTTAACACCGGTTGCGTTGCCAGAAAAAAGGGGAAAACCTATTCTCATATTTTGGTAGTGGCAAATGAGGTCCCAGAATTTGGTATCTGTTGTAAGCCTACTCTTTGGTTATTTCGGTAAAGTCACGTAGGTATAAAATAAAATAATTTAAATCACGACGTTTCGGGCGCAACACAAGCGTCCGTCATCAGCAAAAATAGTTTCTTGCTGTGATTGTCCCACCTGATGACGGACGCTTGTGTGTTGCGCCCGAAACGTCGTGATTTATTTTATTTTCTACCTACGTGACTTTACCGAAATAACAAAAGAGTATGGACCCCTGCGGTCACGAAAACTTCAAATCTAGATTGTTGTAAGCTTGTAAATAAAAAAAAAACTTTGGTGTCGGCGGCGAGGAAGGATGAGGAAATGGGTTGTTAGTTTGCGAGCGCCGACAATCCGACCGTCCGATAACGGCGCGGCAAATTTGCCGCTCGAGGACCGCAGCTTCTCTCCACCGAGCACGCGCCAACGGACGCAGCGGGCGCGCTCGTACACGCCAGACGCACGCGCCGTTCGCCACACCCGCGCGCGCGCACGCGCACAGGAATGTCACTGGTCGGGAATGACGATTGACGCGGGCTAACTGTTTGGTGGCCTTGCAAAATACGGAGCCGCTTGTGACTGTACATTGGGGGACAGTAGAAACGTTATATTTTATTAAAACGGTCGTCTCTGAACGGGTCTCCGGACAGAGAGGGCAGACTCCATGGCTTGAGCTCAGTCCGTCCAATCTGACCCCACACCGCTCAGCACCACACTCCTCACCAGGGTTCTCTCGAGTCATTGTTATGGAAGTATAGTCGAGTTGGTTCCCCCCCCTTGCCTTCCTCAAGTGTTTTAGTTGTTCTTGGTTAAACAATCATCGTCACCAGCAGCAGTTTAACCAAATTCTCACGACTTATTTTTTTATAGTAAGGCTACGTTGCACGTATCTTTGTTTGTATATACGTTGAACTTCTTTAGCACCGTACGTGGCCAAACGTGCTAATCGTAGGTGCAGGGGGAAGGAAATATTATTTAGGGGAAAATACTTATTTTTGCTATACCTGAGAGATGTTACAATAGCCTGTCCATTCCTCCATGCACACGTCACAAGTTGTTATGAAAATGACAAAACCCTTTCAACCAGTTGCTTTCATATTGTCAATAAAAGTAAGTTTCATCACCAGTGGTCATGCCTCATCCACTGCTGGACGAAGGGCCTCAATATGCCACTGCCATCACTCACTTTCTTAATTTGGAACAATCAAACTAATGTCAGCTAATTTCATCGCTCCATCTCCGCGATTTCGGACATCCTTTCGGGCGTGTTCTACTCCTTGGGCTGCTGTTCCAATATTATTATCGATTATCGTCCATCGTCACCCCCTTGTCGTGACATTTTCCTGCAAAAGCCCACTCATTAATCTTCGTAGTCAATATGATATCTCTCAATTGCACGTCTTCTCCAATCCATGCATTCCCCTTTCCGTTTCTCCATGTAATTTCACGCGTGTGTAGTCTCTCCGAGTTTCTCCACGCGCTATTCCGCTATTGATCCAATGCTTTTTTTTAAATGAAAAATTTGGTACGTTTGTTAACAGTTACATCTGTAAAACGGCACGCTGCGTACGCAGCAGCACGATTAGCGTTGTACTGAGCGCGCTTGTTCACGTGGTTCTCTGAATACATTTCTCAGTGTAGTGCAGGGGTTGGCAATCAAAATAACGAGCCATTTTTTTCGAATTTGGTAAAAAAAAAACTAAATCAATAATTCAAGAACCGCAATGCACGGTGTGGTGAATACGAGACAGCGGTCCTTCATAAAGAACGTCTCACGAAGCAGTCCGTAAAGAGCCGCATGCGACTCTGGAGCCGTACAGCGGCATCCCTGATATGGAGGCTCCGTCGTTAATGGACTGGTTTGCCAGCCTGTCTAAGGTGGCGTTTGCTTGGGAGAGAGCCTGACCTGTCTGTCTGTTGTCTAAAGACCCCGCCGCAAAGATCGTGTCTGTCAGTCTTTGATAGAAATATACTGTCAGAAAGCGGCCGGCCTCAATCTATTGTCCAAGGACCTCTTCAAAGACGGGTGTCAGTCTAATGTCTATACCTGGCGGAATAAAGCATCAAAAAGCAATTTGGAGAGAGCTTTCTGTAATGTCCTAGAGATTCCTAAATAGTTATTTGACTGCGGTGGTAAATATAGTGAGTGGTGGAATGTAGATAAGAGATGTAATTTGTTATGGTTGTATCAACTTCCGTGTTTAATCTAGAAACAAACGCATCCAAAACAGCGCAACTGAAACTACATTTTACGGGAAAAATGTCATAGAAGCAAATTTACTTCCTTGTTGCTAAATTACATTTTCCATTGAGCGTAGCTGTATTATTATTCTCGTCTACCAAGGAAAGCCTCACCGAGTTTAGTGGCTCTTTTTCAGGAGGGTCCTGCCAAGTTTTTTGCAGCAGGGGGTACCGATGGTTGACATGCGCGTCCCAATTGAGCAAATATTTGCGGGCAACTGTTCAAGTCCGGCAAATGTGGACCACGAAGATTGGCACACACGGTGGTCTACTCTTGCGACTGACGCTACAGCATCTTTAACGTCCACTGTTAATTGGACGGCGTATATTTTTTTTACGGTTAACACACCCGCAGAATTAATGTGGGCAGCCGATGGAATTCGCACCGTGAATCCCTGGCAACGAGTGACGAATACGATACGCCACGAGGCCATAGGCCAATGTCGCCGCCCTGAAACATGCGTCGCCGTTCAGGATCTGTACAATGGAATTTTTAATTAATTCGTAAAAGACATCCAAAGCGAGTGCAAACCAAAACTACATTTTTACGGGAAAAATGTCACGCGAGTAAATTTAATTTCTCATCGTGAAACAACGCTTCCCATCCAGCATAGCTGCAACATGTGCACGTGTAAATAAAGACACTAATAAATACATGAATCATTTTGTTATTTTAATTAAACGCAGCCTTGTTCCCCAAAGCATGATACAGCTACTCAAACACCAAATGTAAGTTCCTACATATCATATGGACTTCTAAGCTAGCTGTTCTTGCCAAATAACTAAGAATTAAGGTCCCGACATGACAACCCACACGACACCAAACATGCGTTTTTGTCTGTCTCTCCAGTGCCGATTATGACAAACTGCTTACGCTGGGCTGAGTTGACCTGGGATAGGGGTCGGAAGCCTGATAAGAGCCGCATTCGGCCCTTTAAGGACTGCATTGTGACGTTATTCATGTGCATTGCAGCTCTTTAAATATTGAATTTTTGTTTACCGAATTCTAAAAAAAAAATCTTCTTTTTGTTATTTTTGGGTTGCTGACCCCTGACCTAGGAGAAGCCCAGGTCAGGTTCAGGTGACAATCTACAACAGCGATGCATGAGCCAGGAATAGCGGCGGTCCACTAAGGATCGTTAAAAGAACAACTCAAAAAGCACTGCCTCAAACCCACTGCCTTAAAAGGAGAAATATATAACAGGCAATGTTTCTGGTAAGTCCTTTACAGCATATAGACAGACGCAGTGAATAATAATTGGGGACTTATTAACGAGTGGTTGCACCTGATTCAAGAGCCGAATGGCTCACAGGGCTATACCAAAGTAAAGAAACTGACGAATGTGTTTCGTTTGTTCACGGTGGTTGGTGCATCACTGCCCACGTGGTATCGTCAATTGTTCTAGGACCAGAGCACACAGTAGGGAACGCTCGATTCATCGATCGATATTGATTTCCAGGCTCATGATAAACATGCATCGACTCACGTTTTGAATGAACAGAGATGCGTCTCAACGTCCACAGTTGGCTTTTCAACCACGGCCTTGTTAGTCTTCGAGTTCGGTGGAATCATATTTTTAAATACAACGGATTTATTCTGGGCACCCTCGTCAGCCACTGGAGGCACGATCATTCAAATCTAATCCCTATTCCACCAATGAGCAGACACACACAAACAACACAGTAAAGAATACGATGCTGTATTCCTGCGAACTAAAACGGAGACATGCAAATGCGCACACACGCAAAAGTGCACAAGCCGCGCACAAACTTGCACAATTTATAAAACTCGTGCTCCACTTCTGCATTGTGGTCCACAGTGTAGACTCTCGAAAACTGCAAACCCAAATTGAGATTGCCACCGAATTTCCTCCTATTGTTTGGTTGTCATTCGCCAGTTAGCGTCGTTTCAAAGAAAAAGTACAATACAGCCATTGTGGTGTACTTTAAAGGCAACCGAGGTGTTTACACTCGGCGACACAAAGAGACTCTTACGACATCGGCCGTTCGAACTTACTGTGGCGATATTGCATTTTGTTCAGGGGGATGGGGGAACATTTTTAATAATAGATGTTGGGAAAATACTAAATGAAGGGGAATTTTTGGATTGTAGATACAGGAAAACACACACAAACACATCGGGAATACTCTGACAATATTTCACTGTATTTGTAGACAACCTCCCATCCAAACATTGCCCAAGCACAACCCCGCTTAGCTTCCTAAATCAGACCAAGTCGGGCACATTTCTGTTAAAACGTTGTTGTAAGGATTCCGAAATCAATCAAAAACCTTTGAACGAGGCCGCTGATCTCTGAACCCTCGATGCCGCGGAGCTCAACGACGGGCAAGGCCACCGTTGGTTGAAAAACCAACTGGCCGTTGCGAGACCCAACTTGGCGTGACACGGAGGCGTCGTAGCCGACAAGACGCTGGGCGAAACCAAATGTGCAAAATTCAACTCTCTTGCGCCCCCCCCCTCTTCCTGATCAAAGAGAGGACACACTGTGACGACAGGCAGGAGCGCGGTTCGGATAGAAGGAACACGTGCCACATGTCGTACTTTGAATGCGTTAGATTCATGGCACCCTCTGCGGCCACCGGAGGCACTATCATTCATCGTCACATAAAAAAACAATGTTCCACCAATGAGCAGACACACAAACGGATGTATGTTGAACTTTTTTCGCGCCCGTACATAGCCCAACCGGTGCTCGGAACAACACATAGTAAATTAAGTTTGTACTTTAATTATGCAACGTTACTGACAGCAGGGACTGGTGTGGCAGTCTTGTTGTCTAAAGATACCAGCTACCATGCACACGAATATCAGTCTAATAGTTCTTAGCTATAATATTCTTAAGCCATAAAACTTCACTGCAGGGAAAATGCGGTCACAGCGTTGACTCTCAGACTTCCCTGGATGCGGCGGCCCTCATGTGTTCTCTCTCTCTTCGAGTAGCCCAGCTGTATTTGCAGTTGTTTGATTATTGGAATAAAAAAATGCATACGTGTAAAAGGATTGTAAAAGCACCATGAACCAAAACAGGTATTTCTGCAACAAAATAATGCAATTTACTAACAAATTAGTGCGTTTCATTCCTAGCTTTCTGAATGCTATCCAGGTCTTTTATAGATAGTTGCATTGTTAAGACCATCAACAAACCGTTTACCACGCATCTTGTTGTATTATTCCAAAGGAATGTGACAAACAAAATTCGAAATATTCTGCCAAGAACGTAGGCCACACTCGTGCATTTAGTTACATGCACACTTGCGCCTGTCCGGACCTTATCAGACATTTCTTGAATTCACAGACAAACCGATGTTACAAATTCTGCAAAGTTAACTTCCATTTTTATCATGGTGCATTGGTCGACCAAGTTCCGTCGGCCCAAACAGTTCCACCAGCGATTCAGGCCGAGCGTCGCTACGTCAACTTGGGAGATAAGTCGTTCGTTCTGTCGTCACTAACGCAGTGGGTAAACAAGCTGACCTTTCTTGCAGACACCGGCAGCAGGCACGCACTGGCGCACGTATCGAGTCGTACACAATCGCGAGTTACAATCGCGAGATCGCGCGCGCGCGCGTGCACCCCCTTCAAAACAGTTGACACACACCAACTACCCTTTGACCCCCCCACTCCTCCAACGTCAACACCCAACGTTCCCCTAACGTCGCACGTCAACCCATGTTTTGCCACAGGCTTGCCACGCGTCGAGCTGTTGCCAGGATTTTGGATCTAAACTAAATAATTTGTTTTTACCAGGTAAGGCCCACTGAGCTATATTATTATTTTTCAGAAGTGACCTGGCCACAAATGACAGCTCAAAAAAGTGGCTTATCACGTAAAAATGTATCGCAGCAAAATATTTTGAATGCATGTTGATTCTAAATGTGGAGGGAAAAACCGGAGGACCCGGATAAAAATCCACAAGACCATGGGGATAACATGCAAACTCAAAATATAAACTCACGGCCTCCTATATACCAGGCGAGGTAATTAATTTCCCGCCATGTACGCAGCCAATGTGTGCACAGGGCCTCATTTCTCGCCTGTCATCTCAAAAGTTCACTTCGCGAATCGGTCAGAATGATCAACAGCAGCAGAAGCAAATTTCGGTCAGGACTACAGCTGGATTTTAGGCATGTTTGCAAGGCATTGATCCATTGTTTAAAATTATGTTCCGCGTTCGCCATTGATGTTCCCTCCAATTTTGACAGCATGCAAGTTGAATGAATTTTCAGAGGTAAATAAAACAACATCGCCTTGATGTCGTGGGCAATTCTGATAAATACCGTAGGATTTAAAATGCGAACCTACGGGTGATGCATTAACCAGAGCATTACATTTATCATTTGTTTACATTTACACGATTTATACGTCGACACCAACAGGGTGACCGACGTGAATAAAAAAGTCAAAGCGAGACACGTGAACATATAATTGAATCGAATTACGACCCAGAATCGTGGCGCTTCATTGAATCGCTGGGGCGATCCAGGTGGCCGTGGTGGTGGGGGATAATTTCAATCTTAGTCTTTCAAGCAGTGACTCCTGCGAGGTGAACTTTTTGTGCTCTGCGATTGTTGATGGTGCCAATGAAGCGCTCAACGGCAGTAGCGAATTCTTACAAGGAAGCGTGTGGGGAGATGCCGGCACTCTCTACCTACAGCGATGGAAAATAATGAGCAGCCCGCCACACAACTGCAGTCACCATTCGCGAACCACGGACCGCATTCTAACTCCACCGGCCGCTTCGCTCGTTTGCAACGCAACGTGTCATATAGCCATCGGGCTGCCCGTGCAACCGTCCACTGGCTAACTCGCCAAATGCGGCCGTGCCAAATAAACGTTGCTGATCAACTGTCCCTGCACGATCTGCTGCATTCATCACGAGCTCAAGAATCAACATTCATCGACTAATCGACGCGTTATCATCGCGCATCTACTCGGAAACCTCGTGCGACCGAACGCAGCAGGTGAAAATTTGCCGACCACAGAACGGGGCTGACACCAGATGCAGCGCAGATCCAAGACTGGACCACGCACGGACAAACACGGAGCCAGACATAAACATTCCCAGCCCGGTCATTAGTGCATGGCTTGTAATTGGATGCACCCATCCGTTGCCACAACAGTGGATGGCGAAATGGTAAAAAAATCCATATATTTACCGAACATGAATACAATTTGTTTCATAATTATCAACAACGCGAGCAAATATTGCGACGCTTTGTTTCGGCTACCGCCACGGCCCCGCGTCATTAACACCGCCGTCGCCTTTGTTATTGCCGTGACTTTTTTTTTGCAAAACCAAATGTCGATATTCAACACTGCGCATGGAATAGCCATGCATTGTTAATGAGCGCGGGCCCGAAGTTGCGAAAAAAATTCATTAATAAATAAAATAAGCATGCAGAAGGGGACTCTAAGCTGCATCCTGTTTGTCCTTAAAAGGTCAAAGTTGTATCAGGCTTCCTGCAGGGCACTTATTTACCGAAATCAGCATGTCAAATCTACTGCAGCCATGCGGGCCACAGTATACCAAGCATTATGCCCACACCCACACCGTGCTACACATAGGCGAAGATCACATGTATAGGCTAATTAGACTGTTGGGGAAAGTGCTGTTAGGGAGCACCTAATAAGTCCTGAACAGTGGAAGATACGATTGGGTGGCCAACATAAAGCACCGCCACCTTTGTCGCCCAAGTGCTGACATTTAAAAACTGCACCAGGTACTAAAAATTAAGGCTGAGTTGACCTAGGGGAGGCAGAGGACTGGTGAATTTATTCACCATTGTAAATGGTGGTGAGTGGGATTTGAACTCAGGTCCGCCGGGTTTGTAGCGCAGTGCGCCAACCACTGCATCCACTGCTCCCCATACACCCACACACGTACAAAACGAAGACGTGCACAAGTTTAACTCCTAACACTTAAGAGTGAGACTGCCACGTGTAGACGGTGCGGTGTACAATGAGGCGCCAGGCTTCGGTGCGACTCAACGTGATGACCCCAAAAGACCGCTCCCATCTACCCTCATCCAAACGCACCGTGAAAAATCCAGTTCCAACCCGGATCGCGCCCGGCATGGGATGCTCACTGGGCATGACGTGGTGCTCGTGGCATGGGCAGCACTCGACAAACACGGCACATACAAAGATGTCCTTGTTCAGCCTTATCATCCATCAAGCCAAGCCACTCTTGACCGTCATCATCATAAACAGCCATGATCAATCCGCTGCTGGATAAAGGCCTGCCAAAGCCGTCGCCATCTCTTACGATTCTACAATCTAACAATCCACCCGGCACCTGCACGCGTGTTTCTTTCATTGCTCCATCTCCAAGGTGTACGTACTCTAGGGTCCCTTGGTTGCCACTCCGTCGTTAGACCTGACCACCGGCAAATAATCACTTCTAGCCATTAGGTGTCCTATCCAACCCCACTGACATTAAAAAAAACAACAATTGTCTTTAAACTGAGTACGTTATATAAACCTTGTTCAAATTTCAGAATCTCAGTGCAATGCGTACCGCCCCCGTGCTACTTTGCTCACTTTTAATCTTCCATTTTCTCCACCAATGACCATGTTTCCGATCCATGTCACGGAAGTTAATAGGCACGAATCACGTGATGTTAGCGAGCGCCTATTCCGTGGTGGGCAGTGATGTAGCGATGCTTCACTGCAATCCCAGTGTAGCGTAGCGTTCAGTTGCTAGTCATGTGCAACAGCGGTGGCACATGCTTTCCGAACCCGAGCCGGTTCTCCCCTTGGTTGATTTGGCCTAAAACGAATGTCCCGTGTTGCCCATCAACTTCAGCACTGGGGAGACAACAATGGACAGGAGGGTGCGCCACTGGACCCGTCGGCACCTTGCGAGTCAACAGGACACGAACAGGCGCTCGCACACACGCGCAAGTACAGCAACAACCGCTATTCGTCACTAAGCAGCGGTTATGTCACCATGGCGCTTGTGCCAGGCTATGTGCACGTTTGGGCCAGGTGAAGTGTCGAACGCCCGCTGGCAGGTCACAGAACAGACCAGGTGCCATGGGTCAACTGACTGAGATGACTTGCCGATGCACCACCTGTGCCCCCTACTGTGCCAACTTGTCCGGCAAAAACAACCCCATACTTCCTCGGTGGTGCCGGATGGTAACGCTGTGGTGGATGCGAGCGTTCCATGGGGGAAACGGCCAATTCCATTCGGCTTTTCCCCTCAAGGTGCTTGTAGGCACCACAGCGGCCAATGGGGGCTCCGGACGGGTGCGAGGGGCTGGTAACCCCTCCACCTTCAACTTAACTACCACTGAAACACGTGTTCGCGCAAGCGGACACACGCACAAGCAAGCACACACGCACGCGCGCACGCGCACATGCAAGCACACACACGCACAAAACTAAGCATGGGGATTAGTGAAAGTGGGCAAACATGAACATGGAGCATAGTAGTGCAGTCATTTTTCTTTGCTGCGATACCCTCTGCTGCCTGCATCGTGGCCCAACAATAACCTATAGCACCTGTTTTACGCGTGGAGATCGTCCATGCAGTGAAGAACTTGCTTGAAACCCGCTTAGCTTCTGAGATCAGATGATATACGATTTATCCCAGTTCAACCACTAGAAATATTTTGTTAGCTTGCACCTGCTTCTATTTAAGGGAAACTGTGACAAAAATAGCCAGCAATTATGAAGCAAATTTTGTTGAAAGCAACGTGACATTACCTCATGCAATGGTAATCTGCTGTCGATTCATCACTTACGCAAGAAGACAGATGTATTACTTGTCAAGTGACAGCTCATAGCTTGTAGTGCCTTCCAGACGTTTTCAGCATTCAAATGCATGAACCCTCCAAAACCCTCCCCTCCCTCCGGCTCACTCCTCCTGCTCCCCTAGCCACTCGCCCAGTCATTTACCCAGCCAACGAACCACCCAGCGACCCATGCACCCATCACGAACCCGCACCACCGCTCTCCCACACATTCTGCCACTCACCAACCCCACCCACTCACCCACCCACCCAACCATCCATCCACGTACTCACCTACCCAGCCACCCACCTACTCATCCCACCCCCCTATCTGCCCAACCAGTCACCCTCTCGTTCACCCGCCCACCCCCAGTCACCCAAGCAGCCTCTCACGGACCCGCTCACCCACCCCACCCACCTACAGACCCCAAACCACTTACCCACTCCCCCGTCTACCCGTTCACCGCAGAAGCAGCCATTCCACCGAAAACATACGCTACCTCAAGCAGGTCGGCGTTCATCGTCGCCCTCTTTTACTATTCAAGTAAAAATTAAAAACGGCGGGCTGCGAATGCAGAACCACGAAACTGTACGGGGTAAAATCACAAGAGATAGAGAGACACACACAGAGACAACAAGACAGGCGAGGCAGAGGTATGTGCCGCAGGATAGCAGACCATATGCCGAGGGCTCACCCAAATTCTTCATCTCTTCGTATAGAAAAAAAAACCCAGATGCCTTTTAGCATAAATATATCCAAAAACATTTATTTTTATCAATGCACCAACTTAGTTTTACGTTTAACATTGTGATGGACAGCTGCTCGGGTTATTTTTATTAAATTGGTAGCCTAGACAATACATTGCCTTGTGACATGCTTCAACACTCTCCAATGTCAAACAAACTCAGCGGTCGAGTAATTGTTAGAGGCATTCGTGTTATGCGTATGTGACGCGTACATAACACCTCCGATTAGCACGGCTGGCTACGTACGGTGCGGAAGAAGTTCAACATACGTACATGTGATTACAATGTAAAGGTGAGGAGAGGCCATGGTATTTGTTAAAGTCGTACATTATTTGAAATAAGATACTTGTGGGATTAAGAAAAGGAAGGCAAAAATGTGGAAATGTTTTTTAGCTTGAACATATGAATGCAGAACAACCAAAGGCCTATGACAGACACCAATCTACCAAGAGGACAACTGTTAACTTCCCACTTAGTGGTACTCTTTTTTATCGACCCTGGAGGGATGATGCGATCAAAAGGCTCCTGACCAAGATTTCAGCTCAAGACCCTATTTATGAGTGCGAGCCAGACTCTACTACGAACACGATTTGCATCTCGGCCAAACTAAGCCATCAGTTCAGCCTTTGAAACACGAACCATCGTCAAAATGCAGACGGTCACGACCCATGTCACATTGTCCAACGTCGATCTGATTTAGCGTAACAGATTTTGACGGCGAAATAAACAAGAATACGTCGAGCTCTCGTGCCCCACGAGCATCCGGACCGCTGCATCGGCACAGCGGCACCGGCGCACAGTCACGTCGCCTTTGGAACCGGGGATGCGCCATTAATTGCGTCCGTGCGTGTGTGCGCGCGCCCAGCACTTCACTTTGCGTGTCTCATGCCTCGCTAGGCGCTCGCACACTCCAAGGCTATGCACGCCTAAACGCACGCACAGGCTGATTGTCAATTCACCGCAGAATTGCCTGGCCCACACGCCGTGTCGGCCGTGCGACGGCCACCGTGGCGCAAGACGGCGAGCTCTCGCGTCGCACGAACGTCCGGCCGCCGCGACAATTCCCGACTGCTCTGTGACAGCGGCGTCTGGCGCGCCGTCTTGCTGCGGCAGAACTGGGACACCGCGAGAGGGCCCGAATTGTTTATATATATATTTTTTCTCCCCTTGCGCCATTAATTGCACGCTCACACAGCTCTGTACTTTGCGCATCTCACGCTTCGGTGCTAGGCATGCAGGTCTCGGTGCCAGCAACAGGCAGGCACACAGCAGAGCTTTGTGTTTTTAGGACTTTTTTTTATTGACACAGGCGACGCTAACAGGAGCTGCTGAAATTCAGGGCTGCCTAGCGGGACAATTAAAAGGGATAATTTGAGCAACCCGCAATAATGTCAGCTGACAACTTAATGTGTTCAGAATGGGCTTACTGCCCACGCAAACTGATTCGGAGTCGATGGGATGGTTTGGAAATTGTAAACAAAGAGCGCGCAACATTCACTTTTTTTTAACGCCGACTTAAGCGACTGAATTACCTGCGAGGGCTGTTACCCGATCAGGTGTAACCACCAACCACATGCACGCTTGCTCTTGGCAGCATAACAATTATACATGTAACAATGCGTCATGTCATCGCACAGAGTACATTATTATTACACTCACGCCGATGAAAATGCCTTATTTACCATTTATACAAAATACATATAAATGATACGTCAATGTTAGGGTTAGGCTAACAAAACTGTACAAACGAGACAGGAGTGGGGGGGGGAGAGAAACAATTTAAACGAGAATTGTGAGAATTAAAAAAAATACATTATTTAATCGAACGGCGACTATAAATCGTGTACATTAATTTAATCGCTGCGGGGGAGTGAATAATGTCAGTAATTAGTTCCAACATTCAGACAGAGAAGTGACAAATTTCGTGGCAACAAAAAATGAATCGAAGATCACTCGGGACAACCTAATAATGCATCCTTCTCCGTGGGCCAGGCACAGCAAACTGTGCAGACAGGACACGAGGTTTCTCTGCGCATCAGAGCGGTTTCCTGGCGGCCGCACTAGTTCTCCCTCACTCAACCGCAGAGAGGCGAAAATGTAACCGTGCGGCACGGCCGGCAGACTCAACATCCAAGCATGCGGTCAGCTCCGGCAGCGTGGCCCGCATGCGCGCATCACACACGGTGCATAGTGAAGCTGGTACCCTATCCACCATTTTATCCTGATCGTGCTGTCGGCATCGAGATTAATACATTATCTTGCATAGATCCAATCTCTAGCCACTGAGTCACGGAAGTAAATATTACAGAGCTGCCTCTGAGACCCCTTCAATTAACCTCTAGTCCGCATAGTAAGGGGGAGCACTTTCCAGCAACGCCCTGTCACGTGAGAGTAATGTTCGTACATGACAGTGAAACCAATATTTGTAATTCTCACAGCTGGAATCTGGCCAAATTAAGTGCAGAACTAAATTTAATAAGACCAGGCTGAGACCATTAACTCTCAGAACCGGCTGCCTGGATTGAAATCCATGACCTCTGCGGTTTCGGATCAGCGTTTCTGACCTCTGAACCAACTTGCCACCCCTCAAGAATTGATTACTTTTATACATACTGTTGGGAATGTAAAGGCTTCTATTGGCTACATTGGTAACATGCAACAGTTACATGAAACAGAAATATACAAATCTAGAAACATTGTCTTACACGTGCAATTCAAAGAGCGTACTCGTGAGCAAAATAACATACCGTTACACCCCGAGCACACTATTTAAAACACATTGTTTTTCAAAATAATTTATGCACGGAAAAAAAACAAGCTTTTACAAGGACTTCCTCTTCAACATGATCGAATGTACACGAATTAGAGAAGGCACTGACTTTACAAGGCGAGGACTGAAACCGCAGCAAATGCTAACAATTCCACTGGAAAACAAGCCCGGCATGACCAACAGCCACTCATTCTGCAGCTGGAGTGATGCAAGCAACAATTAACTTTTCAAGCCGCTATCTGGTATATATACAAATTTATAAAACTCAAAGTGGCAGTGTGTCCATGGCTTCTAAGACTGGGATGGAATTAGTAAGGGCTATTTTATCGTCACTGTACGAGGTGTTGTGTGATATCATTTTTTAAAATATATTTTAAAAATTTCTCAGTGTAACTTGAATTGTGCTCTTCAGCTGGGTTCCAGTCCTGAGATGATATATCCATGCAGCGACCTCGCAAAGCAGTGCCGGATGGAGCCTGGAAGTATCTCTCATAGATCTGCTCTAAAATCCCTTTGCGTCTTTTTTTTATCCACCCAACAACCCTGGATGAACTCATCTACATGCCCCACTACAGAGAAGCATTCATCATAGTGCGGTCAAATTTTCTTAGTTATAATTTAGCCAACTTAAGTACAGAAATTGAATGGGATTTTCTTTTTGTGTGTGCGGTCATTGGTGACCCAGCTGAGACCATCACCAACTCGCCGACCCTGAGAGATCCGGTTTAATCACGGGTAGCCAAAAACCCACGTTCGAACCCAGCACCTCTGCAGTGCCAGCTCAATGTGTCCGACCCACGAGCCACGAGGTCGCAGAGATGTTTTACTCTTAGCAACGCCAAGTGGGTCAGAACACGAGCAACATGCGTTCCCCACGGGGAAAAAATATATATATCATTTCTCCACTCAAGGCTTAGTATCAAAAACGCAACACTCTGCAAAGACCTTCACCGGTGAAAAAATAACGACGTAAAAACCACAGTGCAGTCGCACAACTGTTCATATGTAGGGCATCCAGGAAAGCAAATGATTACTCGTGGGCGTGCATTTCCCACGCATTGGCCTTGTAATGCGCAAACCCTTAGTGTGTATACATACGATAAATGAAGAAAGGTACTTCATTGTTTTAAATATAAAATGACCACATCTGGCAAATACGGAGCGCAGGGCTTTTACAGTGCCTCGTGTTTATAGTACCCCAATGCTCTCGTTTGGCCTCCTTCCTGCACAAGTTTTTTTTTTCCCTTCTCTCTTCGCCAGCAACTTGTTGGCGCTCGGTAAAAACCCGGTGGCTGTAAACGTGGCGTCGTTTGCCACAAACCCTTAGGCGGTGGCGGCGTTGGTGGTGGTGTGCGCTTTCAAAGTCAACAGGCAGCAAAATGTGCGCTCGCACAACCTCAAATATCTGGCGCGTTAACAAAGTGCATTCAGTTCGACGTTTCTCTAAGTGCGCACATCAATCTGATTCTCCCTCCACGGCGATTCGATGAGTTGTCACGCTCCATGTGACGTTTGATGATGATAGCGATAATGATGCTCGTTTACCCAGGAAAGCCTCACCGAGAGTCTCGCAACTCTTTTTCAAGAGGGTCTTGTCGGGAATCCAACGCAGGCCTTTCTTGCTGTGGAGGCACCAGTGTTACAACTGTGCCACCCTGGCCAGCCACCCTGCCGATTCAACAACTGATTTTGTTTACTTCTTGCCGCCTCATTAGTATCATTCGTCTTCATTTCCGTCTCATTCGTACATCTCCGTGTGCTCCATTAGCCTAACTGAAACATTAGCATATCTCGTGAATACAATTTGCATATTCATCGCGCAGTCGAGATGAGTGCGTGCTGAGATCAGGTGCAAGGTAGGGGACTGTCGCATCACGAAAGCGTGAGGGATGGTGGCAGCTTTGGGAAGGCCTTCATCCAGCAATGGAATGACCCATGGCTGAGGACGATAATTTGCATGAATGGTGAATAATCTATTCTCAAGACGTACAGTTCGATGCAGTTATCATGAGCGTAATAATGGATTCTAATAGTTGAATCGATTAACTTGTTACATGCCAATAGGAAAAAAATCGAATAGATGAATCTAATAGATACATCGATTAACTGTTACATGCCTGCTGGTGGCAAGCCATAACATGCCATTATTTAATTATGTATCAATATTAACTGGGTGGAGCGGTGGCACACAGTTAGCATACTAAACTCTACACTCAGCAGTGACCCGAATAAAATTCCCAGCCGCTGCTATCGTCGAAGGCAAGAAATATCTGACATAGTTCTTGGGCCTCCCCCCCCACTCCATCCATAAACAATGGCCCGAGTGGTGAAGCAAGAGGCCAAGCACCCCCCTTGCATGGGGACATGGAAAGTGAAGGGCCTTCATCCAACAGTGGATTTACAAAGGGGCACAACATTTTTTTTATTGTTATTCATTCACTGGCAACAACCATTACTGCCTGTGGGTTAAACACTGACGCATTTTTGCAAAACAAGACATTTCAAGGGGACATTTTATTGCAGAGCAATAGCGTAATAAATTAAGTCATAACATTTAGGAATCTCAAGCGACAGCTTGCTGGTTCAAGTCCACACAGACTGTGCGAGTGTGGTGCAACATATTTTTTAAGAGACATGCCGTTGATGTACCAAGCACAGTCCACTTTAGGAAAAATGATTTGCCGTATAAAAATGACATGAAACAAGACCAATCTGAACAAAACATGTGGAACTAACACGGTCCCCTTTTTTGTTGGGCTCGTGAATAATTCAAACACTAACACACCCCAACTCTGCATCTTGTCACAATTCACACTTAGTAAATGCACAGCCAAGGAGTGCACAAAAAATAACCTTGCTCTGTCACTTACAGAGGACGGAGGGGCCCCCTAACATAAAAAGTGGCGTGTTTGAGAAAAAACCAGGAATGGAAAACAATTCTGGAAAAGTGGGGACACGGGTTTACAGCTGTTGCATATATTATAAGAATAGGTTTTAACTTTCTGGCAATAAAACAGGTGTCAAGATGTTGAAACACCAAACTTAAACCTTTTGCAAGGAATCATGGCTGCATTAACCACATATACTTGTGGTGAACATGCAAACAAAAAAACATGCTCTGATAGTATATGCATTGTCTTTGCAACTGATTGGTCCACACCAGAGACAGCTTTCTTTAGAGCCTTGCCAGTATCAAAATATAAGAATAGCTTTTACCCTTCCTGGCAAGGGAGGTCCCATGATGTAGCCGTTGCATGGTTGCATCGCACAGCCAATTATTGCACGAGCAGCCGAAAGGACACGAGGCATCGATTTTTTAAAATAAGATTGAACCTTTCGTTCACGATATACGTATCGAGCACATGATAATAAACACATTACGACATTTCTCTCCACTATGAAGGCAGAGGACAATGGAAACATGTGCTGCACACCGTCAGCCATCTGTAAGTGGCACTAAACGAGATATTGCATTTTGACTGTGAAGTTTCCTAAATTAGTGGAATAGCCCAAAACCAAACTACCCTTGAAACAACTCTCAACCCCAGAATTGTGGTAATTTAAGCAACCAGTAAGGGAGGCGGGGGGGAAGAGGCGAGAGGGGGTTGGGGGTTGGCTGAGAAAATGGAGGGAACGTGCGTGCATGTCAAGCAATGGCTCAGCAACATTTGGACGAGTCGGCAAGCCTTGCTGGCCATATCATGTCCACCATTGGCTTGTGTGAACGCTGGACAGCGACCTCCCCTCCCCAACCTTCCCATCAGATCAAGTGGTCATATCGCCACAGGTGATCAAGACCCAGCGCTGAACTCTCTCCCTGTGAAGGCTCAAAGGACAGGGCCCGCTTCCTGTTCAATTATTTATGGGCTTGCGGGACCAGTCACCGTGATACGAAGTCGCCGGGCATGACACGGCCGCTGTTGTTACCTGTAACTGTGCACGCTGCGCCGCTGTCGATGTATCTGCATGCACATTTTGTTTGCTAATTAATTCTGTTGGGTTTTAATGATGTATGTGGTGAAATGGCTTAGGGTGCTGCCAAGCTCCTGGCCAAGAAACATAGTACAATAAAATGTGAGCCCTTTGAAAAAAACATCGCTGCAATTTGCACAAATCTATGGCTCTGCTTTTTGTTTGAAAAAAGCAGAGACATTTAAAAAAATGCAACACCTATTCACAAAACACAAATCGCTTGGAACGTTAGCGTCGTAATATTCAGGGCGTTTTATTTATTAAGCTATTACGATCACAGGCATATTAAATTGTACACGTTATTCAAATCGAAAGTTGGCCATGTCTGCAACTAATTCCTCTTCCACGTGCAAGGTTCCCATTTATAAAAACACAAAGAACCAATTTTTTTTTCTACCTCACCCCCTCCCCACCTCACGGACTCTAACCAGCCAAAGTCTGCCATTTAAAAAAACATCTCAAATCACAAAGCAGATATATTTTTTAATAGAGGAAACTTTTTTTTACAAAAACCTCTAACAGACAAAAAAACAAGTTGTCCAATGGCAGTACGGTGGTTGTGCCCTCTCATTGCCCCCTTCTGTCAGGGTCTTTCTGCCGACTTTTCTTTTAACCACCATCATCAGCCGCCACGGTCAATCCACAGCTGGACCAAGGCCTCCCCAAGTCATCGCGAGACCCTCACGACCGTGCAGCGCAACAATCATACATGCATATGAATGTGCTGTTAAACCCGCCACCACCCAACACAGCCTTTTAGTAAGGTTTGTCACGTAAACAAAAATGCCAATTCGTCACGAGTTCAGCACACCAGTGTGTTGCAGAGTAAACCAACAACACCTACAATTCGAGTACGACGTTTCGCCGGTAATTACAACCAGCATCATCAGGCGACAGCCAGAGTTAATCCGCCTCGCGCACGCGCGCTGATCTCGTTATCGCTTCATCCGAGCGGTGGAGGACATCCTCCTGGATGCGTTCCCCACCCCCTCCTCCCTTTGGCTGCCACTCCATTGTTATTCTCCACTCCGTTTTTATTCTTTCTCCACTCCATTGTTATTCTCCTACCCCCGCGGCCGTCGACCCTTCAAGCGTTTTCAGAGTCTTTTAGAGTAATTTGGCTGCTGCTATACATTTCCACATGACGATAAGCCACTTCGTTGTGCTAACATTTGTGATAGGCAGGTCGGGTTCTGAAAAAAGAGCTATATTGCTCAGTGGGCCTTACCTGGTAAAATAAAAATAAGTGTTTAGTTAAAGCGGCATGTCGAACCAGAGTCCACTTTTTTCACTTCATTAACATTTATTGCCCCAAGAATGCCTGTCTCTATAAACTTTTTTTTAGAAGGGTTTTGGAAAGAACGGTTGTTAAATGATGCCTGTATCCCTACATATATGTTATGTTCTCTAATCAAACGTGTTCTTCTGTCTGTCTCACAATGTCATTCCAAGCGTTCATCTCTCTCTGCACTTCTTCGGGCCACACTTTCTCGTTCCGTCTCCTCCAACGGTGTCCGTCACTCTTTCCTCACAGCAGTTGGGACAAAATTTTGGCATTCATTTAAACATCTCGCCAAAGGGCCGCTAAAAAAAAAAATTCAGGCCAGTAACACTCCCCGCGAAGCAACAGTACCTTTTTCTAGCCTCTGCACACCCCCCAACGAGTAGCTGCGTGGCTAAATTAAGTTTGGTGGCCTCCTGAGGGCCAACAGCACGTGGCAGCGTGTGTGCGGACATGCGCAGGACTGCAAACAAACACCCTTGTTTGAAAGTACAACACCTGGTAACAGGGCGAGCACGAGCAGGCGAATGTGACTCACAATGTGGAGGCACTTAATGGGGAGCGGTAGTGCAGCGGTTAGAGCGCTGCACTACGAATCCGAGGACCCGAGTTCAATTCCCGCTCACGGCCAACATCAGTGACGATTATATGAACCGGTCATGGGCCTCCCCTAGGGCAGCTCAGCCTTAAATGGGTACCGGCGTGATGTGTAAATGACATCGCAAGGGAGACAAAGGCGGCCGGGCGTGGTGCTGCACATACACCCACCCCCTCGTGTGCCGTGCTGGCCTTCATAGGTGTTCGCTAACAGTACTTGCCCCAACAGTCTGTTTAAGGCTATACAGAGGCTCTTTGTCTTATTAGAGGCACCAAGGTCTCTTTTGCAACCTCCCGCTAAGGATAACGCAAAGTACATAGTCACTAACGTCAACCCACCAACGCCCCGTTGTGCATCATGACGATGATCTTAACAGGCGCTCGCGAATACACAACAAACACACTCAAGAGCAGCTAAGCATGTTTAAATACTGTACGTGTAAAGCCCCTTGTCAATCTAGGGGAGGGCACCAGGGAGGCAAACCCCCTAGACCATGTGGGTCGTGGGGGTTATTTGACCACTACTTGACCACGCTGGTTAGTGCGGGTTGGTGAAGGTGGAAGTACAGACGTCAGGGCGTAGTACAGTACAACAATGGGGTTTGCAGCCCTGCTCTGTTGCCCACATCGTGGCACAAGCAGAAAGCCTATAACATCTGTTTCATGCACGAGGTGGTCGCCCATCCAAGCTTCACCCAGGCTCAGCAGGAGCCCTGCTTAGCTTCTCAGGTCTGACGAGAACGGGCACATTTCAGAGATCGGTGATTTGGTCATATGCATCAAATCCAAACGACAATACGCAATAAATAGCTTCTGGGTGCTTCTAAATATAGCCGGGTTAGGGATAGGTTTTTTTTTGCCAGCCTGCTCTTATGTCAGCCCTTGCAAGAAAACATTTCTACCACTGGGCGGGCGTTCGCATGATTTCGATTTATTTCCCAATGCCAATTTTTCACCGTCTCTGTATGCAAGAAGAGCGGATGGCAAAAGGAAATTGACCGGAAATACAGCGATCACCCTCCAGTTTGTACCTGGATCGCGTTCGACTGGGTAACCACGATGTGTACAAAAGCAGGTTTTATAGGCAGCGGGGGGGGGGGGGGATACGATGTGGGCAGATGGGAGTGCAACAAAATCCACAGTTGCACTCCACTCCTGAGCTCCTACATCTATGCTCCCCGCCTTCACCAACAAGTACTGACCCCGGTGTTATACGCTCCCACGTCTAAGCTCCTGACCCTCACCGTACCAGCGCCGGTCATTGTAAAAGCTCTTTTTCAGAAGCGACCTGGCCACAAATGATAGGGCAACGAAGTGGCTTATCATCGTGTGGAAATTTCCAGGAGCCAAATTTTCGAATCGCATGTTTCTACGTGTGGGGGGAAAACCCGGAGAAAAATCCACGCGACCACGAGGAGAGAGAACATGCAAACTCCAAATATACAGCAGCAGGCGTCAGGGTCGGGATCGAACCCACGACCTCCTGTATACCAGGCGAGGTAGTCAACATTCTGGCACCATGGCACTCTAAGTTGTCATCCCGATGTGAAGTGCTTCTCAACCGCAGTGCTCCCCTGCCGTTATTTATAACTGGTACGCCGGCCCCCAGATATTTTCTCTACCGTGAGTACATTTAATCTCAGGGCTTCTTCAAGTTAATCTTTATATATATATACATGGCATCAAGGCTTTCATCTCTGTACCAGTTCTCTCAATCAGCAGCCACCATTGCAGTATTTGCTCATTATTGACGGCACTGCTCTGAAGTGATGATTGGCCGCTTTATTACATTTGACTTTGTACTCATTTGACTTTGTACTCATGGGCCAGTGGCAGTGTCTTGCGGACACAAGATTATTTCCGTGATATTTAATGACATGATCGCATCAAGAGCAATTTCCTTTGAAAAAACCCGAAACATCAACTCACGCTTGTTCAAGATGCTTAGCATTGTATACATTAACACGCACAAGTTATTATTTCTTTGTGTTTAGTTTGTTGTCTTTCCCCCCCGCACCTCCGATTAGCATGGTTGGCTACGGACGGTGCGAAACTATTTAAACGTACATATGAACATATTTCTCCACGTCTCACCTTGCACAAGACTTGTCTCAAAAGAACTCGTGATGATAACAATAATGTACAGGGCTTTCGTCAGCGCACTGCCGGATGAAGGCCTCCCCACACCATGTCAGTGATTGGGGTTGTTTGATCATACCTGACCACGCTGGTCAGTGTGGTCTGACAGAGGCCAGGGTGCTTCAGGAACTGGTTCAGATATCACTCGCCACTGATGTTAGCCATGGTCGGTTAATTGTGCAGTGCGTTTGACTGAATTCAAAACAAAACGAAATAATGAATCGAAAGGAATGCGAATGCAGGTTAAAATAACACCCGAGTAGAAATGGGAGGGGCATATTTATTATTTATGGTAATTATTGAAACCTGCAAAGCGCACAGTATTTACACATTCCTGAAGAAGAGGGAGAACGACTCAGAGGTGCAAAGAACCACAGACAAGTAGCGCCAAATTTCCCCAAAGCTCTGCGGTCCTCTATTTATTCAAGTGTCATCGACCGATTAAAGAGTAGTGTTTACATGGCGGGGGGAAACTGGAGCACCTGGAGAAATCTTGTGTGTCCGGGGGTGGGGGGGGTCCAACATTTTACTGAACCGCCTTCCCCTGGCGAGTTCGGGCATGACACCTCGACGCCGACGCAAAGAGTGTTTCACAACGATAGCATGATCCACAAACCCACACCTCCACAGTGCTGGATCACAGGTGAGATACCACCATCACCTGGCTAAGGATTTTAACATCTATTACGCTTGCTTTCCCAGGAAATCCTCACCGAGAATCGAAACTCTTATTCACATGCTTCCTGCCAATTTTCAGTGTTGCATAGTCGCGGGGTGACAACGCAATGTGAAATTCCGCTCTAGTAAATTGCAGGTTATCTTTTTCCAGCATTGGGATGTTTGTCTTATGTCAGTTACATTTTTTTTTTAGCTATGGAAGGTAACCGGAGAACCCCGGGGGGAGAAAATAAGAATCAACCAATACAGAACAGTGGGAGAACACAGCAGGCCCTTCCCTGCTGTGAGGTACAAGCGTAACCCCACCGTGACCATTGCTGCCACCCAATAATATTATTGATGCGTGTTGATAAGGGGAGGTATTTATTCATGCATATGGACAGAGCACCGCATTCCCTGTAGCAATAAGCTGAGGTACCCTCTAGTCCATTTAACAGCAAAGCCAAAGTCTATTAATAAACAACAGGTTCAGCTGAAAAGAACCAGGCGCAAAAAAATATTGTCGCCATTCTAATCAGCATCTATCGTGGCCGCAATCATCACACAGGGGGTTTAGATAAAATTAACTATCCAGTGAGTTTAAAATGAACGCGTGTCCTGACTTCAACCAAAAATTTACTGTTCGCCGGCAGGCTAGCTTCTCCTATGGGCCTTGCGAGGGAGAGACAGCTAACACACTTTTGGAAATCCCTCGAGCCATTCACGAAGTTGCTTTTCCAGACGAGGCAAAAAACGCACAGCAGTCAAAAGCAAAACACGCGCAGCCTGTAGCTGAACACACCGTACAGTGTAAAGAGGATTTTTTGTTTGTTTTTAAACACACTCCAAAGACAACGTGGCATGTAAAATGCCTTATATGGTCAAGAGGCAACGTTCAAGTCAGACATAAATCAGAACGCACGAGGTTAAATATAGAACGCACAGCACTCCTCCCCCCGGCTAAACCATACAGCTTCCAGGGCCCATCAAGAATACAACAAAACACTTCGGGCGGATATTTTGTTTACCACAGAGGTCATTTTCTTTTTTTAATCATCCCACCGCATGCTGCAGTGGACAGCAAAGCAATGCATGCCCGAGCCTCGTTCTGACTGGACGATCGGACGCCCGTGCTTCAGTGATATTCACACCCCGCCGAGCCAAACACTGCCTTTCAGGCAAAGCAATTGTTCACACGTCAACTGCGAACAAGTAAAGAGCCAACTAAAAATCTAGGTAAAATCCATGCATGCACATGGATTGTGTAAGGCTTTTCAACGTGCTTTTTTTGTCTTGGGAAGTACAGTACTGAATCAGCGGCAGAGAAGCTGTCGGCGCAAAAATACATACCTGCATAAGCGCAAATAGTCCCTTTTGCTGTGGTTCGTGTCACTACGTTTTAGGCAACCGATTGATAAATTTGGCCAAGTTTCAATCGGGTGGCTTCCTAAGAGCAACGCAAATTTATTCTGAAGTTTGGCTCATATAAGAGTTATCATGCTGGAAACCATTTAAAAAATTAGTGCTCAAATGGTTTATTTACATTAAACCTTAAGTCTTTGGTTTTGCCACCCCAAGTTTACCTTTTTTTAAACTGTCGCACAAAGACACAAAAAAGAAACGCAACAACACACACTGCCAGGTCTCACCTTCTGTGCGTGGAGAGAGAAATTTTCTGGGCAGACATCGCCTACATGGGGGAAGAGGAAGGACACAAGGATAATAATCATTTGATGTGGGGAACATCAGCAAAGCATTACATTGATGTTGAAAGCTGAACTTTTCGAAGGTAAATGGGCGGCCCTGAGGTCAGAATCCTGAGCCAGCACTGCTGAGATCCTGGGTTCAAATATATCCTTCACCCGCACCTCCAATTAGCATGGTTGTCTACGTACGGTGCGAAAGACGTTCCAATACCGATACCACTAAGTGACGGTGACGTAACCACGGCGCCTGTGCCAAGCCAGGTGGAATTTGAGGCCACGTGAAGTGTTGAAGGCTCGCTGACAGGAGGACACGGGACAGAACCCAGGTACCCCCTGCTGTGCCAACTTGCTGCATTTTATCCACCCGGTGCTCCACTCGTTGTTGTCAGTATCACTCCTTTGCCCTCAGTTGTTGTTGGGAGGGCGACTGCCTCCAACTGCCCAGGAGCGTCCTTTACGAGCCGCTTTCACAGGTGGAGGTGGAAAAAGACGTACCACATACATACATACAAAGGTATCCGTGATTAAACGGTGGTCTCCAGTTCAGCGAGGTGACGCTTTCGGCCTGATCATCAAAGATGGCGTGGAATATTTTTGTTCACTCAGCTTTTGCCTATTCCATGAGATGAACACCGCATGAAAGGTATATACTGTAAATGTGTGCCACTAGTGTAGACAATAAAAAATCCCTGCGGATGTCAACTGCGGACATCGTTGTCATAGATTCAGCCAGAGCCGTTTCCTCACACAGGGTGTACACCACGAGCTGTAAGAGGTCTGAACTAAAATGTATCCATCTCATGACATGTTGTGTATTGCATAACTTGAAACAAAAAGTTACAAAATATAACTTTTAGTCAGGGAGAGGACAATAATAATTGAATTATCAATAGAAGCTGCATAATGTGCCAAAAATCTAAACTAATCACAGAAATGTGTTGGAAAGAACAACCTAAAACACATTTGGAACATATTCAGCAAAAGCTGTACATGTTAATTTAACATCTGCATGTAATGGTTCAAAATGTACTCAGTAACTTTGCTTAATGAGTAAAACTTGATGGAAACTTCCAATCTGGTGCAAGGGGTTCATGACACAGGTTGTACACACACACACCTGTGAAACCAGGAAACTGGACGTTTTATTTTCACAGGAAATAAGATGTTGGTGGCTTTATAAAGATCGCAGTGCTAGGACAGTGGCAACTTTACTAAGAAAACCAATTTTGTTATGAGCTCTTCCAACAGCCTCTTCCACTGCCAAGTGGTGGCATCACTCCACTCCCAGCGGTTCGTTTTTTTAACAAAAAAAAATCTTCATTCTGACAAGTAACGTTTACAACACTTTAATGGAAACACACCCAGCGATGGGTAGTGGCAGAGTCCGTGAAAAAGCTTACGCTGTTATGGGGCAAGAGTTTTCATGGTGTAGGTGAAAAGGTCAAGTTACCGCCAGCTGTCGGGCCCCCCCCCCCCTTTCTGCAGCTATCACTTATCAGGGGTGCACGGCAGATGACACAACCCCACCGCCACATCTGGTTCCCTAGAGCGTGCAGTTAAATGCCCAGGCAGTATCACGTCACAGCAGGCACGCCAGCCACGGCGGCGGAAGCCTGGTGGATCACCCAAGATTTTGCGCAACTCCCAAACCTGCAAGGCTGCGAGGTGGGCTGGAGGTGACAGCACAGAAAATAGGTTCCTGCACCAATGAGCGTAGACCTTTTTAGAGTGCCATCTTCTTCTACGCTAAGGGTTCCCCAGGTCCTTCGGTTTCCTTCCACGTGCCAAGGTAAAGGTGCAAAGCTGCAAATTCTTGCTCACACTGCCACTGCCAAAAGGGCCTCAACCAGATCTAGACAGCCTCTCAAGAAGTTATTTAGCCTCCTCTTCCAACGTTGGCCAGATGCACTAGAAGAGATGGGGGTACCCACTCTTTGCCGCCCCCCCCCCCCCCCATGCAAATCCCTTGCTGGATAAATCAATTACATTAGAGTAGAAAAAAAACATTTTCACATATAAACAGGGTGATGGTTTGGACAATGGCCCTTCATCATAGCACAACTCATCACGCATGTGCACCACTACCAACAAAGTACCAAATATATATTTTTAAATGTTTATTTTACGGCAGGTACTTCCTAACCAGCGCCTGCTGTGCAACTAATGAAGCGCAACAGTAACTCGGATACTCTCTTTCACTGTTGAATATTTAATTGCGTGTGAAGTCTGCATAACCTTGTACAGTAAAGTGAACTGAAAGGAATATTTTTTCACTTAATTTGTGCCGATGCTTGCAATTGCTTGATTTGCCGTTCGTTACGCTGAGAAATATGTTGTAACTGCAGACTTTTTGGTTTTATAATCGTCTACAGCCGACGTGGCCAGGTCTGCCACAACCCTCCATACAGCTTTCCTTTCTTTGGATTCACCAACATCTTTCCTGAGCCAGCGTCACCACTTCGTTCAAAGTCACTCCCTTCTAGACCCCCGAGCCCCGCATCGATACACCTGATTGTCCCGTCTTCCCCTCTATTCTTCTTCACCTGCTGTGGGCAGCGGCGTCAAGTACGAGACCCTATCCAGGTTCCTTCCTGCAACGTGTCCGAGAATCAGCGTTGTCTTCTTTCCTTCACTTTGTCCCAACAACCCCGGCTTGCTCGACTAATAACGTGGAGCCCCGGTCTAGAGACTAGCCAGAGCTTCAATTGAAACGCGTAAAACACACACAACAACTCTGTGTACTCAAAAGCAAATGGGTACATATATGAGTGTGTGCGGTGGTGTATCCATGTGTCAGTGTACAGATTAAACAATATAAAATGATTACCCAATATCTGTGTTGTGTGTACTCTGCTGCACAGTAGATAGTTATGGCTATCGGTCCGAGGTACGCTGTTCCCGATACCAGCCCACTACCCCCCCCTACACACACACCTATGATCCCCCTCCCAGTCACGCCACACCTCACCGCCATCCTTCACCCCTATCACCTCTCCCCCATCCCAACTCCCACACCCCCCACGCCATTCCTCACCCATCCCTCTGCCATCCCCCAATACTAACATATTACTGCATGCACATTTACATCACAATTACACATTTTACACAATATACACAACTGAACATTTTCTCCTGCATTGTATTACATATTTCACTTTACTGAACATTCTAAATTATGTAATTTTATTTTGTCTGCTAGATTCTTGCAATAGCAATACATACTTAGCCGGTATTTCCGGTATTGCTGTGAATACATATACAAACCGACTATCCGGGATTTTATTGAATATTCATTGTTCATTCTCGACAGTCTCAAAAATATGTGATGCATTGCCGGATGTGTGTGGTTTAGCCATTGAGTGTCTCACACACACACAAACAAGGCGCCTAAATGTGAACGTTTAACCAATTAACCTTGCTCAAACCTCGTAACACGTGCCTACACAATAACCAACAAAGGTGACCTCACTTAAAAGGCATCTGGAACTTAGTTACACGTACTGTACATACTGTGACACGTGTGGAATGGAGATCATTTAGCCAAATACAGTTGGAAGGGAGTGGAATGAGTGTGCACACATTAAGGCTGGCACACAGCACACAAGGAATGGTTTGGCCAGAACCACTCCCAGCCACTTCTGGTGTCCCCGAATGATATTTGCACACCGCGCCAGGTACTCATATATGGCTCATTCGACCTATGGGAGGCCCAGAGGAGGTTCATATTCGAATTGGCAAAGCTTCGCAGGAGCTAGAAATGAACACGGGTCCATCAGTCTTTTGTCACAACCTGGTATAATACTGTGCTAACCACCGCACTAAATCTCTCCAATAACAAAACGCACACACGGCAAGCCACATGCATGTGCACAAGATAAAGGTGCAGTCAGACTATTGCATGCTCAAGCCACTACTGGCAGAAGGGCCTTTACTAGAAGAAGCTCTTGGGACACTTCAATAAGAGGGTTTCTGGCCTTCTCTTCCACACTGGCCAGACGTCTTGGAAGAGGTGGGCATATACCCACAATTTAACCCACCACACGCAGCCAAGCCAATCAACTGTGGCCTATGCATTTATACTGCAGGGTGGTCAGAGGTAGCGGGTTGGAAAGCAGGTGTTAAGAAACTTGCACCTTTGTTGCTTCAACTGCTGAGCTGGGAGATGGAATTAAACAGATGACCACTTCCAGTCTGCTCACCATCGTGAACATCCCGTGTAGAGCTGATAGTGTATTTTGCACTCACCTCGAGTATTCCCCCTCCTTCCCGTAGCGGCCAAGTCTCGAGTACTCCCTCGGCCTGTGCTGATGCTGTCACGGAGGAAAACGCACACGCACGCACGCGCGCGCGCGCGTGCACACACACACACACAGAGACACACACCCCAGGCAAATGCCATTAGGAGGAGCCCATTCCTGTCCGGATAAAGAAGTCCGGCCAGATGCCACTTCCCAACAAAGAAAATAGCGAGCACTCTGAAAGAAACAAAAAAAATACACTCAAAAATAAAAAAAGAATTGGCCATCGCAACGTCGCACAGGGTCTCAGAGGAAGCGTGATTTGCCAGGCCAAACAATACCCATCCACCTCTCCCTGTCTTAATACCTGGGGACTTGTCTCAAAATGATAGAGGGAGTTGAGGTTTTGTTTTTAGATATAACAATTACAATGGGAGATGTTAAATACCCCGTATGCCTCCTACACTCTGGCCAAACGTGTCAATGACATTCACTTTGGGTCATTTGCTTATCCAGGAAAGCCTCAGGACACTGACCCGCTCTCATTCAGGACGGTCCTTCACTGAGATCTTGACCCACCGGGCAACTCAAAGAATGAAAAAATCCCCGTTGGGAATCGTAAGCACATAGCAAACAATCGAATGGCTTTCCTGGATGAGAGATTTGCACAACACTCCCGTGGCGATTGGCGAATATACAATTTTAAGGGGTGTCTTGCATGTGGAAGGAAACCGGAAAACAGCACAAAGATGGGGTTCACAAGCTTTTTCTTGCTGTACTGCAAGAGGAGTCTCTTGGCCTCCACACAGCCCAGTGGATTTGACCAGATTCAGAAACCTCTCCATGGTCCAATTGCCTCCAAAGCAACTGAATCACAGGCGTGTGGTGCACCATGCCCAGTTAAAAATGTGTCCAAAGAAATAACCCACAATCGTAAAATCTGACAATAGCGGCCGCATCGTAAATAACGTATACACACATATTGTTGGAATTTCAAACTTACCGAGTATCAACTCCAAACCCTCTTTGAGGAGAATTCTTCTTGAGATACATGATATCCATTGCCAGGAGGCAGCAATAAATAAATTATTATGAAATGTACGTGTGACGCTTTGGGTGTTATCCCCTGAAACGCAAAGGAGTTTCTCCAAGCCTTATGGGTTTCCTCCCAAAAAGGCAAACATTCCCACGGAGGACCTTCGTAGAAGTAAATGTGAGACTTGGTCTGACTTTCGTGGGTAAAGTGCATGAGAATAAGAAAAAAATAATAACATAAATGTGGTCGTGGAGGGGTGGCCCAGTGACGAGCACACCTACGCTATGAACCTGCCAACCCAAGTTCGATTTCAGGCTAAGAACATCAGTGTTGAGCGACATCTGAACCAGTCCCAACCCCTCCCCCATGTTTATGAACCCACACGAACCAGCGCTAAAACGCGCGCTCAATACCACTCCCAATGACCAAAAGGGCATACACAGGGGGCCTTCAACCAGTGCTGGATAAGCCAAGGGCTGGAAAATACTTAATTATTGCAAAAATAATAACATTGAGTATTCCTTCCATCAGATCTACATAAAACAGAGGTATATAAAAGCATAAAAAACGTAATATTATTTCAAATATGCATATATATTAAATAAACATTGTAAGGCGTCATATAATTGGAATGCCTACATGGGCATTTAAAGCAGAATTACAAGATGAATATGGGAGAGAAAAAAACACAACTCAGAAAACTTCTTGCTGAGCAATGCTCTGCTATGAGACTAAGGCTTTTATCATCGGCTTTCCACATCCCATTGGCTGTCTGAGGCACAGCACCACTTTCTAGCCAGCACATACATCTTTATAATGCTGTAGTTGAGTGCATTCACAGGAACAGCAGCAATCTTTCTTGGCAAAAATAAAATGTAAGAGAAGAGGGCTGAAGCATTGCTCTGTGTTTATTTAAGACTGAAAGTAGGATTCTTTACAAAGTGGGCACATTGATCACAGCTAAATGAGATTCAGTATATAATAATCTCAATAAAAGATTTATAGGTAATTAATAGATTTGGATGTTTGTCCAAAATTGAGCGTTTTTGCCTGTGGATGGAACGGAGAAAGCTGTGGAAATTCCCCATATGCCTATGACAGCGACCAGCCTACTCCGGAGGATATATACCGTGGACTTCCCAGATAGGCATGGCACCAGCAGGTACGACTTTATTTTCTTTACCAACCTCAGAGAGAAGATGATGATGATGATGATGGAGTTGAGTCAACCCTACTTATTTCAATACAACATCGCACAATCCTACATCAGCTTGAAATTATCTTACAAACATTGCCCAGTTAAAATCTTTGCTATTCGACCCTTAGAAAAAAAACCCTTTGCATAATATTCTGAGAATTAGGATCTTGCTTCACTCTACCAACAACGTGACGTGTCAACGGTCCATTGGTGGCAATTCAGGCATGGTGTCACTCAATGTGCACATGGAAAAGTGAAGCTTAAGTTTTTCTTGGATCGCACCCTTCTCTCAATTTGTTACGTTTGGTGAAAGAGTCAACAGCTGAGAATCTAATTCTACTCTGTTCGTATTTCCATGTTGGTCAGAGGATCCCAACCTCTCCTTCTCTGCATCTATGCCACTACACGATGTGTATTGACTGAAATGCATTTTACAACCAGTGAATATTAAGGGATCATCCTTAAACTTGCAATGCTTCAATTTAACGGAAAATTAAATAAAGCCAGGAGGCGTGATCTTGAAAATAACAAACCAGAATATTAGGTGGCACTCTTGTTTGCATTTTGCTGATTCACTGTATGACCTGCCGATACTTTTAACTTTTCATTCAAGTTCACAGCTCGTGCTGACCTCAGTGTTAGCGTCATCAACAAAAACACTCTACCTTATCAGTGGGCACAAACGATTCAAGTTGGGGCGCCCTGCAAGGTAAGGGAATAAACAGCTCACGATCATCATCAGCCATGATCAACCCACTGCTCCATGAAGGCCTCCCCTAGCCGTTACCATCTGTCATAGTCCTGTGATGTAGCAATTCACCGAGCAGCTCCACATGAGCCGATTACAGCGCTACATCTCTGCGGCGGACACTCCTTTGGCTGCCACTCCAACGTTTGTCTCGACCGCCCTTCTCGTAACATGTCCTGCCAAAGCCCACTTCTTCTTCTTAGCAGTTTGCCGTCTTTTACTCATACAAGTAATCCTCTTTCTGTCTCTCATTTTTATTCCAAATATGCTTCTCTCCATTCTTATTTGTTCACGTATTAGCGTTTGCTCTGTTTTCTCTCTTAAGGTCCATGTTTTAGATCGATGTCACGGTGAGTATTATGCCCTGATTAAAAACTTTTCTTCATTAAGCAGATTGAGATGTTGATTTTCATTATCAAGTTAAGCCAAAGAAAAGCATTCCAATCCACCCAAAACAAAAATCTACATTCAAATAGCATGACAAATAACGGTGCCACTGGACAGCAGGGCTGGTTACAAGAAGCACCGCATGTCGCATGTCGTAACAAGCTTGCGCTGCCAGATATGCCCAGTCACCACCGCGGCCAAAAAGGCCAATGCAAAAGTCACCACGGCAAGTGTGTTAAATCCCACAAAGTGTACACTGCGTACACTTGGAGTAAATTTACTGCATTATGTTGGCCCATGCTTTATGATGCAGATTTCTCTCTTAAATGAGTGATTTAATTATGTTGCGTTTTTAATCGCCACTCGCCAACACGTGCTATAGCGGATACATTATGTAACGCTACAGCAGTTAAGAGTCCAAGCACATTATTGTTCAAAGGCAGCCTCTTACCTCTGGACTAATTAAGACTAAACCAACACAACACAGCCATCAAAGCTTGAACACGCTGAACGGCAACGCTGCAGCATTTTCCATTGTAAATCCTCCAACATACGCTGGCAAGTAACACTTATTGTTTGGCAGGAAACAAGTGCAGGCCAAAAGCCCCAATTTTCCTATAAGTTTAAGAGGCTGAAGAGAGGTTCGTCAGTGGGTCAAATTTGCCAGGAAGTTGTGAGAACCGAACAGCTAAACTTAACACTTACCAACATTATTGGTGAATAAAAATTGCCCTTTAAATGTGTATGGTATTTGGTGAAGGGTTTACAGACAGCCCTTCACCCTTCACAACTTACATCCCCCCTTTGTAAATCCATTATTGGTCAGGATGGAATCCCTTCCCCCTGTTGGTCCATGGGGGCTCATGTGACCATACTTTACCACACTGGTTAATACAGGTGGTAAAGGGGTGGCTCCAAACTGGTTCATATATCACTCACCACTGATGATAGCTGTGGCCAGGAATCCAATTCAGGTTGCCAGGTTCAGAGCAGAGCGCTTGAACAACTGTCCACTGTGCCACCAATTTCCCCAAAAACCGTAACTGAATGGACTCCATAATGGTGACTTGATGGAATCCATCAAGTGCAGCTAATTTTGAATTAATATTTAACACAACTGACTGCAAAGAATGTAAACAGTAATAATCCAGTCCTTTGTCAATCCACTGCTGGATTAAGCCCTCTCCTAGACATGTTGGTCATGGCGTTTGTTTGAGGATATATTCCAGGCTGGTCAGGGTGGGTTGTTGAAAGGTAAAGGGGGGACAGAACCACATCAGATATAATTCCCCACTGGTATTGGTCATGGCTGGGAAAACAACGTGGGTTGAAACCCCTCCACACCCCCTTAGCCTCCTAATGAGTAATTAATAAACGCACCACCGTACTACGTGATATGGCAGTGTATGAGTTGTTTCTCTTGGCACCTCAAGCCCTACTCCTGATTAAACTCTCACCCCTGTCACTATTGGCGTCTCAAAGGCCCTCACCTGCATAAAAAAAAACATCAACATAAATATCGATTATTCTTTGGGTCTTTCGGTAAAGTCACGTAGATAGGTTCAAAGAAGATAACAAAAAAATTACCAAAAACAACGACGTTTCGATCGCAACACAAGCGTTCGTCATCAGGAAGAAAAAAGAGGGGAAAAGCTGCTGAGGCAGGCTGTTTTAAAGGTTTAAAATGGGTGTAGCCTAAGGGTCATAAACGAAGTGGGCGGGGCTAGCGATGTTAATGTGAGAAATTAGCATGTTCATGGGAGATGGCAGAGAAGCCACCTCGCTCGCCGAGCTCGACGTTGCTGCTCTGCGATCTCCCATTACATTCTAATCTCACATTAACATAGCCACCTTCGCACCCTCGTCATGGAGGTCGCTCTCCGATCTTACATTAACATGCTAATTTCTTACATTAACATAACTAGCCCCACCCACTTCGTTTATGACCCTTGGGCTACACCCATTTTAAACCTTTAAAACAGCCTGCCTCAGCAACTTTCTCCCTCTTTTTTCTTCCTGATGACGAACGCTTGTGTTGTGATCGAAACGTCGTAGTTTTTGGTAATTTTTTTGTTATTTTCGTTGAACCTATCTACGTGACTTTACCGAAAGACCCAAGAATATGAATTCGTGCCGTGCACAAAAGCTTTAAGTCAAGATTTAAATATCGATGATCAATTCCTTCCTTGGAGTGATGTAAGTGTATGCTGAGAAATTATGGACCGTCCTGGAGACTTGTGAAAAGAACAAAAAAATGATGCACACCAATATTTCAATGCATGACACACGGCTGTAAATTAATCAAAGATGACATGTGATGGCGATTTTTACCCGCTCATAAGTGAATTGTGTCCAGGTTCTCCGGTCTCCTGTCCCACAAAGCCAAATGCACATAAATCGAATTGGCAAAACATCCTGATGTAGCAGAACTGTCCTCATCAAATCATCTTGTGGATTTCTTTGGTAAATATTTAGCATTATAAGTGACTGAAACTCTGTCATATGTACAATACCCACAACGTAACGCTTAACACGACAGATAACTATGGGAGTTGCAATGCATGGACTTCTAACAATCCTAAGGATCAAGATACACGTGAAGCCTGCAGCAACTCCCAAGCGATGTAATTTACCACAACACTAAGCAAATTAGTTGCATCTTGAGTCGAACCATGACTATTCATAAAATCGGCAAAGGGGTGATTCATCACACCTCTACAGACAGCTCAAAATTGCTATGCCTTGTCTGAAAAATCGCTTCCATCCTCCTTTTGCTACTGCTGTGGCAAGGACGTCAAGTGATCTCATCTCCACTAAATCTCCCTTCTGCTCCAGCAATAAAACCCAGAGGCAAAAATTTGCGACCCCATTTCATGACGTTCAGTCATCGATTTGTTGAACCTGACCCTAAAACTGTGCTCGTATCTCTGTACACAATAACCAAAGTTTAAATGGTTAAATGATATTAATCAATGTCAGCCCTTTGTCCGAACGCAGCTGAATGAAGGCCTTCCCATGCTCTTCGGGTCATGGGGCTATTCGGACACAGTGCATGGTTGGTAAAGGACAGGCCAGGAATGACTCAGATATCAGTGGCCACTGACGTGAGCTCTGGCAGGGAATAGCGAGAAGTTAAATTTCCGGGTTCATGGCACTGCGTATGAGCCACTGCACCACCCTTCCTCCAAATGTTTATTATATATACAGTATTTCTACTTTAATTCCAAATGTTACTGTCATTATAGCACACCTTTGACACAGGCAGACTAACTACCTTAACCACATAAGTGTGTAGATAGTGTATGCCAGCAGAACACTTGAATTGTACAAGTATTGACTCATCACCTCCCTTTAGTGGTTGGTAAAAACAAATAAGCACTACCTGGTACTGTAAGCGGCACCCCCAGATAAGAAGATGTTGATGAGGGACTTCGTCGGAGCTCTGTTGACCATGCCTCTCGACCACCATGCATAGGAGTGATTTTTTTGGGCTGCTGAGAGGTGTGTGTGTATAGGTCGACTAAGCCTCGTATGAGTACCGAGCGTGGTGTGTAAATATCTCAACTAGGGAGACAAAGGTGACTGGGTGCTGGCCAACCCACCCCCCTCTTGTGCTGTGCTGGCCTTCATAGGTGCTCGCTAACAGCGCTTGCCCCAAGAGTCTGTTTAGGTTATACGGTATAGGGGGGGTATCTTTGTCTTTGGTGGGAATGATTGCCATTTTTAAAAGGCATCCTTTGGTCTCGCCATGGGAATGTTGCGTTATCAGAGCCAGGTGAGAACTCAAACTCTGTTGCTCTCTTGAAGAGAAACTGCCCCCCCTCTCCTTCGACCCCCCCACCCCACTCAGCACCCCCCCCCCCCCAAATCAGCCCCCCCACCCCATCCAGCCCCCCCTACCCACCCTGCCCCCCAAGCAGGAACAACGCACTTCCCTTGCACTGGGGTAGGGAAGTGAATAGAATGAATGTTCCGTTCAAGATATCAACGATCTCTGTGTCCTGCCCATAGCAGTTTGGAGACATTCACCCATCGGCCGATGAGCGATACAAACGTGACAGGAGGCGTGAACGTGTTGCATGGCGGTATTTAAAAACGTGGAGCGATTAAATAGTTGCCTTCTATATATCCCACGTGTGATCCATTTTCCAAACGTGTTTCCTCTATTGAAGTGAAGCCATTCATAATAATCCACGTTTAGCGTACCAAGTGCTGAAACACGATGCGTACCGTACAACTATTAACCAAAGTCAATAAAAAGATCGTACGCAGTGTTATGCAATAACAGTACACGTTACTACAATACACGCTATTAACGATTAAACATAAACAGTCAACTTCCACTCGATTACACAAATCACTTCTCTATGTGCACAAACTTGACACTTCAATGTATATTTTTTATAACCGTACGGTCATTTAAAAAAAAATCGACACTTTAAAAAAACGTACAAATATTTGTGTTTACACGTGCTCGTCTAGAGAGAGGAAACTTGAGTATAGAACGCGGTGCCACGGGGCCGTCAATTGAGATGAAATGCTCTTCGCTTTTCTCCCGCAACCGCGACGTTCCAAGGACCCCCACCACCACCAGACCACGCGGCCTCGTGCAAAACGCGGAGCAGAATTCACCCCCCCCCCCGCTCCGTGCAAAACGCGGAGCAGAATTCACCCCCCCCCGCTCCGCGCAAAACGTGGAGCAGAATTCATCCCCCCCCCCGCTCCGTGCAAAACGCGGAGCAGAATTCACCCCCCCCCCGCTCCGTGCAAAACGCGGAGCAGAATTCACCCCCCCCCCCGCTCCGTGCAAAACGCGGAGCAGAATTCACCCCCCCCCCCCGCTCCGTGCAAAACGCGGAGCAGAATTCACCCCCCCCCCGCTCCGCGCAAAACGTGGAGCAGGATTCACCGCCCCCCCTCCCCGCTCCGTGCTACACCCCGCAGAGGACCCCCCCCCCCTGGACCCCAACGCACGCTACAACAAATACAAGCGAAGGAGGGGGGGGCAAATAACCCAAACCCCGTAGCAAACAACGTGGCCGCGACGCATTTTTTTTTAAATAATATCTCTCAACTCCCCCCCCCCCTAAGCGCTTAACTACTTCCACGCAGTAAACTCGCGTCTCTCATCAAAGTCCAAAACAATTGTGCCCATTAAGGCGCGAAACGTGCGGCACTGCGTGTTTATTGTATTGTACACAATGCGCACGACCCCCGCTACAACACGCCGCTAGAGCACCCGAGCGGAGCGTGCCGCTCAAACAAAATACAACAACACAAACCACAGTAACACGACGTCTCGCCCGTCTTTTAAAAAAAAGTAACAGCGGAAAGATCGCAACAACAACAAAAACCACGGCAAAATTCACTGTGGAGTGGTGGGGGGCCCTTCTAACACCACCCTGTTTTCAACGCAATTTCCACGTTGAGATCTTCCCCGCGGGCCCCCCCTTCTTACCTAGCCGCCCTACCGGGGACAACGCCGCCTCACGCGGCCAAGGTGAGAACGCCGACGGGGGGGTGAGGAGGTGGTCAAACGCGTGAGGTTGGCGAGGTTGGGGCTAGTCTGGCGACGATTGGTGACGGGAATGTTTACGACGATGTGAGCGGCGACGACGACGCTGATGACGCTGATGATGATGTTGTTGTTGTTTCGTGATTTCCCCTCACCTCCTCGCCCGAGTAGTCCGTCCGCTGTGGGCACGCACGCCACGAGTAGCAGCCGCACCGCGAGGCCCAGCGAGCGGGAAACCATCCCGGCCGTGCTGCTCTCTCTCTCTCGTCTTTAAACACAAACTTCGTCTGCTTTTCTCCTCCTCGCAATCTTCTCAAATATCTTCTAGATCCCTCCTCCTCCTCCTCGTCTTCTTCTTCTTTCCTCCTCGTCCCTTCTCTCTCCGTGGCCCCGCCGCCTCTGCGAGCGACGCTGCCCAGGACTGTGGTGGTTGTGGTTTGAGTGGCAGTCGGAGGGGGGCGGGGGGTGGGGGGTGGGGAGCGGGGGGTGGGGAGCGGGGGGCGGGGGTTTGACTGCATGGGGATGCAATGGCCACGGGGATGCGCTCTCTCGTCACTGAACTTGGTCTGGGATCACAACAAAGACAAAGATCCCCCGTGTAGCCTGTAACAGGCTGTAGGGGCAAGTGCTGTTAGCGAGCACCTACAGACACAACAAAGATCCCCCGTGTAGCCTGTAAAAGACTGTAGAGGCAAGTGCAGTTAGCGAGCACCTACAGACACACAACAAAGACAAAGATCCCCCGTGTAGCCTGTAAAAGACTGTAGAGGCAAGTGCTGTTAGCGAGCACCTACAGACACACAACAAAGACAAAGATCCCCCGTGTAGCCTGTAACAGACTGTTGGGGCAAGTGCTGTTAGCGAGCACCTACAGACACACAACAAAGACAAAGATCCCCCGTGTAGCCTGTAACAGACTGTTGGGGCAAGTGCTGTTAGCGAGCACCTACAGACACACAACAAAGACAAAGATCCCCCGTGTAGCCTGTAAAAGACTGTAGAGGCAAGTGCAGTTAGCGAGCACCTACAGACACAACAAAGACAAAGATCCCCCGTGTAGCCTGTAACAGACTGTTGGGGCAAGTGCTGATAGCGAGCACCTACAGACACACAACAAAGACAAAGCTCCCCCGTGTAGCCTGTAACAGGCTGTAGAGGCAAGTGCTGTTAGCGAGCACCTACAGACACACAACAAAGACAAAGCTCCCCCGTGTAGCCTGTAACAGGCTGTAGAGGCAAGTGCTGTTAGCGAGCACCTACAGACACACAACAAAGACAAAGATCCCCCGTGTAGCCTGTAACAGACTGTAGGGGCAAGTGCAGTTAGCGAGCACCTACAGACACACAACAAAGACAAATATCCCCTGTGTAGCCTGTAACAGACTGTAGGGGCAAGTGCAGTTAGCGAGCACCTACAGACACAACAAAGACAAAGATCCCCCGTGTAGCCTGTAACAGACTGTTGGGGCAAGTGCTGTTAGCGAGCACCTACAGACACACAACAAAGACAAAGATCCCCCGTGTAGCCTGTAAAAGACTGTAGAGGCAAGTGCAGTTAGCGAGCACCTACAGACACAACAAAGACAAAGATCCCCCGTGTAGCCTGTAAAAGACTGTAGGGGCAAGTGCTGTTAGCGAGCACCTACAGACACACAACAAAGACAAAGATCCCCCGTGTAGCCTGTAACAGACTGTTGGGGCAAGTGCTGTTAGCGAGCACCTACAGACACACAACAAAGACAAAGATCCCCCGTGTAGCCTGTAACAGGCTGTAAGGGCAAGTGCTGTTAGCGAACACCTACAGACACGCAACAAAGACAAAGATCCCCCGTGTAGCCTGTAACAGACTGTAGGGGCAAGTGCTGTTAGCGAGCACCTACAGACACACAACAAAGACAAAGATCCCCCGTGTAGCCTGTAACAGACTGTAGGGGCAAGTGCTGTTAGCGAGCACCTATGAAGCCCGGCACGGCACACGGAGATGGTTGGTGGGCAGCACCACACCCGGCCGCCTTTGTCTCCCCCGGTGGCGATGTTTTTTTTACTACACATCGCACCGGGTGACTCATTTGAGGCTGAGTCGACCTCGGCAGAGACCCAGGACCGGTTCCAGATGATCATCACCGATGTTGGCCGTGAGCGGTAAT
Organism: Petromyzon marinus; assembly: GCF_048934315.1. Classification (NCBI taxonomy): domain Eukaryota; kingdom Metazoa; phylum Chordata; class Hyperoartia; order Petromyzontiformes; family Petromyzontidae; genus Petromyzon; species Petromyzon marinus. Next base: position 5,119,449 of record NC_133684.1, read on the forward strand.
CGAACAGCACACCTACCTCTGGGTAGACTCAGCCTAAAATGTCGAGCGCTATCCCCGTTACGAACTGTAAAGCGAGGCTCACCCGCCACTCACAACTTTACAAACTGCCGGACAAACGTTCCCCTAGCCCCGTAATTTGAAGCAGATATCACTGAGCACTTGTGTTAGATGTGGCAGGAAAGCGAAGTCCAGTTGCCAAAGGTTGCGTAGTTATCATTCTGTAGTTGCGTGTATCAGTGGAGCTGAGCTGTCAACCCCTTTTATCAGTGCCCTCCCTACCTTGTTACAGACCAATTCAGACCCTTATTGGTCATCCCCGTACCCCTTACAAATCTCAACGTTCATCCTACTAAGTCACCATCGCAAGAGAGAAGCACGAATACTGTAGACATGTAGTCACTACACGTAGTGAGAACGGCTGGTCGCCGTATGGACCTGAAAACTAAATTTCCCTGTACAATAATACTGGTGGTGTAATGACTACATTATCAGTGGTGTAGTAACTACATTATCAGTGGCGTAGTAACTACATTATCAGTGGCGTAGTAACTACATTATCAGTGGCGTAGTGGCTACATTATCAGTGGCGTAGTCACTACATTATCAGTGGTGTAGTAACTACATTATCAGTGGTGTAGTGACTACATTATCAGTGGTGTAGTAACGACATTATCAGTGGCGTAGTGGATATATTATCAGTGGTGTAGTGACTACATTATCAGTGGTGTAGTAACTACATTATCAGTGGTGTAGTAACTACATTATCAGTGGTGTAGTGACTACATTATCAGTGGTGTAGTAACTACATTATCAGTGGTGTAGTAACTACATTATCAGTGGTGTAGTAACTACATTATCAGTGGCGTAGTGGATACATTATCAGTGGTGTAGTAACTACATTATTAGTGGCGTAGTGGCTACATTATCAGTGGCGTAGTCACTACATTATCAGTGGTGTAGTAACTACATTATCAGTGGTGTAGTGACTACATTATCAGTGGTGTAGTAACTACATTATCAGTGGTGTAGTAACTACATTATCAGTGGTGTAGTGACTACATTATCAGTGGTGTAGTAACTACATTATCAGTGGTGTAGTAACTACATTATCAGTGGTGTAGTGACTACATTATCAGTGGTGTAGTGACTACATTATCAGTGGTGTAGTGACTACATTATCAGTGGTGTAGTAACTACATTATCAGTGGCGTAGTAACTACATTATCAGTGGTATAGTGACTACATTATCAGTGGTGTAGTAACTACATTATCAGTGGTGTAGTGACTACATTATCAGTGGTGTAGTGACTACATTATCAGTGGTGTAGTGACTACATTATCAGTGGCGTAGTAACTACATTATCAGTGGTGTAGTGACTACATTATCAGTGGTGTAGTAACTACATTATCAGTGGTGTAGTAACTACATTATCAGTGGTGTAGTGACTACATTAGCAGTGGTGTAGTAACTACATTATCAGTGGTGTAGTGACTACATTATCAGTGGTGTAGTAACTACATTATCAGTGGTGTAGTGACTACATTATCAGTGGTGTAGTAACTACATTATCAGTGGTGTAGTGACTACATTATCAGTGGCGTAGTAACTACATTATCAGTGTAGTAACTACATTATCAGTGGTGTAGTAACTACATTTCCAGTGGTGTAGTGACTACATTATCAGTGGTGTAGTAACTACATTATCAGTGGTGTAGTGACTACATTATCAGTGGTGTAGTAACTACATTATCAGTGGTGTAGTAACTACATTATCAGTGGTGTAGTGACTACATTATCAGTGGTGTAGTAACTACATTATCAGTGGTGTAGTGACTACATTATCAGTGGTGTAGTAACTACATTATCAGTGGTGTAGTGACTACATTATCAGTGGTGTAGTGACTACATTATCAGTGGTGTAGTAACTACATTATCAGTGGTGTAGTGACTACCTTATCAGTGGTGTAGTGACTACATTATCAGTGGTGTAGTGACTACATTATCAGTGGTGTAGTAACTACATGATCAGTGTTGTAGTGACTACATTATCAGTGGTGTAGTAACTACATTATCAGTGGTGTAGTGACTACATTATCAGTGGTGTAGTGACTACATTATCAGTGGTGTAGTAACTACATTGTCAGTGGTGTAGTGACCACATTATCAGTGGTGTAGTGACTACATTATCAGTGGTGTAGTAACTACATTATCAGTGGTGTAGTAACTACATTACCAGTGGTGTAGTGACTACATTATCAGTAGTGACTATATTATCAGTGGTGTAGTGACTACATTATCAGTAGTAACTACATTACCAGTGGTGTAGTGACTACATTATCAGTAGTGACTATATTATCAGTGGTGACTATATTATCAGTGGTGTAGTGACTACATTACAGTGTAACAAACAAACACATTGTTCCTGGGTAGTAAGTGTTATTTCCAAATTGCGTATGCCTCACAAGTACAGAAAATGGCTATTATTCCCCACAAACTTTGCTTTTGTGACTCGGCCAGTGATATTTAGAAATGTACCTATTTTCAATGAGAAAACGTGGTGTGCATTTGTGTCATTCCTTCACATCAAGTCCTGATCACAAAAGCAAAGTTTCGTGGGGAATAATAGCCATTTTATGTAATTTTTAGACATAAGCAATTAAAAAATAGCACTTCGTACCCAGGAACAAAAATTGTCTTACATAGTGTTATCAGCCCAGGGGGGTGCGGAAATCGGTCAGTCGGGGCCCCAATATTAGATTTGTCTCGCACGGCCGCACCAAGGAGACAATTCTACATCGCAGCTTCTCTTTGCCTCATCACAATCGTTACGCTCACGATCTCGAACATTTAACGTTGCACTGGTGGGGGGAGGGGGGAGGCGCTACGTCTTCGCAAAATAAGTTGTTCTTTTTACACTGTTGTTGAAAACATATCTCGTGATGGTTTTCATGGAGGGGGGCCCAACTCGGAGCTTTGGCCACCAGCACCCCCTGCCCCCACGCTCGTGACACTACCGGTGTGCATGTATATTCTTTGGTTCTTTCGGTAAAGTCACGTAGATAGAAGAAAAATAATAATAAAAATCAAGTGTATGTAGTATCCATAAGAGTTTTTTTTGGGGGGTTCGATCGCGTAAATATATAAATGTGTCGTTAAACCCGCCACCACCCGACACAGCCAACTAGTAAGGGTTGTCACATAAACAGAACGTGGCCAATTCGTCACTAGTACAGCCACACCGATGTGTTGGAGAGCCAAGCCACAACATTTACAATCCGAGTACTTAACGACACTTTTAGATATTTACGCGATCTAACCCCTAAAAAAACTCGATTATGGATGAAAATGTTCGCGAAAGCCTACGTGTGTATGTAGTAACTTTTATTGATGCGAGGCACACACATGCTTGGTGTACATTTTACTCTATGGAGCATCTAATACTGGTAGGAACGAAGTTGTAAACTGAGTGTACCAGCCTGCAATAGATTAATGTGTCCGTCCGTCCCCTTTCAATACTTTAACGAAGTGAATTCTCGTGCTGTTGGGTGTAAAATCAGCAATAGACAGCGCAGAGACTTGTCCTACCAGCCCACCCTGCAGGGACCTGTTCGGAGAAAAGGTACATTTTATTTTATATTGATAGGAACCTCCTGGTTACACCAGCCCACAGGGGATTATTGTGTCCGTCCGTCCGTCGTGCATCCAAACATGGGAGGGGTGGGGCTGGGTGGGGAGGGGAGGGTGGGGAGGGGCTGGGTGGGGAGGGGAGAGACTCATTGAGGCTTTCCTGAATATCATTGTTTACTTTGCCTACGAACCCGGTACCAGAGTTCGATTCCCGCTCACGACCAACAACCAGTGACGATAATCTGAATCGGTCCTGGGCCTCCCCTAGGTAGACTCAGCCTCAAATGAATACCTGGTGCGATGTGTAAATATCGCCACAGAGCGTGGTGCTGACCACCCACGCACTTGCCACAACAGTCTTTTCAGGCTATACAGGGGGTCTTTGTCTTTGCTTCCCCCCCAGAGTGTATCAAGCCAGTCTTAATAGGTATTCATTGACATCAATTTAAATCTCTCTACAGCTACGCAGGGGTTCTGTTGTGTATTATCTGTAAGTGTTGACTGGTAATGTCTACACACTGCATTGGGGTATTCACTTTTGTGAGTCGATCTACCCTCGCATGAGTAATGGGGGCGGGGTAGGACAATTGCAAGGCTGCATCACCACCGTCAACATCGATGAATCATCACCACGACTCTAACGATGACAAAGGCCGGTTTTGAATTGTCGTCTTACTTTTTTTCTAAAGGCAATCCAACATTTCAGCCTTAGTTACATGTGCATACATGTTGATTCACTCACGAAGCATGCGTCTGTGTCAGAAGAGAAACATCATTGTGTTGTGTACACATTGTACGCCCCCTCCCCTCCTCCCTGCTCAATGTGTGTCAGTTACGGGAGTTGCTGGACCATACTTCACCATGTTGGCCAGGATGGGTGGGTGAAGAGGGGGTTGCTGATCCTGTTCAGATATAATTTACCAACTGATGTTAGCCGATGTTATTTCAAGTTTATTTTGTGAGATATGGGGTAACAAAACCATATAGGCCATACACCTACTTACTGTCCTGCCTTACAGTCGCATCGGAAACGTGTAGGTGAGGCGATCAGGATAACTTAAGGGCAAGTTTAACACGTTGGCTTTCGATACCATTATCCATAGTACAGATGTTTTGGGTTATATCGCGTATTTATTTACGCGATTTAACTAAAATAACCTGTATTATGGATTATTAAGGGCCTGCAACATAATTAAAATACATAGGGAACAAGCACGTGTTGTTTGTGGACTCGCATATATATTTTTTGCAGATAGAACAAATGCTGTAATTACCCCAACATATTACAGAGACATAATCATGTCATGAGATTATACTTTCTTGAATTTTACAATCAGACGTATTGGCCGATTATAAATGGTTGCAATGTTGTGTTACATGTTTCTAAATATTGTTGTTCAGGTTAGGAAGGGGCTTTCCAGGACCAAAAAACTGTTTCATCAAAAACAGGACTTGTGCAATAATTCACATTTGGCAAATGAAAACCACATACAGTACCACCATACATCACAACAGTCACCACAGTAATTAAAGCCATTTAAGGATCATTAGCCACAGCTGTTCTACGCTTATTTTGTAATTACATATTTTCAATATTATACTTCCCCCAATTAATTTGAAAGCTATATTATAAATGTATTATTTACCAATCACCATTAGATTCACCAACAGTTGGTGGGGGTTGGATATATACTTTATATTATTTAACTGTTTGACATTCAGGTTTATGGATAGCATACGGTCCCGTCCATCCACTGCTGGATGAAGGCCTCCCCACACACAGCGTCGGGCGTGGGAGTTGTATAACCGTACTTCACTGCTCTGGTCAGTGAGAGATAGGGCGATGCGCTGGAGCGGTTTACGATATCATCCGCCTCTGATAACTCTTTGCCGGGAATACGAGTGCGCTAACCACCACTGTGCCACTGCGCCACCCCGAGATTTAAAATGTCATTATTTTATGAACACGTAAAGAAGGCTTGTTTGTTAAAAGGTCTCCAGCGCGTTTTTTTGTCAATGTTATGTTGTATCCAAGCAATCCATGTCAGAGGGGCATTCCACAACGCTCAATTACACATTTGTTTGGAAGGAAATCAAACGCCTCCCTTCGACTGCACTGTGAATACTAATTATCCCAAAGTGTTTTAAGATACACCACTCTACATTCTGTACATTTTAGTCAACTATAGACATGTACCCAGATAACCTACAATGCATAGGCTAGATTGGTTAGTTCATTGTATTTGGACGAATATGCCAGAATGTCCAATCTTATATGTTGGAAGTCAAGCAATTGTTTATCCCAGGTGGTGCATGGGCGACTAGAGGTTTTAGGCCGAAGTGCCCAACATGACACGGAGGGCCTCATTTAGAAATGGGTTGACAAAAGGATGGTAGATCAGAAGGCCTCCCCCAAGCGGTTGCCATCCCTCATGATATCTGCGGTGGTCGTCCTCTCCTTTAGCTGCAAATTCGTCAATCATGGACACCGGCCATCATCAATAGAAGCAATGTCCTGTTCAATCCCAATTGTCAACTGCCTCTATTAAGTGCTCCAATCCATGTTTGTCTTCGTCTCTGGGTGGAACTCCAAACATGCTCTCCATGTTTCTTTGCAAACTTTTAGTCTGTTACATTTGCTATCAGTGCATTGTCCATTACAAGGCTAGTTAATTAGTGGTAACATATTTGTTTTTGTAGGAATTTAAATTTGTTGAAAAGCATCAGTAGAAACTGACCTTTTGACCTTATGTTTGTAACGGGTACCACATAGCAAATACACTGGCACAATAATCTTTACACGATTGGCAAAATATTTAGTTGGGACTCAATGTACTGCATTATTTATGGGCAATGGAGGCAGATTTGCTGAGAAACTTTATTGATTCAAAAGAGCAGTAACATAGCAGCTCCAAACATTCAGCATACCAAACTTCACACGTGCTAGACCAAGCTCTCGCAGTCACGTTAAATATACGCGCACGCTCACGCACATTCAACAGACGAGTGTAAGTCCGGACACCTCAAGTTTCGCATCCCTACAAAAAACGAAACGCGCATCTCTGCATTCCACACGTACAGCGAAACATGACCATACTGAGCAAAGCATCCGGGCCTTCCAACATCAACTGAACTGAAATCTGTAAAAAAAGGAACAGCCAACATCAATCACCTTTTCGGGCCAAGGTGAAGTTACACCATACCAGATCACTCGACTGAATGCTGGAGTACGAAGATTACATGTTTTGAAATTAAAATGTCATCAAACACACAAATATCAAGTATCCAGAGGACAACAATAACCACAAAACGATGTACAGGGCAGTAGAGTTTGATATTATGCAAAATTAATTCAACCTCTTCAGTACAATTTCACTGAAATGTAATACTTTGGTTCGAGGTTCAAAAACAACTGTTTCCTTTTTTTTGTTTCTTTTGTTTTTGTACAAAATTTCAATCACGCCGCACCAATTAAAAATGGTCACATTCACGCCAACGCAAAATGTCGCCTTTAATTTACTCACCCAAACCATTGCCACACATCACAACCTCGCACTCAAACTTGCTGGTGATTTCCACTCTCACGTTATAAAACAGCCACGACAATATAGATTAAAATGTACAATTGAGCACACTGCCTGAAGAAGAGTCAAACGCTTCTGCCCCGTAACGACGTCAACGTAAAAAAAAACCCAAAAGTAAAATATAAACGTTGCCTATATATGCTACCAGTTAAATCTTGAAAACATCGGTATTAAGTTTCCAAAGAGTATATATACGAAAGGCGCACATCATGTTAGACGTGTACCCAGGCATGCCAGGCAGATCTCTAGCACTGCTCTAGAACAGGTCACAGCAGTTGTGGAAAGTTCAGGTTACAACGTCAAGGCCTCTTTTTTTGGACCATGTCTCGGGAGGAAAATTGAGAAGTCACGGAGGCATGGACTTGTTCTACCATCAACGTCACTTGATAATAAAAAAAACAGTTCTGCTTGTGCCACTTAGGATGGCCCATAAATCACAGCACAGGGGAATGAATTCCCTCAGATGGATCCAATGCATGACTGACGTTGCGATGCTGAAGATTAAGACTGTTAAGAAATTGCCGATTTACACAAAATCCACTCGATTGGGCATGATGTTCACATGCAATAATTAAATATTGATGGAGTTGAACAAGCATCGTATAATGCTCAATTACTCGAATTTGGCGACAGCTCGTTCAATGCCTCACTGCTTGCATGTCCAGCACAAGGCACATGCTGTACCGGCAGGTTAATTGCGCAACCAGATCAGACTAAATGGTTCAGCCTTTGCTGGCAACATTTCTACAGCTTTGATCACGACGGGAATGTGCAACCACCATTCCATGTTTGGCAGTGAATAGACCAAATCCAACGGCATCCAATTGTGCCTAAAACAAGAACACATGTAAATAACCGTGGCAATCAAAAGTCATATCGTTGCACGCCAATGACGCACCGGGTGAGGACAGTACGTCATGCCTCCAAGACATGTTTACATCTTTGTTGGTGGGGGAAAGTTGTGGACCAATGTAAATAACCCCAACTGCACAGAAACTTCCAGCAAAAAGACCACTGGCAACTGCATGAACATATCCTACCCAATACACATGAACTTGATAAAGCCTCAACATCGCTTATTGTCTGGTGACCCTGTTCAAAATCGGCTACAGCACCTTTGTTTGTGATGCCCAACAAAAAAAATATTGATGTGTGCTCACTGACAAGGTGCTGCACCTGGCCTTGGATTGCGATGATAGCCAAACTTGCAGATCTAGTGCCCAAAACCAGAACACTAGCAATGTTGAGATGGCATATTTATATTTGACCAAAGGTCTAAAAAGCTTAGCTCTTAATCTACAGACCAACTGCACTTTCAACAATAAAAAGTGGAACACACAAACATGAGCACTCTCGCGTTTGCACGCCAAAATCGTGGTCTTTGTTATCTCACTTTTGCTTTAGGTCTTACAAGGTGCAGAAAATTCAAACTAGTATTGAAAAACATTAGTTTTATTCCCCTACCCAGCAAAAGATCAAATTAGACCTCTAAAGTGAATAATTCATGCAGCTCAAAAAAATTAGATTATCTTTTACACTAGCGTTAAGTAATCAAAATATGACAGCTTAAAGACTGTACAGATTTCTTATTAAAAATGTCAAGCCAACAGTTTACTCCTCGAAGTTAAGTCACTTATAAAGCGGGAAAAACAGCTTCCGGGGTTTCTCAGGGAAATTAATGTCTCATTGGGTCCCCATCTTCATGTGGTGAGGGCCAGGCGGTACGCAGACACGAGTGTCCTCAGCTCCTGCAGCGCGTAGTCGCCGGGTAGCGGCAGTTGCCCTATGTGCTGTGCGTACGGGTGCAGTGAAAGGCCGGCCAGGCGGCCTCCAGGACGCACGTCATCCTTGCCCTCCTCCCCCCCGCCCTGCTGCAAACTCATCACCGCGCGCAGAATGTTTGCCGTTTGCTTTGCCATCTCTGCCAGAACAGAATGGGGAAGTGGGAAACATGGAAATTATTGTTGTCATTCGTAAGATTTGGAGAGGAACCTTCCTCCACCGTTGCAGTCCAGTGCAACCACATTCAGAAAGACAAAAGTAAATCCTAATTGTTCAAAATATTATCTTAAAAGGTTGGCAGAGGCCATAATCAGCCCAGTGCTGGAAAAAAATAATCCCTACATCAACATATTACACCTTGTTGTGTTTTCCAGATGTCAATCCAATTATATTTCTTTTGGTTAGCGAATTGCAGGATATGACTTTTATTTTGCCAATATTTATCTTTCGCCAAATTTTCTGCTTTTGCAAAGTTCAAATAATAATTCTGTAATTAACTTCCACTTGTTGTTTGTGACTGCCAGAAAATCGCAGGATGGTTCTACTTTCTCCAGTCGTGTCTTTATTTATCCAATGCAATTGTTAGTAAATATATTCTGCCATCAACTACATGAGCAAGTTGGATTTAGAAAAACATTTTCAATGGATCATGTACATACTATCAATACTTATTCAAGATAAAAAACATTAACTATTTTTTTTATTTTACCAGCTCTTTTTCATAAGTGATCTGGCCTCAAATGATAGCGCAACGAAGTGGTCTATTCATGTGCACATGTATAGCAGCCAAATACTCTAAATGAAGGTTTCTAAATGTGGAGGGAAAAACCAGAGAACCAGGAGAAAATTGCACGTGACCACATTAACATCAAATACCATTATACCTAGATTTCTGGAGATAAAAATATATGAGTGGACATTGCTGAAACCATCTCATAAATCTAGGCTTGAATTTAAAAATATACAAATTATATTATCAATGCATAAACTGAGCAGCTACACTGAGACTACATGTAGAATGCAACAAAATACAAATGAGTTGGGCAAGGAGATATGATATCACCACAAGTGATATTCAGCCTCACTTCAACAGTTTTCAAGGGTTTCGGTGAAATTGACAGGCATAGGAATGAATTGACGATGCAATGAAAATACCAAATTATGGAGCTGCAATTTAAATTCAACGAAATCTATTAATAAACCAAGAGAAGCCAGCAGTGATTGAAGTGCACACCTGCTTGGCTGAGACGGTCTCGTGCAGAAAAACAAGGGACATCTTCGATGCGTGGACACAGCAAAGCCACTTCTGTATAAAGGGCCTCCAGCTCAGCACCCGGCGTTTCCGACTATCCAGTAAAGAAACAAGGTCAATATTAACTATCAAATAATAACCATTCACCGCACTTCAAGCACCCGCAAAAGATAATGCAATGAAGTGTAACTTGCTGAACTGAAAAATCCAAGAACATTTTAGTTAAATTGCTTTGATAGAAGTTAAATCAAATGTGATATAAACTCAAATACAAACACATAACGGTGCAACTCCTTTACAAATCGCTGTTAATTTTATTAAAAGCCTCTCCCGGCTCTTAAATATCATATGTGAATTTTCAAACAAACTGCTGTATAGGCTCCAAGTCCCTGCAATATAGCATGCTACAACGCCTTTACAATTCTATCGCAGCTTTTTTTTTTATTAAAGCCTCTGCTGGCTCTTAACTTGCATACGTAGCCATGTTTGAGGTGTCTATTTTGCTTAGGCGCCTTGACAGGCGTGTACACTCACCTCGTTGTGCAGCCTGAGCAGAGTCTCCGTGACCCGGATGTAGTCAAGGAAGACGCGCCCTGCGACCTCCCAGTCGGGGATGTGAATGCTAATCTCTGGCGCTGCCATCTCCTCCAAGAAAGTCTTGAGGTACCCATAGTTTTCATTGATGATAGCATCTTCTCAATACAAAGGAAGCACAGGACATTGGAAATTGTTCAGAGCGTTTTATAGCTTACAAATCAATATGTATACAAATGCATTTTAAATATTATACACAACTCACACAGCTTATGTCAAATACAGAAAAAAATAGATTTTAAACAAGTTATTTGGTATGTACAGTATTTTTTTAATTCGTCCACTTTAACCCAATGGACAGGGAAAGGTTACAAACAGTAATGATTAAGATTTTTCAGTGGTCTGTCGAGGCTATTTTTCCAACTAAAATGATCACCAGCAGACCAACATATATGACTATCACTCAATTTGTCCCACTCGACATCTGTGAAAGAGCTTGATAGCTCATTAAATTCCTCCAGTCTAGATAAAAATGACAGATTCTGCATTTCCCACAGAATCATCAGATTACGACTTGATTCTAAAAGTTAATGACAATACCGCAGTCGTTCTCAGCAACCATGCTTTTACATCTGGCGGGAGAGGGGTTTAACAAAATGCGTATTTTGAGACAGAAAACTAGACGGCAGCCGGTTTTATATGATGTATATATGTACGTCCAACTTCCTTCGCACCGTACGTAGCCAACCGTGCTAATCGGAGGTGGGGGGGAAGGAGCCCATACCAGCGGCAAGGTTGCGGATTACGACCCTGTGGCAAGCGTTGTAGAGGCCAGCATGCAGCAGGTGGTGAGCCTCGTCGCGGTGGTCTCCAAGTTGGCGGGCTCGGTGGGCCTGCGCCTCATGGAGCCAGGAAGCCGGCACGCCCAGCCGCCCCGTCACAAACTCAAATGCCTCCTCGGTCATCTCCACCTCACTGCAATGCCTGCCCAGCATCTCCCGCACTGCCTTCGTTCGGGAGCTAAACAGGGAGAAAATATGATCCTTATGGCGCTACCCCGGGGTACCAAATAATACAAAATGGTCGATACCAATCAATCCGAAATCCGTGCTACTCCGCGATGTCAAAACGCAGCGAGGACGATTGTGCTGAAACCCAGAACGCTCGTACACACCAGTGCATCGAGAGCTGGGGTACTATGGTACCCCGGGGTACCGCCATAAGGTTCATGTCAAATCGGGGAACCAAACATGAATTGTAGCTTCAGGTTAAAATGACAAATGCAGCAGAAAGGATTTCTGGATAACTTTCGGCTAGTTTTATTAATCATTATGACTACCAGAATGAATGTATGGTAGAGGCTCTGCAGGACACGAGTGCCTAATTTATTGTGGTTAGGACAAATCTAAAATGTATTATTCAGAGATATTAGGTGTTTAACCTTAACCAACTGTGAAACAGTCATTTTATTGTTCTTAGGCAAATGCATTTAACTTTATCAAGCCATTTGACCAAGCATAGACTGTAAACAAGTTTCTTACAGATAGGTCTGCACTTTCGGAAATGTTTTCAAGATTTAATTTGAAGTTTGATTGTCATCTGAAGGAATGACCTTGATGAACGACTAGTGGGTCCTGAAGCAGTAAAGAATTAGATCCAACGTAATAAGCATGTCCATTTTTGTAATAGACCATGACGATGTTGCACCCAATAGCCTCAATAAGTCTGAACATTATTTAATGCATTCTTTTATTGGAATTCTATTTTTAATTAGTGCTTTTCAAGGTGGGAAGACACAAGTACCTTGGGTAAACCGTAACAACATGCATTATGGAATAGCAATAAAATCTCACGCAGATTCAATAATTATTGAAATGTTAAAATACTGATATGTCATCTGCTGGCCACCTCACAACCGAAGCCGACAACACAAGTTAATCCCAGGTGTCTCATTCAGGCTTAACCCTGTCCCTCCATCCTGTTTATCTTCCAAGATACAAGGATGGGGGGGGGGGGAAACATTTCAGGCCATTTTCACCAGTCATTGAAAAATGCATCGATGTCATGAGATGTCCTCACCTTGCATCGGGGATGTTCATTAGCACAAAGACCGCCCACTCCCAGAGGCCGGCTGACTCAAGCTGGGCAGCGTAAGCGGCGTGCAGTGCTCCAGCGCTACGAGCGGGCAGATGCTGGTAGCCGAGCGCTTGAACGGCAAGCCACAGGTGCCAGGACAGCCGGTAATCCAAGGGGTCAGCGGTGACGGAGCTGGCATCGCACAGTTGGTCCAAATCGTAGTGTCTGCAAGAAGTGATCGACGGGAGAGAGGGAATTTGAACCATGAGCTCAGGAAGGGTGTACAGCAGTAAAAATATGTCATAGCATCTTTGGGAGATGCTCACAACGGACATAATTTTGGGTCTCCCTTGTTTGCACTGTGCACCTTCGGTTCTTCTTGTAAAATATACATTTCGAAATGGGTTCACAACAGTGTAAACATGCTTTTAAACTAAAATTTATCTGGGGCAGTGATCATTTCCTATTTATAGCCCTCTTCAATTGCTTCGGCCATCCACAAGACAACTGTTTATTTTCCACAACAGTCCTAATTTTTTGGACCAGAGGGTTGAAAGGATGTGCAAATGCTATAATGCTAAAGTTTTTGTATGTATGCCAATATAAAATGGGCCATAATGATTTCCTTCCGAGAATTCAAAATTTTAAACAATATTTACTTATAAACTAGATATATTTATTTTTCAAACAGAAAATATCCACAAATGAAAAGCAACCGCAGGGGGTTATGTCCTTGAAAATTGCCGCAAATCGGAAAAATCCACGATCCGCAAACTCTAAGGCATATGGGAAAACTAGTAAGTATTTTAAATATAAATAATTATTAATATTTAATACGGCAAATGTATTAGCACTTCCGATTAGTAGTTGGCTACGTACGGTGCAAAAGAAGTTCAACATATACATGCATACAAACGTATCGAATGAAAAATCAAGTGGCTGAACCTCACTGTCTCAGTGGAGGCTGAGGAACACGTGACCTTGGGCCGCTTGGGAGACAAGTGTGTTCTTCCACGGCAGCATCATTATGAGATTCCTGTATGCATCATTACGATGCATACAGGAATCTCATGGTCAACCGCGAATGGTCGCACGCCACAGGGGACGTGATCAGTGAACTGTACCTCAATACGTCTGGCGCTAAACCACAAAATCAATATCTAAACCCGCGAGGGAAGGGCTTGCTATACACCATATAGGCAAGGCCTAGGCACAGCAGTACAACACTTGCTGCAGAGGTTAACGGTTGGAAACCAGCAGCCGCCTTGATTAATACTACAGGTATACGATAACCATAAAATGTGCCTTCTGCTTTACAGTGGCGGAAAAAAAGTGCGTCCACCCACTTGTCACTGTAGAGTTTGAGCAGGTGGTAGCAGGCATCCCTCACTGGCCGCCTCTGCTTCCTCTCTTCTTCATCCATCTCTTCCTCTTCCACAGGGCACAACTTGTTGTCCTCCATGTATGGAGGGAGCGGCCGGCAGGCGTATCGCTCGCACTCGTCCGAGCCCTGTGAAAAGAAAAATCGAGCAACACCATCACCGACCCCCCACCCACAATCTGTTCCTGACTCCCAAATCAAGGTGCTACAGGGAAACAGCACTTGCCTTGAATGCATTTTCGTAGGCCTTTAGGGCATCAGCCACCGACATCACGGGGCTCAGCATGTACCAGAGGTGGACGGCGAGCGAACGCTTCCAGTCAAGTGACTCGCACACGTTCACCGGCTCCCCCGCGGACATCTCCCACACCTGCGTGCATACAATCGAGCTTAGGAACCGGTTCTCTGGAGAGACGTCATAGCTACGAGCGAATGCCACGTCTCTTTAGGAATAAACTTAAGGTGCACGCGGTTTAAAAGGCAGAAATTCGCCAAACGTTATTCTTCTCACCCTACCACTTTCGGCAATGTCAGAGTAGTTAAAACACTCAAAGTGTTATACATTATTTTACAATTAAATGCAAAATGACTAAGTGTAGTGAAGTGGATCATGGAGGAATATATTAAATGAACTGGGGTAATCTTGATTTGAAGCTTCCGTGACTGCAGGAATCCACTCTTTGGTTCTTTCGGCAAAGTCACGTAGGTGTAAAAGAAAATAAATCACGACGTTTCGGGCACAACACACAAGCGTCCGTCATCAGGTGGGAAAGCACCTGATGACGGGCGCTTGTGTTGCGCCCGAAACATCGTGATATATTTTATACCTACATGACTTTACCGAAAGAACCAAAGAGTATGAACTGGGGTCATTTTGTTTAAGGAAAGTATGACATAGATGACGCATGTAAGATGACTTACCGGCTTGCCAGAGAGTAGGGTGTAGACTGCTATGCGATCGCTATTGATGTAATGGTCGACCTGCAACTTGCCCCACTCAGAGAGGTTCAAGGCCAGCAGCTGACGAGTTGGTTTGCTCCCGACGGCTTGGCTGATGAGTAGTGCGAGTCGATGGTCTCCTGTGACCGCACACAAATGTATACATTTTTTATACTCACGAATACAATAATGCAGACGTTCAAAATTTGCCATTAACTTTAGAACTGCGACAAAACTATACTATATACGAATCTGAAACAATTGCTTCATATGCATTACATGACAGTACTTGCAGCCATTGCCATTTGTTATGGTAATGGGACATTTCCTAAAATGCCTCAAGTGTCAGTTGCAGAACAGGCTGGAGCAGTGTTTCCCAACTCCCTTCTGCCCAGCCCCCATAGTTTGCCTTTTCGTCGATAACAATTTTTAAAAATATTTGTATGCAAATTAATTCACGGTACATAAACTCTGCACATTCGGTTGGAATCCCAGAAAGCTGTACCATGAGCGTGTTGAGCAACGAGGCGATCGAATAGTTTGACCAAAAAAAAAAACCCAACCGCAAGATGTTATATGCTCATTAATTTTCCCTTTGATCCAATTAAACCTGCTGTTATACATTATTCGTAAGTTTGCGATCCATACATTATTTTTACACAAGTCAATCCACGACTGGATGAAAACTTCCCCATGACACGTTGAGATACCAGGGGCTAGGGATCAAACTCCGTCCCCAGGGTTCATAGCGCAGTGTCGACCACTCCAACTGCCATTTACCCAAATTAATTTCCAGAGAAGGGCAATTTTATAAATCTACAGGGAGACACCAATACAGGGAGAGCCACTCCCACCATTTACCTGCATCCTGTGCCAGCCGACAAGCACGCGCGATCTGCCTTCCGCTCAGGCAGCTGAATACGGCATAGGTTGACAATTTGCCGTTACCGCCGAGCGCCACCTCGCCTTCAACTTTCTCCAGGGCGGCACGCTCCAGCCAGCGCGACAGGGCCTCCCGTCGCTCTGCCTGCTGGGCATACGCCCTCCCGCCACCTTCCCCGACACCCTCCATGGCAGCCTCCTCCTCATCCCTGACGTCTACGTCATCGTTATCGTCTCCCACTCTGTCGCGGCCATGCAGTTGGCCCCAGAGGGCCTCGCACAGCGTCCACACCAGATACCACTGCTTCAAAGTTTCTGCGGGAAAACGTTTGGAAAAAGAACGTAGTAGCGATGATTGTTTGTGTCGTATTCATTACCGATGTGTCGATTGACATTTTTCTGTTATATGGCAATGTTAGGCGTAAACTTGGCAAGTGGTGTCATTTGTGTATTAACAGGGATGTAAGATGTGGAAAAGCAATTTATGCACACAATTCACGAGCATAAGTGTTTTTACGAAGTAGATGCATGTTATGCTAATTTTATGTTTATGCTAACTTTTCGAAGAGAGGCAGTAAAATCAATACAGAATATAGGCATCAAATTTTAAATGCTTTCCAAGGTATATGCCATTAGAAGTATTTCATTCGTGATAATAATGGCCCCTCTCATGCCAGGCACGCAAGAAACGGTACATTTATATCCGGCAACTGAACATCGGGGCTTGGACAGCAGTTTGCTTTGGAGGGTCCAGGCAATCATTTTATCATTAGGCTGGTTTGCCATAGGGTAAATATTAAAGAGCAACAGAACTTTACAAAAAAATTCGTTATTTCAACTCCTCTGAGAATTATGCTGCCTCTTTACACAGATGAACAGAGCTACCATATCAACACTTTCAACTTAATTTTGAAAGTGCTAAAACATGAGAACACCAACAGTAAAAATTAGACGCAAGGAGAATTGACTGCTTAACGAATCACGGCTTGTGAAATTGCTGGTAACCGCTACAAGTCGAGTTAGCAATCTTATACTTGTGTTTCAGTTCCTGTGTGAACACATCCAAGTCACTGACCAGCTTCGGAGGTGCTGGCTGCCGCCTCCTGAGCGAGCACATCCTCAACCCAGTGAGCGTAGCGGTGCACCGAGGAAACGCCTGGCCGTGGGCGGAACAGGGGGCAGCAGAGCTCCCTGTCGTCTGGGCCAGCGGCCGCCCCGAGTTCCATCGCGTCGGATTGTGCGTGCTCGTTCACACGCTCGCTCTCCTCTAGGGCAATCTCCAGCTTCTCCTGGATGCGGCAGCGGCCCTCGGAGCCGGCCCATGAGCAGACGCTCACGCACTCCACGTGCACCTTGAACGGCGATGGCGCAATTCTGAGTGGGAAATAATTTGGGATGTGGAAAAATGTATTCAGAAAAGTGAGTGGGGGCGGGGTTATAATTATTTTTAACAAATATCATAGAAAAATATAAAGCGCTGTAAATGTGGCACGTGGTAGATTGTCGATAAAGCTTTTCGATAAATGACGAAAGTGAAACATTTAATATATATTTTTTTACGTGATTCAGGCTGTGTGTGCTTACCGCTTGACCAGTGTTGGTGTGAAGGCCTTCAGCCCCACCTCCTCGTGTCTATCGGTCGATTGCTCCTCACTATTTGTGCATCCGATAAGGTCGCCAACGTGGCAAAGACTCCCGCAGGGGCCCCAGCCAACACGAAATGAGCGGCCTGCATAAAGGGCCGCATCGGCCAGGTAGTGGCGACCATGGGCCACCGAGTTCTGGGCCGGTATGAGGCCACAGACCCGCTGAGGGGCGGCCGCTGCTCGTCCAGGCCCTCCTGCCTTGCCATCAACAGGTAGACCCACGGGAGGGGAGAGTAGAGAGTAGGGCCTGGTGGAGATTTGGTTTAAAAAAAATACAATGGTAGTCTTAATGCGAAATGACGCAACCAGTGTCAAGAAAAAAACAACCAACAAAATGTACACTCAATTATATTGTACTTTGAGCTCATAGGGTTAGGGACTAGATAACCCGATGGCCACTATAGGGCCCTTAGGCTGATGAACAGATCTTAGTTGAGTTAATTTGGATAAGTTTGTCAATCCAATGTTAGAAGGCCTTCTCACGCCCCGTTCAAATGGGTCTACTCTTATTCAATGTTGAGATGAAAACGTCAGGAAGATTATCTCAATGAGCATCCTTCAAGTGAGTCACCTGGATAAGCTCATGTGGTGTGACGGTTCACGAATTGTGGACATCCGAGGCTTGGTGGCGAGGTGGTCTTGTCCAAGATCCTTATGCGGTGAAACTACAGTGGCATCCATCCCAATAGTGGAGCCAAGTCCGAACTTACTTTGCAGCAGTGCTCCTGCAAGAGAGAAGGAAAGAAAATGTGAGAAGAAACAAATCCATTATTAAGAACCAGGGTATCAATTGCAAGACAGAGGGCCAGAATTACTCTCATGTTTATTTTTATTTGTACTGCAAGGAATTTACAATTTTGAACCAATTTCTTGAAAAAACGATATTACCCGAGAGCCGGCTGCGGAGTGCCCTCATGTCAGCAAGCTTGGCAGCGCAGGGAGCATTTTGCATCACTGAGAAGGATGGAAAATGAGAGACGGCACCAAACCGCTGTGGCGATACCTCCACCTCTGCCTCCTCCTCCTCTGCCAGAAACGATGCCTTCATCACCTGGCAGAACCACAGACACACAACATGGATATATCCGACGGGTTCCTTCCATGGTGGTGAAAAAAACCTACATGTACCTGTCGACATTTATTAGTCAGGGACATGAATTGTGACAAATCTGTGTTGTTTAAATGCCAAAATAGCAGCAAAAAAAGAATAGTCAATAGTTGAATATCATTTTGACTAATAAACAATGCATATAATATAATACAATATATAAAAACCCATAAAATATTAAAATACAGCTCCAGTAAAAAACAAATGCCTGTTATATCAACAAGTAATCAACACAAAGAATAAGACATGACAAAGTATATAAAATAGAAATCCGATTTACATCAAACTATGCAATGAAATGAAAAGGATGTGTAACCCAAGTGTTGCTAGGCCAAGTACCTGCAGGCGGTGCGTGCTCATCCCCAGGTAAGAGGCGAGGTGGTGGGAGGCAGCTACGGGCTCCGCTCCGTTCTCCAGCTCCTTGACGTAGCCGCCCACGTGTCCCTGTAGCTCGCACGTGTCGTCGTCGTCTTCCGCGTAGAAGCCACGTGGCACCGGCTCCAGAGAGATGTCGGCCATCTCGCTGTCCTGCTCCCCACCGAGCCCGCCAAGCTCCTTGCCTCCCAGCTGCCAATCAGAATCAGAATATTTATTCATACTGGGATGAATCCGATGAGCCCTAAAGCTCTTTTTCCAGAGATGTCCAAACAATTAAACACGATAGGATTGCAAATTTTGACTTAAAGCTTTCGTGACTGCAGGAATTCATATTCTTTGGGTCTTTCGGTAAAGTCACGTAGATCGGTTAAAATAATAATAAACTACAACGTTTCGATCGCAACACAAGCGACCGTCATCAGGTGGAAAAAAGGGGGGGAAGCCACTAAACGAAAGCTGTTTTAAAGGTTTCAAATGTGCGTAGACCAAGCGTCCTGGTATCAGAACGAAGTGGGAGGGGCACAAGTGCCATGGGGCCAGCACAAGCAGAGATGGTTATGTTAATGTGAAATCGGAGAATCAAGAGGGGGAGCTGGGAAGATGCACGAGCCATGGAGAAATTAACAACTTGTAGTACGCCCAATGCAGGGGGCGACACCGCAGGAACTGAACATCGGAAGGTGGCAAGATGGAAACAGCACAGCCAGTTATGACTTTAACTGGTTGATGGAGTCCTTCCAATGATTGCCGAGTTTGTACCCATCCTCGCTGTTGAAATTGTGTCTGTATATATGTATGGCTTCATGGACGAATCTTTGTTGATAGCCAATGGGCTTGCAAAGTACCTTCATCTTAGGGAAATCTATTTCGTGTGAGCCAACCGAATTAAAACAATTGTAGTGACATATAATGGGTCCCTACGGCACCTAGCGCCAGTTACTGATAGAGAGGGGAACTGGGAGTGGAGTAGCCCTCTGCCTGCAGGGTACGCTATGTCATGGAAAGGGTCCCCAGGGGAGCATGGTTTTCGTGGCTTGCAGAGAGGGGGCATCTGAGGACGTAGCTGCCTGGTTGGCTAGCAAGGGCACGTGACAGGACAGGGTAAGGATGTGGGCCAAAGGTGACAAAAAGGGACACGTGGTGTAGGGCCCAGAACCTTCGAGTGAGTTCCAGAAGGGGGTGTTGGCCAAGGGTGGAGCCAGGCCACGCTGGGGGGGCATAAAAAAAAGAGGTCCCGGGCCACATCGGGGCTGTCTGCTGGAATGGAACCTGCCATGCTCCGTCTTCGGCATCGTGGGTCAGGTAGTGCGCCAACTGACCTGACCCGTTTATATAGTTACCCCATGGTGGTTACTAGTTATGTAGTTACCCCGTTGTGGTCGTAGACTAAACGTGTTGCCTCCTGAATTAGTGTGTCTCACAAGTGAACCCACTACAACAATGATCAGCCACGCTGAAGTGTTGGTCCTCCCGTATTTTAAATCTGCCTTATGCTCATGAACACGGTCCGAGACATGTCGATAAGTTTCCCCAAAGTAACTACTGCCACAGACACAGCTTAGTTTATAGACGCTAGGGTATTGCATGTCAGGGATCTTATCCTTCACGGATGGGATCAGATCAAACTTTATGCACATTGTTAAATCGAACCTGGATCTTGTTTTTGCTCATGATTTTGGAAATCTTTTTGGCAACCCCTGCTATGTATGGCAAGGTGATGGTTTTGATTGGGTCCTCAAGATGGATCCTTCCCAACGGTTGGGGCGATAGCTTTACGGATTGTGTAGTCCGAATATACAATCGTCTTGAGAGTTTGGTGCACGTGTTTCAGTTCACTAGCTAGGTGATGATGGTCGGAGATACATCGAGCTCTATGGTGTAGAGTTTTGATGAAGAAATTCTTCTGGGATGGATGGTGGTGGGAGTCAGGTTTTAGGTAGGCATCAGTATGGGTTGCTTTCCCGAGCCATCTGGTCTCTTTTCAATTAGAACATCCAAGAATGAATGGTAGCTTGCCATCCTTTTCCACCTCCATGGTGAATTTGATGGCGGGGTGTATGGAATTGATGTGGTTGAGGAATTGGTAAGCACAGGAAAGGTCAGCAAATCACAAAATAAACACCAAAACAAAAATTATTTTACCAGGCAAAGCCCACCGAGCTATTAGCTTCCTTTTCAGAAGCGACCTGGCCACAAATGTTAGCTCAACAAAGTGATTTTCATAATTTGACTTAAAAAGTGAAAAATAAAAAGGACCGAATAATACAGTTCCAAAACATTAGTTGATTAAAATGTTTGTTCCTCAACCTGACTTAATTAACGAATCGTCCAGCCCCCCCTCGTGGCAAGCATAGGTTTTTACCTCCGTGGGGCCAAGCTTTCCCTGCGAGACGAGCTTCTGGGACTGCTGCATTGCCGGAGGAGCGAGCCCCGTCTTCAACTTCTTCCCCTCCACCACATGGCCAGGGGGCAGAGCCGGCAGGACTTTGCCCGTTAAAGGGTCCACCACTTCGTCCTCGTCTTCTTCGTCGTCTTGGATGCCATACTTGGAGAAATGCTTTACCTGGGCATTTGGGGAAACGCACAAAATACCAATTGATGGGAGAGTACTTGATAAGATACAATTTTGGGAACCCATGCCAGTTTCAATGAAACACACGACAATCTAATTTCAAGGTGTCACTTGTACGATTTCCCCAGAAATGGCCACAAACTTCATGCAGATTATATCAACAAAACTCTACTTTCTGGGCATAACATTTTAAGGCTCATGTACTGTTTTCCCAAGGCACTCCTCAATTGTACTCAGCATATGAACATTGCGATGTATGTTAAATAGGGGTATGAAGAGCATATTGGTCAACAAGGCTCTACTGTAGAAGCCTGGTAAATTACATAAGAAATAGGCATCTGCTATATATCGGCTGTAAACTTGATGGTAAATTGCCTGCGACAATGCCAAAAATAATTATGCCAAAGCATTTGCCAATGAACATTTAAAAAAGTAAAATGTATCCACAAATGGAAAAAAAAAATCCATAAAAAACTAAAGCGACGACGGTCCATATTAAAGACAAAAATAATGCAAATGCAGTACACTTAAAACAAAGATCAATGAAGTATAATGATCAGCTTACAAATATTTTTTGCAAGTTTTAGTGGTCGTATATTTTAATATTTCATAGGAACAATTAAATACATAACGAATACAAATTGGTCTTATGAAGCTTATTCAGGACACCAATATGCAATATTCCCTGGTCTATCCAATACAATGTCACTGCAGTGATAGCACAGGCGCACTCCTACGCGTTCGTATATATATTTTTGTTTCAAACCGATTATAAAATCGGACAATCCAAAACACACCTCAAGAGATATACCCAATTTCTCCAACTCTATTGTATTTTCCTTTAACCGTAGCAAAGACACGACAAAAGGGAATCGCTTACATCAAAGACCCAAGAACCGGTCTCGGGCCGGTACTCGCGGAACAGCGCTCCCTGCCGCGTGGAGGCCCTCTCTAGGCGCTCCTCATAGGCCATGCGCATCAGTCGCTCAGGGCTCGTGATATGCCGGCCCGTGGTCTTGTCCAATGGCCACACACCGTCCAGGGTCACTTCCGCTCTCCTGCCATGCGTCAAATCACGGCCACACACAGTGCGATGTGTACGATTCCATTTGTGCTGTCGAACGGCTGTTCACTCAAGTTGGGGCGCCACGGTGGCAAGATGTTAACTACCTCGCCTGGTATACAGGTCATGGGTTCGATCCCAATATTGAAGGCTGTATATTTGGAGTTTGTATGGCTCTCCCCATGGTCACAAGTATTTTTTCTCTGGGTCCTCCAGTTTTTCCCCCCACATTTATATGTTAAAACACCAAAATGAAACCCTTTACAAGGAATCATGTCTGCATTAACCACATATAGTTGTGGTCAGAATGCAAACAAAAAAGACTGATAGTATATGCATCTCTCTGATAGTATATGCATATACTATCAGAGTATGTTTGTTGTTTGCATTCTGACCACAAGTATGTGGTTGATACAGACAAGATTCTTTGCAAAAGATTTCAGTTTGGTGTTTTAACATCTTAACACCTGTTTTGTTGCCAGAAAAGAGGGGAAAACCTATTCTCTCATGTAGTTTTTGGGTCTTTCGGTAAAGTCACGTGGATAGAAAAATAAAAAAATACAAATACTAACTTTTTTTAAAAATATATAGTATTTTTCTATCTATGTGACTTTACCGAAAGACCCAACGAGTATGAATTCCTGCAGTCACAAGACTATTCTCGTGTGTTGAGTATTTAGCTGCTATAAATGTCCACACAAGCCACTTTTTGTTGGGATATGATTTGTGGCCATGTTGCTTCCGAAAAACAGCTATATATCTCAGTGGGCCTTAGCTGGTTTTAATAAAATAGTTTAGTTTTATAGTTTAAGTCCAGACTTAAGAACTTACATTTTCTCCTGTCTGAGACTGGCTTTGTCAACAAAATCAACGTCCACTTTTTTCTGTAGTGAAATTCAGTACCAGAGCCAAACTAAGCCTTTTGTTGAAACCGCAGCATAACAGGGAAAACGTATATTTAGCCTTCGACCAAATTACCATGAATGCATACAATCTCAGCAGACTTCAAATGTTAACTAGGATTGAGCGTGCCTTGGAATACCAGATGTTAGGGGGCAATGGCAGTGCCAGGATTTTCAGGTAGGGGGAGCAACCCCTCCAGCAATTAAAAATGAAAGGAATTGTTAGTAAGGACTTGTCCCTTGATTTTTATTCGACGCGTGTGCGGCGATGGCGCAGCCGTCGATCGAGGGTCGAATTCGAACCGTGTGTTCGGCATCGCGCTCGCTGAAGGTGAATGCCTTCAGAGAAGTCGTGTACTGTATACGCAATTGCGCACAATTCTGAGAGTCACTTAAAACTGCTTTTCCGTTACTTTTTGCCAATTATGGACTCAAGACTATTGTCCTCGCATCGCATAGAGTCCCTGGCACATAATAATATGCTACACAGTGGCAGTGGGAGTCGCAAAATGCCGATTTATTACTAATAAACCCCAATGATCCAATCGAAATTAGGGATTTCGATCGGATCATTGGGGGGGGCACGTGCCACCCCACCGACCCCCACTGGCTCCACCAGTGTTAGGGGATTGTGTTGAAAGGTGGTTGGGAGATGGCAAGAGCAACAGATGATGATTGAATCTATCAGAATGGAGCTCTTAAATGAATAGGGTTCAAGATTATCTAGTTTCCTACAGCTTATATTATACAGATTTAAAACACTAGGTCAAACATGCAAATGTAGAACCTTAATGAACAAATACGATACAGAATGAGTTCAACTGCACAGCAATACTAAACATATAGTTCATACAATTTAAAACACTAAAAAGCAGAGGAGCTCATCCTTTAAAAAAATTCCCAATGCGACAATGTACACATTGAATATATGAAGTACATTTTTAAAATTCTGAAAAGACACCTCAACAAGAAATCCTGTCTGACCTGTTGAGGCCTTCATCACAGGGAGGCTTGTTGTTGTCATCAGGGTACACGATCACCTCCTTCCGGCGGATGTGCACGATCGCGTCAAGGTTCAGCAGCTTCAGGTTTATTTCCCCAGAAAAGCAGATGGAACCATAACCTGCAGACACAACGGATACAGCAAGGTGGATATAGTGGGATACAGGGAGGGCCGAATGTAATAGAAACATTTTTAGTACGGAAATTCGTTTTCAGGATGGTGCGTGTAGACGTTTCACCAACCTTGCCGGCCAATGGTGAAATTATTTACAATGCAGTCTCCGTTTTCGTCTGTAAGCCTTGCCAGCTCGTCCATGGGAGGAATGGTATAATACCCAAAGCGTGTGAGCACAATGCCTACAGGTCGACATGGGAGACATCATAATAGAGGTCAAGCATGAGGAAGGTGTATCACAGTTACACCTCCGATTAGCACAGCTGGCTACATAAGGCATGAAAGAAGTTCAACATATATACAACTGGTATCTCAACATCTGGAAAATTTACTTTTTTTACATTCTAGGAGTGTGTAGTGATAACTTTTGCATAAATCTCTCAGAATGTATGCTGTAGACACTATTTACTCATAAGCAGCGAGAAAATAACAGAAACTGACATAAAATTCATGTATGGATAGGGCAAGTGACCTGCAGGATGCGGCTGCATCATCCTTTGTTGCTCCTCGTCCGGTTCGTAATCCTCGTCATCCTGGGTCAAATTCTCCACCACAGAAGACGACGACTCTTCGCTGCCCCGTTCCCGATCCATCCCTCCTCCCATCGCCCCCCCTTCGGCACCTCTGCTACCGCCACTGGCGCTCCGACCGCGCTGTCGGACGTTCAGCGCCAGCAGAGATCCATCGAGGGAGCCGTTGAGCAGGCTCTTGTGCATCTTGGGCGGCGGGCCCCTGGTGGACGTGCCCACCTCCACGCCACCCGGCGTGCCCAAGGACATGTCCGACGGCAGCTCTCGGCTCACATCTGTGTCGTCAGCATTTGCATGTAGCGCCAAGGAGGTGCCGTTACTGAAAATAAAATAAAAACTGAATTAGTCTAAAAAAAGAGTGATTACATTGTAGACAGGTTACCTTGTGCTTTGTCTAAGGGATTTCCAAAATGACATTTGAGACTTTGTTCATGTGAATAAACTATTTTATTGCCACAGTAAGGGCATATCATAAATGGCACTTGAAATCGTCTTATCATTTTTGGGAACGACATTGGTAAATTTAGCACTCACCTTTCGGATTAACAAAGCTTCAAACTCATGTCAGACAGCCGCAATGCTCACAGCATAGATACGCAACTACAAGCTTTGTTGCGTTTTCCTTTTAAACAAGGTTTATAGAAAATTATTTAAAATTGATCTAATGAGCAACCATTCAACAGGTTAAAATTTGTAGCAACAGGCTTTATTGGATCTATGCCCATGTCTATCAAATATAATTTCCACCTTCAGATTCCGGTTTTACATCCAGCAAACTTCAGACGACTTTTCACCGTCAACATTTCCAGGGTCCATACATCATCGTACTGATAACAATTGTTTGCCAAACCAAAGCCAAAATTGAATGAACCGCAGCCAGCACATGAAGGCCTCTGTGGGAGTCACGCACACGTGTGCAAGGCCGCTTAACAAACGGCATGTTTTACCTCAAGCCGTTGACAGGGTAATCGGAGGGAGGTGCCAGGTCATCATGATCCTTCGAGTGAGATAGCGGAGAGAAAACTGGAGACTGTGTGCTCTTTATAGCAAGCTTCTTGACACTTTTCCTGAAAACAGACACCAACATTTACAAGTTATTTTCTGCAAGTCAAAATGATTATAAAAATGCAATTTCTTAGCAGCACATCTAAATAAAAACCTACTCCCAAACAAGGTACTATTGGGCATTCGCATCTCAAACATGTCCATAAAGCAGCAAATTCCCATCAAACATAAAACACTGATTGCATTGCAGCACATCAGCATCATTACATAAAACATGCAATTACAATAGAACCAGACATAGAAAAACAAGTCAGTCCCACCATAAAGTAAGCGGAAACAAACTAATCAGTGCGTGCCTGTGATTTATTACAGGGCATTATGTGGAAGAGTATCTAGTAGGCTATATATTTGTTTGAATGTTACGAGAATAGTTGGTCTATTGTGTAAAACAGGCCAGACGTTTTAAAAAATATCTTACCTATAAAAGTAATTTTTTGTCCGTCTGTCTGTCTGCACACACCTATCCTTGCAATGATTTTAACTCACAAACTGTTGGGTTTACATTCCAACAAAGTACACAGATACAACACAATAAGCCCCCCAGACGAAAACACGCTATTTGTTCTTCCCCTCCGTCAAATGTAAACTAATAAAATCACACTTTATAACAATTTATTATTACGCTGGCGCCAAAGCATGCATCTGCGCATGCGCAGAAACGCCGAATCGCGGCTTCCCCTAGCAACGCACACGGCAGGTTCTCATTCACGTTCAAAATGCGAAAAATAAACAACAGAGGTAAACCTCAACAGTGCGATGTCCTCTTCTCTCCCCCCACCCCAATGTGTGCAGTTACTACTGTAGAGTCGGTAGATCTTACTACTGTCAGTAGATACTGCTAGTCAGTAGATACTACTATACAGTCAGTAGATACTACAGTGCAGTCAGTAGCTACAATTATACGCTACAGTCATTAGATACGATTATAGAAGCAGTAGATACTGCTATAGAGTTAGAATACTCTTTGGTTATTTCGGTAAAGCCACGTACGTAGAAAAATAATAGATAACGTTACGATCGCCACACAACCAACCGTCTTCAGGTGGGAGTCCAGACGGTTGCTCGTGTGGCGATCGATACGTCATGATCTATTATTTTTCTACCTACGTGACTTTACTGAAAGAACCAGAGTATGGATTCCTGCAGCCACGAAAACGTCAAGTCAAGATTATAGAGTTAGTAGTTACTTCTACGGTCAGTAGATACTACTGTACTCAGTAGATACAACTACAGAGTCAGTAGATACTACCGACTAGCTTTTGTATGCAGGGTGTGTAGCGAGGGAAAAAAGTATTTGAGCCCCTGCTGATGTTGTACGTTTGCCCACTGACAAAGAAATGATCAGTCTATAATTCTAATGGAAAGGTTTATTTGAACAGTGAGACATAATAACAAAAAAATCCAGAAAAACGCATGTCAAAATGTTATAAATTGATTTGCATTTTAACGAGGGAAATAAGTATTTGACCCCTCTACAAAACATGACTTAGTACTTGGTGGCAATCACAGAGGTCAGACGTTTCTTGTAGTTGGCCACCAGGTTTGCACACATCTCAGGAGGGATTTTGTCCCACTCCTCTTTGCAGATCTTCTCCAAGTCATTAAGGTTTCAAGGTTGCCGTTTGGCAACTCGAACCTTCAGCTCCCTCAATAGATTTTCTATGGGATTAAGGTCTGGAGATTGGCTAGGCCATTGTTGCCTTGGCCGTGTGTTTTGGGTCATTGTCATGCTTGAATACCCATCCACGACCCATTTTCAATGCCCTGGCTGAGGGAAGGAGGTTCTCACCCAAGATTTGACGGTACATGGCCCCGTTCATCGTCCCTTTGATGCGGTGAAGTTGTCCTGTCCCCTTAGCAGAAAAACACCCCCAAAGCATGTTTCCACTTCCATGTTTGACGGTGGGGATGGTGTTCTTGGGGTCATAGGCAGCATTCCTCCTCGTACAAACACGGCGAGTTGAGTTGATGCCAAAGAGCTCCATTTTGGTCTCATCTGACCACAACACTTTCACCCAGTTGTCCTCCGAATCATTCAGATGTTCATTGGCAAACTTCAGACGGGCATGTATATGTGCTTTCTTGAGCAGGGGGGACCTTGCGGGCGCTGCAGGATTTCAGTCCTTCACGGCGTAGTGTGTTACCAATTGTTTTCTTGGTGACTATGGTCCCAGCTGCCTTGAGATCATTGACAAGATCCTCCCGTGTAGTTCTGGGCTGATTCCTCACCGTTCTCATGATCATTGCAACTCCACGAGGTGAGATCTTGCATGGAGCCCCAGGTCGAGGGAGATTGACAGTTCTTTTGTGTTTCTTCCATTTGCGAATACCAACTGTTGTCACCTTCTCACCAAGCTGCTTGGCAATGGTCTTGTAGCCCATTCCAGCCTTGTGTAGGTCTACAATCTTGTCCTTGACACCCTTGGAGAGCTCTTTGGTCTTGGCCATGGTGGAGAGTTTGGAATCTGATTGATTGCTTCTGTGGATAGGTGTCTTTTATACAGGTAACAAGCTGAGATTAGGAGCACTCCCTTTAAGAGTGTGCTCGTAATCTCAGCTCGTTACCTGTATAAAAGACACCTGGGAGCCAGAAATCTCTGATTGAGAGGGGGTCAAATACTTATTTCCCTCATTAAAATGCAAATCAATTTATAACATTTTTGACATGCGTTTTTCTGGATTTTTGTTGTTGTTATTCTGTCTCTCACTGTTCAAATAAACCAACCATTAAAATTATAGAGTGATCATTTGTCAGTGGGCAAGCGTACAAAATCAGTAGGGGATCAAATACTTTTTTCCCTCACTGTAGGTATATATGCCTACGGGGGAAGGGGGTAAGAATATTTTTGGAAGGGGGGGGGTCGACAATTTTTGGAAACCTTTTAGATCAACTATTCACCCCCCACCTTTATATTACTCTTTGATTCAGGACTTCTGCAAGCCTCTTATAATTTTGACGGACAAATGGACAGAAACGGAATGCTGGGCTTTCACAATAGCTTAGCATTTTGTCTATGTTATGTTTGTAAGAGAAGACAAGTTTTGAAATATATGTTTCCCCCAGGCAAACCCAGATACTTCCTGCTTGTGGTTAATAAAAATGAAACATGTCTTTCCTAATAACTGATAGCAAGTTCCAGGAAAACATGCTGAGTTCAATTTAAACACAAAACGGATGACATCAGCCATGTGCAAACACTATCCAGGATTTGTTACCGTTAGCCAGTTCCAGAGTAGATAAAATTGTTCTATACGCTTACAAAGCATATACATAGTTCTTTCACGATAGCCTACATTCTTGCAAGAATGGCACAAATGTACTTATTACTATATATCTGTCTGGGATGTTGTGGCACACAGCAAGTTAAAAACAACACCTAAACTATTTTTATTTTACCAGTTTAGGCCCACCGAGCTATATAGCTCTTTTTCATAATCAGAAGCCACCTGGCCACAAATGATTTGTAAACAAAGTGACTAGGAAATTTAAAGCAGTCGCCAAAATACTCTCAATGCATGTTAAGACAGACCGCGGCATGAACGTGGCGTTGCACAGCGCGGCGTCCTCATCGTCCAGTCCGTCGAACAGCTGTGCTTTTGCCGATCCCGAAGAGCCGAGCGCCTTGGGTCGCAGACGCGCCGCCGGTCGAGGCGTCAACCGGTAATGTGTGGGAGTGGAGAATGCCTTCTGGGCCTCCGGGTTGGTCGGTTTCAGCCGCTGTAAAAAAATAAAACGGGTGATCACTTTTTTTTGTCCACAAAAGGTTTTTGGGTTAGATGCCGTAAATGTCGTTAAAAAACCCGCGACCACCCAACACAACCAATTAGTAACGTTTGTCATGTCCATAAAACATGTCAATTTGTTACTAGTTTGGCACACCGGTGTCAGAGTAAACCCCATTTACCATTCGAGTACAACGTTTCGCTGGTAATTACAACTAGCCTCATCCGGTGACAGCCAGAGTTGTAGAGAATTCCTCCTGTTTCGGTCTTAAATATTTGCTATACTCATGCCTTCTGGAGCATTATGGGTAAAATAATAAAAACGCAGAACTTTACTCATCTCCAGGTAAAAGAGTATTAAATATCAAGCATGCAATACTTAGAGCGCAAATCAAATAGGCCCAATGCCCTTCGCTGGTTTATGAAAGTAATCGTTTAAATGTTTAGCACCTCTTCTTTCTTCTGTGGGTCTGTGACGATATTGCGAAAGAGTGGAGAGTCCCCGAACGGGTTGTACGCCAAGGCTGTGATTTGGTTCTGGTGAATGACAGCCTGCGCCGTCCCAGCCTGTGTGGCCCCTGCAATGCACAACACAGTGCACAGATGTCACTCGGTTAAACCAACCGGGCAGAAATATGCACGAGCGAGCACATGGAGGAAACGTCACTTGCAATGATGGGATGGAGCAAGATGGGTTATCGCAATGTGAGAGATAGCAATGGCTTGGGAAAGCCTTCATCAGCATGAGATAAATCACGGCTCATGATGACAGTAGGGATGTAACATTACATCAATCATCAAATGACCGATTAAAATTACTTGATTCTTACACTCATGATACACGCATCAAATCGCGTGCAAGAATACATTGTTTAACAAATACTTTGAAAAATACTTAATGTTATGCAAACTGGTAAAAACAAGACTAAGAATTGCCGAATCAAAATTCAACTCAAATTGTAACACTCTAATTATTTGCTGGGTGGTGTGAGAGGGGCGAATCCTTACATGCATAATTTAGAGGTTAATGCGTACCCAAGGTACCCTGCGTTGTTCCGAAACCCGTGGAGGAACCAACGCCACCAAAAGGAGCGGTGGACAAGGAGCTGACACCCAGACCTGTTCCCATGGTAGGCTGGCTGTTTCCAAAGAGAGATGGCTGTCCTGTTCCAAGCCCTAAAATAAAAAAAAAATTGTCTAAAACGCCTTATAAAAAATAAAACTTATAAATGTTCAAATGGATGTTAACATTTTTATCATTACGAGACTAAAAAGCAATTATTAAAATGCAACACACATGCAATTAACCGAGCAATTCCATTGCAAGACAATTTAAAATATATTCCTGTTAGTAAATCTCTGCGAGATAAAAATGTAAAATGTACTTAAATAACATACCAGAACCAAAGGTGGAGCCAAGCCCAGCTCCTAGACCCCCTGTAGTAATTTTGTTTCCAAACAGACCGCCAGTGTTTGCACTGCCAAAACCTACAGCAGAGTCAATCATTTGTCGTTTAACATTCGGCATGGAAAAGCATTTAATAGGTTAGCAATGGACTTCCATGGCAATCACATTTTGCAAACCCAAATGCTAAAATTTAAACAATGTAATTCTCACCAAAGCCCGTAGCATTGTTGGTGGCACCAAGGGAGAGGCCACCCGGTTTGGCTCCAAATAGTCCTCCCCCAACTCCGGTACCAAATCCTGAGGCAGTGCTGGTAGCTGGAGCAGCAAATCCTGCTGGCTTGTTGCCAAATAACGTCTTAAAAAACACAACAAAAATAAACAGGAAGCCGTCAATGATTAAAATCTTGATTTGAAGCTTTCGTGACTGCAGGAATCCATACTCTTTGGTTCTTTCGTAGGTACCTACGTGACATCTTATTTTATATTTATAGTGTCTTCACTCAAGGGTGAACAACTTAAGAAGTAATAAAGTATTAAAGCTTACGTGACTGCATAAAATTACTCATTGGTTTTTTCGGTAAAGTCACGTATGTAGAAATACAATAAAATTATATTAAAACAAAACAATCACGACGTTTCGATCACAACACAAGCGATCTTCATCAGGTGTCAAGAACAAATCATGGAGGTAAATACAACAAAAAGATGAGACGAGAATTCAACAAACCTGAAATACATTATGTGAAGCACAGCCAGTCAGGCCAACAACACAGTTACACTTCCTGGCGGACCACGAATTTCAGAAGAGTGTTAAATTTCGTGTTCAAGTCTTGTATATATATTTCTACTGACCGTGTACCTCATATTTTTTCACTCTGTCTATGCTGGTATGTGCAATCCAGAGGTTGAACACGAAATTTAACACTCCTGAAATTCGTGGTCCGCCAGGAAGTGTCTAACTGTGTTGTTGGCCTGACTGGCTGTGCTTCACAATGTTTTTCAGGTTTGTTGAATTCTCGTCTCTCATCTTTTTGTTGTATTTACCTCCATCATTTGTTCTTGACACCTGATGAAGATCGCTTGTGTTGTGATCAAAACGTCGTGATTGTTTTGTTTTAATATAATTTTATTGTATTTCTACATACGTGACTTTACTGAAAAAAACAATGAGTAACTTAAGAAATGTATACTCACCGCTCCAGTCGCACCAAAACCAGAACTCTGTTGAGTGGCACCAAAGAGTCCAGTAGAAGTGGGGGCCGCCACACCAAAAGCCCCTCCTGTGCCAAATCCTGCGCCAGCCGTGGCTGTGGTCGCTGTGCCGGCCCCAAAGAGCCCTCCCGGGCGTGACGCTCCCACAGCGCCAAACAAACCCTGCCAAAGATAGGGAGCAATAGGAGAAGAAAATAAAACACATGCCGCCATCTACATGGGATGTTGCCTTGGTATAAGGGATAACACATACTGGGGACTTTAAATCCAGAGGCTGCGGATTCGATCTCCCGATGCAGCGATTGACACAAAAGGCAAGTTTCATAAACTCCCCTTGCCTTTGCGTGTGACAGAATAAAGTGGGTATTCCCATCTTTTCCAAAACCTGGTCAACATGGAAGAGTATGCCAAAAATACCCTCTGTAGAGGGGACACTACATGGAGCAGGATTGCACCTTCACATTTTCAACTACATGAGAATTTTTAAATAAATATTTTTTTAAAGAGCCGTGGACATTTTAAAGCGGTAATAAAATTAACTTTAAGTGAATGACCGAGACAAACTTACTCCTGTCGTGGCGTTGGCCTGGCCAAAAGGTGTGGCGGTGGCAGCCCCACTAAAAGAGAATCCGGAGGCCTGCGTGGTGGCGGTGGCCACTCCAAATGGCTTGCTGAACACGCCCGTGGCGACCCCTCCCGTGGCTCCTCCTGCGCCAGCAGCCGCAGCCCCAGGCTGGGCCTGAGTGTTGCCAAACAGGCCGCCTCCCGTTGACGCTGATCCGCTGAACGCTGCCCCTGCACACCACATTATATGTATGTTTAAAACATAGCTTCTCAGCAGCAGAAATACACAACCGCATTTCTAAAAAAAAAATCTTAAAACAAAAGAGCAGTTTATTATTGCAAATTAAATATTGAAATATAATTTAAATAGTCGAAATATGACCAAAGCTCAAGTCGCTGTACAGAAATAGTAGGAATTTATTAAAAGGCAATGATCATAGGAAAAGGTAAAAAGGAAAGTCTTGAGCCAGGACTTGTACAGGGAATATAATTAGTTGCATCAAAAATACTAAGTCCATACCTGTGCCAAACGCGTTGGGCTTGGGCTGGCCAAACGCAAAGCCAGTGGCTGCTGCTGGAGCAGTAGCTGCTGTTCCAAAGAGACCACCCGTCTGATTGACAGGGGTGGCAGCCGCTCCAAACAAACTTCCTGTGGCTGCTGCCCCCAAAGCCCCAGGCTGCAATCCCTTGCGATTATCCGTATAGTCCTCCAGGCGTAGCTCCTAAAAGTCAGGGAATTTGGTGAGTAAATGTGCCCAATACATAAGGAGACACTAGTTATGATCAGGCAGATGTTTAAAAAGAATGCAGAAATTTACAACCAGAAACCACTGGGTTTACCTCAAGCGACTTGGTCTCGTATTCCTTCATAGCAGTGATGCACTGGTGCTTGGTGCGGATGGTGGTGCTAGCTCCATTCTTCATCATCGTGTCAGTGCCCTCGACCGGCTATGGAGAGCAAAGCCAGGTTAAAAGCACAATTGAAATGTTTATATTGACACTTCCAAAACACTTGTTCGTTTATGCCACATAGTTACAATTGAACAGACATGGATTTTGGTGCAACTTTTAAACAAATGATGAAGGCTTAACTTACAATGAACTTTATTGTTGTTCCTTTTGTGGCTTGGGCACTGAACCCTCCAAAAGCTCCTCCAGTGGCTGTGTTGGCTCCAAATTGGGTTACTGTGGCAGTGGTAGTGCCAAAAAGCCCACCGCTTCCTGCGTTGGCTCCAAACCCTATATAGAAACAATAAATGAAAGTCCTCCAATTAGCACGGTTGGCTTAATACAGTGCGAAAGAAGAAGTTATATAAAGGACACCTATTTTTAATGTAAACATAGATGCACACCTCCAAAGCCAGCTGGCTTGTTCTGAACAAATCCTCCGGTGTTTGCTGCATTGTTGGTCTGCGGTGTTGAGAAGAGGCTGGAGCTGAACGGATTTCCAGCAGCGGAGGTAGCAGCGCCAAACCCAGATGTGCTGGTGGCATTTGCAGGTGCCTGTCCGAAAGCACCTGCACCGAACAGCCCGGCTGCATACACAGAAAAGGGTGGAAATTACACCCCAAATAGCTTAGAAACACAGGACTGGAGTCGTTACATTATAGCAATTCTAATCTGAATGCCTCAATTCAATCAAACACAACCATTTCTTACCTGGCTTTGTTTGATTGGTGCCCCCAAACATCCCTCCTCCGGCAGGGGCTGCGCCAAACCCCGCTGCTCCAAAACTTCCAAAGCCCCCTGCATTAGAAGCTGAAGGGAACATGAAAACACTTGGGATAAAGTAATATTAAAAACATATGTTATGAATTTTCAAAAATACGCAATCCAAGAGAGTTCGGTACTTTAGTTTGCTTTACAACGTAGGATTTTATCAGTGTTGAATGCAAAAGGGTCATCTTACTCTGTCCAAACGTGGAGGCGTTTCCACCAAAAGTGGAACCGAAGGTGCTTCCAAAGGGCTTGTTTTGCCCAAACATGTTGGGGGAGAATCTTGGCCACTAACGTTGAAAAAAATGTTTAGAACACAAGTGAAACCCAACGTATAAATAAATGCACAAGTAAACCGTTATAAAAAAAAATTCACCGACTAAACATCACTTTAAACAACCACTATCTGACGATGTAACATTAATACATTTATTTACTATAAGTAAACGACCAAATTGTCGACCAAATAATTTTTATTTCCGTCAACAGTGTACCCATAATTACTCCGAGTGCACACGAATATTTACAATTTCAAGTACAGGGTAAGAATGTAAAGTGATGAGTAATTTTGGGAAACGTGTACATTGTAACTAAAGTCCAGCAGGAATCTGATTGTGAATTAGATTTCACCCCCCCCCCATTTTGGTATCCACCGGTTTCCTACAGCCACTAAATTGCCTCCAAAACTCCAATATTTTCAAACAAGCAGGACAAAGTACAGTACTAAAAACGAATAAGTAAAAACATCGTCAAGACTAAAACGCGTTTAAGACTCGCATGTAAATAAGTTTACGCTGTCAAATGGTTGGTTACACGCGTTAACCGACGATTTCAAATCAATGACGTTATTCCTATTTGTGAAAGACCAAGCGAATGGTGAAACAAATGTCATTCTTCTAAGGCCAATTCACCAGGTAGCAATGCAACTACACAGAAAAACGCATTGATGGATCTTCTTTGGTTCTTTCGGTAAAGTCACGTAGAATGAGAATAAAACACAATAATATTCTCACGACGTTTCGGCCACAACACAAGCGGCCTTCATCGTATTGATGGAATTAAGACGGTAGGCCAGTGACCCAAAGCGATGGTCATAACGGAGAAAGCGACAAGTTGTCCCTGGCCAAAAAAAAAAACAGGCGCGAGCTTCGATTTATTTTTTTAACGCTCAACTTCCGTACACTCCTGCGATCATCATCACCTCGGCCGTGCCGAGTATACTAAAGAAACGAAGGCAACCCACACACAACTATTATATACTGACACTACACCTGGGTTGTTGTGACACGGGCTGGTTGACAGGAGTTTGCGGATTACTTGGCGAAAACGAAACTCTTCACAATTACGTTCGGGGGTGATCGAGTAATGCTACATTCTCTGTATTATTCCAAAGTACGACTGCGAGCGCGATGTTCATATTTAAACGATTTAAAATCATGGCCTAGCAAAGCACAGGCGCGTTTCGCGGTTATTTAAAAAAAAACACATCACTGTTGTATCCATAGAAAGACGCACCTCAAACACAAACGTTCATTCGCGCAAAAGAAGCTCGGTGGTGTTTGGAGGAGGGGGGGAATGTCCCCGGAGAAACGTTCACGGTGCCGCGGCGCCGCCTGTAGACAACACCGGGGATTTTGTTAACAAAAAGGGACTCGACTGCCCAAAAAGACACACACACATTTCCATTGCACGTGTTACTAAACTACAATCGGAACTTAAAACAAGAAAACTCAACTATAACGATCGTAAAAAAAGTAATAAACACCCGACAGTTAAACGACACGCAACTATTATTGAAACATTCAAACAGTTTTAAAAGACTCATCTCCTCCCGCGCCGAGTTTGAGGCCTACCATATCGCCATAACGGCCTAAGCGTGGCGGGCCCCAGTTTTTAGGAGTGGGCGCGACAAGCACTTAAACAAAACAAACAAAAACACACGCGCGCGCGGTTAAACTGTTGACCAAGCTTAATGTAAGTGTAGTGAAGCGACGGGTGCTGGAACTAACGACGCCAAAGACGCCTCGCTTCTTCCTCCTCTTGAGCGGAGCCGAGAGACGGCGAGCGGCGGTCTCCTCCTCGCCTCAGCCCTAGGCGCGCGCTCCCCTCCGCCAAGCCAATCGCGGCGCGCCTTACTAAGAGGCGCCGTTGGTGACGTCGCGTGCGTGGGTGACGAGCCGCCCAATAGGAGGACGCGACGGTGGGTGGAATTTCTCGACCTGGAAGTTGAAAAGGGGAGAGGGGGCGGGGGGGCGTTGACCTCCACCCACAGCCCCTCCCCCTAACCCTTACCGGAAGAGAAGACTCCCGCCCACGGAACACGCGCGCGGTATATCCGGCGGAAGTTACGTCACCCCCCCAACCCTACCCCTCCAAACACCCCGCCAACCCCACCCCCCAACCCCCCCACCCACACCGGAAAAGAAGACTTCCGCCCACGGAACACGCGCGTGGTGTATCCGCCGGAAGTCGCGACACTCACTCTCCCCAACCCTACCCCCCAACCCCCCAACCCATACCGGAACACGCGCGCGGTATATCCGCCGGAAGTTGCGTCTCTCACCCCCCCCTAACACACCCCCAGCCCCCAACCTCTCCCCCCCCCACACAACACTTGGACCCGCCCACATCATCTATCCCCCGGTTGCCACGCCCATTACTCCTGGAGACCATGCCTACTCTTCGAGCCCACGCCCCACTCGCTGTCCGCTGTTGCACGAAGACAATGATCCCCCAGACGATGAGAAGAGATTTTCCCCTTTTATCTGGAAAACAAAACCCTAACCCTAAAAAACAAAGAGTAACAAAACAGGTGTTAAGATGTTAAAACACCAAACTGAAACCTTTTACAAGGAATCATGTCTGCATTAACCACAATACTTGTGATCAGAATGCAAACAAAAAACGTATTCTGATAATATGATGCATTCATTTTAGATTTAAAGTTTTCGTGACTGCAAGGATCCATACTCTTTGGTTCTTTCGGTAAAGTCACTTATATAAACTCCTTAGCCTCGGCATATCTCCCACTTTAGTAAAACGTTTCTAGCTGTGATTTTCACACCTGTTGATGATTGCTTGTGTTGCAATCGAAACGTCGTGATTTTTATTTCTATTTTTTATCTCTTATTTTATTATTGTTTTACATACGTGACTTTACCGAAAGAACCGAAGAGTATGAATATATGGCATTGTCTTTCAAACGGATTGGTCCACACCAGAGACAGCTTTCTTTTGAGCCTCGTCTCAAAACAGTGTTGGACCAGAGGACGCCTTTTGGCACAATTATTCTAGTGAATGCAGACACAAGACCTTGTAAAAGGTTTCAGTTTGGTGTTTTAACATCTTCAACACCTGTTTTGTTGCCAGAAAAAATGGGAAAACCTATTCTCTTATTTTGGTACTGGCAAAGGAGGTTCAATGATGTAGATCCCCCAGACTGTTGGGGCATGTGCTGTTAGCGAGCACCTATGTGGCTAAACCATTGCAGTTTTAAAAATTCAACCCTGGACTTTTATGTGAAGGAATGACACATGCACACGTTTTCTCATTGAAAATAGGTCAATTTCAATACATCACTGTCCTGATCACAAAAGCAAAGTTTGTGGGAGATATGCCGAGGCTAAGGAGTTTATATGTACTTTTGAGGCATAAGCAATTAGGAAATAACACTTTACTACCCAGGAACAAAAAAAAAATGTTACAGTGTTATGTGTAAACGTCATTGAACGAGCGTTATTTTTTTCAATTAAAAGTCGAATTGATTTCTTGCTCAAATGAGCACAGATAGAATGCTTCCCTCCTGTTTACAGCCTTGATCCAGTGGTAGAACTTCCACGTTCCTATGACGAGGCGAGTCTATCCATAGGACCATAACACTCGACCTCCCCACAACTTGCCCAATCTCTAAATCCCCGACGGATGGTGGGCTGAGTTATTCGCCCAGCCATGGCGTGAACTCGCAACTTTCCGATTGCGAGTCGATTCCTCTGCCCGAGCTACCCGGTCCCGGTCTGTTTCGATTATTTAATCGAATATAAAGCCTATACTGTATGCTAGTAGGGTATGCAGACGGTTGATACATTAGTATTGGAGTACATGGTAAGGGTTGGGAACCAATTACTTGAACAAGAAGCACATTCAGTATTCACATGCACACAGTTGCTTTAGTTACGAGAGTAAAATGTTGTTTAAAACAAACGCATTCTCCTCATGGTCTGTATGTGACGTGAATGGTATTCCTCTGATTACTTTAACAGCAAATCGGTATTATTCTTGAGGACTTTCATTTCACTTCATACAATGTTTCTGTTTGATTCTTTTCAGGTTAATTTTCTTTCCCATTTCGTGAAATGGCTTGCAGCGACGTAAAACATGGAAGCGGAAGATTGTAGTTGAGCAAAATCTTGCACATTACACAACAAGAAATTCATAAATATTGAATCCTCAAAACCGAAGGCACCTCAAACCAAATATTGAATCCTCAAAACCGAAGGCACCTCAAACCAAATATTTTCAGGATGATTTGTCTTTCTCTTGCAAGTCTACCTGTGAAGCAACAGAGGGCAAAGTGTGCAATGTAGATGTGTCCATAATTAGAATGCCTGAAGGTGGCAGGGTCAGCTCTCTCTTCGTAACACACCGAGGGGTCACAGTGGCAACGGATGACAAAAACCACCAGGTACATTTATTCAATGCCGAGGTGAGGCACACCATTGGGGGCTTTGGTGATTTTCCCAATTGACTTAACACCCCTCTTGGCGTCACGATCACGCCGTACTCAAACTTCGTGCTGGTGGCCGACACTGGCAACAACGCCGTCAAGGTATTCACGTGGTGCGGACATGTCATCATGAAATGGTATGCGCAGAGGCCAGTGGCTATCACCACCCTGAGCGACACGAGAGTCTTGGTGGGCCAGCAAGATGGCTTGGTCCTCTACAAAGTGGATTGGAAGAACACGCTGAAGATTGCCACGACGTTGTCCGAAGTGGGCACGGTTGTGGCGGTGGCGGTGCGCGAAGACTCAAGCATCTACGTCCGGTTCCAATGTGCAGGTCAAGAGGGCAGGGAGCTGTTGAGGTTGGCGTTCAGCGACGGAGAGCGCAAGTTCACGGCGGCAACGCGACTCCCGCTTTACGGGACGAAACACGCTCAGGAGGACGAGGAGGACTGGTAGCCCATGGACGTGGACATCGACTCGCCCGAGGAGCCCCAGGGGTCCAGATGGCGGGCTGATGGCACCAGCGTGTGGTGCGGTGCGCATCAACGCCTCGGGCGAGCTGCTCGTGGCGCTCGAGGACATGGTGCTGGTGTCGTCTCCCGATGCCAACAATACGGAGGTCCTCGTGGAGCACAAGGGTTCGGTGTGCGGCGTAGGCTTCATGCGGGACGGTCGCTTTCCTTATAGCTGACGGCACAGGAGGCGTCTCGCGTAGGAGGCTGATTTTACCCACGCAGTAGTATCATATTGCGGTTGAAGCGCACTTTGAAGATTTGGAATTCACCATTATCATCATTGGGACAGTGCCAACATAGCCATGGGTATGGCGTTGCATCGCAGCGGCCCGTGATATACACACCCAAGAGCCAACACACATCTGTAGAGGCGGCCCTAGTTTTGTTCACAGTTGATGTTTTCATCCATCCCTCATAGGGGAATTTCGAGTAACCACTTATCTTGATTGAGCATTATTCTTGGTTACCGAGAAATCCTCACTGAGTCGCATGACTCTTGGTCAGGCGAGTCGTGCCAAGTTTTCACAGTGGGGGAGTGGGGGGCTATGGTAGCTATCACCTCAACTTAAAACGATTTGCAATTTGGAACCGTAACGCCCGCACACAGTGGCCTACTCAGGTTGGCACCTTTGTACGGTGAGAAAGAAATTCAACATACATACATACAAACTCTTCCGAATGATGCTATGGAATCTTAACATCCACCATATAGCAGACGGGGCATCGTACTATTACAATTAATACCGATTTGACCCCAACTTGAACTGTCAACCTCTGCACAAAGCCGTCGCTCGCGTACACGGCGAATCGGGGCGACCGCCTAGTGCCCCGTGCTTTGGGGCGCCCTCGCCCTTCGATGTCACGTGGTTTGGTCTGAAGGTGTCGGGAGGGGGGGTGGGTGCACACGGTGAGATTTACCCCAAGCCCTGCACATTCCCCCCATAATTACGGCCCCCGTTGTCCACGGTCACCACCGCAGCCGTGGTGACGCGGTCCCAAAACCTCCTCCCCACCTTCCGTCGTCGTTCCCCCACACACACTGCATGTACACGGTACAACATCGCTTCGCCTTCGCCCTAGAGATTCCCTCTCAGGCACCCCCCCCCCCCACCGGCTTGAGTTTTTTTTCCGAGCGTTCCCACTGTGGGATGACCAGGCTTCGGTTCTCAAGACTGCGGGGGAGATTGGCTGCCCGAAGAAGAGGCGAAGCTGCTGGCATCTGCTGTAGATTGGGAAGAGGATGGCACTGCTATACCGCCAGTCCAAACCCCAATATGCCAGCAGTGGATAGAGCTTGGGTATTCCCCCACGAGAGCTGCAGTTGTTTTTTTTTCCTGGCCGGGAGCAACAGCAACCCCTACTCTTTGGTTATTTCGGTAAAGTCACGTAGGTATAAAATTACTTTACCGAAAGAACCAAAGAGTATGGATTCCTGCAGTGACGAAAGCTTCAAATCAAGATTGAACAGCAAACCAGTTATTAGTGCAGTGAAATAAAGTTTCATTGTCACCAGACACATTGCGCTTCTGCTTCCTGTGCACAATAGCTCTGGACTAGCAACTCTGCAAGCTTTTCGCGGGGAAAGCCTCAAGGTGTAGGTGTACATAACTTATGCAGAAAAAACAATCTATGAGCGTTAACCGAGACTGTTGCCTCGTGTGTATGTATGTGTGTGGAATTACAGATATAGTCATGAATGTTTAGTGACTGACTTGGAGACGTAACTTCTTGGAGGCAATTCTTTAATTAAACACCGAGCACACTGTTACACACTCCCTGCTGTGACACAACGCTCTGTCCCTCGCTTAAACTCAACTCTACGCTGGTTGCTGGCCTATAACACAGCGCGAGCCGTCTGACACTGACGGCGCTGAACGAAGACAGCCAACCACTGCCAGCAGCGCAGTGATCAAGTGGACGACGACAGCGACGAAGGCACGGGATGACAATCGGCGTCGACGAGAGGATCCCACTCCAAACGACGGCTCCGATCCCCCCCGCTCCGGGGTCCCCTTTTATTCCTGTTAGCGTGGACTAAAAGGAACCCATGATGAGAAAACCAATCACTCACATATAGTCACCATCTCCATTGTTACCTTACATTCACACCGACGACACAATTCGTTTTAATTTTATATGTTTGTGTTGATGTCTTTCTCCGGTTGTGCCCTTTGCAAATGCGCTTGGGCCAATGTTGGCCATTCCATGTTTACTGGGAGG
The DNA here is from genome assembly GCF_048934315.1 of Petromyzon marinus. Classification (NCBI taxonomy): domain Eukaryota; kingdom Metazoa; phylum Chordata; class Hyperoartia; order Petromyzontiformes; family Petromyzontidae; genus Petromyzon; species Petromyzon marinus. Next base: position 5,162,029 of record NC_133684.1, read on the forward strand.
GCTGCCTTACACGTGGAATTGCGGTATGAAAGTCGATCCGCGTTAACAGAGACGGAAGCAATCGACTCTCAGAATCGACGGCGCATGGAGAGGGTAATCAAGACCGAAGTCGCATATCGCTCCGTGGTTTGTGAGGGGCACGTTTAGCTACATTCCCCAGCCAACGCAGCCTTGCCTGCCGGAGGAGCTCGCCGATGGGACCGTGTCCAGATCACACACTCACTTGCACACACACTCACTTTCACGCACACAGGCACGTGATTGCGTGCGCGCGCACACGCACACTCACTCCCAGCGGGAAGCTGGGACTCATTACATTTGTAGTGACGCAGCGCCGACTGCTGTCCAGCAGCAGCAACTGCGGTGGACACTTAGCGCACACGCTGTCGAGCATATACACGGTGTGCCTGCCGGCAGGGCGGAGGAACTGGGGCAAGGGTCACGGTAGACATCATAGGGAGGCCCTTGGAACGCTCCGGTGGGTTCGAGAAGGGAGGCGCGGCTAGGGCGGAGCCAAGCCGCGCCGAGTAGAATAAAAGCAGCGGAGAGCGAGAGCTCCGGGCTGCCGGTTCTGGGAGTGGACCCGTCTCGTCGTCGCCGCCGCCTTCGCCCGATCGTTGCGCGGCCGGACAGTAGTTGGCTGTCTCGGTCGACGCCGTCGGTGCAACGCGGACAGGGTCGTGTCTGGGCCAGGTCGTACGGCAGCGTGGTCGTGAGAGAGGAGGCCGGAGTTGGTGGCGTGAACAAGAGAATAGAGAGACGGTGCCTCTTGCGACTACCTCGTCTCCTCCGACTGAGTGTGTGTCGCATACCACACGCGCACACATGCCGGGAGGAAGGAGGATACTACACATCTGTACAAAATAGTTGCGCGGTTCGGTTCACAAGTGCAAGTTCGCATGTCGGATGGTTAGAAAATAAATCCCCCCCCCCTTCCATTAGGAGTAGATATACCCCAAAGGCAGTCCCCATTTTGGTGGGGCAGTGAGCCCAATCTCCTCCCTCTAAACCCAGGAGCACAGAGTTTGGGACCTATATCCGCGGAGTTTCTGTACCCCCCTCCCTGCGTCGCGGCTCGTGCTCTGTACCAGGCTCTTATTGAAATCCAATAAAAACTTTTAAAAAATAAATATTTAATGGAAAGTTAGTTTGTAAGTGCGGATGTTCATAAGTCGGTTATTCATAAGTCGAGGACTGCATGTATGGCTATCTCCACACACACATCCATAACACCCACATGATGTCCGTATCCTTCCTGTTATACTTGCTATTATCAACAAGATAAGCTAGACAGACCTTTTAGCAGCATCACAGGACCAAAGGCGCGCTCCTCTCTTTGGTGTGCTTCATCATGGCCCGGGGAAAGACTGGACGGGTTTCGATTTGGCTGCCCCCACACTGCCTACGTGCCATCTTGGCTGATCACACGAGGTACTTAATTCACTCAGAATGCTGTGATGAGCATGTTGCCAAGAAGTAAAGGTGAGCCCCACCCGCAGGTGATGAAATGCCGCCCAGGGCCAGGTGGACAACACCCTCATAGGCGGCCAATATTGAAGAATATCTTAATGGTAAAATGCCAAGCAGGTAACATGACCTTTTGCTTTGTCGTGACCTTTTAGAATGACGCTGGCCAAAACACACAACATTTCATAATAGTCCGTTCTTTGATTTCGACTTGGATCTGTTTATTTTGTTCAAGACACAGTAAATACTACAGCACAACGACAGCTCGCAAGGAACTACGAAGAAGTAGCTAATCGCTTTCGTTTCAACTTGTACAGTATTTGCGTGTAAAATGCGGCACAGAAACGCGCACGGGGAGACAACTTTCCCCGAATTAAACAATGGTGAAGAAAGCTGAACATAGAGTTATATCGTAGCAATCTGATGAATGCTTTAAATTAGTAGTATTTTTTTTTACATACAATAATAAAAATTACCTGAACAGTAAATGGCGAATGTAAACTTCAAAATACACACGTATGCAAGTATAACACAGTTACCTTTATTGTTCACTGTGTTCGAACGTAAATTTTGGACACTGGTGGGGACGCAACAGAATGGCACTTGGGAGATTTCTATCAGACCACGTGTCGTTACGAAACCTGTCACGGACCCTACTCCTAAGGAATCCTGCTGCGTTATGAAAATGCTTAACCCTTGCTATAACCCAAACAAGTCGACGTTATGGTCGGAATAGAGACGACTTGTTATACAAAAAAGGAAATGAATCCTTTCAGCTTGTACAGGCTCGAAGTTGGGGCCCTTTTGGTGGCATTACTTTTGGGTTTCCAGTGAGGTTTCCTTACACGTGGCCAAACTGAACTTCCGCACACGAACGCGCTGGTGGTAGAGCTCCCTTGCAGACGGCGACGCTCACAAAAGCACCTTGGGCGCGCCTCACGTCCGGACGACAGGTAGAGGCCCCCGCTTCTTTTTAAAAGGGTTTAATAAAAAAAAAACTTTCAAGAGTAATCTTAAGGCACTTTTTGGGGGTCTTTTTTTAAGTAGAGTATTAAACAACTATAAATATATATTTTTAACTATATACACTTTAAAACATATTGAAAAGTGCTAATAATAACACTGTACTGTAATGTTAATAAGCCGTTCTTACGCATCATATAAATTGACTCCGCGATTGAAATCATGGAAATGAAAGGCAAAGATATTAGGCGTATATTTTTTACTTACACGGATGATGGAATTCAAATAATTGTTGGTGCAAAGGGATGGGCTTGTCGTTACTCGACCCATTAATGTGGGTGGGTATTTCTTTCCCTTCATGAACTGCTTATCTTGGTAGGCTTCCCATTATAGAAAACAAAACACACACAAACAAGGATTGCACATACACACAGCCTCTCCAAAAATCCCACACTTGTTTCTCACCACCGCCCCCCCCCCCATAGCGATTTTACAGCAACTTCAGTGGGCAGGTTACGTCACAACAACATTGGGGTCACTGCTCTTGAATGTTTTGTCCCACTCGCGACGTTCCCTCGGAAGAGAACACTTGCGAAGAATTTGCACGGTGGCCGCAGCTTCGACGTGGAGCTCCCTTCGACCGTTCATCGGATGCGCTGCACCCCCTTCCACCCCCGCCACCGTTCACGACGCAGGATGCGGTGGGTCCGAGAGACGTACGGCGGCAGATCGACCGCTCTAAATAAAAATTGCTCGGGAAGTAAAAAAAAATAGGCGGACGAAGGACGCCGCCTGCATTCTTCCACCTTCACAGCTTATCCGTCCTAAAGCCTTATTAACACTGCAGTGGTTGCCACTCGTGGTTAGCGGAAGCTGCTCCACGGACGAGCGGGACCTTTTTAGTGTTTGAACGTCCGTCCACCCGTCCGCGCCCTATCGCGCAGCGGCGGAGCGTGGCGGACCGGCGAAGAGGTACGCGCAACGTGGCACGCCGCATGCGATGGGGCCTGCCGCTGTCGTCCTCGGCTCGGCTTCACGGTTGCCGCACCGCCCACACGGGCATCCGATGAGATGCCAACGGCTGGCTCCAGCAGAGGGAAGCAAGCTGCCTTCACATGAAAAGACCCGGCTCTCTCCGACCACAAGTTTGCTCGTGGGCCGCGTCTCGTCTCGCCGCGCAGGTCAATCGTAAAAGGTTTGGAACGTTCCTCCTACCCCGGGCGGCTGGCCAGCACCGCGGAGCGTGGGAGAGGGAACCGCTGAGCGAGTTGTTTGGGCGAAGGGAGAGTTTTTTGTTTTTTGCGGCTATCGACTCTTCGGGAGGCTCTCAGCCGTCCTCGTAAAAGGGTGCCACGCTGCGGCGAATGTCGGCCTCGGAGCCGCAGAGAGGGATGAGCGAGAGGGCCCCGAGTCTCCGCAGGGTGGGCTGCCGCTCGTCTGCCGATTTCTGCTCCTCCGTCGAACGCCCGACGGGCCACACGTCCCCGTTGTGCTGTGAAATCGTCGTAAATTGTCATTAGTAACAACAACAACGGCGCTTGCGCCAGGCTACATGCACGTTGAGGCCACGTGAAATGTCAAACGCCCGCTGGCAAGATGTCACGGGGCAGACCCAGGTGCCACGGGTCGACTGACAGCAATGACTGGCTGATGCACCACCTGTGCTGCCTACATCATTAGCACCGCCACAACCACCACCACTACCACAATAATCATCATCATCGACACTATAGTTTTATATACCGCCATCGTCATTATTGTGAGTGCACTGCACAACAAACCCAGTGATCCGAGTTCAGTCCCCGGCCATGACTAATATTAGTGGCGATAAATAAAGTTTTGTGTTTAGTTTGTTGTCCTTCCCCCGCACCTCCGATTCGGATGGTTGGCTACGTACGGTGCGAAATAAGTTCAACATACATACATCTGATACATGTGCTGAGCTTCAATTTCATGAACCCGCACTGATCAGTCTGGTGAAGTATGGTTAAAGAACTGTCTTGACCGACATGATAAGAAGATTTGACGAAGGGCTGTATATTATTATTATCACTACCGCATCACTGTAGTTTCCAATATTATCACCATCATCATCATCATTATTTGGCTCATCAGCGTAACCAAGGGTATGTGAAAGTCCTATTTCTTGAGCATGGTAAGGAAAAGTCTTCCCACCCCTGTTTTGCACGGACGAGATTCCGTACGTACATATGTACGTTGAACCTCTTTCGCACCGTACGTAGCCAACCGCGCTAATCGTAGATTAGATCTCATGAGGAGCTTCACCTCGTCTTTTGGGGCCTGCGACTGATAAACTACACAACTCCCGATCCTCTCGGCACAGCTCACCTGCAGGTGGAGGATGCTCGCGTACAGCTCGCGCATGTCCGCCTCCTTATCACAGCACAGGTACCTGTGGGTGGCGGCAGAGAAACAATGAAACAGAGACCAAAACACCTGCAATGCGCCTTGATCCCATCACACCTCGGAGCGTTGACATTGATCGGATGGGCCGCCACCAGGCTATACAGCGTGCGCAGGAAGGCGTTGCGGGCAGTGCAGCCAAAATACACCTTCACCAACCTGCCCTAAGGAGGCATGGTGAGGTATGGTCAAATAACCCTCAGTGACTGCATGGCATGGGGAGGCCCTCATCCAGCAGCGGATTGACAAACGGGCTGTCCATGCACTATTGTAGAGGTGCAACAGGCATTGCCCCACTGGGGTTGCGAGATGTTACTACATGGCATGTAGGCGTGTAATAATGTGCCCCTCACCTCCCCTTGGGAATCAATGGTTGATATTTAAAAGTAAAAATTAAATCAAAGTACATTATATAGGAATGTTGGAACCAAAATGGATTCGTACACACACGATTAAGTGCATGCATTGCGAGATTATGTATCAGTAATCATCGATGCATCCCTTTTAGGCAGGGATTGTGATGGTTATTTTGTTGTTACCATTGTTTAATTGTATTGCCACTACCCTTGTAATACATGTGGGCTTGAGTGAACCACAGAGCCTGCCTACCTCAGACCGCTAAAGATCGCGAAATAAAGAGCTTGTCTGCAGGTCTCTGCATGCTACTCGGTACAGAGATAAAAGGTGGAAACCCTTTACCAACGCAGGCTCCTCCCAGCGAGTCTAATTCAATGTTGAGCTTCACCGAATCTTACGACTCTTCTCCTCTATATTCATAATCCCTTGGTTTAATTCCACCATATCTGAACTATGTTTTTGTGTGCGTGTGTGTTAACAACCCGGCCTTGGCATTGCTACATAATATATCCGCTTGTCATTTGAAGGGCAATGTTTAAAAAAAACAATTTTCTGCATCATAACTTTTTTGTTGCACTCTATTTAATCCTGAGAAATATTGTCCCGCTACAGAACCCCGTTTGTGCTTTCGTCTGTTTTACCCTGCTCAAAAATGTTACTTTAGCTCTTCTGTTTTCATTGTTATAGACTGCGGTGAAATAACTTTGCCCAAACGGGACCATTTTGTAATGCTTCATCCGTATCGCATCTTACGCAAAACCCCATAAAGTGTGACGTGCGTCGGCGGTAATGGGCGCTTTGTGTGTCCTACCATTGCTGCTTGCCTTGAAAAATCGTGAAGCAATGCCTATTGAAACAAACACAGAGAGGAAGGGTAAGAAAGCAATGCACAGTAGCGAACACCTCAGCAGACATGCATGTAAACACGCACACACACACACACACCTAATGTCATGTCGCATACACACATCGCGAGGGGGTGAAGCCGTGGCGAGAAGGGACGATGGGCCGGTGGTCGAGACTAACGATCGAGTGGCATCCAAAGGAGCGAACACGCCCCGAGAGCGCTTCTCATTGCACGTTTTTGTTGAACTTCATCCGCACCGTTCGTTGTCAACCGTGCTAATCGGAGGTGGGGGTGAAGGGATGACCATCAGCTCATGTGCAGCAACCGGTGAGATTTCTGCATCGCAAGACCATGAGCGACGGTGACAGCTCGGTGAGGCTTTCAGCCAGCGGTGGACAGGCCACGGGTGATAATGATGATGCTGTTTGTAACTCACTCGGTCGGAGGCTTCAGCCGTTTCTTCATTCCCAGGTAAATCTTCAAGGAGCTGATGTTCCATTCCTTCTCCCCTTTATTGGTCTGCAGTGAACACGGGTAATGCGGTCAGTCTCAAAACAACGCAGCGTTCATTTGCGAACACACAGACGCACCAGGCCGACTTTTCCCACGTGCCCCTGGGGGGACCGAGTGTGTGGGCACGGCATGCGCAGCGCATGGGCGGCTACGCGCCGTAGAGAGCTTGAGCGCGCCTGCGTACCCGCGTGTCCTTGTACATGACCAGCTTGTGCCCCATGAACATGAAGTACTTCTCGTGGAAACGAGACACCCGGAAGTCGCTCATCCAGCCGCCCTCCTCGCGGAACCGCAGGAGCCCGTGCCACGTGTCCACCTTGCGGTTCGCTAGTGGCGCCATCGTCACCGCCGCCACCGCCACCCCAACCGAGAATCAACACAGACATAAGTCAACGGAGGTAGGGAGAATTATTTGGAACTGAGTGGCAATCCATAATTAAAATCATGTTTAAAGACTCAGCGGGCTCATACTGTGTCATAAGTACATATGTGTGTTGAGATGGTGAATATCTGTGAGTGATTGGTTTTCTCATCATGAGTGCCTTTAAGTCCATGAGCTCCATACCAAATATTTCACTTCTCAGGTACGACCTGAGGTGGCATCCATTTCGTGGTTCCAATTTGTCTTAAGTATGTATGTTGAACTTCCTTCGAACCGCACGTAGTCAACCGTGCTAATCAAAGGACAATGAACTAAACACAAAAAGACAGTTCTCAAGAAGTAAGTTTTCAATCTAGATTTTAAAACGCATAGCTCCAGTGGGATCCTATTATCGGAATGGAAAGCGTTCCAGACGGTGTCAGAGGCACTGAGCCAACACTCCTGAGATCCTGGGTTTGAATCCGGGGTTCAGCCACCGCCCACGGTGAGACCACGCGGTATGGTCGTGTGGTGCCAATCGTGTGGTGTGTCCATGTGGCGTGGCCATGCGGTGACGCCGTGTGCTGGTGTCATGCGGTGTGGCGTTCTCACCCAGGTGCCGCTGCATATGCACGCGCGCAGGATGCGGCCTGACGAGCAGGTAGTTGGTCTGGAAGTCCGGGCTGTTGCACCACTGCAGCACCAAGTCCAGAACCTTTTCCCGGTAGTGCAGAGGACGCTCTGCCGAGTGGTGACCACACACGAGGACCCACCGCACGCACGCAAACACAAGATTTTTAGATCGGGCCTGACATAAAAAAAAAACACCAAACCAACAACCTGTTTCATGTATTTTCTCTGGCAAATATCACTAACTATTTTTTGAGTCTCGATGAGGGGATTATGTACGTACATATGTTGAACTTCTTTCGCACCGTACGCAGCCAACCATGCTAATTGGAGGTGCGAGGGAAGGACAACAAACTAAAGACGAAAAAGCAGTTCTAATAAAAATTAGTTTTCAATCTAGATTTATAAGTGCATGACTCCAGTGGCTTCCTAATATCGGAAGGAGGAGCGTTCCAGACGGGCGCAGAAGCACGTCTGGAAGCGCGCGATGCGGCGACATTCTTTGTTCGATGGGATCCACCACTATATGAGTATTTGTGGAATGCTGTGTGGCGGTGATGCGATGGTCACCCAACGGTGCGTGCGTGCGTGCGAGCGGTACCCAGCTCTCCGTTGCTGACCACCTCGAACACATCCCAGGGCCCCTGCTCGGGGGAGATGCCCCGGCGTTCCAGGACCTCGCACGTCAGCTCCTCCGCCGTCATGAACGCCGACACCTGCACAAAGGCGGCACTGGGTTCAGTGTTCGGCATGGCCCCTCTCGTAGAGCTGGCTGGCAGATGTAGTGCGTAGGGATGAGTTTCGGATATAAAAAAAAAACTTTTGCGATTTTTAAGAACCATTTTTGGCGTCTTTTTCTTATTTTTTTGATCACTTGCAAAGTACAGTAATTAAAATTGCCATCGTGCTAACAATAGTGGCATCACCCAATGTCACGTGATGTCACTTTTTGAGGGGAAAGCAAAGCAATGATGCGATGAGAGCAATACCACTTCCTGGGACCTCGTACTTGTGAATCAATTCGAAACAAAAAATATTTCATATCGTCCAAAATTCAGCATCTAGCCTTGATTCTCAGTTAATTGGATGAATCAACAATTTAGGAACACATCGCTAACAGCGGGATATCTTGAATTACTTGGAAGACATTTCAGTTGTTCTAAGTAATGTGCTGCAGCACGCGATCCACTAAACCACGGGGATGCAGTGCTCCACGTGATCCAAGTAGACTTCTCATCTCATGACAGGAGCCCCCACAATTAAAATTCAGATAAAATTTTGAAAAAAATAAAAGCATTTTTTTTTACAACATCCAAGTTTCGTCACCGGTATTCATATCGTCGGCCACCAACATGCGTATCCATCAACCTTTTTGTACTGAGTAGCTTCTTAAAAATATTTTAACCGTTGTCGCTTTTTAATCCACGACGTAACTCCCGGATCTTATTTTCCCATTTCATTTGACCTCGGTTGAAAACACGGATGCGGATCTCGCGCTGTTTATCGCTCCCCCCCAGCTGCTTGGTATCTCACCTTCAAACCGAGGTTGCAGTCAGTGTCCTTCTTCTGGAAGTAAACCTCAATGATCATGTCACCTGCCGGAGCCTGCTGCAACACGAACATAGAAAAGAGAAATTAATCAAACCTCCATCTCCCTGAGGAACAGTACTGTCGAAAGCTAGCGCTCCCGCGTCTCGGGTTTCTGTTGATAATGACCTTAGCAGAACATTTCACATAGTTAATAATAATTTACAGCCCCTTGCCAGTCTACTTCTGTACGAAGGCCTTCTCAAGCCGTGTCAGACGTGAACATTTTTGACGATACTTCGCTATGCAAGGCCAGTGTGAGCTGGTGAAGGGGAGTACCCAGGAACCGGTTGAGATACAGTTCACCGCTGACGTTAGTTACCACTCTGAAATCAGACTCGAGCCACCGGGTACATAGCGCCGTGCGTGAAACCTCAAGCCGTGTCAGACGTGAACATTTTTGACGATACTTCGCTATGCAAGGCCAGTGTGAGCTGGTGAAGGGGAGTACCCTGGAACCGGTTGAGATACAGTTCACCGCTGACGTTAGTTACCACTCTGAAATCAGACTCGGGCCACCGGGTACATAGCGCAGTGCGTGAAACCTCTGTGCCATCGATGCGGCGACAAAACATTAGCCCCGAGCAACAACAAAAAAACATGCCAAACCTACACGTGAGATCACACGAACAATCTGGGCAAAACGTTATCGTGGCCACAACCAAATTCCTGGGATAGCGTTTCAGGGTCGAGGGTCGACGATCACGTTTTACGGCGGTGTCGGGGGAGGGTGGTGGGGACAGTGACGCACCATCACTGCCGTGGGGTGTGAACCTCCCAGTTTCAGTTTACCCCGCAGACAGCCGCGGTATGCCTCGGACAGCGTCAGAACACCGCACGGCAGACGCGGCAACCTCTTACACCGACGGACATCGATAACAACCCGCGGGGGCAAATGCGGTCAGCGTCCTCAAACCGTGGACCGCGTGCGTACAGGCAGGAAACGCCACTGGCCCACTTCGATTGTTCTACCGGCAGTGTTTCAGATGTTCACCAGGCTACTCGCGAAGCTGTCCACTTCCTCACAAACCTCGACGTGAACATCTAAGCATTGCAAAAGCACTTGTCCGGTGCCACTGCATTGGCAGTGGTGCACAAGCAAAAAATACATAAAAGCTTCACACTTTCGTCCATGACATTGTGGCCTTGAAACGAGAAAAATATATTATAGGCGAAATACCTAGCAATGGCGCTTCTTCATGAGCTATTAAGAAACATCGCCTATCATATGTATTTCCTTTTAAGACAGTCTTCTAAATATTTCTGGTCAACTACCCCACCGTACGATGGAAGCAGCGGATTCCTGTGGCCGCTTTCACCACTGCTGGGGCCCGCTTGGGTGCACAGGGGTGGGTTCGCACCTGCTTGAAGGCCGTGCCGCTGAATTTGTGGACAATGTAGTCTGTCTCCTTCTTCCTCTGCATCAGCTGTTCCTGCGACACCTGTTCAGTCGAAGATGACAGCGGAGAACAACACGTTCAGGAGTGTGATCAAGCGTGAAACTAAAAACTAAACTTTAACCTATTTTTTATTTTACCAGGTAAGGCCCACTGAGCTATATTGCACTTTTCAGAAGCGACCTCGCCACAAATGATACGTGGAAATTCATAGCAGTCAAATACTCTAAACGGATGTTTTTAGAATGAGGGAAAAAACGGAGGACCCATCGAAAAATCCTAGTGAGGGGGTGAGTGAGGGAGAGGGTGGGTGAGCGCGCGGGTGGATGAGCGAGTGAGAGGGTGGGCGAGCGAGCGAGCGGGCGAGGGAGCGGGCACCTCGAAGACGGCCGCGTAGTTCGTGATGAGCTCCTCGAGCAGCGCCGCCTCGCTCGAACTGTCACCTTCCGAGTGGAAGATGGACGGAGCGAACACGATGGCCAGGTTCTGCGCCGTCATGTGGTTTATCACGGAGTAGAGCTGCACGCTGTGAGGCCACGTGGCGTCAACGTCACACACACGCACATCGGTATTGAAAGCGCCGTGGTACAGTAGGAGACTTAATTTTAGATGCTGCGTTAAAATCCAGATTGTTACCAATTACGAGCATTTGAAATATCCCCGTCTAAATGCCAATGATTAAATCAGCCGGAATGCACCCGCCCGGATTTCGTTAGATCCCGGCCGCTAAGCAGAGTTGAGTCTGGATCGCGCGTCAACGGGTGACCACTGTGCACAGCTGGTTGTTACAGCAGGTGGCGACGTGGTGGTCAGAAGTGGGCATCATGGCAAAATTCATTTCATATTTTCACTTCTCAAATTACGGACCATTGCCGGAAACATCAGCCGATAAATTTTCCGTAATAATTCATTCTTAATGACAAATGCGATTATTTTGTATTTAATCATTATTTTTGAGGAGTGTTCCGCTTGTCGGAGGTAACCAGTTTAAAAGGAGAAAACCCATGCACGCAAGTGGACAAAGGTTCGCACAGATCGGTTCATGAACCCACATTGTGTCCTGCCGTCTCCTGGCCAAGTTGCAGCATCACAAGTCTTAGATTTTCACTCAGTTGTGTTTTGTCCACCAACCTTTGTGTCCCGGCGTCACCAGGGCTGTCTGATTATGGCAATGGCAATGCTGACGTTGACACCAAAATCAACGGGGGCATGTGACCACGTGGTTCTGGCAATCACGATGACTGCAACTGCGCAATCGCCCCCGTGACATTGCGCAATGGTGCTGGGGGTAACCGATGAAAATGACGACGACGACGACGACGATGGTGAAACGCACTGGCGGCGGCCCCACCCACCTGTGCAGATGTTCCACGAGGGCAGTGAGGGTGGCACGGTTGACGCTCGGCAAGTCCTGCAGCAGCGAGCCGTACTTGGCGACTCTGGTCTGAAGGTCTGTATGCCCTGGGGGAGCGAACAGACATTGTCAGGGTCGTCCCGAGCCAGCGCAAATAATTACAATGTGCGTAGTTGAGGTCCTTGGGTTAGATTGCGTAAATATAAATGTGTCGTTAAAAACTGCCACCACCCGACACGGCCAATTAGCAAGGTTTGTCACGTGAACAGAACATGCCAATTACGATGTGCACACGAACGCCTTCAATTGTGGAAAATTAATGACAAGCCACAAGAGCGTGACTGTGGCCATGCAAACCAAACTACGGACCGTATCGTAGTAAACCACTGTCATCTGTGCTCCTTCAACGCAGGAATAGCAAAACTCCACGAACTCTCTCCTGAAGCCCTCTCGTGGCTATCAGACCTCGACATTGGCATTCGACTGCTGAACGTATTGCCAAACGCACGAGCAGAAGAACTCTTAAAGCTATGTTGAAACGGTTTGTGCCGTTAATCATTACTGTGTTCTCAATTACGTTTATAACGTTGAAACAACGTTTACACAACGTGTTTACAAAGGCACACACACGCACACACCTAGCAAAATATCAGAAGCATCCCCCAGCTTTTGCTTTCAATTACAGGGGAGGGGGGTGGAAATTGAATACAAAGGCGACTCAAGTGCACCGAAGTTGTCCTGATCTATTCCCCAAGTTGAGGTAAGATGAAGGAGAACTCCATGTGGTTAAACAGTGGCGTTGCCCCCGTTATAATCGGTGGTCGGGTTGTCACGCGGGTGAGGTGGGCCTTTGCAGAAACGCTTCCCAGGGCAGGAGAACTTTCCCAGCAAAACTTACGGCCCAAAAAAGGTCGACGAGAACGCATCGCTGACCGAATTAAATGTCCAATTAAATTTACAGTTAAATGTCCTCATTTCCGACAAACACATTTTTTTTTGCTTGACATGCTTGGTGATGCATCTCTGCTCAGCGCGACCCGACACTAATGTGAGCGTCGTGTTCGAGGGAAGGGTCAATGTGACGTTAGTAGTTAACATGAGGGTTAGCGTGGTGTTAGGGGGTAGCGGTGGGGCGAGTCCAGTGTTAGGGGATAGGGAAAGTGTTAGGGGGCGGTGTTAGTTCAGGGTTAGGGTGTAGTGTTAGTGCAGTGTTAGGGGGCGGTGTTAGTTCAGGTTTAGATGGTAGGGTTAGTGCAGGGTTAGGGGGTAGTGTTAGTGCAGGGTTATGGGGTAGTGTTAGTTCAGGGTTAGGGGGTAGGGTTAGTGCAGTGTTCGGAGGCAGTGTTAGTGCAGGATTAGGGGGTAGTGTTAGTGCAGGTTTAGGGGGTAGTGTTAGTGCAGGATTAGGGGGTAGTGTTAGTGCAGGTTTAGGTGGTTGTGTTAGTGCAGGGTTAGGGGGTAGGGTTAGTGCAGGATTAGGGGGTATTGTTAGTGCAGGGTTAGGGGGTAGGGTTAGTGCAGGGTTAGGGGGTAGGGTTAGTGCAGGGTTAGGGGGTAGTGTTAGTGCAGGGTTAGGGGGTAGGGTTAGTGCAGGGTTAGGGGGTAGGGTTAGTGCAGGGTTAGGGGGTAGGGTTAGTGCAGTGTTAGGGGGTAGGGTTAGTGCAGGGTGTAGGGTTAGTGCAGGGTTAGGGGGTAGGGTTAGTGCAGGGTTAGGGGGTAGTGTTAGTGCAGGGTTAGGGGGTAGGGTTAGTGCAGGGTTAGGGGGTAGGGTTAGTGCAGGGTTAGGGGGTAGGGTTAGTGCAGGGTTAGGGGGTAGTGTTAGTGCAGGGTTAGGGGGTAGGGTTAGTGCAGGGTTAGGGGGTAGGGTTAGTGCAGGGTGTAGGGTTAGTGCAGGGTTAGGGGGTAGGGTTAGTGCAGGGTTAGTAGCCCGACTTGTAAAGAGACGAAGCTGCTTGTGGAGCATCACGGCAAGGCGGGTACCGGCGGCGTCCACCCATCGCGAGCGCGCCGCGCACGGCACCACGGCGTCGTCGCTCTCGCGCAGGAAGCGCCTCAGCACCGTCGCGACGTCGTCCAGCTGCGTCTCGCCGGCGCGCGGCTGGACGCTCCGCGCGTCCTCGCGGAACGCCGCCAGCAGCGCCGACACGCGAGAGCCCACGCCCGCCTTGCGGTACACGCCCTCCCACGCCAGGCCTAGAGCGCGAGCGGAGGCGCGCAGTCGCGCGCGGTCAGGTTTTAAGGGACGCTCGACGGGCACGCGCGGAGACAAAAATCCGCCGCCTGAGCAGCCGCGACAGAGTCTTTGGGGCAAGCGCTGTAAGCGAGCAGCGCCTACGAAGTGACGGCACGGCACACGGAGGGGGTGGGTGGGTGGCACCGCGCCCGGCCGCCTTTGTGGCGATGTTTACCACGTCGGCACTCGGGCGGCCTCCGTGGTGGAAAAGCGAGTCGGCGCCCTCCCCCTGCCCAGCTGTGCCCGGCCCCGGCTCGGCGCGGGGCCTCCCCCGGGCGCTCACCGTGCTGCGTGATGAAGGCGATGCAGGTGTCGACCGTGACGGGGACGTCGGCGTCCGTGAGCTGCTGCGTGGCGAGCGCCCCCCCGCGGCCCGCCGCCCCCCTCCGCACGGCCGCGTGCCACCCCGCGAAGTCGGCACGGCCGCTGCACTGCAGGTACAGCGTCCTGCACGCGAGCGGGAAAAAGCGCGGTTACGCGCACGCACGCACGTGCACAAAGCGGGCGGGGGGTTGTGGTCCGTGCGACGAGGGATGATGGCTGCCGCGGCGTAACCGTCAGCACGCGGGACCCGCGGTCCTCGAGGCGGCGGGTGTCGCTCAATCTCCCGGTGCGGCAGTTGAAACCAACGGTGCAAGTTTCGTAAATCGCTCCCGCCTCTGTCCACCCAGCAGTACAAAATGTGCACAACCCACTGGCGAGGTCGGGTGTGGTGGGGTAAACTGTGGGTAACCTCAACTCTTCCAAGACGCGTAGACCAGCGTAGAAGAGCTCCGTCTAGCGGAGGCCCTTCCGCCAGCAGTGGCGTGAACCAGCAATTGCAGGGCTGCGCCTTTACCTCGGCATTGGGATGTTAAACCAAATTCCAATTCATGGGTTGTGGGAGGAAACAGGGGGTGCATGGAGAAACCCCACGTGGAGCGGCCTTGACCCAGCAACGGGGCGACCGCGGCTGAGGATGACGACGGCGATGGCGGTGGTGAGATACGAGGAGACGTGTCTGCTTCGCGACGCTTCATCGTTGACACCCCGTGTCGGTGTCAATACCAAACGTGTCAGAGCTACTGTTTATCTGTGGGTTGTGAAGCAGGCTGGCATCAACAGCACAGCGCCCTACCGTCTTTTTTCCCGCAGAAGTAAAACCTCCTTTTGGCCGTTGCGTTCCGCGGGGTTGGCTAAGCCTGGTGGTGGCGGGAAGACAAAGGGGTTCAAAATGTATATTATTAAACATACGCACAAAGCACAAATGTTTTTTTATATATATAGTTAAGGGAGCAACACATAATACAATTTTAATTATTTATTTCAGCAAGCCCCAACACCCTTTTCCAGAAAGGGTCCTAATTTGGAATATTTGGTCCAATTCCCATAATGAGTGTTTTGATTGTGTATGAGATAACACTCAAATGTCTGCATAGATGGGTTCCCAGATCCACTTGTGGCAGTACCATCTTACGAATCTACGTAACCCACCGACCGTTGCCTCTAATGCACACGATGGCTTTTGCACGATCACGCCCCAAGATGATGATATCCATTACGAGGCATCTTGGATGGGGCCCTCGGGATGGAATTGGAGACGACATTACAAACGTAACTTCATTGCGAGAAACCATTCTTACTAGTTAGATGTTTTTTTAACATGCTCCGTGTGATCAATCGATCAATGATTATGGAGATGACGATGGTGGTGATGATGACGACGATGACAGCGATGATGGCGGTGATGGCGCTGCTGATGATGGTGGCGATAATGGCGGCGATGGCGACGGTGGTTGGTGATGAACCGTTTTGCAGGGCCGGGGCAGTGAGCGCTCACCCAGCTCCTGGAGCTTGTTCAACTGCAGCGTCTCGATGGGCGACGGCCGCAGCGGCGCCAGCGCCGTCGCCCTCGCGTCGCCGAGCGTGGGCTCGGCGCGGAAGTGCAGGCAGGGGCCGGCGAGCGCGAGCCAGCCCTGCCGAGCCTCGCGAGCGCAGCCATCCCGCAGGCTGGCGCGGCCCACGCGCTCCAAGCCCAGCGACATGAGCCCGCCGGCGCCCAGCTCCGCCGCCGAAACGAACGCCTGCTCGCGACACGCACGGCGACTCTCCCGTGTTGACGACGCCACATCGTGCGTGCGTGCGTGTGTGCGTGCGTATATATTTAACCAACTATTATTTTTATTTGATATTTTACCAGGTAAGGCCCGACCGAGCTGTGTAAGCTATTTTTTTCAGAAGCATCCTGGCCACAAATGATAGCTCTCAACGAAGTGTGGAAATTTAAAGCGACCAAATACTCCCAACGCACGTTGATTCTGTGTGGAGGGTAAAACCGTAGTGCCCTGAGAAAAATCCACACGACCATAGGAAGAACATGCAAACTCTAAATTTACAGCAGGCATCAGGGTCGGGATCGAACCCACGACCTCCTGCATACCAGGTGAGGTAGTAAACATCTCCTAGCCACCATTCCGGTTGTGCATAAATGTCCAGGGGCGACATGACAACAGAGGGATCGGCCAGCCGACTGGCCAGGCAGCTCAGCGGTAGACAGTGAGGTTTTGCGAGTTCACATCCTGCTTGGAGGTTGACTCAGCCCGTCATCCCACCCTACGGGGGTCGATACAAAGAGTTCCACCTTGTGGGGAAGTTCAGCAATGGTTGCCTTATAAGATGACAGTGGTTGGGATAAAACACAAGGGGGTATTAAAGGTGGTGGTGGTGTAGCTATGGTGACAGTAAAGAGGACAGGTGGGAGTGGTTAAGGTGGGGTTGGCGTAGGAGTAGTGACGGGGGGTTGGGGTAGGCCTGGTCGTAGCTGGGAGGGCAGAGAGTATCAGTAGCAGGATGGGCACGGCAGGAGAGATAGTGGTTGTTTTAAGGGAGGAATGAAAGCATGTTGTGATAGTGAAGATGATTGCACTGTGTGCTGCAGTGGGAGTTGGTTCCAGTGCAGGGGAGCGAAAATGGGAAATGGAACGAGAGAGCGAGACTGGCCACAGGGCGAGGGAGGCACAAAGAGGGACGGTAGAGACTGGGGGCGTAGAGGACGGGATGGGACGGAGTAGTAAGATGTCAACTCATTGCACTTGAGAGCATGGTTTAATAACAGGCGACTGAAACCAAAGTCCAAATCCAGGATCGGAGCGCTGCCAGGTTAGCCTCTCTGACCATGGCCACCTGGCCATCTCTGGGGGGTGGGCGGTCTGTCTGGCGGTGCCACGGGAGGCCCCGGGGGGACTTCACTCGGCCGGCCTGGGGCGACGAACCTGCACGACGGCCGTGCTCCACTCCTTGCTCATCTCCTCGCTGTCCGTGCCGAAGAGGTAGACCTTCTCGGAGTCGCCCTGCCGCGCGTACAGCTCCATCGTGTACGCAAACCTGGAGGGCAGACCGGCCGCGGGGCGCGCAGAGCTCGACGCAGCGAAGGGAAGAGAACACCACCGCGCACACAGGTTCCGCAACGCTTTCCAACCGTGCGTTTTGTCCTCGGAAGGATTTAACCGGTGCTAATTATTAAAACAATACATTTTATTGTTTTATATTTGTATTATTTTATTGTTTCCCTTCTACGCGACTTTACCGAAAGAACCAAGAATGTAGTCGAGATGATGTCACGTGTAATGACGTCACGGGGGGGGGGGAGGTTGAGGCATGCGCATGGCGTATGACGTCAGCTCCTCGGTCGAGAAAGCTTATCCAGTTGGTGCCGGGTTTTCGATCGAGATGTTTTCAGTAACCCTTTGACTAATTTGGCCAGTTTCCAAACGAGTAATAGCAACAAAACCGAACACTCAAATTTATATAGAGTTTGATCACATTGACGAAGCACGCAACCTTAGCTGCAGGGCATCACCGGCTCTCTCAGGTATTCTTTTTCAGGAGCCTCCTGCATCGGAACATTTTAAGGGCAATCGGCGAACGGGCGACCTGAACGGAGGTGCCCGGGTCGTCGCCGGCTCACCCGTGCCGCACGTCCGAGTCGGGGGAGGTGAGCGCGAGGCAGCTCAGGGTCTGAAGGTCGATCTTGCCGCTGGGCGCCACGCTGCGGTCGCTGTCAAAGTAGCTCAGGACCCCGGCCTCGAGAACGCAGCGCCGGCGGCTGAAGTCTGCGCACGCCGACAACACGGCACGGGAAACGCGTCGCGACCGTCACAAAGAGCGCTTCAACGTCCACTGCGAAGCGGACGGCGCACTCCTTGTACTAAGCAGGGTGGTCCACCTGGGGGGTTTCGAACCGCAAAACAGTCACCAAACAAGCGGCGAAACACCAGCTCGCGGCCACCGGCCTGGTTTCCTCACCGTCCCTGGCACGCGGCTCCGTCACGGCCTTGCTGGAAGTCGACGCCTTGTGCAGGTATCCCGTGCAGAAGGGGGTCCCGGAGGTGTGCGCGATGGAGCGGTTGCCAACGCTGGGCTCCGGCTTGTTCGTGTCTGCAGGGCGGCAGGGGCAGCGCGCAAACACTAAGTGAACAATGGCGGTAGCTGAGAGGAGGCGTGTGCCCAGCTAAGCGGGATTATAACACCCGTGATGAAACCATCAGCAGTATATATATATCGATTTACAGGTTTCCCGGCCGGGCGTGGTGTTGGCCACCCACCTCCTAGTGTGGCGTGACAGCCTTCATAGGTGCTTGCTAACAGCACTTGCCCCAAAAGTCCGTTAAGGCTATACAGGGGATCTTTGTCTTTGTCTGTGTGCATGCGCACCCAGATTACGGTTGTGCAGCAGCATCTGCAGCTGGAGCTTCTGGCCGGCCTGCTCGGCCAGGAGGAGCGGGTCATCGTCCGGGCTGCACCCCGGAGCGCCGGTGACATCGGCGCCGCAGTAGACCAGCGCCATGCTCTCCAGCACGTCCGAGGTCACCACCGCCGAGCACAGCGCCTGCGTGGTGGGCAGCAGAGGGCAGTGATAATGATGATGATGATGATCATGATGATGATGAACATTATCATTGGTGGGCAGCATCATTATCACTGCCCTATGGTGAGCAGCAGAGGGCAGTGATGATGATGATGATCATGATGATGATCATTATCACTGGTGGGCAGCATCATCATCACTGCCCTATGGTGAGCAGCAGAGGGCAGTGATGATGATGATTTTAATGATGATCATCATCACTGCCCTCTGCTGTGCGCCTCTTTATCATCATATAATCATCAATGATTTATTAAAATGTCATTCTGCTCATCAATCTACTACCCTCTGCTCTTGGAAGTCTAAGGTCAATGACACCGTTAAATATATCAATAGTCGCACGATGACGATGACGGCGGAGCAGGTGATCGTCACACAATCTCGGCAACGTTCCACTTGGCTCTGTGGAGCGAGCTCCGCTCACCCGGTTGAGCTCGGCCTGGTCCCCGAAGAACTCGTGGTAGCGCCGGTACTTCCCGCTGCGGTACTTGGCGACGACGAATTCCCGGCGCTCATTGGGCATCGAGGCGGGGTCGATCTCCTCGCTGGGAGGGACGTTCGCGGCCCAGAACTCGTTCACCCGCTCGTTGCCGATTTGGACAAAGAGCTGTGGCGGCGCATAGCGCAGCGGCAGGGAGCAATTTTTTTCACGCGCTTTTCAAACGAAGTCGACACAGTGTTGAGGAGTAAGTAAGCCTGAGTCCGGTCCATCACGCACACGAGCAGAGCACGCACACTAAGCTCTTTGGAATAACAATTTACAGTCCCATCATTAGACCTCCTTTGCCAGTACCAAAATGTAATAATAGGGTTTTTCCCCTTTTTTCCCCTTGGTGTGGACCAATCAGTTTCAAGGACAATGCATATATTATCATAGTATGTTTTTTTGTTTGCATTTTTGACTGCAGGTATTGTGGTTAATGCAGACATGAATCCTTGAAAAAAGGTTTCAGTTTTGTTGCCAGAAAAAAGGGGAAAAACCCTATTATTACATTTTGGTCCTGGCAAAGGAGGTCTAATGATGTAGATGCTCACCCCAAGCCCTCATTACTTTGATAGTGGCATTGTCTTTGAGCTGTACGCCTTCTGGCGTCATCTGGTCGAGCACCAATTGGGTCGAGGCTCAAAAGAAAGCCGTCCCTTGGTGTGGACCAATCAGTTTCAAGGACAATGTATATATTATCATAGTATGTTTTTTGTTTGCATTTTGACTGCAGGTATTGTGGTTAATGCAGACATGAATCCTTGTAAAAAGGTTTCGGTTTTGTTGCCAGAAAAAAGGGGAAAAACCCTATTATTACATTTTGGTCCTGGCAAAGGAGGACTAATGATGTAGATGCTCACCCCGAGCCCTCATTACTTTGATAGTGGCATTGTCTTTGAGCTGTACGCCTTCTGGCGTCATCTGGTCGAGCACCAATTGGGTCGAGGCTCAAAAGAAAGCCGTCCCTTGGTGTGGACCAATCAGTTTCAAGGACAATGTATATATTATCATAGTATGTTTTTTGTTTGCATTTTGACTGCAGGTATTGTGGTTAATGCAGAAATGAATCCTTGTAAAAAGGTTTCGGTTTTGTTGCCATAAAAAAGGGGAAAAACCCTATTATTACATTTTGGTCCTGGCAAAGGAGGTCTAATGATGTAGATGCTCACCCCGAGCCCTCATTACTTTGATAGTGGCATTGTCTTTGAGCTGTACGCCTTCTGGCGTCATCTGGTCGAGCACCAATTGGGTCGAGGCTCAAAAAAAAGCCGTCCCTTGGTGTGGACCAATCAGTTTCAAGGACAATGTATATATTATCATAGTATGTTTTTTGTTTGCATTTTGACTGCAGGTATTGTGGTTAATGCAGAAATGAATCCTTGTAAAAAGGTTTCGGTTTTGTTGCCATAAAAAAGGGGAAAAACCCTATTATTACATTTTGGTCCTGGCAAAGGAGGACTAATGATGTAGATGCTCACCCCGAGCCCTCATTACTTTGATAGTGGCATTGTCTTTGAGCTGTACGCCTTCTGGCGTCATCTGGTCGAGCACCAATTGGGTCGAGGCTCAAAAGAAAGCCGTCCCTTGGTGTGGACCAATCAGTTTCAAGGACAATGTATATATTATCATAGTATGTTTTTTGTTTGCATTTTGACTGCAGGTATTGTGGTTAATGCAGACATGAATCCTTGTAAAAAGGTTTCGGTTTTGTTGCCAGAAAAAAGAGGAAAAACCCTATTATTAAATATACAGTCTGTTACAAAACTGGCTCAGACTCGAGGATGGATTTGCTCTGTCCGTTCGTCTGTCTGTAACAGTTTTTTTTATTTGACAAAGTCTAGAAAATTATTGGAGCAGGATAAAGGTAAATTCAATATCTAACCAAATTTGTTATATTTTTTTATATGTTTTTTTGTGTGTGCGGTAAATCATAACCCTTCTAAAATATACATATAATTTACATAATCGATCAAGTCAGTCACAATAGCTTCCATGTATGAGATAGAGAACAATACGGTGAAGATAATTACAAAATCAAGTTAGAAAACATCAACGCTTGCCTCGATTAAATCGTCTGTCCAGATCTTCTTGTCCATTTTGAGGCTCCGCACCTTGGAGATGTTAGGCCCCAAGGCTCGGTGCTGGCCTGCGGGAGGAGAGAGGGGGAGGCGCACTGTCAAGCAACTCCACTTCCAATACTGTTGCTCACCTTGAACAGCGGGCGGGGGGTTGTAATGAATACACACAATGCTTATTTAACATTAAAGATCAATATATCCATAATAATTAATGAATATATAACAGGCAACGTTTCAGGCAATGGCCCTTCTTCTTTGCGCATCCTAAATAATGTATTTAGCCTTGTTCTAAAGAGGAGTAGTGGTAGATTAGTTCACACACTGCGCTACAAATCCTGCGACCCGGGTTCGATTCCACTTGATTCCTGACCAAGCAAAGCATCAGTGGTGAGTGATGTCCCAACCAGTACTGTGACCTCCCCCACCGCCCCTCCGATCACGTGACAATAATCCTCCAGTTTAATTAGGTTGTTCTAGCTTTAATGTTACAATGATGGTGGCTCTTCCACCATCATTAGGCAGTCACCTGGACCTTTAGATTGCATCAGAATCGGAATCTTTATTTATACTGCAGGAATCTGATGAGCTATGAAGCTATTTTTCACGGATGTCAAGTAAGGGGCGGGTCAGAAAGTCCATTTAATCACAATGATCCATCGAACTGCCAGAGGGGCTGAATCACTCAACCCATGATACGTCACAAAACCAAACATCACCCGCTACCGCTGCCCCCCGCTGCCCCCCGCCCCTCACAGCTGCATGATTCCTCGCACGATCGCAATGCCTCTCCCCTGCCCACGCGTGCTCACCCGCGCACAGCTTGCAGATGACGACGCACAGGTTGATGGAGGCCCACGCGGGCTTGGCGGCGCCGCAGTCGGCGCAGAGGCGGTTTGCCGGGAGGGCCCAGATGCGGTCGGCGATGTCGTGGGTCGACAGCGCCTCAGCGGTGCTCTCGCGCAGCGCCTCCATCCACTCCTCCTTGTCCGCCTCCATATCCACCGTGAAGCTGCGTCCGTACCATCGCGGTACGTTTTTGTTAGTCGGTGGAGGGGGGGGGGGGCGGTCGGTGCTAAGCATTTACGCAGAGGCAGATCTTTGTTCAAAAAAAGATTCATCGGGGTCATGTCCAGAATAGCAAAAGCGTGTTGTGCTCTCAGTGTCACTGTGGTGGCGAGATGTTATCTCCCTCGCCTGATATATTCCGACCCTGACGCCTGTATATGTGAGTTTTCGTGTTTCTCTATTCGTGGCCGTGTGTATTTTTTTCTGGGTCCTCTGGTTTATCCCCTCCACATATAGAAACATGCATTTAGAGTATTGGGTTCCTATAAATGTACACATTATAAGCCACTTCATTGGGCTATCATTTGTGGCCAGGTCGCCTCTAAAAAAGAGCTATGTAGCTCAGTGGGCCTTATCTGTTTAGTATTGAATCATCTGTAAGAAAGAGATTGTTTCCCCCACCTCCGGTACAAACAGATGGACAACACCAACTCATTTACGCCCGGTGGTGAACGCCTGTAATCCAGCACTGTGGAGCCAGCGACGGTTGGTGGATCATGTCACAAATGTCGTGAAACTCCCTTCCTGTGAGCACCGAGGTGCTACGCCCTGGCTCTCCAGGAGCAGGCAGTACAGCAAGTGGACTAATCGCCATCTGCTTCCGCCTGTTCGGGGACAGAGTGTTGCCCGCTAGCACGCATGGGTTTCCTCCGGGTGCGCCGGTTTCCTCCCACGTGTAATAAACAACCACGATGAATTGCCCGTGCGTATGTACATTGAACTTCTTTCGCACCATACGTAGCCAACCGTGCTGATCGGAGGTGCGGGAAAAAATAAAAAAAACTTCTTACGTAATTGGCTGAAAACATCTTTGAAAATATAAAACCCAACGCAGCAGGAGAACCCTCCTGAAAATGAAGCACATTTGGTAGTGACACCATTATTGTCGCACGAGGCTATCACAACGGGACGCAGTCTGCGGGGGTGGCGATGTTGCTGAGTAGCCCTTCCCGATTACAACAAAACACGTCAGCACATTTGTCAAGAAAATTGTGGCCTGAAATGGAAAAGTAGATAAGAGGAGGCGTTTCAGGCAGTGGCTCTTCCTCACAGCATATACAGAAGCCAGAGAGGTTGGATTGCTACCCACTTGGGTCATTTGCGACAACAGCAATTTTCGAATGAGGGCCGAGATGCTCGCGCCGGCAGCCTAATCTTTTGCGAATAAACGTCAAGGAACTTTTAATGGGCAATGTGAGCATGAAACAGCAGACAGGCACACATTTTTAGCAAACACACACCGCAGGATTAACGAGGGCGGCTGCTGGGCCCGAAACACAAACATACGAATGTACGCAGAACTTCTTTCGCGCCGTACACAATCCAACCGCAAACAAGCGGCGAACCGCGCTAATCGCTCGGCCGTGAGCGAGACTCACATGAAGGTCTTGTAGGGCGTGGTGAGCTCGAAGGAGCGCCGGTCGACGTCTTTGACCGTCGCCACGTTCATGTCGATCGCCGTGATGCCCACCCCCGTGTGGAAGTCCTGTTGCGAGGGAAAAGCAGGCAGCGTGTGCCCACGATCTTTTAGCCGCGCGCGGCAGGGAGGATTGGCCCAGACGAGGGCCTTCCCACGCCATGCCGGTGTAAGACAGGATTTTGACGGCCGTAGAATTCTGAATACAGGGGCTTAGAATACGATGTATTATTTGAAACCTGTGGTACTTTAACCGCACGGCCTAAGTCCGACCACGGAGGTAGAGAACCATAACCCTTATTTTGACCCCAGGGTAGGTGGGCGGAAAGCATATTTTTGTAACAGAATTTGTACCTTGGGGTTAAAATAACAAGTAACATTTTGAGCATATTTGTTGAAGGTGGGTGGCTTAAACGTGAAAACATCTAACAGTGCAACAATGGAATTTGGTGCAGTGCCCTCTGCTGGCTATCATGTAGCCCCGCAGCAGCCTATAGCACTCTGTTTTATGCAAAGCGGCCAGTCATCATCCAAGCACTCCCCTAACCCTAATCCTGCGTAGCTATCAAGATCTGACGACAGCGGGAAACATTACAGGTGATTTGGTCATAGGCCAGTCTTGTTCAAATTGAGCTTTCCGTGTCCTGTCGTGATATCACTGGGACCTCTCACAAAGTGGTGGCGCATCACCCCGTGTATCAGAGGAAGGGGCCCGTGGAAGGCGATGTCACATAACTACTTCTGGCCATCCCTTCAAGTGGTCTCCATAATACATGACGTCCTTGGTTATCCACGGATGAAAGTCACCTTGCAGTGGTATCCCAAAAGTTCTAAATCCATCCTATTGTCTGCATTTGTTTTTGCGCGCAAATGCGGGTACTGTTGAAGAGACAGCAAATTCACTCCATCGTCCGTGTCGATTTGCTGATCACTGTGCAGACATCAGGAGTTATTTGTTGCGGATAACAGGATCTGGCTAGCGCCCCCCCCCCCCCCCCTTCATATCGACGCTAAAACAAGAGAAGTCACACTCAAATTATTCTTTCCATAAAAAATATTTCCACGACAAACACGGCCCGCTTCCGCTGTCGCCCAAGTGACCGCATCTTTGTTTTCGTCCCAGCGTGTCATTGTTTTGTCGTTCCCGAGTTTATTTTTTTTGCGCGACTTCCCCCCCCCCCCCCTCCCCAGCGCCACCGGTGGGGACAGCTGCGCCGATCCTCTAGGGGGGGGGGGGGGTACGGGGGACTTGCCTGCCGGTTCTTGTAGAGCCACGTCCTCTCTCCGGCCACGGCCACGAAGAGAGCCTGGCGGCAGCCCTTGAGCTCCAGGAAGCCGGAGCGCTCGCACGGTGGCGGCCGGTAGGGCGACGTTGCCGCGGGGGACGCGGTGGAGACGGAGGGCGGTGCGGGCGACGCCGCCCCGAGCTCTCGGCGCTCCCGGGCTGCTCTCTGCAGCACTGACACCCACTCGCACTTCTCAGCTGTGACGCGCGCACACGCGAGCACGCACCAACGCACGCACGCACACACACACACACACAGAGCAGACAGGCCACACGCACGCACGCACACACACACACAGAGCAGACAGGCCACACGCACGCACGCACGCACACAGAGCAGACAGGCCACACGCACGCACGCACGCGCACAAACGCACGAGCAGGACCAATATATTAAACCCCAATATTTGTATTGACAAAGGTCACCATTTGTGACCGCTTCATCACAGGCCAAATCAAATAACACGTCTAATATTGAGCTTCTTTTCAGTTCATATTCGTTGAACGCAATTACCTCATGGAAACCTGCAACCATTTTTTAGATAAGAGATGGTAGCACAGCATCAGATTCTTTAATCTATTTGTACGGAACTTTGAAAAAAAAAATTCCACTCGACTGTATGGGTTTTCTCCTTGCACCCTGATTTCCTTACACATTACCAAACATCATAAGATAGAACCCCCCCGGATAAAGACAGGGTATCACAATTATATTCTGCCCGGGATTAATTTCATACGTAGTCTTTCACAACCAATGTTATGATTCATAGTTACCTCTGGATTACATCATCGTCAAGGTACAATGCAAATGTTAAGCGACACCCTCCACCACCCGACAGAGGCAATCAAATCAAAGTTTTGTCACGTGGTCAAAGTTGTCTCGTGGACAAAGTTTTCACGTGGACAAAATACGCCAATAGATTCATGTTTTTTATATCAAAACCCTTGGAATGGTAAAAAGCCCAAAATTTTTACAAACATGTATAGAAAAAAAACAATCGACGATTGATGACAGTTTAACGTGAGATGCCGTGGCTCTGCTGGCTGAAGAACACGCGTTTTGAGTATCATTTGTGGCCAGGTCCCCTTCTGAAAAAGAGCAATGCAGCTCAGTGGGCCTTACCTGCTAAAATAACAATAGTTAAATCGTTTAGTTTAATAGGTGCGGCGTAGCTGTGTTGCCCGATGTGCTGTACATCACGCCCTTTAGTTAGGCTGTGCACCGCTTGCCTGCCTGTCTGCCTGCCTGTCTGCCTGCCTGCCCAGTTTCACATGGTGCACACAGGCTCCAAAGTGCGAGGGGCAATGTCAGGTCAGCCGCGGCGCCGTGCCAACGTTGCCGCCAACGACCCCGAGGGCACTAAACGGCCGACCCCGGCCTCCGATCGGGCACTTGCCTTCCGTGTCGGCCCGGAAGGTGAACGTCCGGTGAGGCGTGCGCACTTCGAACTTGGCGTCGGACGACGTGGAGTCCACCCGGAGGATGGCGGAAATGTGGATCACGCCCTTGGAGTAAACTTCCTGGGACACGCAGCCAAGCACGATCCGCGCGAGCGCACAGTTTGTATGTTGTATTTTGAATTTATTTCGCACCGTACGTAGCCAACCGTGCTCATCGGAGGTGCATTGCAACAATTCAGGAGTGGAAAGATTCCTCTCCTACTGGCGGTGCGGTAAATTGCCGCCATTCGGCGTTGTCATTCGATTCTACAATGATTTTTGTTTTTAAAACATCGCCGTGAACGGTAAGCGCCTCTAGTGGCCGCAGAAGTGATGATGAGGAAACCAGGATTGCAAGAGTGAGCTGGGGAAAGAGTCTACAGTGAGGGGAGGCGGGAGGCGGGGGGGCAATGATTATTATGAATAATCCTAATTGAGTAACATGCATATCATTTACAAATGTGGCAAATTGAGACCCTGACGCCACCACACAACGGTCTGCTCTTGCCAATGAGTTCAGGCGAATGTTAGCGTCTGCCGTGAATCAGACGGCGTGCAGTGTATTACGACTGTTACCAGGTTGGCGGCGAGATTTCTAACCGTAAACTTCCGCGACGAGTGGCGAACGCGTGACAGCGAGGCTATGTGACCGCACAAACCATATAAATAAATCTATTGACTCTGTGGAAATACAAATATATCTATATATATAAAACAGCTTTATATGCAATCATTTGTAAGCGAGCTGAGACCATCAACCCTCTACACCCGAGAACTCGGGTTTAATCGCGGGGCAAAAGGCACCCAGAATCGAACCCAACGCATCGGTGGTATCAGCTCAGTGTCTCCCGACTCCTGAGCCAACCAGCCACCTCTCAGTTCCGCACACACTAAGGAATATGCACAAGGGATGAGGAAGTAAAGCGAGTTGATGAACTTGCACCTTCTTGCACGGAATAACATTTGTGAACTCCCGAGTCACCTCTGGATTAAACGGGTGGATGGAAGCAAGCAATTTGCTCTTGTCCGTATCTGAGTGCTCTGGGTTTTAAGCTAGTTAGTCAAAACATTTAAGCATTTAAACATCGGCCACTTCCATTGCACCGTCTATAAATCTTTTGAATGCAGCGGCGATGTTGCAGCGTCTCACCTTCTCATTGTTGTAGTACGTCAGGTAATCGCCCTCGAACTTTACCCAGCGCCGCTGGAACCGGTATCCACTGTGAAATTACAGTGAGGGAGGAATTGTTGAGCAGTGTGAAGTCGCCGGCTGACGCCAACAGCTTTAGTTTATTTTGTTTCACCAGATTAGAACTCCTAAGAGGTCGGGAAAGTCTCAATCTGCGAGAGGTGGCCTCAAGAGGTGACCTCAATAGGTGACCTCAATAGGTGACCTCAAGAGGTGACCTCAAGAGGTGACCTTGAGAGGTGACCTTGAGAGGTGACCTCGGTTACCAAAACGACGACCTGGAGTAAAACCAAATAACAGACCGCGAGAAAAAATTCAAAGCGAAATCAGAGCGCACCAATCTCATTGCGGGAGATGTGAAAACAATTTACCTCACGAATATTTACCACTATTCAACAAGATGGCGGGTCTTGTTCAATGTTGATATCAATTTCAAAACATTCACAGTAACATGCTGCGAGAAAAAGCGTTGCACACATTTACGGTAATCATTGCACAATGAGGTAACCAGGCCACGGTATATATATCAAAACAAAGATAAAGATCCCCCAAATAGCCTTCACAGACTGTTGGGGCAAGTGCTGTTAGCGAGCGCCTATGAAGGCCGGCACGGCACACGAGGGGGTCGGTGGCCAGCACCACGCCCGGCCGCCTTTGTCTCCCCAGTGGCGATGTTTACACACCGCACCAGCTACTCATTTGAGGCTGAGTCGACCTAGGGAAGACCCAGGACCGGTTCAGATAATCGTCACCGGCGTTGGCCGTGAGCGGGAATCGAACTCGGGCTGCCGGGTTCTTAGCGCTGTGCGCTCACCGCTGCTACACCACCGCTCGCTCCTCTGCAACAACAACGACAACAACGACAACAAACCACAACACAAACACGTTGTTGAGCGGCACTCACGATCCGGGCGGCTGCTTGTCGAGCCAGCCGGCCTTGGAGAGCGGCACGGGGCCGGCAAGGTCCGGCGCCGAGAAATGGAACCAGCCGGCGCTGCCGCTATTTGGCACGCGGAAGCACGGGGACGACCCGGCCGTGCCGTTTCCCTGCGAGCAGCGAAACAAAAAAACCCACAAATATAACGGGACACATCACGGGCGGGAGAGCATCTGCGGATGCCAGAAGAGGGGAGAACTGAACGTGAAGGCGTTGTCTTGAGCGCGGCGTTATTATTACGCAACTGACCAAGGTCAGGACTTTTTAATGTGCAGGAAAGACTTGCAGATTTCCCTGGACACCTACGTCCGAGCGGAATACGCAAAGAATGAGGGAGAGGAATTAACCGGTCCCCATTGACGAGCATGCGCGCAGGCTGACATTGGCTCCATGTAGGGTGTTCCCTTCTTGTTCGCGAGCTTGCTATCTGCGATTTTTTGGCCATCCGCGAATCGCATCTGGAACGTTACTCGACTGCATCGAGAGAGAGAAAAAGGAAGTGAGGAGATGAAGTGCTGACGTACGTATGTGCGTTGACATATATGAACCTTATGGCGGTACCCCGGGGTACCATTGTACCCCCACTCTCGCATAATGTCCGTGCTGCAGTCGTTTTTAGTCTGTTGATGATCGACGATGCGGCCATCGACTCATCTCGACGATCTTGATTTGAGCTGTACACGATGCACCACCACTACGGTGCGTACGAGCGTTCAGGGTTTCGGCGCAATCGTCCTCGCTGTGTTTCGACATCGCGGAGTGTGGCACCGATTTCAGATTGATTGGTACCCCAGTCGCGGAGTTATAAGTACACCCCTGGAAAAAAATAGTGTCCCAGAAATAAACTATTGAATTGCCTCGGCCATTTTTTATTATTTGGTACCCCGTGGTACCGCCAATCAGGATCATATGGCCAACCGTGCTAATTGGAGGTGCGGGTGAAGGAAAACAAACTAAAAAGTAGTTACGTGATATCTGCTTCCACAGGCCGTTCTCTAACACAGGGCAGTGCACCGAAGCTCTACGAGAGCTCGCAATGGACACTTAATCTCATGACACAACACCGAAGGCACCACTGGAAGAATACAAGTATAATACGAAATAACAACTTGGCGAAAATCACCGCAACGAAATGTTTAATACTTCAAAAGGAAATTCGGAACACTGCCTGCTCCCCCTCACTCCCTGGTAGGCCCGGGCACAGGCCAAGTGCTTGCTCACTCGGCCGTGAAGCACTCACTCACTTAGCGCGCGTCTCTCTCTGCCCCCCGGGGGCGACAGATTTCTTGGGCGTTTGGGCCCACGTAAAAGCTACATTTCGTGCTCAACAGACCGCATAAACGAGGCTCTTGCGCCAGTGCGCCTTGTACCCTTTCACGCGACCGTAGTTACACAGGAAACTCTCGCTGAGTCACCAAGTCCTGATTCCGCGGGTGAGCAGTCCTGGTCGGCATGTATGGCCAATTTGCTTCAAAGCTATTTACGCGTGGGAGGAAATTTTTGTTAACTTCCAGACGCAACCCACGCACAAGAGAGACGGACACCGATGGCACACGTAAGGGCGGCAGCGGACTCGGTGTACTGCCCCTGCATAGGTGCAATCTGGAGGGGGCACCGTGAGCGTGCGCATCGTCGGGGCACCATCACCGTGTGATTAACCAGTGCCAGCCAAAAAAACCCGGTTAAGACGCAAGCCACGTAAAAAGGTCCTCCTGGTCGCAAATGGGCGATTGAACGGAATTACACAAATTAATGCGGGCAGGTTTAGATGCGGAGATGGAGCGGGTGGTTTCATGCGCCATGCCATCCTGCCGTGCAAAAACGTTCAGAAACGATACAAAGCCCCGCAGCCCGCTTCATAGGCAACGCGACAAAAAATTTAGGCAGCTTCACGGTCGAAATGTCACGTGCATCTCATGACCTATAGTGCTAGAAAACACGGCCTATTGACGAAACACGTCGATGGCTTGACAAGCGTGCAAAGGGGGTGCGCAGCCAACACCATCATCCCAGTGTGGATGGAGTCGGGTTCGTCTGATGACGTGCGACACCACCGCAGTATTTTCGGAGCATTGCTCCCTCATCAAGCAAGGTGGGCAAATTATTTCTGTGCGTCGTCGTCCTAACTTGTTGATATGCTATCCACACGTATAAAACACACTGAGTGAATTGAATAATGATTACCCACACCCACATCTTCAAAACTACAGAGTGTGCAGGAGGTGCAACTGCATCTGGCCCCATGTGCCGGGCGGGGGGGGGTGTTCAGGCGATTGGACTGGCGGCCCGATTCCGAGCTACTAGGCCCATGGCAACCACGCTATGGTACGGGCCACAGACTCGCATTGACGTCGAGCTCCCCGTTTGCGTGCTCACCTGAACGCCCGTCTCCCCGTCGGAGGTGCCGCCCCGGTGTCGCGGTGAGCCGGGGAGGTGGTCGTCGGACAGAGAGAGGAGCGACTGAGTGTCGCTACGCACGGACAGGTGCGACGGGGAGCGGTCAGGCAGGCCCAGCCACGTCCTGTTCCACAGAGGAGTTACAGTTCACCGTGGCCATTATCATTCTCATCGTCGTCATCAATCCCATCACGATAATTTAATCACTGTGACCATGGTTATTGCGATCATCTTCATTGCCGCCAATGTCAGTGGCACCACCATACTCATCACGGTCACTCTCGTCAAATACAATAATCATCAACGTCGGCCTGAAATATTTTCATTGTTCATCATTGTCATGAAGGTCCTTGGCATGTGATGATCACCCACACCCCCTACAAAGCGAGTTGATAAATATCACGAAGCAGGATCACGATTATGTCGTCGACCCCCCATCATCCATGTCAGCATGATCATCATCATCGTTAATTACATTTATGCTCACTTCGTCTGCAATGATTCATCCCTCCAAATTCGAGTTCATCGATCACGTGTACAGACACACGTTATTACATTACAGTAGAGAGCAATGCGTCATCACAAATCTGCCCATGACGTAACCGGCAAGCACATGCTTAGTTGCATTATGTTGCCTGCCAGGAAAACACAAAAGAGGAACCCTCATGCGCGGGGAGTTTTGACAGCTGCGCGGCTTGGGATTGGTATCTTGAGGAGCCGGAAGGAGGCCAGCTTGAGGAGTGTGGCAGAGGGAAATCGATGGAGGTTGCGTTCGCCCTCCTTACTTGCTCTCGTCGTCGGCATCCTGCACCTCGTCGTCGCTGAACAAGCTGTCGCCCTGCCGCTCCTTCCTCCGCCTGTTCCCGGGTCGCATCATTGCCTTTTCCTGGGCCGGAGGTTACACGAGTTGCGCATTGACCGACGCATTCGGCAACACATTTTTTAAACTGAATTCGTATCAAATCACAGCTCTCTGAGTGACATTTGCGTTACACACTGGGCTCTTGGTGGGCACAAAATATGGTGACACAGCCCCAATCTTTCACAATGAAGAATCCTATTATATGCACGTGGATTTTTTTCCAATCATCTGTAACTGTTGGCGGATAATCTAGTCACCCTGAGGTGGAAGCAATTTCATCTTGTTGAAGGGATTCGGCTCATGCGGTGTTCATCAAAGGTCTCTTTATTGATGACCCACAGGCAACGCACACGGTCATACAGCAGGTAACACACACGCCAGCAACTCCACACTCAGAACTCCCCTCTGCTCTCTCTACCTCTGCCTTTAATTGCCTCAGCGGCATCGAATCCACGCTGAACCAAGACCGAAACGCCGGAAAAGGAGGCTCAAGCCAAATACCCACGAAACAACAGCCACTGCGTTTCATCTTGACGACAGGAGCGCCAAGCACTCTCTAAAAGTGAGCTTCTGCGGCAACACCGTGCGACACTGCCCCACGCCAACCAATCTCGGAGTGAGCTGGACCGTACGCTAACATTCGACGACCACCTGAAAAAAAGGAAGCTGCCAAGACCAAAACAAGGGGTCAACCTGGTCCAGAAACTGGCAAACACAAACTGGGGAGCATCAGCACCCTGAGTGCTACGGACATCGACGGTGGTCCTCGTGTATTCTGTAGCCGAGTACTGTGCCAATCCGCTGCTGGATGAAGGCCTCCCCCATGCTCTGTCGGTCAAGAAAGGTGTCTTGGTTTAAATATCACCC
Source organism: Petromyzon marinus (assembly GCF_048934315.1). Taxonomy (NCBI): domain Eukaryota; kingdom Metazoa; phylum Chordata; class Hyperoartia; order Petromyzontiformes; family Petromyzontidae; genus Petromyzon; species Petromyzon marinus. The sequence continues at coordinate 5,195,086 of NC_133684.1, forward strand.
CATCGCTTGATGTTAGATACGGTCCGGTGAATTAAACTCATGTTTGCCAGAGCTCACGGCACAAGCAAATGGAGGACAATATAAATCGTGGACTATACTGTTTAACATGTAGGAAGCTTTCGCAACCGATATTATCCATAATAGAGGTTTTTGGGTTAGATCGCATAAATATAAATGTGTCGTTAAAGCCGCCACTACCCCACACAGCCGATTAGTTAAGGTTTGTTACGTAAACAGAACGTGCCAATTCGTTACTAGTACAGCACACCGGTGTGTTGGAGATTAAATCCACAACATTTACAATTTGAGTACAACGTTTCGCCAGTAATTACAACTAGCATCATCAGGTGGACAGCCTGATTTGTGAAGAAAGGCTCCTGTTTCGTTCTTAAAAATCCTCCTGTTTCGTTATTTAACGACACATTTAAATGTACGCGATCTAACCCAAAAAACTCTATCATGGGGAATATACTACGATTGAAAATGTCATAATATGCCCTCTGTTCATCGTTTACCTAAGACAGTCTGAATGAACCTCAATATACTCTTTTCAGTTAGGGTTCCTCGGTTGGGATGTTTGACTGAATAAATTTACGAGTGTTTATCCTGTAGGAGGAAACTGGAGTAGCCAGAGGGAAAAAAAAAACAATGCATGGAAAGAGCAAGCTCTAAAAGCTCCGTACGGATAGATTCAACAGAGCGATTCAAGAATTAATTACAAAACCGCGATTTCACGGCCACATTTCAGTCCCAGCCTACAACACCTGATGGGGTGCCGGTTAACATCTCACCCCCGTGGAGCGCCGCCGTGGATAGATGTTAGCTACCTCGCCTGGTGAGCAGGAGAGCGTGGGTTCGATCTCGACCCTGACGCTTGCTGTATAATTGGAGTTTGCGTGTCTCTCTCCCCCCGTGATCTCGTGGATTTTTCTTCGGGTCCCCCGGTTTTCCCCCCAGCATTTAGAAACATGCCTTTGGAGAATTTGGCTGCTCTAAATTTCCACGTGATAAGCCACTTTGTTGAGCTATCAATTGCGGCCAGGTCGCTTCTCAAAAAGCGCTACGTAAAGCTATATAGCTCAGCGGAGGCCTTACCTGCTAAAAAACAAACGTATATTTACAGGCAGTCTCCCATCCAAGCATTAAGCCAGACTCAGCGCTGCTTAAATTCTAATATCGGGAACATTCGAGGTGAATTAGACGTAACAGTTATTCGAGCATACTTTGAAAAATACTTGGATCAAAATATATATTTTACCTTCCATCTTTTTTGCCGATTGTTGCCGCGCGGAGGTGTTGTTTTGAATTGAAGTTTGCTTTCATTTATGATAATTTTCTTCATTTTAAACGTCTGTGCTCAATAACTCTACGGTTTCCAGGAAATCCAAAAGCGAGTTGTGACTGGGAAATGTGTTGTCGGCTAAGAGGCGGTTTTTAGTTTACAATAATCCGGCAAACCTTCCCCAAGAAAAACGCAATTCACAAAGCTCACAAGTAACTGCGACTGTCTGCATGAACTCTGGGAGGAAAGTAAGGGGAGACCGAAAATGAAGTGAGAATTGTTGTCAATCAACTGACTTGACACAAAGGAAATGATGTCATCTTCTGCAAAACTTGTGGGCCCCCTCAAAATGTAGAAAAAACAAAAACAGGTCGGCCTATTTTATTTCTCCAAAACACTAGACAATAATGTCTTTAAAAAAAAACCCAACGATTTGGCTAAACGAACGATATCATCATGATCTATGAATGTAATAGTGTGTTGTCTCACCTTTGTTTGGTTGTCAATATACGTGCAACATTTATGGGGGGGGAGGGTGGAAATAAGGAAGCGCTTTGCACTTCGAAGGATGTTTCAAAACTTTGACACTGAATGACAACGCGATCACCTTGTGACGGAAATTATTATGAATCATTTCTGAATCATCCATCTGTCCAACAGGCGAGTATAATTTGCCATTAACTCATCGCTGACAGTTTTTTTGTTTGTTAACACGGCGATGCCTTTTTTGTGTGCACACTGGGACACGAACCCCGTGTGTACGTCATGCCGCCCTTAATGTGAAGCCATTGGCTGACAACATCCACTTGCTACACTTGAGAAACCAGTTTAATAATGGGCGGCTTGGAACGTGGATTCGAACTCAGGGACCTCAGCGGTGCTGGCTCAGCATTCTGACCTGTTAATAACCGAGTCATCCCCTGGTGAAACTTTTAATTGGGCAGCAAAGCATTTATAGCCGCATTTGCGTCTTGTAACTCCGATATATTTATTGGCATGTGCAGGTTTCTTATCCCGTCTTAAACTGAGACCATGAACGAACCAACACACGAGAAGCAATTCTTGGCGTCAGCCCAGATTCAAATCCAGAATCTCAGCGAGTTTCTTTTTACTCGGCGTGTCTGAAATGGCACGAGTCCCACGGGCTGCATGGCCATCACGAAACAACAACAAAAACCCACAAACAAAACGCTACATTAAACTTTTCTATTCTTTTCATGACCAAGAAAACCTGAAGGTAAGCCGTGGGGACCTCGAATTCCCACATGCGGTGGCGAAATGTGGAATCGAACAGCACAGTGAGAGCAAGCAAAACAAACCCCAAAAACCATGGGTAAAGCGCGCGGGGCCAAATCGACACATCGACTCACCGGTGCAGGGAGGAGTTCATTTTTGGGAGACGGAGAGTTGGAGAGACGCTCTTCCGAGGAGGCCCTCACTCTGCCCGCCCGAGCTGGGGGGGGGGGGGGGGGGTCACGGAGAAGGGAAAGGTCACGTGACACGGCGTGGGAGAGATGTGGGCTCAAGAGCCCAGGGCGTGTTAGTGCTGCCGTCCAATAATTTGGCGTCTTGCGATGGCCATGTTGATAAATGAGGATATGTAAATTGGGAAGCAACCCATTGAAGATGGCATGGCAACGCCACGCATTTCTCTGCCCTAATTAAAATCTGCATCACGCAATCAATGGCTCCCCACGGACAAACGCACTGACTTAAACATTTTTCAGTTTCTCAATTAAACCTATATCATGTACGTGGTATGTGTGTAGGCATCTGCAACTGTATGGCAGGAATTCACGTAAAATACTTATTATTGGATAACAAACCCGTGAATGTAACTTGCGTTAGTGTCTAGTTACGTAGTGTGTGTGTAGTGTGTGTGTAGTGAGTGTAGTGTATGTCTAGTTATGTAGTGTGTGGTGTGTGTGTAGTGAGTGTAGTGTGTGTGTCTAGTTATGTAGTGTGTGTGTAATAAAATGTTTCGCTCCGGATGATGTTTTCTTGTTCGTGTTTTTGTTTATTGTTTGTTGTGGTTACACCCGATTCAAGAGCCGAATGGCTCACAGGGCTATACCAAATAAATTAACTAAAAATAAATAAAAATGAAGTGACGCAAGAGCGGTTCAGATATCGCTCGGGTTCTGCAGTGGAAAACACAATCTGGCGCCTCCTGAGCCGTGCCAGGCTGGCCCCAGTGCGGCTCGGTTGTGCAGTGGAAAAAAGGAACGACAGTTGTGGCTGAGACTACGATGTTTTCAATAACTTGAGTTTTATGTGGGCTCACAGTGTTTACAAGGCTGCGCAGTGCTGACAGCAGCAAACGCAGGATGAAAACCAGACAGGCGCGGCTTAAGGCTTCTCAAGCGAAACAAACTAATAAACGGTGAGGTTTTTAATAAACCCAGCTCCTTGTAAATTACATCAACAACAAGTGGGGCGCGATGAGACTTGTTGCGGTAACTGGTTGCTAAAAAACTGCCAGTCCGAAAAACTAACAAAAACAATTACAAAAGAATTCCCAGACTGCCTCCGCGCAGCCGCTCCGCGCACACAGCTGAAATATTTAACACGTGCGTGGAATAAAAATAATAAACGACGGGGAATCTCGCATCGCAAACAATTTGAATGTTTTTCTCAACCGCTGGAATTAAGGTAACCGAGACGGAAAGGAATGTGCCCCTTAAGCTGGGGCTCAAGGTAAGAAGGAACGCCGCTACCGCAGAGTAAAAACGCTCTCCCCCACCCTCGCTCGACACAGTCGTGTAAACACTGATAGAGCCAGCCAAGACGCGGGCCTGTCTGTGGAGGCTCCGCTGAGCACGCACGTTGCCAGCGTTCCGCGTTGGCACCGACGACCGCAAACGCAACCCCGGGCAGACGTGGCAGACAGATGCACCGCACGCCCACGAAATTCTGCGGACACAGCTGCGCGCCCAATGGTGGCGGTCTGCAAGCGCCAGCCGAAGCAGTTGGCGCAGCTATCGATTGCGCAGGCGGTGCACGGGGGGGGGGGCTAGGCGCTGGGCTGCAAAGGACTGGAAAGGCGAATTGGGGGGAGGACACCAATTTAACTCCTTGCATGTGTCAACCATGATAAGCCACTGCCATAGGATCACACAGAGGCCCCCCCCCCCCCCATATACTCAGATGTCAATAAACTGGGTTATTCGATAATTATTATGATTCTTTAGGTGAATAAATTATCCTCCAGGTATTACTTTCTCCATAGTAGAGAGTTTTTTTGGTGTGAGATCGCATAAATATATAAATGTTGTGTCGTTAAACCCGCCACCACCCGACACAGCCAACTAGTAAGGATTGTCACGTAACCAGAACGTGGCCAATTCGTCAGTAGTACAGCACACCGGTGTGTTGGAGAGCCAAGCTACAATATTTACAATCTGAGTATGACGTTTCACCAGTAATTACAATCAGCTTCATCAGGCGACAGCCAGATTTGTGTAGAAGTCCATCTGTTTCAATTATATTACTTCCTATTTGCTGCTCATCTATGTGGGTGTGCCGATAAGATCATGTCACCTATACAAGGAGGACAATTTCACTTCAGAAGTAAATTTCTGTAAATTGCCCAATGATGCTGGTTTTAAATATCAATGGAACGTCGAAGCTGATTGTTAAACGTTGCAGATTGCTCGACAAACAGTGATCTGCTGAAGTACTCATTTGAGGCTGAGTCGACCTAGGGGAGGCCCAGGACCAGTTCAGATAATCGTCACTGATGTTGACGGTGAGCGGGAATCGAACCCGTGTCGTCGGGTTCGTAGCGCAGCGCGCTAACCGCTGCACTCCCGCTCACCATCGAGATAAGCCAAGGCACACTTGAGCAGATGGTGCACAGCACAAGATGCCTTGGTTGTCTGCTAAAGTCAAAACCCATGCCTGCGCTCGTGTGTGTTTGAAGAAAGACGGCAGCTTGTCCACAAAAGACCCACACCCCACATGTCAATTCCATGACCTATTTATATAATCTGTAAACAATGGCTTTCTTTTAAATATTCCCATTCACCACGTGACCCGCATGTCGCACTGTTCCTTTGTGCAGTGTCTTCACATGCAGTTGTGTTTAGATGCTGCATAAATCAAAACTGTATTGTACAATTACAAAGTGTGCATGTAGATCTTGACTTAAAGCTTTCGTGACTGCAGGAATTCATATTCTTTGGGTCTTTCGGTAAAGTCACGTAGATAGGTTCAAAGAAAATAATAAAAAAAATATAACAGAAAGCTACGACGTTTCGATCGCAAAGCAAGTGGTCGTCTTCAGGAAGAAAAAAGAGGTTATCTAATGTGTGGTTATCTAATGTGTGTTAGCCTTTATTCCTGAAGACGACCGCTTGCGTTGCCATCGAAACGTCGTAGTTTTCTATTATTTTTTTTATTTTCTTTGAACCTATCTATGTGACTTTAACGAAAGACCCAAGAATACTTAAAGTGCGTTGTTCAAAATGAGCAGCTGAAATGCAGAACTTCTGAGGGTTCACACAAATAATCATGTTTAGAATTGTTATGCTGCATTCAAGAAGAAACGTACTGCTTAAAGCCAGTTGTAAGGGTTATCTAACGTGTGTGTTAGCCAGTGGTGAACTCTGGCAGCCCTAACACAATACAATCGTCACCACGCGTTCATCCCCAACGTGTGGAGGATCGACAGTCTTGGACCCCTTCCTGCCCCGTGTCCCTTGTACGACGCCACTCCTTCGTCTGTCCTTGTGAACCACAAGCGCTGCCTCGGTGCCTCGTCCAGACACCAACATCTTAGTCTCTCACATTCCATCCCTTGCCCTCAATCGCTCCAGCAGCGTTCAAGTTTGACAAGCCCTATTGTCCCACACGCATAGCAATCCTCATCGTCATAGCCTTTACGAGTGGGCGACTGTGCTGTTCTTTTTTTTTAAATACTGCTCAATTTACTGTTCTTTCAACACCCGACGATTTTCAGAATTCTCCTTGGAATCCACATATTTTGTGCGAGCCAGATTTTGTTCTGTTTGAAGCGTCAAAATGCGACAGACCGCATTTCAAGACAGCCGCACAAAACCGCACGACGACAATGCACGTTGGCATCCCGTGGAGAACGATGAGTGATGTTTGTTGTTCGTGTGAAATTGGAGAGTTAGCGAGAGGAGAACATGATTTAAGCGACGCTTAAGACATGCTACTTTAATATGAGATGGAATTGACACAGTCATATGAGGCTGAGAAGAAGAGGAAGGTTCTTAAGCTTGGACTCAAAAACACAGGGATAGATTCTATTAAGATCAGAAGCAGGTGGATTGCTTCACTTTTCTGGAAAATCGCGCAATGATGCTGCATGTAATTACCAGCGAAACGTCCTACTACTCAAATTGTACATTTTGTGGATTTACTCTCCAACACACCGGTGGGCTGAAGTAGTAACCAATTGGCGCGTTGTTTACGTGGCTGTGTCGGGTGGTGGAGGGTTACGACACAACATTTACACTTACGCGATCTAAACCAACAACCTTTCTTATGGACGGATGGAGTCAGCAGTTCGGATGGGCAGAGGGGCAATCCGGACCCTGAGGACAGGAGAGCAGAAGCAGAGAGGCCACCCACGGAGGAGTTTAGACGGAATGGGGGGGGCTCGGTTAGGGGACGAGAGTTGGGCACGGTCGCAGACAGAGGGAGACACTCGGGGGGAGGGTGTTGATGATGGAGGCTACGAGCCTGCTGATCTCACGTCAACTAGCCTTATCGAGGCACGGCATTACTGACCATTGTTTGCGATGGAAAGTGCAGCAGAGTGCCCAACCAATGGATATTCTCACGAGCTCATAACACACACCGGTGGGCTGAAGCAGTAACTAATTGGCACGTTGTTTACGTGACAAACCTTACTGGCTGTGTCGCGTCGTGGAGGGTTATGACACATTATACGCCATCTAACCCCAAAACCTTTATTATGAATAATATCTGTCGCAAAAGCATACGTGTTAAAACTTCGCACACATCGTGAAGCAAACCCGCTATTGCACGCCGGACTCTTAGGATTCTCCAAGCGTTCGAGGCCGTTTAGCACATTTCTGAAAGTTGCACAACAGTTCTCAAGTATGGTCGGCGAAAGTAAAAACAATTTTTTTTTTACAATTGGCAAGCACCGTGAGCCTCGGATCATCGTCAGCAGGCAGACGAACGAAAGAATGGATGGACGGACAGCGTGAGCTGCAGTTTGGAACAAAAATCACCGGGGCCCTGCACTCACATCCAACACCAACACGCACGCACGCACCGGCAGTGTGCGCTAAACAAAACACGCGTGTACAGTGCGACTGACCACAACTGCTGCCCGTAGTGCAGGTTTCCCTCGATCTCTCGACAGCCGGCAGGCCTCAAACGCTTAAAAGAGTTCACGGCGGTTGATCTTTGACAACTACACAACTAAAAAAAATACATGCCCCTAAAAAATTCGCTGCTCTTCGCTTTGCCGTACGAACGTTTGGACGCTGCCCCACGGGTTGTTTAACTCACGTCCACGCCCAGAGCTGCACACAAGTAAACCGGGTTTTAAAACGTGGCACGCCGACGTCCGTGAGCATCTGCTGCGCCAAGCACGGGGTAGCTCCATCCAGCAGTGGGTTGATCGTGGCTGAAGATGATCGCGACGACGATTAGCTGGACGCATTTGCGGCGTTTTCGAAGCGTCTCGCGCAAATATGTACGGAGCACCGCCATGTCCATTTTTTTTTTAAAGGAAGACACAACCCACAAAAAATATAAACAGCCATTATCTTGTTTTGTCATTTTCTCATTCGGGTGAGCCGGGTCACTCTTGACCGAAATCGTTAAGCGTTACTGTGCAGAATGTTGACGACCGAGTAAATAGCGCGCCCTCTTCCCATATGTATCTCTTTACGTAAAAACAAATTGAAGTACTGTGTTTTTTATGCTCAACCCATGAGACACTTAATGCCAAAACCAGTCTGGAGTTTGCTGGCATTTTTTTTGCGTACACAAACAAAAACTGTGTATTTATTTGGAGACAAATATGGGAAGGAAGCGTTATTTATATTGAAAATTAGCCTCTCCTGGTCTCTAGAGTTGTGATGTGCTGAAACTAAGTTCACTAAACTGACTTGTAGATGTGTACCCAGCCTGTGTTTCTATGCTGTTGATCACAAGCTTGAAGCCTTAATGAGCAGAGAAAAATAGGGTTTGTAAGTTATATATAATAGTGGCCTGGTGCCAGTTCTAATATCAATGCAGGGATATTGTTGAAAAGTCACACAGTAACTTGTATTGTGACTTTGAAGTCGTATTATCATTAATGAGTCTTCAAACCCCACCAGACAGTCCTGGAACACACCATAAGCGCATATCAAGAGGATGAACTGTTTTTGCTCCGGGTTGCATTTAACTTTAAATGCCCCGCAGTGATGTTTACACTCTGCCAGGCATTTCATCCAAATAATGACAGCGTTTTCATTCAAATCAGAGGCCGTTTAATGCATCGCCTGGAATGTGCCCAAAGTTGATAGATTACGGTAGCTAGCTAGATTTTGCTCGGATGGGCGACCCATCATTCGCGACAGGTTGTTATAGGCTGCTGTGTGTCGACGTAGTGGGCAACCGAATCCGTCCTTATCCCGTACTTGTATTCTTCCACGTCCATGCTCTCCGCATCCTCGTCACCATTCCGCAGTGGCCAGCGAGGGGAAGCATGGTCAAATAACCCTTTACGACCATCACGGCATGGGGAGGAGGCCCTCATCCAGCAGTGGATTGGCAAAAAGTGCGTGTGTGCGCGTACGCGAGCCAGACGGAATGCATCGAGGCGCGCATTGCCACGGACGACCGTCAAATTGCCAATCGGAATGTCCAAGCATTACGGAATACAAAGCTAAGGGGGGAGATTATTTTTTTTTAAGAGCACTACACATTTAAACGGCGATCGTGAGCGTTCACCACCCCACGCAAACGCGCTCGCACGCACAGCACGTACCACCGCACAGAGTTTAAGAGCCGGGGCCGTCCGTAAATGACGTCACGCACCTGGGGGTGGGGTCAGACATTTGTGACGATTTGTGACGAGAGGGGCGGGGTTTGAGACATGTGACGTCACATCAAAATGCGCAGCTTTAAATAAATATAGAATTGTTATAACACTAATTGTTATAACAACACTCCTACAACGTCAGGGTGCAGCGCCACATTAAATACGCACTACAATGACAATAGTTTAAAGCGATTTGAAGCGTGTTTTATTTTCATAATGGAAATATGGTTTTGGGGGCGGGCGGGTGGGGGTAGAGCTTTGTGACGTCATATTTGAGGGGGGGGGGTCTGACATTTTGTGACGCCGTGTGACGAGGGGGGGGGGGATAAAAAAATCGTCCAAAATCGCGTGACGTCATTTATGCTCAAGTGGCCTGGGCGAGTGGCCTAGAGAAATAGGGGGTGTCCACTTCGATGACTCGAATCTAATTGGGCCAAGACGGGCTACAACAGACTCGCAGAAATTTCCCAAACCGCCGATGCTGGCCTTCAGCTTCTCTCTCTCTCTTACAATCTGCCGTCGGTTTGCTGGCGGTTATCGCAGATCGGCATCTTGTTACAGGAGTCATTTTTTTTTTAAATGCGTTCTAAAACAATGTGTTCAAGGGCTCTTTGCGCGATCCATCAATCGTCTCGTTTTACACGATGCTACAAAAAGGAGTTTGCATGCCAACTGTCGGGGCAGACACATCACCAGAAAAAAATGACAACATTAATTGATAACCCTTTTATGAACAGGGGATGTATATGTTGATATATTTATATACTAGGCGACGTTGCGGGAAACGTCGCCTTCACGTGCGACGGAGAAGGGGCTATTGCTCGAAACCTCGCCAATTATAAATATACCTTCTGCTGTTGTGGCTTTTTCGGGCAGTCTTGTTGACAAATGCGTCGAGTTTTCATTGGGCGTGCTTGTGCACCGCCGCCAATGCAGCAGTTTAACACGGTAATGCGTTGAAAGGGAGAAGGCAAGGTTTTATTCATATTATTAACAATCAATGAATCAACAAATGAACCTTATGGCAGGACCCCGGGGTCCCATAAGCCGCCAGCTCTCGCATAAATATTATATTATGTCAACAAAAACCTTGCTCTTTTTCACCAAGCTATTGACATCATAATTAAAAAACGTGACTTTACTAAACAACTGTTGCCACGTGAACACGCCCGAGAATTTTGCATATTTAAAACACGGCTGCCATCGCAGAAATCCGCAATACTACACGATAAAATTTACATTTATTTCGGTGGTTAAACGAGGCTGGTGTGGAGTGAGCGAATGGCAGTGCAACGTTGAGCGCACTGTGCCATGAACCCAGAACACCAGGGTTCAATTTCCGGCCACGGCTAACGTCGGTGGTGACTGAAATCTGAACCGGATCTGGGTCCCCACCCCCCTCCTCCATTTACCGGACCACACTGACCAGTGTGATGAAGTATTGTCAAATAGCTCCCATAACCATCACAGCATTGAAAGGACTTTAACAATCAATGAATCAACAAATGAACCTTGTGGCGGGACCCCTGGGTCCCATAAGCCCCCAGCTCTCGCATAAATATTATATTAGAATGTCAACAAAAACGTTGCTCTTTTTCACCAATGGGTTTGAAGGATGGTGGCAAGTGTTGTCTTGTTAAACTATGCCTTTTAATCTGAAAACTACTTACCTGCAGTACCTCTATTTAAACACACTATCGAAAAAAATATTGACACCCCTCTGTCAATCATCGTGTTGCTCAGTGTGGATTTGTGAACACACTTTGTAAACAGTACATAAAATAGTACGCGTTTTCAATGCGCTGTTCATATTGTCACAAGTGTTTATACCAATGTTACTCTACAGAGTAGTGGGTCGCCGCTCCTCTTATCCGCATTGATACGAGCGGGATGTGGAGACTATGGCTTTACCGCAAAAAAAACCTATTTGCACAGATGCATACGGACAAGAGAAGAATTTGCAAACAGGAGGAATTAACGGTGCAACACATCTCATCTGTTAAATATCTCCAGGTAATAGGATTGTCATCGATTGATCCTGGCTGCAGACATTGGTAGGTCACAAATAATAATGAAGATAAGAGAGTAGTTTCATCTGTATTATGCATACCGTTATGACAAAAAGGACTTAAGTGGTGTAGGCAGTTTGAGCAGTTTTGGATAAGACTTGTTATGATCCCTGCCCGTACCCGAGCATGGAATGCATTCGCTTGTTCAGCTCTTCTGCGCATTCATCCTCGCTGCTGCGCTTGGACGACGTGACAACGGAATGATCCGCACCAGGTGAGTCGCGGCGTTTAGGTGCGTGGTGGGACGGAGTCGCCAAAAATAAAATCTTTAATCCATTACGATTTTGACTTCCGTTTATTCGGAACCCCGGGGTACCGCCAGCAGGTTCAAATGACTGTAGGCCATTATTATTATTATTGTATGACTATATTCAATCATCCAGATCCACGTTTTATTGAATGACCATGTACCCATGTATTTATATAATAGAGCAACTGTGGTCCAGGAATAAAGGGGAAAAAAACTGTGTTAATGTTATTTGTCACACAATGATATAATCTTCCTAAATCGGTGACTCAATAAACACACGGGTGATTCCCCAAAGCTCACTGTCCGCAAACTTACTTGGGACCTTTTCTGGCAACTAATGAAGCCACGGTGAAACCTTTAAAAAAACTTAAACGGTAAAGGTGCAGCACTGCCATTGTTGGTTCACGCCACAGTTGGCAGAAGGGCCTCAACCAGTGACAGCTCGAGATAATCTGGTGTACCCCACCAGAGGCTAATAAACGATATTTCACCAGGTAAGGCCCCATTGAGCTACGCAGTGCTTCATATTCTTGGTTCTTTCGGTAAAGTCACGTTGAAGGGAAACAATAAAATAATAAAATATATAAAAAACAAGAAAAATTCTCACGACGTTTCGACTGCAACACAAGCAGTCATCATCACCTGATGATGACTGCTTATATAATATAATATATTTTATTATTTTATTGTTTCCCTTCAACGTGACTTTACCGAAAGAACCAAGAATATGAATCACTGCAGTCACGAATGCTTTAAATCAAAATCTACGTAGTGCTTTTTCAGAAGCGACCTGGCCACAAATGATAGCTTAACAAAGTGGCCAATCATTTGGACATTTATAGCACCAAAATAATCAAAATAATCTCAATGTCCAGTAGGGGCGGGTGAGAAAGTTAAAACAAACAATAAACAAAAAAACGATAGGGGTGCAAAGTGTAGGAAAGGTAAGCAAATCACGAAAAATAAATGAACTAAAACAAAGCTATTTTATTATTTTACCAGGTAAGGCCCCGCTGAGCTACGTAGCTCTTTTTCAGAAGCGACCTTGTCACGCATGTTAGCTCAACGAAGTGGCTTATCACGTGGACATTTATCGCAGCCAAATACTCCAAATGCAAGTTTCTAAATGTGGAGGGAAAAACCGGTGGACCCGGAGAAAAATCCACCCGACAACGGGGAGAGAGAGAGAGACACGCAGACCACAAATATACAACAGACGTCAGGGTCGGAATTGAACCCATGACCGGGCAAGGGAGTTTACATCTCGCCACCGTGGCGCCCTCACCTACTCCTCTTCCATGCTGGCTAGCCGTCTGGGATGCAGATGTGGAAGTTTCCACACTCTACCCCACCACACGTGAGCTACCAGATTGACTAACTGTGGTGCGAAACCGTGCAGGATGGTGAACGCTATACCACGGCCAGGAATAATTGTTTACGCGACTTGGAAACTTCACACAAATGAGCACAGCCGTTACTGACTTTTCGACAGGGTGGCGCTCTCATTTTTATTGATGTCCGCGGGATGGGTAGGCCGCGTTGAGCCCTGACGGCCCCACCTCTGAACTCACAACCTTCTCATCGCGACGCCGATAAATGACGCGGCCTCGTTCCGGGAAAGGAGCGCGGTGTGGAACGGTGGTGTCACAGAGAGGCAAGATTGACTAAGAATGAGAATTATTCTCTTTGCTTTGGCCAAGCGAGACTCGAACATTCCTTTTTTTAAGGTGGATCCTGCATTGGGATGTATGACCAAATCCAACGATGAGCATTGTGCACGTGGGAAGAACCTGTCGTGACCCAGAAAAAAGCCACGCATGCAAGGGGATAACAAATCAAATCCGCGCGCAGATCCATTGAAGAACCCACTTGCTGCACTGCTAATTCCTGGCCACGACACAGCGCAGCAGGTTTTTGGGGGTTCCACAAATGTCTGCGTCATCCCCCAACCCCTGCCTCCATGCCCGCCTTTACGTGTGCAATTTATTAGGATTTACACTCACAAGGTAGGACAATGCCCGGGTAGGAAGTTACGTGTGTATCCGACGCCGAAGCCACCGTGAGCGTGTACAACAATGCATCTTGTGCGCCATTTTTTGGAGGGGCACCAAGATGGGCTGCTACGGCCTCGAGTGTGAGACTCGCATGGCAAACGGTTGCATTTAATTGCCAGATTATTTCGCAGACTAAATATTTTGATTCCCCCTCAGGAGTGCAGCGCGGGGGGTGTTATCGTTCTCGCCGTGCTGCCGTGCGTTTGTGCACAAGGGGTGAATGAAAACAGTTTGTTGCTGAAAATCAATAACAAAGTGAAAATAGAAACGGCAATAACCAGCAGAATTTACACAGCAGCAATGAAGAGGTGATCACGTCTCAATGCGCTTCACGAAGAGGAGATTAAATACAAATATAAACATTTTTGGTTGGATGTATGTTGGGCTTCTTTCGCACCGTACGTAGCCAACTCTGTTAACCAGAGGTGTGGGGGAAGGCCAACAAAATAGACAAAAAAGCAGTTCTCGAGAAATGACTTTTCAATCGAGATATAAAAGTGCATAGCTCCGGTGGCTTCCTTATAATTCCAGACGGCCGCAGAAGTGGATCTGAAAGTGCGCGATGCGGTAAAACGTCTTTGTTCGAAAACAAAGGAGGGGTGGCTGGAACCCATTGACCATTATATTTTACTTTTTTCCGTTCTAAGGCACCGAATCTACTGAGATCCGTATTTGAATTGCGTTGCGGACGCACACTGAGGTGCTCTAAATCCAGAGTGCCAGAGTTGCAACTGCGGAGAGAGCCGACAGCCGAGGCACCGTTTGGTGCCTCCCCACGAGCACTGTGGTTTCGGGACGCATGCCAAATAAACGCGGTGGTGGTGGTGGTGGCGACAACAACGATGTCATTGTATTTATTGTACGTTAATGAATGCGGCCCAAGCACCGGCTCACCTGCGGGGATGTCCAACGGCACGGTGAGGAAGCAGGCATCGGTGCCGATCTCAGGTGACTGCGTCGCTGGAGAGTCATCGGCGCCGGCCGCCTTCAACTCGTTGCACTCCGGAGGGACCCTGCCACACATTTCAACCCGTGAGTCCGTCAGCTCCGTTCATTCTCAAGTGCTCGGGACGAGACGACGATTTTGCGTGGGTTGTTGCTGCTGTTGTTTCGCTTTCCTCTCTGGTTAGTGCCAGCCCGATTGTGCATCGCGTGACACACGGAGATTTAATCCTGCCCTCTTCGGTCTTCCAAAGCGTGCCTGGCAAGGGGGCGGGTGGCGGAAGTCCGGATCTGCGTGTGCTCCAAGATAGTTCTGGTTATTTAATTCATTTTGTAAAGAATTAATAAAATGAAGGAAAAATGTACGCCCGCAAATCGAAGCACACCGGCGGTGGCTTCTTGCAGCAATTTCCTGAGCTGGGGTTGTGGCCGACGCGTTCGCATGCGAGTGTGTGCGTGTGTACGTGGGCCAGTGCCAGCGAGAACGCGTGTGTGCATGCGTGCATCCTGCTTTGCCGTGAACTGTATTTGCAAACAAACGGGAGCGTTTGTGCATTTGCGTGTACGTGCCTTTGTAATTCTTCATCCGAGTTCATGTTTGCGGACCGCCCGTTAAGGTCTGGCTAAGCACGCGAGTAGGCGGCGGGGTTGACACTACGCCCAGCTAAGTGGTGCTGCTAGTGAGTGTGCAGGCGGTGCAACTGCACCGAGTCTCTTGGGCTGGAAATGTGCAGGCGCCAGGCATATGAAGAGGATGGAAATTTGTCAGGCACCCCCTCCGCCCCATTTAATTATTAGCACCAGGACCACTATCAATCACACTACGCCACGATGCACACACACTAGGTACCGTGCCACTTTTGGCTGAGTGAAACTAACAAAAGCCTAGGCCAAGCTTACACACTAAATTTCCACCGATGGGGTACAGCTGTGTGTACTCCATGTGTGCGTAATGAAGCGGTTAGCGTGCTGCACTTCGAACCTGGCCACCCAGGTTCGATTCCCGCTCACAGCCAACACCAGTGAGGATTATCTGAACCGGTCCTGGGTCTCCCCTACGTCGACTCAGCCTCAAATCAGTATCTGGTGCGGTGCGTAAAAACATCGCCACTGGGGGGACAAAGGCAACTGGGCGTGGTGCTGGCCACCCACCCCCTCGTGTGCCATGTCGGCATTCATTGGTACGGTGGAGTGAGGTGGAGCGATACTAACACACGGAAAAGCGGTACAGTGGGGAAGCACATGTGGTGCATCTGCCAGTCATCTCGGTCACTTCAGAAAATAAACTGGATTAAGCTTCGATCACGCAAACTCGCGTCTGGTCTGCTCTGCACCGCTAAAAACGCTCTCGCGTTTGTGCAAACTAAATAATGAAGGGTCAAGCAGGTGGGGGCACGGAAGAGTGCGGCTACGAGACGTGTTGGCCAAGTCGGGAAGGCACGACACGGGCGTAAACACGTCCAGGCGTGGCGTGGACGCTGCCGCAACCCCTGCTCGCTACGTCGCGACCAGCTGAGCCGCATCTTGCTCTGCTTTCAAGATCGGCGCTTCACACAGCTGCAGCCGCCTCCGTCTTCACGGGGTTTCTTACCTACGAATCGCTCCACCGAGAGGTTGTCGTTCACGGCACACTGCTGCTGCCCTCGTGGACCAGGTCCGCCGGTGATCAAGTCTACTTGCCAGTGGCGACGCTAAGGCAAAAAGCAAACTAAGCGAAAGCCAAAGGGCACCAGGTCTCGCAAAGAAAGAGGCCACGGGTTGGTGAAAAAATAGGGAAGATCTAAACCCCCGTATCAGCTCGAAACTAGGATCTTAAAAAAAAACAGAAACAGCTCAGCATTCTCATAACACTACTAAGATATTGCTCAATTAAAGTACTTTATGCAACAGTTTTATAACCAACTCATGTAGCATTTCCGGAATATAATGTTTGTAATTTACACGACTCAACAACAAAAAATGTTGATGCTTCGGGCCTCCAAAGGGCAAATAACCTCCGCTGCCTACTGCTAATCAAGTCTGCTTGTTAGCCCTGGACAAGATCAAGATCTGCCCGCCCGGGTGACGAGCGGTGCGCCGAGGGTTCTTCAAGAAGGACCCCGATGACGTACGAGTCAACAACCACGGCTACTGCCATACCCCTTCACGATTCCCAACAAAAAATTCAAACATAGTTTTTTTTATTGACTCTTCCCATCTATGCTACTCCCACCCTCTCCTGCCCCCGTTCCACTCTCTGTCCCTTCCTACCCCGCTGCGAGCTTCTCCTTTCCTTCTCGTACGTATTTGAAGAAGTTCAACGCACACACGTTACATTCCGCTCGATTACCCCGGAGTGCCTCACCGAGTCTCGAGGCTGCTCTTCAAGAGGGTCCTGCCAAGCGCCCTCAGTGGCGTGGTGGCAATGATCGCTACGCGTTTCCCGATTAATTTACAGTACTTGGGAAACAAACAATTTCAAAGCATCCTGAGACAGAGCCAGTCCACTGACTCCATCTGTGCACTGAACCCAATCCCTGCGCTTGTCACCCGCTGGCCGCCTTTGCAGCTGCAGAAAATGGAATTACGCAAAAAAAAAGGGGAACGCACTCCAACTTTACTCGGACCTTGGATACGCTGCACTTTCCTTACAAATAACGACCGCTGCGCCAGGCTTCTCGTCTCCTGTACCACGCACGGTGCCAAAAGGCCTCGGGTGTTTCCAGCCACGTGCAGCAGCGCCTCTGCGGGCGAGTTGCTTTGAATTCAAACATCTGGCTGTGCTGTCGACAGCCCAAGTGCTAAGTCGTAGAGACGTAGACCAAAGTTGAATAAGAGTGCATCCATTCCTTTTTTTGTGAAGTCAGATCTTACGCACACGGCACCACACACTCGTTACACGCAAAGCGCTCGCCACAAGTGAACCACAATGCCTTTGCTGATCTCGGCAAGGAGCGTAAATCATCATCACGCGATCTCCGCTCATCCTCGCATCGGCTTTTGGCTGGCCGTCGAACAAAGACGGTCACTGCACCGCACGCCGCCTTCAGATGTACTTCTGCGGCCGCCTGGAACGCTCTTCCTTCCGATAATAGGTCACTGGAGCTACGCACTTTTAAATCTGGATTTAAAACTACGGTAATTTCTTCAGAACTGCTTTTTGTGTTTAGTTTATTGCCCTTCCCCCACACCTCCGACTGGCACGGTTGGCTACTTACGTTGTGAAAGAAGCTGAACATTTATACACACGCGTGCGGTCAATAGATTATAATCGATCCGTATTCGTTGTGCGTGCGAAGTAGTGCTCGATGACGGCCAGCGTTCGATACGAATGGTGGAGCAGCAGGCAAAGGGTTGAAAGCACCCGAGTGGTGAATGGAGTGATGAAACCAGAGATTAGGCGGATCTCTGCGTAGCGAGACTGCTGCCAAATGGTGACCTCTTAGGGAGGCCTTCATCCAACAGTGGAATTGTCATGGGCGACGATGACGACGACTTGATGCTATTAGGTCATGTTGACCCCCTGCAGCCACTAGAGGCGCTACGTCCACCACAATCTGGTTCTTGGCTTAGAAAGAAAGAATCTGTTTCTTGACTTAGTGACTCTGAATTGTGACAACGAATAAAATCGCAGAGGGCGACGGCGGGACCTGAATTGTTGGAGATTGAATAATTGGTTATGGGCAACGATGCTGCTGCTGACAACACTGTGTAACAAAAAAATAGTTTTTTTGTCCCTGGGTAGTAAGTGTTATTTTCTAATTGCGTATGCCTCAAAAGTACAGCAAATGGCTATTATTCCCCACAAACTTTGCTTTTGTGACCAGGACAGTGAGATTTTGAAATGTACCTATTTTCAATGAGAAAACGTGGTGTGCATTTGTGTCATTCCTTCACATAAAGTCCTGGTCACAAAAGCAAAGTGTGTGGGGAATAATAATAATAATAGCCATTTTCTATACTTTTGAGGCATAAGCAATGAGAAAATAACACTTTACTACCCAGGGACAAAAATCGTGTTACAAAGTGGAATCAATGATGGAGGTTGACGACGGCTCCAACGTTTGAATCGTCCATCACCCCTTCAGAGACGACCAATAAAGGGACTCGCAATCCTCAACCAGTTTAACACCAAAGGCTTTCGCGACCAATATTATTGATAGTAAAGGGGTTTTTTTTGGGTTACGTGATCTAACCCACAGAACCTTTATGATGAATCCCCAACCACCGACGGCAGCCTTTGAGTTTGCCGAGATAAATATCGTCGGGGGGGAAACATGTTGCTGGTAATGGTCGTTACGCTAAATCGACGGTCTGATCTCAAAACGGAAGCATTATTTTTTTTGTTGTCGAGTAGAGACGATAATATTTACACGCGACATAGCCGAGAGGATGATTTGCACGGTTCTGCAGCCGAAGCACAAACAACTCATTCGGAGTATTCAACGAGCAGCGGCGGAGAGATGAAGTGGGACGAGCAGAGGGGCCTCCGTAAATATCAAAAAAATCCAAGCCAGTCGATTCACTTGATCATTTCCTGACCTTGATGTCCCGAAATATCGCTTCATCCTGTGCGCGGTGACCTTAAAGTTTAAAGCATCGCCGTTTACTCTCGGCCTTCCTGTTTGGCGGTTGGCTCGAAGGAAATGTAAAAAAAAAGGAGCGCTCCGCCTCTTTAATCTGCGATTGTTTTGGCTGGGACGAGGTGCATTGATGCCACACCCACGACAAACTCCAGACGGGCTACGTTTTGGCAAGTGCGCATCTTCCTTTGGTGACTTTTTTAACGCTTTCCAACAAGGGTTGAAAGCATTAGCGTCGTCATGTACGCGCGTCCGTCCGTCGGGTCCATGAGTGGGGTCACGAAAAGTCGTAATGATGGTCCAATACAAATTAACAATAAAACTCAACAGCACACACAGAGAAGTAGGCCTTCTCTGGCCTCTGCAGGCGCTGTGAAGAAGGGTCATTGCCAAAAACGTCGTCTATTACAGACTCTCATTTTTTTAAGGCCACTGTTTATTGACGAACGTGCTGAGTGGTTCTTGTGCTGGCGATGTGAATTCATTTCTATTTTGACGTCGTGTTGCTATTAGGTGCCGACGTTATAAACAACGGGGAAAATCCATCTCCAGTAATTTTTTAAATATTTGTTTTCTCTCCAAATTAACTTCCCACGAGGTGAAGAAATTTACATTCGGAACTCTCTGAGCTAGCCGCAGAAGTTGACAATTACGCGTGTGAAGTCACTTCAATATATATAAGAATAGGTTTTACCCTTTCTGGCAATTAAACAGTTGTGTTAAGATGTTAAAACACCAAACAGAAACCTTTTAAAATGAATATTGTCTGCATTAACCACACGTGCTTGTGGTGAACATGCAAACAAAAACGTACTCTAATAATATATGCATTATCTTTTAAACTGATTGGTCCACACCAGAGACAGCTTTCTTGAGAGCCTTGTCTCAAAGTGCTAGACCAGAGGACGCCAAAAGGCGAACAGCACAAAGACAATGCCATTATCGGGCCATTTATAGCTGGGGGTGATTCTGGAAAGAAAGATCTCACGTCACTTCAATGTTTTTTTTTTTAATCCACACTACAAGCACTCCTTATTTACAGGGTGGCCAGGACACAGAGGGTCATTTAATTTATTTAAAAACCGGCACTAAAACAGTTTAATTGATTATTATTTAAGTAAATATTTGATCTATTATCACTGTTAATATCTATTTTTCTTTTCCCTGTGGGGTCACCTCAATGCCGCCGTTTACAAAACGCGACCAAGGACCATCGAATGAACTGCTACAAAACATAAATTGATGAATATTCAAATATCACACAACTGTAATCTTTAAAAAAAATATCCCGAGTTGATTTTAGAAGGTTTCGTGCATCAGTGAATGTTAACGGAAGTCAGTTTATACAAATGTCAAATACATTAAATAACCCTTTGCGATTTGTTAAGATAAATCTAATAACCCTACGTGTCCTGACTTTCGACCACCCTGTATACATGCAGTGTTCAAAGCGCGTAAGTGAAGGCGATTGTATTATTACGCGAGCTGGACTGAGTCAAATGAAGTGTGAAAAAAAGCATAAATTAGACGATTGGTTTTATTACTGAGCAATCAATGCCCGCTGGCTCACCACGCCGCGAGGCATTCTCAACTCTCAAGGACAAATTCACCCTCAGGATCGCAGGCGAGCTCCTTCACCGCTCTGATAGCCAGAGGCACACAGCCACCTTCTGGTAAAACTTTTAATTGAGGAGCCACTTAGAAGTCAATCGCGTCTAACGTTGCACAGTATTGTAAATAACGTACTAAAATAGAACAAAAACAATTCCATGGACCTCTGCCAATCGACTGCTGAATGATGGGCCTACCATCATGCCATGTCAGTCGCGGGCGGTTTTTTGACCATACTTCACCACACTGGTCAGTACTTATTGGTGATGGGGGTAGCGGGGCCAGGACCGATGTTAGGTTCAAATATCTTTCGGATTTGTAAAACAGCCCTTCCATGACAAGTCAATTGAGATCGCTGTGCCAAAACATATTCACGGTTTTACTACAGATTAGAATATAATTGTTAAACATGACGGAAGTAACTGTGGAATTTCCAGTCTTACGTGATATTATTCATTGACTGGGTTTTTTTATTGAACGTGTCTGGCTAATTGTCACTACAATCAAAGTATTTAATTCAAGTCAGTGTGGATTGTATCTGCGTGCCGAGCAGCTCAACGTCTACTGCCTCCGGCTTGCGATTTAAACGAGTGACATGGAAGAAGCGTCATCTGCAAAGGAGTGGCTCTTATAGCCTGCGGAAGACAATAAGGCATCCTTAAACCTCAATTTTATTTCATTAAAAGCGCAGTACTCTGACCACCGCACCACCGCCGCTCCCCAGTTTGACTGCATTGCACTGTGCTATTAGCCGGACAGTGGCCATGCATGCTTGTAATCCAGGACTGTGGAGGCAGTGGGAGTTAGTTGGTGGATCGCACAAATGCTGCAAAGCTCCCCTTCCCATGCGTGGTGACATGGAGCTAAAATCCTGGCTTGACAGGACAAAAGCAGGTAGGGCTAAACGCGGGCTCATGCCATCTGTCCCTTCTGCGTGGAATGGCGCGTTACCCCCTCGCATGCGTGGGATTTCTCTGGGTGCTCTGGCTTCCTCCCACATCTATAAACATTCATTCATTGGCTGAAAACATCTCAATACAGAGAGGAACGCAGAGCTCGGGCTATTGTTGGCACCGGCTGTGGTCCGTCCTCGCACCTCTGAGCCGTTCTCTATCTATTTAAGATGTTTCTTGTTCATGTTTTGTTTGTTGCGGTTGCACCTGAGTCAAGAGCCGCATGGCTCACAGGGTTATACCTAATAAATGAAACTGAAAACTTAAATCTATAAGAGTGAGAGAGTACTGTGCGGTGGCGTATTAGAAGTTAAAATTATTATTATTGTGTCTATGTACACTTACAGGCTTCCATTTATTATTTCTCTTATTCTCATTATTCGGGCTCAGATTTCTCTGCCAGCGTCTTTAAAATTTCCTGTTCCCGTTTGTTCCTCTATCTTGCTCCTTCTGATTTATCCCTGGCACATTGCAAACGTGGTCAATGCAATCTTCCCCAGATCCGGTAGCCTCCTTCCCCCTTTCCCGAAGACTTTCTTCACAATGTTATCTGCGCCCCAAGGAGGAAAACGCGCCTCGGAAGACGCCCGCCACAGAAAAAGAAGCCAACACGTCGGCTCTCGCGCAGGAGCTACCCTTGATTACGGCGCCGCGGGACTGTGAGCAATGGCGACGCCGGGAGGCCTTCAGCCAGCAGTGGACAGAAAATGCCTCACGATGATAAGCATCTCCTGAAGCCAAACCTCATCGAGCGCTGAGGTGGCGTCTGCCCTTACCGTTATCTTCTCCGCCGTGACGCGTTCGAGCAGGATAGTTTGTGTTATGCTGGCTCACAGAAACGTCAGGGAAGATAACAGATCAGAGCTGTCGTGTCCATTGCACTTGCTCAATCAAATCGACTGACCAGACTACGAGACCAGTGCATCACGTAAATCAGAACCTGATGACGTACCTTGCTTTCCTCTGCCTATGACCGACTTGCTTCTTTTATTTAATAAAAGTATACCCGCTGTTACCGTGCGGCGCTCTTGAGACGCGGTCGCATTCAGACACACCGCGTGAAACTCAACTGTATTGCATAGGCACAGCGGTGGGAGAAAATCGATTCCATGAGTGAGTTGCACTGCGAGGGTCTCATTCGCTTTCCGCAGCCGTGAGAGCAAATCAATTGGGCCAGTAATTGACGAACGTCTCGTCCAGCGCGACCATTTAAAATTCCAAATTTATCCGTAAAAATTCCACACAAGCGGCGCATTCGACCACCTGATGGACCCCCCCCCTCCCCCCACCAGTCCCTTGCTTCGAGGGCTGTTCAAAATAGCCTGGGGAATATTTACGCAGCAGCAGCAGCCAGCCAGCCAGCCAGCCGTGCCACGTGTCGACCGGGAGACTTGAGGAGATTATTATAACGCCTTCAGATGCCGGCACGAGCGCGGTTTCGTGCCCCCCCCCCCCCCCCCGATTCCGTGCCAGGCGTAGCAGGCACTTGGGAAGGCGCAGCACGGTTTTCTTTTTCCATTGGAGCACGCAAACCAAAGCGAGCGGTGCTCGCCGTCGCCCCGATGTATAAAAGCGAACGCGCGCTCAGGCGTCAAGCGACCGCCAACCGCCGCGTGAGATGCGCCGCGGTGTCTGCCGCCCTCACAGGGGCAGCCACGAACATTTCACCTGAAGTTGAAGCGTGCCCGCTGTACTTTTCCACTCTCTCCCAAGTACACGCGCACCCACCCACTACGCACGGGCGTGCGCGAGGTCAAAGTGTAAATCTTCACCTCCGCTGTTTAGTAATTTTTAGAGCCGGCGCTGTGAGACCGAGGGGTTTTGTTTTTTATTTTTTCGGAAAAATGGGTCAGGATTCTGAGGGTCAGCGTTCCGCGGCGGACAGAATTAACTCGGCGGCGCTGGCATTGGCGTGCGGTGTGCCAGTGGGGATTGTGGAGTGATGATGCCACTTGATGCCTGTGGGCTGCCCGCCAAGCCAGCCAGCCTCTCTATCCCTCCCTGCAAGCGAGGGCGTCCGCACGGACGCCAGCGAAGCGAAGCCGATCCGCGATCGACGTATATAGGAAAACAAAACAAAAGCGACGGGACAAAAAAATGTCCCAACCAAACAAGCGACGTCAACCTGTCTGAAAACGCCGGACGCTAAACAATCAAAAGGGGTAGTCGTGTGAAGAGGCGCGGTGGAAGGCGGATGGGTGAGGCGTCGCTCGTGTTACCTTCACGGTGACAAGCCGCGTGTGGACAGCCGGTAGGAGAAGTAGCCACAGCCGGTAGGAGAAGTAGCCACAGCCGGTAGGAGAAGGAGCCACAGCCGGTAGGAGAAGGAGCCACAGCCGGTAGGAGAAGTAGCCACAGCCGGTAGGAGAAGGAGCCACAGCCGGTAGGAGGAGGCACAGCCGGTAGGAGAAGTAGCCACAGCCGGTAGGAGAAGGAGCCACAGCCGGTAGGAGAAGTAGCCACGGCCGGTAGGAGAAGTAGCCACAGCCGGTAGGAGAAGTAGCCACAGCCGGTAGGAGAAGTAGCCACAGCCGGTAGGAGAAGGAGCCACAGCCGGTAGGAGAAGTAGCCACAGCCGGTAGGAGAAGTAGCCACGGCCGGTAGGAGAAGTAGCCACAGCCGGTAGGAGAAGTAGCCACAGCCGGTAGGAGAAGTAGCCACGGCCGGTAGGAGAAGTAGCCACAGCCGGTAGGAGAAGTAGCCACGGCCAGTAGGAGAAGGAGCCACAGCCGGTAGGAGAAGGAGCCACAGCCGGTAGGAGGAGGCACAGCCGGTAGGAGAAGTAGCCACGGCCGGTAGGAGAAGTAGCCACACAGCCAGCGCTTCTTAAAGGGATCCAGATGCCGGGTCCACGGCGGAAGAGTCGGCAACTCTCTCTCGCTTCAGTTCGTACGGCCGCACTCTCTCCCGATCTCTCTCTCGCACTCTCTCGCGAGCCACTCTCACTCGCTCGCCGATGCTCTTTCTCGAACGCTGGATCACCCACCGAGACTGCCTCTCCTCAACCCCCCCCCCACCAGCGAAGTTTTGTTGGGGTGGGAAGCAAAAAAACGATGAAAAAAATAGAGAAAGAGAGAGAGGGAAAAAAATCCTTAGAAAAACAGCGGAGCGCAGAATTTCCTGCCTAAATGTTTGCCTCATATCCTGAGCCGCGCGCCTCGGCTGTGGAGCTCGGCTCGTTCCCAGGGGATGGATGGAGGGGGTGGGGATGGGTGGTGGTGGGTGGGGGTACTCGGGGGTGAGGGGGGGGGCACAGAGGGGGGTGGGGTGGTAGGGGTAGATTCTATAAACCCATCCAGATCTCGCCTCTCTCCTCCCACATGATGGAACCTACAGCTGCAGACGAAGCCCTTGTCCCTCCTTCAAAACCATGGGAGGGAAAGAAAAAAAAGGTCCCAAAAGATAACAAAGACACGGGAACAACAAGCGTGACTCACCCAGGCGCGGGGAGAGCCCGCGTGCTGGCCGTGCGCTGTACTCTGTGAGTGTAAGGAGTGTAAAACCCCGGGGGGGGGGGGTAGTCAGGGAGATTTCTGATCTTGAGCAGACGAGTTCGTGTCGCTAGCGGGGCGAGCGTCTTGCTCCTAGCGGGGCGAGTCTCTTGCTCCTAGCGGGGCGAGCGTCTTGCTCCAAGCCGAGCGAGCGTCTTGCTCCTAGCCGAGCGAGCGTCTTGCTCCTAGCGGAGCGAGCGTCTTGCTCCTAGCGGAGCGAGCGTCTTGCTCCTAGCGGAGCGAGCGTCTTGCTCATAGCCCAGCGAGCGTCTTGCTCATAGCCGAGCGAGTGTCTTGCTCCGAGTCGAGCGAGCGTATTGCCCCTAGCTGACCGAGCGTCTTGCTCCTAGCCGAGCGAGCGTCTTGCTCCGAGCCGAGCGAGCGTCTTGCTCCTAGCGGGGCAAGCGTCTTGAGCGGAGCGAGCGTCTTGCTCCTAGCGGGGCGAGCGTCTTGCTCATAGCCGAGCGAGCGTCTTGCTCCGCCACGCCCCTCCCCCACCTCCCCCCCTGGTCCAGCTGCTCCGGCACGGACAGACGAGACGGGGCTCCGCCAGCGTGCAGCTC
Source organism: Petromyzon marinus (assembly GCF_048934315.1). NCBI lineage: Eukaryota > Metazoa > Chordata > Hyperoartia > Petromyzontiformes > Petromyzontidae > Petromyzon > Petromyzon marinus. Next base: position 5,220,898 of record NC_133684.1, read on the forward strand.
TCGAGTAGAGAACGCCACCGCTGGCGAGGAATGTCGCTTCCACAACAACAACAACAATCACCGCGCCCCCAACCCCCACCACAGCTCACACAATGTCCGAGACGTGCGACTCAACGCCGCCTCCACACGGCCCCAGGTCTCGACCTTCAACACCCACTCCGCGGACAATCTCGAGACATCGATGCAAATCAATAAACACTGTGCACCATCAAAGCTCGATATCCACCTCACGGCCCAGACCCAGAATGCAGCACACACAAAAACACAAAGATCCCTCGTAACAGTCTGAACAGACTCTTGGGGCAAGTGCTGTTAGCGAGTAGCACCTATGAAGGCCGGCACGGCACACGAGGGGGTGGGTGGCCAGCACCACGCCCGGTCGCCTTTGTCTCCCCAGTGGCGATGTTTACTACACACCGCACCGGGTACTCGTTTGAGGCTGAGTCGACCTAGGGGAGGAGGCCCATGACCGGTTTGGGATAATCGTCACCAGGTGTTGGCCGCGAGCGGGAATCGAACTCGGGTCGCCGGGTTTGCAGCGAAGTGCGCTAATCGCTGCACCACCGCTCCCCATGATGCAGCACACACCCACCCACTTTCGGGGGGAGTATTTTTAGAACTCAACACTCCCCGCCCCAATACTCTGTAGCAAAACACCCAGGACGCAATAGTTAGCGGTTGCTGCTCTATAGGCCAGGCCGAGAGCTAAGGGGCCATCATCCATTGAGTACGCACGCACAAATTCTGTCAAAAGTTGACCCCCCTCCCTGTACGCACGCGTACTTTATACACCCCCACCCCACCCCACCTGCGTACGTACGCTTGACGCACCCCCCTCCCTCCCTCCCAGAATCCTATAGAACGGCCGATATTTAATCCACGCAGAAACGATCAAGGATTATTAATATTAACGTGTTTAAGCAAACAGTCCACCGCCGGACATTTGAAGGCCAATGTAGACACATTATTATCGAGGCTTCACCCCCCCCCCCCCCCGTTTCCTATACGTACATTGTCAGTAGACCCCCCATAGGCAAGCGGTACGCGTTTGGGTTAACCCTCCTCCATGCGTACGGACTCAATAGATAGCCCCTAAGCAGCAGTTCTCACAGGGGGGGGCGGGACTCGACGAGTTGTGGTCTCCACAACTCGGGTCTAGGGCCCAACAACGATGACTCGGGTTTGTTTTTTTGTGAATGAAACATCCACGGAGATATTGGGGGGTATTTTTGTTTCCATAATAGAGGGTTGTTTTTGTTTTGTTGTTTTGGGATTAGATCGCGTAAATATAAATGTGTCGTTAAACCCGCCACCAATTAGTAAAGTTTGTTACGTAAACAGTGCCAAATTCGTTACTAGTACAGCACACCGGTGTATTTCGCTAGTAATTACTACCAGCTACTTGTAATTACTGGCTAAACGTAGTACTCAGATTGTAATTTTTGTGGATTTACTCTCCAACACACCAGCGGTGTGCTGTACTAGTAACGAATTGGCACGTTCTGTTCACGTGACAAACCTTCATAGTTGGTGGCGGGTTTAAAGACATTTATATTTAGGCGATCTAACCCCAAAAACAAACCTGTACTATGGATGCTATTGGTCCCACGTGTTAAACTGGTCTTGTTGCCGTTATTGATCGGCTTCTGCCCCCGGCTTCTGTCACGTGGCGCACAGGGGGTAGCCTCGCGGAACGCAAAGCGATGGAGCCTCGTGCTTTGTCGGCAACAGCGGGGAGATGATTGACTTGAGAACAACGGTTCGATCAGGCAAAGAAGTGGAGCGGTGGCGCGGCAGGTTAGCGCATTGCCCTGTGAACCACGATGGCCAAGGGCTCCACAACCCAGCCCACTGCTGAGCGATAATTCTGAAGCGGTCCTGGGCATCACGTCTCATTCCCCAAACCGCACTCACCGGCGTGGTGAAGTATAACCAAAACAAGCCCCTCCCGGGACCCCCCCCCCCACCCCCGGGGGATCACCGCAAGGTTAGATAAACAGAATTGTCTAGCGTCACAGCATCGAGGGGCAGGAACGCAAAACAAAATCCAACACCGCCGACATACAAAAAAAAGGGCAAAGCAGGAGAGCAAAGTGTGACCCCGGGACAGGGCTACTGCTGCTGCTGCTACTCCTGCTGCTGCTGCTCCTGCTGCTGCTACTCCTGCTGCTCCTCCTGCTGCTGCTACTCCTGCTGCTGCTACTCCTGCTGCTCCTGTTGCCGTGGCGAAACTTGACCGGCCCAACGCAACACCGCGCGTCCGGCACCACCGGACACCCGTAAAAAGATCGAACAAAACAGAGAGCGAGCGGTGGTGTCGGCACGTCTCCCAACAAAGACTTCCGATTGTTTTAAAAGCGGCGGAGCGGAATTTTTTAGGTTTTTTCAAAATCGAAATCAGATCGGTGATTCTTTCGAATGCTTCAATTCGGAATGCTTTGATTAAGCTGCTGCTTTTTTTTTTTGGGGGGGGCACTCATTCAGACATCGTCTCCAAAAAGCAGCTGTTGAACTTTGGGTGGTGAGGGGGGGTGTTGTGACCAGGGAGGGTGAGAGAGGAGGAGGTGGGAGAGGGAGGAAGAGGGGGTGGCAGCAGAGGGTGGAGGGGGGGCAGGGGAGTTTGGATGGAGGGGTGAGTGGGAAATTTTCAAGTGCACGGGGGCCCAACTCTGGGCACCCTTCGGGAAACGGGTATCGAGGGAGCAAAAAAAGCCCCGACGAAGCAGTGAGTCAGAAAGGAGACTGGCTGGCACATTCCCCACGTGGGGACCTGCGTGTTTACCGAGGGCCGGTTTACATTAAATGGGGGAGCTGTGGCACCAGTGGTGAGTGTGCTGCGCGATACGAATCAGGCAAGCACCGGGGAGTGAAATGTGAAATGGTTCTGCGCCTCCCACAAGGTGGACTTCTGGTGCAGGATGAAAATGGTCAGCTGCCGGGGGAGACAGCTGTTTTTGTTGTTGTTGTTGTTGTTATTATTAACCATGGGAGTGAACCGAAAGAGGACATTCATTGCACACCAGGGAGAGAAGACTAGAGAGAGACGGTCAAGTCACGGGGAAATCGAACGCAGGTCCCCTTGTCGCTGCGAAGGCACGAGCGTTGTTTGTTACCAAATGCATCCGGCCACCCTGAACTCACAATCTCGCAAACAGAAAGCACTGCCGCCCCCCTCCCCAACGATCAACTCGTCCGCTTGCTGCTCGTGTTTACACTGAACTTTGATACAAACATTGAATTGCAACACATTCGTCAATAGCACGGTGGCCTTAAAAGGAAAAAAAAAACACAATTTTTTTATTATAGGCCAACGTTTTGGGTGAATGGTCCTCGTTCGTAGCAAATCAAAGGCCATTTGCTGGAAATTGTCACTTCTTGTATATAACATTTATTTTTAATATGGTGTAATTGATGTTATTTGTACACCACTGCCAATGCAGCAGCATCACCAAATAATTTGGTAAAACTGGTCGATGTGAGTGGTCGTTTTCAGGGCTTACTTTGGATATCCGCATGCTCAGGTGTTTCCTTGTAGATTGTAAAAAAAAAGGAATTTGGCTCCTTGAAAATATTTAAATGTGGCCCACTGTACACTTTTACTTGCCTTCAGGGCACTGCTGGCTCCCCACATCAGCCAAGTGAGGTTTGCTTGTGTTGAACCACTGCTTCTTGAAGTATGCATTCCCAGAAGGCCGTGTGGCTGACGGGATGTGTTTTAAAAAATATATACGATACCTGTTTTTGTTGTATTCGAAGGGACCGGTTGTGCGAAAGCAGGCCCATTGTGTGCTTTGTTTGTCTTGTTGCCAAGTCAACTCCTCAGACAGGCTGTTAGTGTCCGATAAAGTCTATTTCAGAAATATTGTAAACAATAAAAAAACTTGCGAAATGTAATTAAAAGTATGCAGGAGTACGTATAACCGTACAGCCCTTCAATCAATCCACTGCCAGATGGGAGAGAACTTCCCCGCCACGCTGTGTAAATCGTGTCAGCTATTCGACCATACTTCACCACGCCGGTTGGCGATGGTATGGGGCGTAGACGAGGAAACATAGAAGTACAACACAACAAGCGGTGTTGCACGCGTGTATGTTGAACTATTTTTGCACCGTGCGTAGCCAACCGTGTTCATCGGAGGCGCTAGCGTTGCGCGTGCAACTATCCTCGCCCATCCACGCACGAGCCAGGCTCAAACATGCTTAGCTTCTGGGATCTGACGAGATTTGGGCGCCCTTAGTATGATTTGGTCATTGGAGGGTTGAGTCTGGATCGTGACTTGGATGGGTGACCACCATGCACCACAGATGTTATAGGGCAGTGCTTCTCGACCTGTTTCACTCCACGGCAAAAAAACACAAGCACCGTTGAAGGCCGGCACGGTAAACGCGGGGGGTGGGTGGCCAGAACCACGCCCGACCGCCTTTGTCTCCCCAGTAGCGATGCTTACACACCGCACCAGGTACTCGCCAACAGCACTTGCCGCAAAAGCATGTTAAAATAATACGGGGGATCTTTGTCTTTGTCAATGTGTTGCTTCGAGTCTTTGTGTCTCCATGTCTCTGTATGTGCCGCTTGTGTGTCTCAGTGTCTGCGTGGCCTTAATAGGTTGCAACTCACGAACAGCACTTGCCCCAAACAGTCTGCTCAGGCTATCTTGGGGATCTTTGTCTGTGTGTATGCGTGGGAGCACTAACATGCCCCCATATGCTCCCACGTCTATGCTCTCCGCCCCGTCTTGCCTTCACCGATTGCCGCAGACCAGCGGGATACGCACACCCGTCAACCCCTTATCAGTGCCCTACCTTATTACAGACGAACTCAGACCGTATTGGTCACCCCGTGTCCTTATGAATCTCAACGTTCGTCCTACAAAGTCCAATCACAAGGGAGAAACACAAACATTGTTTTCCCCGTATTGCAACGGCTGTACGCCGTATCGACCTGAAAACTCAATGTCCCCTGTACAAGAATAAGGATAAACCGTACGGGGTTGACAGCTATGGAAATGTATTAATAATTATCTCTTACGATTCTAATAGAGCCGTTTGTTGCTGGATGCTTTGAGTTGCTGGGCCTATTTGGGCCTGCGCTCAGCAACCGTGATATGAAAAAAACAAGATAAAGACACATTGATAAATCAAACGCATTAAAATTATATCGGTAGGGTGATTCCAGCTCCTGTAGAAGAATACGGGGTAAACCGTGTGGGTTGACAGCGATGGAAATTGTAAAGGTCAATCAGCCCCCAAGACCACGGCCGCATGGATAGTGCCCCTCCACGCAGCGGCGGATTTATAAAGGGCACTCTTGTTTCGCATGATAATAATTATTATCACTTTATCCCTATCAATCACGAGGCGTTGATGATTTAATTTGGACTTGGGGCACAGAAGGGAAGAGGGAAGAGAGAGAGGGGTGATCTGCAACTGAGACGATGGCGGAGGGTGGAGTTCAGTCAACGCCGGGGTCAGGGGGTTTACCATTCTGGTCATGGGCAGCTCACAAGAGTTAAAATATAAAGCAGCCGTGTTGACAGAGAGAGAGAGAGAGCGCGCGTGTGTGTGCTGTGTGGAGTGTGTGTCTGTGTGTGTGCTGTGTGGAGTGTGTGTGTGTGCTGTGTGGAGTGTGTGTGTCTGTGTGTGTGTGCTGTGTGGAGTGTGTGTGTCTGCGTGTGTGTGCTGTGTGGAGTGTGTGTCTGTGTGTGTGCTGTGTGGAGTGTGTGTGTCTGTGTGTTGTGTGGAGCGGTGGTGCAGCGGTTAGCGTTGCGCTACAAACCCGGCGACCCGGGTTCGTTTCCCGGTGACTGTTATTTTAACCGGTCCTGGGCCTCCCCTAGGTCGATTCAACCTCAAATGAGTACCTGGTACGGTGTGTAAACATCGCCACTGGGGAGACAAAGGCGGCCAGGCGTGGTACTGGTCACCCACCCCCTCAAAGTCCTCAAACCTTCATAGGTGCTCGCTAACAGCACTTGCCCCTACAGTCTGTTCGGGCTATACGGGGGATCTTGGTCTTATGTACGTGAGTGTGTCTGTCTGTGCGTGCGGAGTGAGAGTGTGAAGTGAGAGTCCGTGTATGTATGGCATGCGAGTCTTTGTCTTTGGCGTGAGGGCGTGTGTATGTATGGTATGAGAGTGTGTCTGTGTGTGTGTGGACTGAAAGTGTGAGCGTGAAGTGAGAGTCTGTGTATGTATGGTGTGTGTGTGTATATGTGTGTGTGTGGAGCGATAGTGTTGCAGTTAGCGCGCTGCGCTACAAACACAGCTACCAGAGTACGATTCCCACTCACTGTGAACACCGGTGACGATTTTAATGCATTTGATTTGATTGCATTAAGCCTAAAATGAGTAGCTGGTGTGATGTGTAAACATCGCCACCAGGGAGACAAAGGCGGTCGGGCGTGGTGCTGGCCACCCACTCCCTAGTGTGCCGTTCCGGCCTTCATAGGTGCTCACGAACAGCACTTGCCCAACATTCCGTTAAAGGCTACACGGGGGATCTTTGTCTTTGTGTGTGTGAGTGTGTTCTTAACAGCTACACAAGCTACAGGGCTCCGATATCAACTCCACTGCAATACCCGGGGTCCCCAGGTCACAAGGTCACCGCGCAGGATCGAGTCGGCACCCGGTAAATGTGCTAATTGAGCGGGTTTATGACATCTGTGGCAGTTTTACAGCCTCCTCCATTTTCTGTAAACAAATTAGCTATTGCAAGAGCCATTCCCTTCCCCTCCGTCACCCCCACTCACTCACTCTCTGTTGCTGTGTTTCCCCCGCTTCCCCTCTTGCGACTTGTATTTTTAAACCGGCCTTGACAAGACGCGCGGCTGCTGGAGTTTGACAGAGCGACAATCACGTTTGGAAGCGTTGCGTTTCCTCGCCCGCCGGCGCTGGGGGTGGGGGGCGAAGCCATGGAACCCTGGAAGAGGGGGAGCCTAGGAAGAGGGGATTCGGGAAGAGGGGGAACCCTTGAAGAGGGAGCCCTTGAAGAGGGAACCCGTGGCGTGCTCGTTCGAAGCCGAGTTCAAGGCAGCGGCGTTTCCATCGCCGAGGAAATGTGAAACGATCCTCAAAACCAGTTTCGTGTAAATGGTACTGGTGGTGTGCCCAGACCAAACAAAATGCCAAAACTGGTGTGTTTTTGTGAATATATATCATAATATGCAAATTCATAAATCCTGTCTTCAGCAGGAAAATAAAGAATGAACCTGATGTGATTTTTTTAAAAATCTACGATCAGACACGAACAACTATTTTCAATTAATTGTATTTTTCCGCAAAAAAAAATTGTTTACGACTTGATTCAACTTCTTATATTTAAATACGTACCCATCAGAAATCGCTCAAGTAAAAGAATCCGTCATTTTTTATTATAAATAAAAATAATAATAATAAACTTAATACTCTATGAGGGGAAGCTCATATCTTTTACCGTTTTCGAATTATTCCGATTTGAATGTCATAAAATGCGTATTTTTTCGTTCAAACCCGCTTTCATCCGAAATATCTCAAAAACAATGAAAGATAGAACAATGGTTATTTAATGTTATTTTCTGTTTAACGCTCTACCAAAGGAACAAAACCGGAATCTTATATGTTGAACGTTTTCTGAATGACACGCACAAACATGTCTATGGGGCACTTAAAAATCGATTTATGAGGGCCTTAAAATGAGAAATCTCGGATTTTCGTAATGTTCCTGTTGTCTGTGTCCTAAAAGCTACTCATGTACCAAATGCCAGCTTTCTACCTTGTCGAGAAATACTCTAGAGGTTTTGAGATATACATAAAGATTAAAGTCTCTATTTATTTAGATTATATTTATACTGTATATTATAATATTGCAATCCTGGGGTGATAGGGATTGTGCTGGCGAAGCTCCCAAGCTTTGGAACGCTTTGCTAATAACACAATACAGAAACGTTTGATATATTTTCTAAGTCTGTCTTGAAAACTCATCTGTTTAAACTGCCCTTTAGCCCCTAGCTCAGGCCGTTCAACCCTAGTTCTGTTTATTTTTTGCTTCCCGTACACGAGGCTCATTGGGACCTACGGATGAAACACGCCTTACAAATATGAATTTATTATACATTTCATTGTTAACATTTAAAGAAATGCATACTGGTCAACCCCTTATCAGTGCCTACCTTATTGCAGACCTTATTCAGACCTTATCGGTCACCCCGTGCCCTTATAAATCTCAACGTTCATCCTACAAAGTCCCATCACAAGGGAGAAACACAACCAAAGACAAAAATTATTGTTTGCCCGTATTGATACGGCTGTATGTCGGATGGGCCTGAAAACTCAATTTCCCTGTAAAAGAATATGGGTAAACCGTATGGGCTGACAGGTATGGAAATCTATTCATTATCTGTTACTATTTTAATAGAGCTGTTTGTTTCTGGGCCTATTTGGGCCTACGCCAGCAACCGTGATAAAAAAACAAGATAAAGACACATTCATGAATCAAATTCATTAAAATTGTATCGGTACAGTGATTCGATCTCCTTGCGAATGTGGTACGCAACCAAGAACCATCTTGGTCAAAGGAAACTCTTATGCCAGAATGAAAAAAAAACCCACAAGAGTATGGTGGTGGATTCCTCCAAGATAAAATCGCGTTCACTTTTAAACTTCCTGACATTTAAATATTGCATTGCGATTACGCATGGGCGCATGATGAAATGCAATGGTGCATTGGTGGCCTTAATCCAACAGTGCATAATCAATGCCTGATGATGATGATGATTTCATTTTTACAGTAATAACAAGTAGTGTATATATGATTGCCATATTGATCCACGTTCAGTTATTGTACTTTTGAGTATTACCTCAATATTTGAATTATCAGTGTAAACACAAGTATTTCACAGTCATCAATTGCAGATTCACTCACATCAGGCCAAACCACAGGCACAATCAAGGTGCATTACAGTCGACGATGACTTAAGTGGAGAAAATAATGTGGACAGACCACACACGCACAACCCACGACCCACATGAACACAGCAGCTCAAAAGCAACATTCGCCAGTGCACCACCAAGTGGGCAGTGATGTCACCACGGTGTTTGTGCCAGGCTAGGTGCACCTTCAGGTCCCGTGCGTGAAGTGTCAAAGGCTCGCTGGCAGGTCAGACGCGGGTGCCATGGGTTGACTGACTGTCTTGCAGATGCACCGCCTGTGCTCCCTACTGTACCAGCTTGCTGTGTTTCAGCTGCCCGGGGCTCGTTCTTGTGAGCGTCGCTCATCTGCCCTTCAGTCGTGGGTGGAGGGCGACTGCCTCCAACAGCAAAGTAGCATCCTTCACGAGACTCCTCCACAAAGGGCGATATAGACACCACTGGTACTAGTCACCGGCAAAGTCCACTCAACTCCACAGCTTTCTGTACTACATCAGTGAATCGCTTCTGTAACCCCTGCCACACCTATTTAGCCCCCTCTATCCAGCCAAACAGAAGCTCCTTGGTCATGCTGTGGCTAGGTATGCTGGCTACATGACCCAGCCAATGCAGCTCGCCTGCTGGAGGAGCTCACTGATGGGAATGTGTCCAGATCTTTCAAGCATCTGTGAGCTCTTCACACAATCCAATTTATGTAAACCCAGGATGGAATGTCGGCAGGCCAGCCTGAAATTTTTAAAACGGCGCAGATGGTAATTTAAAGGATTTCACAAGCAAAGAGAAGGGAGGGCATAATTGTGGCCGAGAAGACCCAGACCTTTGTATGGAGCGAATAGGCCAGGTAGCCCCCACATATCAGCTCATTCACAGGTCCAACGGTCAAACCAGCACACCATCAGTCCCAGCAGCAAACACATAGTCCATACACCCACACACATACCTGCCAACCCCTTATCCCTACCTTATTACAGACCAATTCAGACCTTATCGGTCACCCCGTGCCCTTATATATCTCAACGTTCATCCCATCACAACGGAGAAACACAAACAAATAAACGTTTTTTTTTGTTTTGCCCGTATTGAAACGACTGTACGTCGTGTGGCCCTGTGAACTCAATTTCCCTCTTCAAGAATTCGGAGTAAACCGAAATTCTCTCCGTATAGTCACAATCGAACGATGGGAGTCACTCCATGAGCACTTGGCCTGTCTATGTTCTTTCCGCCCCCTCTCGCCACACTACTGCCTCGTGCCAATAACCGGGAGGGCAGCTCCTGCGGGCGGATCCTGCCTCGGCAAAAACAGAATCGGGGAGTGGGGCGCCGTCTTTGTCGCGAGCACTCTAATTGCGTTCTAAATAAACACGGGCGCTAATAAACGCGGCTTCCTGGCGCAAACAGAGTAGGCCTTCCTCATGTTTCCGAATTAGAAAATTACCCGCAAATTACTCAGTTGAAATCTACGTAGCAATCATCGCCCCCGCCCTCCTCCCCCTTTCTGCGAAAAAAAAAACACCTGGCAGGACTCTCCTGAAAGAGTCCCCGAGACTCAGCGAGGCTTACCTGGGTAGACAACCACTAAAAATATACATCGGCTGTTTTGTACATCCACAATAAATAAAAACTATAGCAACTACACATAAATAATAATAAACGACTGGCTTAATCATCATCATCAGCAGCAGCAGCCTTGATATATCCACTGCTTAATTAAAGCCTACCCATGCCATGATAATAGAGTTTTCCCTTTTTTTCTGGCAACAAAACAGGTGTTAAAATGTTAAAACACCAAACCTAAACCTATTATCATGGCATGGGTAGGCTTTAAAAGGTTTCAGTTTGGTGTTAAAACACCAAACTGAAACCTTTTACAATGCTTGTGGTCAGAATGCAAAAAAAAAACATACTCTGATAATATATGCATTGTCCTTGCATTGTCCTTGAAACTACCCATACCGTCGCTATCTTTCATGGTCCTGCGAAGCAACCATCCACACCCAGCACTGGCACACGTGCTGATCTCATCGCCCCATCTCCGGCAGCGAAATTGACCCGAGAGGGTGACCCACCGTGGAGACGACATCTGCTCAGGTGCAGAATGTTGCATCGCACAGCCCACGAAGGATAGCAGTGGCTAGAGCATTGACGACCGCGATGACAAATGACGTTGGTACCAGGGCCGAGGCCGTTCCATGTTTTACTCTTGCGAACGATGGCAACGCGTTCAGGAGCTAATTGCCAATGTCGATGTCTGCTGGGCCACGACGAGATGGCTTCAGGAGAGAGTTCGTGTAGTTTGGCTGTTCCTACGTTGAAGGAGCACAGACTACAGTGGTTTACTGTATGGCCACGGTGGTGAGATGTTAACTACCTCGCCTGGTATACAGGAGTTCGTGGGCTCGATCCTGACCCTGACACCTGTATAATTGGAGCTTGCGTGTTCTCCCCGTGGCCGCATGGATTTTTCTCCGGGCCCTCCTGTTTTTCCCTCCACATTCAGAAACATGCGTTGACATGATTTGGGTGCAATACATTTCCACACGATACGCAACTTTGTTGAGCTATCATTTGAGGTCAGGTCGCTTCTGAAAAAGAGCCATAAAGCTCGGTGGGCCTTACCTGTTAAATTAAAAATAAAAAGTTTAGCTTATAGTTTTAGTTTAGGTTTGGTTGTCACCCAGATTCAAACCCAGGCCCCTGAGGGGTGCTGGCTCAGTGTCTCTGACTAGTGAACAACCCTGACCACCTCCTGCGTCCTCAACGTTTTTGTTACCGCCACCAGCCATCGTTGAGATCGCTGAGCAGAAGACACGACACGTGACGCGAGATTCAATGCAGATGTCCGTTTGCCAAGACACCAGTTAGCAATCAATATAAAGATACCTTTCCATTCTCTCAAAAACAACAAAACAAATATTTCCCCTCTAAATTAGCGTGAATGTGCTCCTCCGTCTCCGAGGCCTTTCGGCATAGGGAGTAAAGAAATAAATAAATCTGTGGAATTTCATGCTTAACATTTGGACGGCAAATGCCACAGCACCAACCAACCCCTTCCCATCACCACCGCCAGCTTACTCGCCACCCTCCCCTGCCCAACTCCACAGACCACAGCAACCATCGCGATCCATATGGATCCATTTCCTATGACATTATGCCGGTTAGAGTTTCATTTGCATATTTTATTACTAGAATAACAGTGTCATTTGTTACCGCTAACTTCACCAAACACGCACCGGCTAATCAGCGTGGTGAAGTATGGTCAAACAATTCCCGTGACCGACGAGGCGTGGAGAGTGCCTGCATCCAGCAGTGGACTGACCAAGGATTGGAAGTTATTGTTTTCCTACGACTCGCAAGAATATTTTTCAGGAAGCTCATGCTGGGCATATTTTGCAAATTCCTTTTTAGGTACGTGTGTGAAGGAAACTGTATTACCTGGAGGAAGAAGAAGAAGAAGAATAAAAAACTACCGAACAAGTGAGGATAACGTTCACAGATCCGCACAGATGAGTCATCAACCTGCTTGTATGTTGTTGAACTTCTTTCGCACCGTACGTAGCCAACCGTGGTAATCGGAGGTGCGGGCGGGGGGGACACCAACGCACATGAACTGTGCGATCAGCCAAAATCTGTGAAATACTGGACATCTGTGAAAAGGAGCTTTACAGGCTCATCGGATTCCTCAAATATAAATAAGTGTTTTGATTTTGAACATGGCCAGTCTGGTCAAAGTGGTTTACCACTCAACCAAGCATCCGGGGCCCGACTCTCCTCCATACGATTTACAGCTCCTCATCCATTGGTGAAAATTCCACATTCCTTTGGTGGGGAAAAATTATTCCGCGGCTAAACAGTTCCCGCTGAAACCCCGCCGCCAAAGTGCACGGATGTGTGTTGCATGCACGTTGAACTTCTTTCGCACCGTACGTAGGCAACCGTCCTAATCGGAGGTGCGAGGGTGCAGGACGAGCGGCCACGCACGTTATGGATCCCGGGGGGGGAGAGATGAAGGGGCAGAGTTGACCCCCTGACTGGGACTTGAACTCACGGGGCAACATTGCAATAGTCGGTCACACACGCGACCGTCAGCCACCCCCGGCTGATTTACAACACCCAGCGAGAGGGAGCCTCCCGCAAGCGCCGCGTTTCACTGAGTCCATTCATCCACGCATCGTGGCCATTCGCTAACCATTATCATTCCCGCTCACGGACGGGCAATCCTGCTCACGAGACTCTGCAGTTGCCTCGCCGATGCTTTCTGATCGCAGATATTAAATATAAAGAGCGCCGAGCGGTTGTGCGTGGGTTTGTGTGCCGCCGTATGAACCCCGGTGACTCAATTTCAATTGCCGAGCGACAGCTTTTAGCAGTGGCGAGTGACAATTATAATCTGAACCATTCCTGCCGCCCCCACACGCCCCGTCCGCGAACCCGCACTGACCGGTATGGCGAAGTAGCGCAAAACAATCCCTCCCTCCCCACCACTGATACACGGGGTGGGGAAACCCTCGACATCCATTGGTGGACTGAGAATGTATCGAATTTATTTTTATATTATTGAAGAGAAAAAAAACTTTTGGCCGGAGGAGCAATACAGTATTACTACCCACGCCGTCTTGGACCCTACCCCCAACATCCCAAACCTCCCATCCTCCACCAACTCTCTCCTCCACCCACTCTCTCCTCCAGCACAAATACAATTTCTCCAGACCACCGCCTGCCTGATGGAGAGAGAGAAAAAAAAGAGGAGAGTGGCCCCAGATGTCGGTTCAAGCCCAGCAATAAAAATGTTTTTCCAGTATATATTTTTCGTGTAGTTAAAAGTCGAACGGGGAAATTACTGTGCTTCTTCCCGTAAGCCGGGCATGGGGCGTCATCCATAACTCACAGCTGCCCTCTTTTTTTTTACGGGACCCTGTGTGCGACGTGTTTCCTAGCCTTCACGCACTCCTGTCGCAACCTGGGACCCCCGGCATTTCACATTTCACAGCGCTCACAGATGGAGCCTTTCATGCCGCCCGTTACTTTGGAACATCTGCCAGTCGTTACCGTGGGGCCGCCCGTCTGCGTGCCCGTGAGCAAGCGGGCGGTGCGGCCAGGATGGGGGCCCTTTGTGAGCGCGCGGCCGCGTCCAAAAGAAATAAATCTCGAATCGTAGTCGGCAGGTGCAGAGCATTTCACCGTTGTGAAGGGAGGGGGGGGGGGGCAGAGGATGACTGTCTCACGTTGTAGGGGTGCCGCGGTGGCGAGATATTAACTTGCTCGCCTGGTGTGCAGGAGGTCGTAGGTTCGAGCCCGACCCTGACGCCTGCTGCTGTATGTTTGGAGTTTTCGTGTCTCTCCTCTCCCTGTGGGCGCGTGGATTTTTCTCCGGGTCCTCTGGGTTTTCCCTCCACATTTATAAAGTTGCGTTTAGAATTTTCGGCTGCTATAAAACCTGCGCGTGATAAGCCGCTTCATTGAGCTATCATTTGTGGTCAGGTCGCTTCTAAAAATGAGCTGCGTAGCTCAGTGAGGCTTACCTGGTAAAATAAAAAAATACGAAAATAGCTGCTTTACAACTCCCCAATGTGGTTTTCAGGTAGTACCGCGTGTTGTTCGGAACGACGTCCGATGTTTCGCTGCTTGGGAGCTTCTCCAGGAAATCGAATTCCTTTGACAACAAGCTCCCAGCAGCATGCTGACAATACATGGCACGATCCGAAAACGCGTTGGATGAGCTCGGACAGAAGAATGCGCGCAGAGCCACCTCGCGATTTCCCCACAAAGTAGTACCGATTTATCGACCCACCACCACCGCCCCCCCCCCCCCCCACCAGGATTTGAACTACCTTCCGATTGCGAGTTGCACGCTCTCTACTGCTGAGCCACATGGCTGGATAACGTAAACTGATTCACCCTCCATTCCGAGCGATTTGATGAGTCATCCCAATTCGTCACATCACGACTCGGTTAAATGTTTTTTTCTTATGGAATGGTGGGTGACCATAACACGTCTTGTAGTTAACCGATTACAAGATATAAGAATCAAACGTTGGTCAACAACCTAAGGGGCCGTCCATAAACGACGTCACGTGCTTTGTGACGATTTTTGACCCCCCCCCCTCCTCGTCACACGGCGTCACAAAAAGTCAGACCCCCCCCCCTCAAATATGACGTCACAAAGCTCTGCCCCCCCCCCCCTTCCCTCCGTATTTAATGTGCCGCTGCACTCTGATGTTGTAGGAGAAAACATTTATTAAAAAGTCTATTTAATTAAGTAGAACGTGTTGTCTATATTTATTTAAAGTTGCACATTTTGATGTGACGTCACATTTCTCAACCCCCCCCCCCCTTGTCACACATCGTCACAAATGTCTGACCCCCCTAGGTGCGTGATGTCATTTATGGACGGCCCCTAAGGATAAAGGCACCATACAACGATCGATTTTACTCCACCGCTTCCTGGAGCTCATAACGTAGTACTTATTATACACATTGTAGGAGGCGTTAACAGCACGGTGTTATCAGAAGTAATTACTTTATTTCCAGACGCCGCCAATACCTCACACCGTATGTAAAATACACGCGGCCATACGGCGAAATGTCACAGGACATTCTCCACATTCTCTTTGGTTCTGTTCGGTAAAGTCACGTAAAAGTATAAACCATTGTTTATATTGTTTATAACTTTGTGCCATTGGGTCACATACCAATGGAACTCACCACGGGACTTACTAAGTAAACCGACGCAACCAGAAACCAGTTCCCTGATGAGAAACCTCAGCAACGACAGCAAAAAAAAGTTGAAGCCACACCTGGTAAAGAAGTTAATAAAAGGTTAAAGTTGCAGCCGTGTAATTGCCGTTCCCACCACTGCTGGTGGAAGGCCCTCCACTAGAGGGAGCTCTGCATGAGAGAGTTCCCTCTCGTGGGAAAAGTTGCCTTCGCTTCCAAGTTGGCGGATGTCTTGAACGAGGGTAAGAGTGCCCGCACTTTACCCCACCAATGACTATGTTCCCATTTATATCGTCGAGTGGTAGACAGATGTAGAACACCTTGTTGTATCCCAGGCTGTCTGCCATCCAGGGGCAGTTCTAGCCAGGCTCAACTGTGCTGAGCTTCCGATATTGCACAGCATCTGGCGCATTCAAGTTGATGTGGTCAAATGAGAATAATAATACAAAAAAATACACATTTTCGGAAAAAGACCCATCAACTCTCCATTTACATCGACCGCTGAAGGTTTACTCCCGGCGGAACCCATAACCGAGTTGGGAGCGCCGTGGCAAATTTTCGGCTTGTCCCAGCAGTTGCCGTGTCTCCGGCAACGCGTGCCGGAGAATTCGCCGGGGGCCTTCTGCAAGCCGAGCGAGCGAGCACACTGGCGGTGGAAGCGTCCACGGCGCCAAGCGGCCGATAGATATCGCGGCGTGCCAGGCAGCAGGAAATGAGGCGAAGAGGGAAACGGAGGGAACGCGGTGCGCCGTTCTCGCGCCCGCCTGCGTTCAGCCGGCCGAGCGAAGCCACCACCACCACCTCCTTCCTCCTCCTCCTCCTCCAGTGGCTCTGTGCCCCCTCGACCGAAACGACGCAAACCTCTTTACAGCATCCGAACCCCCAATCCACCCACCTCTGCCCCCCCCCCCTCCCCAAAATATGGGCCGTTTACAAGAGATGCTGCCATTGGCTAACGGTCAGCACACTGGACTCGCAATTCAGGCAGGTCGTGTGTGTGGTGGGAGTAAAGTGTGGGCGCTCCCACCTCTTACAAGATGGCTCGCTAGCGTGGAAGAGTAGGCCAAATGCTCCCTGGATAGGGTCTTACATTAGAGGTCCCTCGAGTGGAGGCCCGTCCGTCCGCAGTGGCGTGAGCAAGATATTGCAGGGCTGCGCCTTCACCCGTTTACCAGAGCGTGCCATTAATCACGTCCCGTCGATACGCATCACAACTTCCAGCCGCTTGTGGAGGCTTTCACTGGATGTCGTTGATTTGTGTCGGGTGTTTTTATGTTCATTGTGAGAAAGATCAGAAAAACAATTGACTGCTGGCAGCTTAGGGACAGTGGAGTGGCTTGGAATTGCTTTATATAATTGTATTGCTGTTGTTACGCTTGTTAACATAGGGAAAGTCTCAACTCGTTTTTTTTTCCTACCAAGGAAAGCTTGTCCGCAGTAGAGGACGATGCTGCTATGTGTAACTCCCAATTAATTAATTTGCAGGTCATTTTTTAACGTTCAGAAAACCGGGCAGAACCCAGAGGAAAACCCGTGCCCGACAAGGAGGACGACACAGAAACTCCACACAGAGAGATGCCCGAGTCAGGAATCTATCCCAGGCCCCTTCTTGCTGTCGGTTACCACTGCGCCAGCCTGCCGCACCATCGGGAGTATTTGTTGTTTGTCGTTGTTCTCTCGGGAAAGCGACACGGCCCACGCGTGACAGCGAAGCGGCAGCCCCCTTAGTTCAGCTCCATCACGAGGCCGATTTCCGGAGCCGCAGACAGAAGCTGCATTCATTGACAGCTGCGGTTAGGAGGCCGCTGTGTTGAAGCCATCGCCACACGGCAACAATGAATGCCCTTTGTTTGACCCGGCGAAAGCCTCGCCCGAGTCTCGAAGATCCTTTCGCTCTCTCTCCCGGCGCGGCAGTTTAAACATTGGCGCCAGCGTCTCTCGCTGCCTGTGTGTCTGTCTGTGTGTGTCTCCGTGTCTGTGTTTTGTCTCTCTCTCAAATTTAGTTCTACCTGATGACGATTGCTCGTGTTACAATCGAAACGTCGTATTCTATTATTTAATTTATTTTCTTTCTACGTGACATTTTACCGAAAGAACCAAAGAGTATAAAACGGGAGTTAACCGCATTCGATCGGGCAGGCCGTGTGCGTGGTGGGGTAAAGTGTGGGTACTCCCACCTCTTCCGTGACGTTCGGCCAACGTTGCAGAGTGGGCCAAAAACCCACGAAGGGCTCAACAGTTTCATCCAGTGGAGGCCCTGCTGCCAGCATGGGGATCTGGGACCAATTTTTTTAGCTTCTGCGGCCATCTGGAACGCTCTTCCGTCCAATATTAGGAAGCCACTGGAGCTAAGCACTTTTAAATCTGGATTGAAAACTCATTTCTTTAGAACTGCTTTTTGTGTTTGGCTTGTTGCCCTTCCCCCGCACCTCCGATTAGCACGGTTGGCTACGTACGGTTCCAAAAAAAGTTCAACATACATACTTACAATTAAATATCATTGAGTGTTGGCTTCATACCCCGGAGTACTCGGGAGAATGTCCAACGAGTGTACGAGGAGATAAAATACCTGTCAACCCCTTATCGGTGCCCAACCTTATTACAGACCAGTTCAGATCTTACTGGTCACCCCGTGCACCTTATAAATCTCAACGTTCATCCTACAAAGTCCCATCACAAGGGAGAAACACAAACAAAAATGTTTTGTTTGCACGTACTGAAACGGCTGGACGCCGTATAGACCTGAAAACTCGATTTCCCTGTACAAGACAACGGGTGGGTAAACCGTGTGGGTTGACGGCTATGCACTCCCGCACCTCCGCAGCTTCTTATAGAAACGCACCGGCTCCCCATCTACTACTACTACCGGTGTCTATTCAAGCTCCCTCCGCTGGTATTTCAATCTCTTGACGGCCTCGCCCCACCGTCACCTTGCTTCCTTCGTCTCGTTTCATGTCCCCCTCCCGCCCGCTACGCTCACAATCTCACACCCCCCCCCCTCTCCCTGTGCACATTCGCCGTTCCCGATCCTTTTCCCTACTTGCCCCCCCCCCCCCCCTTGCACTGGAACAAACTTCCCCTCCGCATGTCACCACTCCCTGCCGAGTTTCCGCTCCTCCCCCAAGACCCCCCCACCTCTTCTGCCTGGCCATGTCCCCTTCCCTCCATCCCCAGGCACCCCCGTAATCCGTTACCCACTAACAGTCCTTCCTATACCCCATGCTTATTCACCATATGCCTACTATAAATAATCACACATGAATGTCAACGCTCGTGACGTCACTCCACATTGACCAGTCCCCGCCATTAATATTCATGAGCAGGTGACGTCCTCCAAATGGACCCCCCCCCCCATTCATAACAATTAGCGGCTCACGTCACTCCACATGGGGGGGGGGTGAGGCACCTCCTCCCCCATCCTCGGCGTCAACTTACAGCCTACAAAGGCAGAACCCTCACGTCACGCGATCTCCGTAACGCTAATGAGACATCGAAGTAAAAAGGACGTCACGTTGAGCAAGGGATTATAACCTTTTCATGAAATAAATCTGTGTCACCGCGCCCTTACAAATTGCAGACGAATTAATGCAATGAATATCGCGTCGCGGTCTGCTTTTCGCTTGCAAGTTTCAGATTTACTGCAATACACCCGTCCTTGGACGGGCAAAAGGCTAGTCACTTATAGTTACCCTAATTGTACCACTTGTATCACCCTTGTAAAGCGCTATAGATAAAAGTGCTATATAAATATAAGATAAGAACCTCACTGGCAGTCATTCGCCTCCTCATCACTCTTCCATCACTGCTATTTATGGCTACACCCTCACCCTTGTACTTTGCTCTTTGGTTTCTCCGCCCATGTTGCGACTGACTGGTTCCCTCTCATCTGCACTCGTCACTTTTGGAATTCCCTCTCGTCATCTATTTTCCCCAAAGTCCTAAACAACCTGTTGCTCATTTCAAGATGCGCGTGAACTCTTGTCCCGTTACACCTCAGTCGGTTTATTCTGGGTAAAGCCCCTTTGAGTTGAGAAGCTCTTTTATAAATGGCAACTATTCAACGGTGCCGCTGTCTTTGCCGTTTTGGGCCCCTAGGCCCTTATCTCAGCAACCATGATTTAATATTTTTTTTTAAAAAACAACTTTCAGTTTGCAGGAAGCTTCCCTTTCGGCGCATTGCTATTCACCAGCGCCCTCTGCCTCTGAGTGGGAAAATCAACTACACCGCGTTCAAACTAAAACGTACACACACAAAAAAACGATGAATGGGGTGAGCAAAATAAACACCCGCCGCATTCTAAAATAAAAGACCGATAGATCGATCGATTCGTTCGTCACCAACACTGCCTCACAATAAAGACTCAAGTTTGTAGGCAATGACCAAACAAGGAATCTCGCAGTTTTCCCAGGACACCAAAATGTGTGAAGAGCGACGATCGGTGACCTCCCGACTGCCACAGTCATCGTCAGCAGTGGCCGTGAGCCATCCTCGCTTTTTTGCGTAAAAAAAAACAACAACAAAGTGAAGCTCAAAATGCAGTCGTTTCGGTAAGGGCTAAAAAGGGCATTTACAAAAAGATCATTTACTGAAATAGACTAAGTTGGCTGAAAAGCAGAAATCCTCCTTTCCTCTCAGTGTCAGCAACACAAAAAGCCTTTGTTTTTTTTTCTTTGCCGCGTTATCTTCATGGACCTTTTGAGGAGTATAATGATATCATCATCGTCACAACCATGATCTATCCACTGCTGGTCTAAGGCCTCCCTCCATTCCTGCACAGGGGCTGATCCCATGGCTCCATCTCCGTGGCGGCTGAAACCTCTCGGATGCGTTCTCTTTGGCCGCGATTCCATCACCAATCTTTTCCATCAGCCATCATCCCTTCAAGTGACGTATCCCGCCCAGACCCACCCTAATTTAACAGTTACCATGGTGTCTATAACTTGCATATGTTCTCGAATCCGTCTGTGTTCTTCTTCCTCTCTTTTCCCCCAAATATAAATCAGTCATTCTCTATGCACCTCACGAGATGTCAGCATACTCCGTTTCGCGTCCGTATGCGCCACGGTGATGATGCAAGTGGCAACGATTTGTAGTCACCACCGTCACATATTTGAGACCATTTCACACATCCAGCCAGATGGTTCAGCGGTTAGCGTTTGGCTCGCATTTGGAAAATACCGAGGTCAAATTCCAGTCAAGGGGCGTTGATTTAATCCTTCGTTTTTCCCGGGTCCAAAAAGGTTTTTGCCACTTTTTGGGAGGTCAACAGTTGTTCCACTACGGGTATATTGGCCCCCCACCATAGAAATACGGAATTTCCACCACTACCTTAGCACTGTAGATATAAAGCGGTCGGTGAAAATATTGGTTGGGGGAGGTGGGGGGTGGGGGTTGATATACAACATCTTATGGGGGCTGAAATGTTTTCATAAAAAATAAAACATCCTACTGATGTGGGACAACGTGAGCGCGCTGGGTTGCCGCTGTCAGAGCGCATGGTGGACCGGCGCGTCCGGCAGCAGCGGGTCCTCCCTTTGCGCCACTGCCCGCCACGTGCTCTGCCCGTGGCGACCTCGGCCCTCTCTCGTCGAGTCCGGCTTTGGCAGGGCTCTCGGTGGGGGCGGCGTTTGAACACTGGAGCTGGGGGGGGGGGGGATTTGGTTTGATGGGGGCTAAGATGGCCTGCCAGCCCGAGGCGCCCGCCAACTATGGCCGTGGACCGGAGACGGGGGACTGCTGGACGCTCATTTAACCCGCTTCTCATTCCGAGACGTCTGCAAGTTGCAGGGTGGGTCCCATTCGCCGCTGAATCTCGGAACGCGCAAGCGGCGAACGTTAAGCGAGTACAGATATATGGTACTGTACTCACCGCAGAGAAGTGTAGTGCTACGACCGCACTCTACGATAGCTGGCACCAAACTGGGCCACATGCCCTCCCACGCATTGGCCTTTTACTTTGGATTCAGAAATCACTTTGACTTTTCACTGCTTCAAAAGTTGCAGCCTGGTATTTCAAACCCACCATTGGGGCAGGTTTTCATGTTGAGCAATCATCAGGTATGTGAGGTGTACATTGGCATATTTAAATACGAATGGAGAAGGCTGCAGAATATGGAAAGGCAGATCGAGTGAGGTGGTAGGTCGCAGGCATTAAGCGTTTTGGAACACAGTTTTGGTTTCAACCTCTGCACTACATCCAAATCTCCAGTTCTAAAAAATCCCAAGAGCCTGGAGACAACTATATATATACGCTTGTTAAAGATGACATGAAATCCAATACGAAGCATAATATAAAAAAAACTGGGACAATTACTTGTGAAATAAGCAAGCAAAGATAAACCAACAGCTGAACATGATTGAGTTCAAGTTGAACGCGACATGAACCAGCAGAAGTCTGCTGTGCAAGTCTAAATAATGACGGCAAAACTGAGAGCGGGCACAGGATGATTAAAAAAACACAAACAAATCTGCAAACCGGTCCGTTTCAGGGGCCTTAGTTTGTAACGGGGCATTCGACTGTACAAAGAGACGTGGCTAAAGGGTCACGCAATGCACGTGCAACATCGATGCGAGTGTCCGCCACGTGCTCATCATCACCCCACGTGCAAGGCACGTGCGTTAATTGTGCCGGGAAGGTAGCGACCCAACGCGCTCCCGTTTCACGATCGTCTGAATTATCTTCCCCAAAGCCTCTAACTTCTCTGAGGTTAAGAGTTTGGGAACGCTTTTTTGTAAACTGCAGACGCGAAAAAAAAACATTCTGCGTAAGCTCTCGAGGGACAAACGCGGATCTGTGGCAGGGACTTAAACGCGTGACATTTTCACGGGGCAATTTATAGCAAACGCCAAGAGCCCTTGCTTGGCTGGGGAATGCCGGGGTCTCATCGATGCGTTTAAATGCACATCTGTCGCCACGTGGCCTCCTGTCCGTCTGCCAGTCTTGCGTCCCCCCCGCGGCCCCGGATATACCGCGCAGCCCAGCAGATCTTAAAATACAGCGTTCGCGTGATGCAACGGGAAGGGCGAGAGGAGGCCCTGATGTGTCCCCGAAGGAGGGGATGGGGGTGGCGGTGGCGGTGTGCTCTCGCGAGCGGCCGGTATGCGCGCGGCTATTCCCGGTTTCTGGCCCGCAGAGAGGCAAGAGGGCTCGGCTGAAGGCGGAGCAAAGCTCATTAATTTTTTCGGCTCCACTCCACACCAAAACCGTAGCGGGGTGACCTTGTGTAAAAGGTCAACGGTTAAACAAACCTCAAGACGAATGCTGAGCGCGAAACGGAATGAAGCGGCGACACAATCTGCCGCTGGCGAACGACACCGCCTGTTGGGCGTTCTGCTCTGGCTCTCACCCCCCGTGCCTGCAAGGGAAACGGCTGCGACGACACATCCTGCAGTTCGACTCATTTATGCACCAGAACATTTTTTGACTTGTCTGTAAAAAATGTACCACGGGGGGCAGGGGCGGGGTGGGGGGGGGGCTGAGCCTTTATCGGGGGGCCCAGCCCCTCCCTGTGCCCTAATCCTACGAGGCTGACTCGACATCCACACACGCCGCTTCCACAGCGAGACACCTCATATGCAGCACCCCGCTAATTCCTTCACGTACGCACCAACACATCAACAAATATGCGTCCTCATCAAGCCGTGACCTACCTGCCGCTGGATGGAAGAAAAAAAAGCCGTTGCCACCTCCTCTCAATCTCTCCAAGAGGCGTTTGGCAAGTCTGAGTCATCCATCAGCACTTGGCTTCCAAGTGCCTGCCTAGACCTTCGCATGCGAACCCCAGTATTTAGAGTACGAGTACACAACGATCATCCTCATCAGCAGCAGCCACGATCTAGTGGACGAGGTCCTTCTCCAAGCCATTGCCATCTCTCACTATCCGGCGACGCAAAAAATCCACAGAGCTCCCGATTAGCACGGTTGACGACGTACGGCGCAAAAGAAGTACAGCATACATACAGACGACCTTACAGCTCCACCTCCGCGGTGCAATACGGAGACGGAGCCGACAACCGGAATTTATTTTCTCGCACGCGTCCAGGTCACTCGCAGTCATCATCATCTGCGGACGCGGGGCGATTGAAACAAGAGTCGGCGCGCGGATTAACGGGGAGGCACACGCATTGACAGAGGGGAGTTTCCCCGCGCTCTGCTGGATGTGGTTTTGAGCGAAACGCGGGCGAGAACAGACCCACGCGTCCCCGGATCTGGGGTCAGCCGCACGCGTTGTGCGGGCGCGCGCGTCACCGGCACAGGGCAAGCGTCGTGGGGCGAGCGGTTGTCGCCGTTGGTGACTGTGGTCAGTGCC
Source organism: Petromyzon marinus (assembly GCF_048934315.1). NCBI lineage: Eukaryota > Metazoa > Chordata > Hyperoartia > Petromyzontiformes > Petromyzontidae > Petromyzon > Petromyzon marinus. Next base: position 5,244,826 of record NC_133684.1, read on the forward strand.
CTCCGACCTTGTTACAGCCCAATTCAAACCTGATTGGTCACCCCGTGCCCCTTATAAATCTCAACGTTCATCCTACAAAGTCCCATGGCAAGGGAGAAACACAAACAAATAGATTTCTTTTAGCTTTGCCCGTATTGAAACGGCTGTACGTCGTGTGGACCTGAAACACTTAATTTTCCCTGTACAAGAATACGGGTGGGTGGTAACCGTGTGGGTTTGACACGGTGTGCACATGCGTCACGGCCAGGGTGCTGTGCGCCACGCGGGTGCAGAGCATTTGGATTTGCGCAGAAGTGGTTTGCCGGCTATGTGAATGTGTGTGTGTCAATTGCTAACAATTTGAATTTAGCTCAATTTGTTCGCAAAATAAAAAAAAACGCAAATGTTCGCGTAACGAGCGGCAGGGGGCGCACGGGAGCCTGCAGTTGGTCTGTTGTGTGCATCGCGCCCTTTCAGATGCGCTTCTGCGGCCGTCTGGAACGCTCTTCCTTCCCATGTTAGAAAGCCACTGGAGCTACGCACTTTTAAATCTAAATTGAAAACGAATTCATTTAGAACGTTTTTTTTGTGTTTGTCGTGCGAAAGAAATTCAACGTACAGTACATGCAACTGCGTGAATGTGTGTGCCGACCGTGTGTGTGTGTGTGTCAACCGTGTGAATGTGTGTTAAATAACAACACCAGATGGGCAACAGTAGTAGCTGCAGCTGTTGCAAGTAGCAGAACTAGTTAGTAAGTAGTCGAATTTCCTGAATGTGGTCGGTGCTGTCAGCAGATAAGGCGCTCGTTGGCGGTGTGAAAACGCCGTGGGCGTCATACATTCAGCGCCCTGCGTGTACTCGCCAGGATATCTGACCCGGACGCAGTTGAGCGATTTGCAATGTCCTGTTTGTGCTGTGGTGGCCAGTGGGACAGGAAGGTGCTCTAACGTCCGAAGGCTTACGACAAGTAACCGAGGATGTGCTCGAGCGTGACAGCCGGCGAACCACGTGGAGCACGTCAGGTGGAAACGAAGCTGCATAACCTGAAATGAGCTCGGTTTTTTGATGGATGGGTACAGAGTGACATTAGTACTGGGTATAGGACCCCACCCACACCCCCCCCCCCCCCCCCCCAGCCTGCACTGACCGCACTTACAGCTCTGCACAGATGGGTTCATGAATCCACTCGCTATAATATTCCCTACCCTGGCTACCGAAGAGTCCTAATGCTTTGAGAGCCAAATATAAATCATTCACCAGCGGGCGTCCTCCAATCACTGGATTACAGGTGCTGTGTTTGTTATACATTCTCTACAGGGCGGTGTTCTTCATCGCTAGGTCCGCGCGGCCTTTAGTGCGGCCCCTGGTGGCCTTTAGTGCGGCCCCTGGTGGCCTTTAGTGCGCCCCCTGACGTGCGGACCCCGACAAGACACACAGAGTGACAACACCACCCCCATTATCTTCTTTGGTTCTTTCGGTAAAGTCACGTATAATGAGAATAAAATAATAAATTGATAAAATCAAATAACACAATAATATTCTCACGACGTTTCGGCCACAACACAAGCGGCCTTCATCAGGTGAAGGGACGAGACTGTCTGGTAGGACAGCGCTGGAGTGAAAGAGCCACGTTCAGATCACGACCTTTAAGTCGTGATCTGAACGTGAACCTTTAAGTCGTGATCTGAACGTGGCTCTTTCACTCCAGCGCTGTCCTACCAGACAGTCTCGTCCCTTCACCTGATGAAGGCCGCTTGTGTTGTGGTCGAAACGTCGTGAGAATATTATTGTGTTATTTTATTTTATCAATTTATTATTTTATTCTCATTCTACGTGACTTTACCGAAAGAACCAAAGAAGATGAATCATTGCAGTCACGAAAGCTTTAAATCGAAATTCACCCCCATCATCATTATCATCGTGCTGCTGTCAAACCCCAAATGGTTTCAAATGTGTGGCGGCCCTCACAACTGATGTCTCATCAGCAAAAGTCGGCCCCCTTTGAACATCATTGGTCGCGAAAGCCTACGTGTTAAACTGATCAGTGAAGAACACTGCTGTACATAGAGCTCGCCAGCCAGGTGGTTCAGCCACATGGTTTGGGCTTGACTCAGCCCATAAATCCCTCTCCGGTTGATAAAATGAATACCACTTTGTGGGGAAGTCCACAATGGTTTCCCGATGGATACATGTATCCCTGCCACGAATGTGAAATTGCCTGCTCTGGCTCAGGGCCGTAAGTGGGAGATAAGCATCACAATCTGTCGCTCATTTGATCACTTTCACCCTTTGATTATTCATACTACTGTGGCATGCAGTGAGTATGTGATGATGGATATGATTGATATGTGATAGCTGGTCTTCTTCTGGCACACTGGTACATTGCTTTTTTTAATTTTTAAGTTCGCTTTTCCAAAATACTCCCCAAGCCGCTCACACCCACCTCTTTAGTTCATCATTTTGATCGAGGTCTCACCATCATAATTGTCCTGTGTTTTCCAGTTGTGTCCTGCTGACATACAGCTCGAACAGTTTGGCAAACTTGAGGTGCAATGGATTTAGTTTGATCGTATTTATCTTGCCTTGCAGATGTCTTTGTGAAGTTATTCTCTCTCACGCAGAGGATGTCCACCCGTGGAGATGGAGCAATACATTCAATAAATTTGGCTCGTGTGCCATGTGCTAAGTAGATCGGTGCATCGTAGTACCATGAGAGGGGGCAACAACATGAGGCCTTCATCCAGCAGTGGATAGACCGTCGCTAATGATAGTGATTAATATAACAACAAAATTCAAGAATTACTCAACGGTAGCAGCTATACAAAAATAAAAAGAGATCACACCAACAGCCTCGTCATACAAACCAATAAAATCATTTCTGATTCAATCGCATTAATTGATCAAACCAAACAGTTCTCGTTGAAGCCTCCTGCTGCCAGGCCACCAAGATTATACGGCTTACCAAAAATACATGAAGTAAATACACCCCTTCGTCCCATCGTCTCTCCTATCAACTCCCCCACCTACAAACTGGCTCGTTTTCTGTCTGAAATCCTGTGGCCTTTCACTGGAAAAACCACCTCTGCGGTACAAAATTCTATTCACCTGGTATCGACAATCACGGGTATTTCCCTGTCCCCAGACGACCCATCTCCCGCACCGTCTACACAACAAAAACATGCTAATCCCCCAGTTACATGCTAATTTTCTGACTTTAACACCCTGCTGTTTCAACACTTTAACACAGCTATTTTTGATATGTAAACTCCTTTGTCAAGGCGCCCTGCTCCTCCCACCGAGCTTAAAAGAAGCTGCGAATCTTAGCAGCAGTCATTGAAGTGCTGTCGTCCCGACAGTTCTGTTCCTTCACCTGAAGAATGCCACTTGTGTTGTGGCCGAAACGTCGTGTTTTAATTGTTTTATTTTATTTTAATTTGTTTTTTACCTACGTGACTTTACCGAATAAAACCAAAGAGTATGTAGTTTCCTTATTCACCAAAGTGCCTGTACCTGACACCATCGCAATCATTGAAGACTTGGTTCATCAAGGACTAAACACTGAGGTACCCTGCCTGGTGAGACACTGCTTAACCAATACATACTTCACTTGGAACGGAACTTTCTACAAACAAACTGAGGGCACCCCAATGGGCTCCCCCCTATCTCCGGTTGTAGCCAACATTTTCATGGAGAAATTTGAGACTGACGCCATCCAGACTGCCACTCTGGGCCCAACGTTATGGAAGAGGTACGTGGATGACACTTTTGTCATCTGGCCACATGGCCGGCCTGCTCTAGACCAATTCCTCGACCACATCAATTCCATACACCCAGCCATCAGATTTACCATGGAAGTCGAAAAAGATGGCAAGCTACCTTTATTGGATGTCCTAATAAAAAAGTGACCTGATGGTTCAATGAGCCACTCTGTCTACAGGAACGCTACCCATACGGATGCTTACCTGAAACCGGATTCCCACCACCATCCATCCCAAAAGAATTCCCTCATCAAGACTTTGCACCATAGAGCCCAATGCATATCCGACCAGGAACACATAGCCAGTGAACTCAAGCATGTACACCAAGCTCTTAAGGCTAATGGTTACTCCGACTACACAATCCGCAAAGCTATCACTCCAACCATGAAGAAGGACCCTCTTGAGGAGCCTTTCAAAACCATCACTTTACCCTACATTGCGGGGATCACAAAAAAGATCTCCAAAATCTTGAATAAACACAAGATCCAGGTCCGATTCAACCCATTACATAAAATCCGTGATCTGGTTCCGTCTGTAAAAGATGTGATTCCGGACATACAGTACCCTGGCGTCTACAAACTAAGTTGCCTCTGTGGTAGTAGTTACTTTGGGGAAACCAAACGACATGTCTCGGACCGCATTCGTGAACACAAAGCGGACCTAAAACACGGTAGGACCAACACCTCGGTCGTGGCAGATCACTGTTATAATTCAGTAGGCTCACATGACATTGACTTCTCCAAGACAGAGGTTCTTTGCAAGCCATCTGGCTACCATGAAAGATTCGTTCATGAGGCTATCCACATATACAAACAGAGACAATTTCAACCGAGAAGATGGATTCTGGCTTAGCAATCATTGGAAGGATTTTATAAACCATTTCGGATCTTAATTGATTGTTCACGCTTACGGTGGCTTTCAGACCACATCCATTATTTTCGTCTCCCCCTTCCTCTTTTCCGAACATAGATGGACTCGTCCATCTGAATAACTGCCAGATCGCTCTCCTGGTGCTAACGTAAAAACAACCGCCACTTTTTTCAAAATTTCTTGCTGTGGTTTTCACACCTGATGATGATTGCTTGTGTTGCAGTCGAAACGTCGTTAGAATTGTATTGTTTTATATTTTTATTATTTTATTGTTTCCCTTCTACGTGACTTTACCGAAAGAACCAAGAATATAGTGATTCGATTGTACAGTGGATGACAAGTGAGAGTACTGCAGTTATAGATTTCCTATATTTCCCATCACTCGTCTATCAGAAGAACTTAGGGGAAATGAAAAACGGCAACTTACATATCATGGCAACGGGACGGTCAAGTAATTTTCCAAGTTTCGAGGCAATATATGTTCAAATACATGACTGGTATCAGCATGGAAACATTTTTAGGTTCCTAAACTGTTTTGTGGTCATTGGTGAATTTCTTTGGAGACCAGTGTAAATTTTTTTCCCACATAAGTTTCCATTTTTTTGTAAAACAAATAAAATGAACACATTATGAATTTTGAGGGATACTGACGCCTTTATATTGCTTTCTTTCTTCGTGACGGGTCCCGAATGTAAAATTTTATGATAAATTACTTTCTATAGCACCTACCAAAAAGTCCGTTTGAATCGGCAGACTGCTTATGATACCATTTTCACTGATTAACAAAGCGAAATTTGTTGTCAAAGAAACGATTTTCAATTTGTATTAAGCGGCATAATTATCTCTGAAATATCGGTGCGTGGTAAGGTGGGCGAGTTTGCTACTGTCTGAACTTTCAACGCTGGTCACTGTATGATGCATTTTCACCAAATTTTAGCCATCAAAATACCAGAGCTAAATTTAACGAATTTCTGAGTACGGAACCACAAGCCCACAGTTTCTGCAGGTGGGTGGCTCTTAAACTGGCGATGCTAAGATTTAAATGTTTTGTTGATGACTGTACAATTTGTGCATTTCACTAATTCACACATTTTAAAAAATGCATTATTACACCCAAACATATGTTCGCTACATTCATCGTGAAGACTGCTTTAACATAAATGAATAAATACATTTCACAAATTCTCAATCTAGCCATGAATGAAGTCCTCCCCACGCTGTGTCGGTAGCGGGGGTTCTCTGACCATACTTCACCATGCTGGTAAGTGCTGCATGGTGAAGGGAGTCATAACAAATTAAATGATTATAATTAAGTGGATGTGGTGGGGGGAGGGGGGGGCAGGACCAGTTGAGATATCACTCGCTGCTGATGTGACCCACAGCCGGGAATCAAACTCAGATTATTGGGACCATAGTGCAGTGCGCTAACCACTGTGCCACTGATCCAAAATACCGCCGTCGTGACTTTAAACTCAAAGGACATCACGTTGGAAAAAATACGTATTGTGGGCTGACGTTTCAGGCAGTAGCTCGTCTTCAGGCACTGTTTTAACAAACGTGTCTTTTTTGTAATTTCACGTGCTCGACCACTGCTGATGCAGTACCTTAATCGGTCTGTTCAAAAGAACGGTGTTCTATACAGCGTCACCGTTAGCCTTGATCAAACTCTCACTTCAACTCTCTATATATAAATATATCACGGTTAAAAGTTTTCTAAAGGAAGAACCTAAAATTGTACATTTTATTCCTGGCTGCGGGAAAAAAAAAAAAGTGAATGCAGGAAACAACTCCCATCCTTCGTTCCCCCCAAATCTGCCTCTGATTCGAGTGACGTCAATAACGGCACAACTTTGCGCGCGAGTCGAAACTATCTGTTCATACGTTGTATGTGTACGTATGTTGAACTTCTTTTGCACCGTACGGAGCCAACCGTGCTAATTGGATATGTGGGGGAAGGACAACAAACTAAATATAAAAAAGCAGTTCTGTAAGAAATTCGGTTTCAACCTAGATGATTTCAAAGTGGACGGTTCCAGTGGCTTCCTAATATCGTAAGAGCGTTCCAGACGGCCACAGAAGTGCATCTGAAAGCGCGCGATGCGGTGACCGCCGCCTTTGTTCGACGGCGAGGCAAAAGCCGCTGCTGCGAGGATGACCGGAGTTCGTGTGATATTCATTCGGCCACGTCCGAACGAGGACTTGAAAATATTCCCGTGGCAGGAATTGACCGGCATTAAGGTGGAAAAAATATAAACGAACGCGTTGCTTGTGTCACAGCGTGTTCAACAAGCTTCGTCGCTACACCGCTTCACGCATGGGTCTCATCAACTGATGGCAAGGAGTGCGCAAAACCTCCGAGTTGTTGATCCCCGGCTCTCGTTTTCGTCCCACATATCTCGGGACTCCGCAGGTCCTCCTACATCAAACCTGCATTTCAATGCCGTCGTAAGCCCCGAACTTGTACTACGCTGTAACGTCGATCGGGTGCGAAGGGTGCGCTGCAAAACTCGATCGATGATGATCAATGAAAGCGCGATTAGCATTTCAAGAGGCGCGCGGTGGGAAACACGGAGATGAGCGGAAGACTCACCGACAGTAGAACGCCTCCTGCAGCGCCGGTTTGTGTGACGGCGAAACAGGCATCAACTTCTCGGGCTGAGTCGGGTTTCTTTTGACGGAGACACCTGTGAGTGACGGAGACACGGGGGGCGGGGGTGGTCTCAGTACAAAATCATCGCGTGCTACAGGGGCGGGCGCCGACGACAGCGTGGTGTGCGCAGCCCTTTGTCGAACCACAGCAAGTGTTGGCACGCGGTTGGAACCGTCGGACCGACGTTGGCCCGAACGTTCCACGTTTACTGGCAAGGCCTCCCGCATGCCACGTTGATCATGAGATTTACTGAGTCACCCCCTAGCATTCGTAAAGCAGTTTTGCAAAAAAGGTAAAAGGTGCAGCCCTGCAATTTCTTGCTCACGCCACTGCCGGCTGAAAGGGTATTCACTAAAAAGTGGCTCTATAGAGAGCCCCTCTGGAGGGTACATTGGCCGCGCCGGGAGATTGAATCAAGCTGGTGACCTCTGGATTTCAAGTCCAGTGTGCTAACCATTATACCACGGCCGCTTCCTTAAAAGCAATCAAGCAGTATCAGACTTAAAAGGGCCCAACGAGAGTGGTCGCGTAACTTTGTTCCAACCGAAACCTGAATAGGCTTAAATGCAGATGCATCGAAGAGCCGTAGATCGGGAGCGGTTGTGCAGAACAGGAAGGGAAAGCGCGAGCGCTCCTCGCGAGACTCACGTTGCGCCGTCTTCATCCCTGGCTTCTTCCTCCTCGGCTGCGGCACGGGCCGCTGCACTGGCGCCGAGCTGGCGCCGTCATCCGCCTTCAACGGCGACGGCTCGCGCTGCGACCCCGCGGTGCGAGGCGAGGTCGCGGCGCGGGCGACCGTCTCCGTTTGCGTGGCTGCGTCCGTGGTGACCGCCGGCTGCGCTTCCTTTTCCACGGCGATGTCCATCCTGTCGTAGAAGCAGATGCCCTCCGTCACCTTGCTCCTCCAGCCCCGCCAACTCTCGTGCGAACGGCACTCGGACCGTGAGCCGTTGAGGCAAGCCGAGGATTGGCGCAGCGCCGGGCCGTTGTGCCCCGCCGGCACGGGGCCCTGCGGTCCGCTCTTCGCCTGGAGGTTCCCGTCACGCGTGCGCCTCCCGTCGCCCTGCGTGGCCCTGCGGCCGAAATCGACGGGAGCGGCGGGGCATCTGTCGGCGGGGCCGGCCTCCCACCCGACCTTCCCGGAAGGCCGGAGTTCGGGGCTTCTGGCACGCGGCTGGCGGCTCGGGACTTTGACAGGCGGCAACAAAGTGGCGGGCGATCCGACCTCCGGCGAGTGCTGACCATTGGGCCTGTGTGAGTGAAACAGTTGGCGAGGTGTCGGAAGCGGTGGCCTCTGAGAGATGTTCATGTAATTGCGGCTCAACTTTGCACCAGCCAGCGCGGCGCCCTTGTTGGAATTTGCTGGTGGACACAAGTAGCCCTTGCCGCACGAGTCCAGCTTGCTGGTCCCAACGCGAGAGTTGGCATTCTGCTCCGCTACGGTAATCCAGAAATTTCTGGCAGCTCGACTTACAGAGGGTCCCACACCTTGCCTCTCCCTACCCAAATCGCAACATCGGTCCAACTCATCGCAGCTTGAGGAACTGGTCAAAGACGGACGGCCGAATCCTCCGTCGCTCAGATTCCCGTACACCAGGTTGTCGAGCGACGACTGCTTTTTGCCGGCCAGATTGCTCCTCGTTAAGTACGGGGGTTCGCTCTGAGCGACGCCGCCCACCGCCGCGCGGTACGCGTGCTTGCCATCCCACAGGTTCGCCCCCAGCTCCACCACCTCCGTGTATTCCGGCTCGACGGTGTTGAGGGGCCCGTCGGCGCTCCCCGAGTGACGGGCCTTCGGGGAGCGCCGCCTCTGCTCGTCTCCAATCCCGGGCGCGTCGTCGTCGAGTTGCCGGAACACCATGGCCGCCTTGCAGAAGCGCGCGCGGTTGAGGATGCGCTTGCGGTGGCCCGAGAGGCCCACGCCCAGAGCCTGCAGCGCCGCATTGTCCAAGCTGACCAGGTCGGTGGGGCAGCGGTAACCGTGGGCGATGAGCGGAGCCGCGTACTGGCTCAGGCTGATGGCCTCCAGCCAGGCCACCAAGGGGGCCTCAGCATCCGTCATCGCGCGCCTCCCTGTCACCTGGCCCTCGGCGGCGGGCGGTGTGATGCAACGTCACATCACAGGTGCATCCTCACGAGCGCTTCCTGTTGGGGAATATATTTTTTTAAATCGCGATGTCCCCCCCCCCCACCGCCTCTCTCAGTATGGTACGATGGTAAACCAAAACAGCAAAGGTCTGTCTACATTTAATAATACTGTTTCAGCTGTAAAAGCTTGCACATTCAACCCCGTGGAGTGTACACGAACAAGCCGTTAACTTGGATATACTCCTCACATCGATGCCCTCTATTTGTAAATTTCGTCGTCAGTTAGCTCGTGTGTTTTTGTTGTTGTTGGTATTTAAGCGATGACCCCCTCGCACAGGCGGAAAGGTTTAGCGGTAACAATGCGGAGCGTTTGCACATTGCCCAGCGCGTGCTTTGGTTTGTGCCAAAGCCACGAAGCTAATGCGGTGTGCTCTTCACAACAGCGACACGAGTTGCAGTCGTGCAAATGTGAGTCATCGGGGGCCACCGATAGATATTCCTCTGGCAGACATTCCAAGTCACGCTTCTTGGAAAAGGACGTGCATTTCACCGCGTGTGACTCACAGCTTCGCGCTTTCTGTAAAAAACGACGAGTCCATAAAGCCACGCATTCATTCATTCCTTCGCCCTGTTGTATTTTCGACAAACGTGAGCGTAAACTTAGACCGCTTATTGGATCTATCATCGTTGCTTATTCTGGCTGCTTGCTATGTTTGAATTAGAATTGAAGTGGTGAACATGCAAACAAATGCAGATTTGATTCCTTGCAAAAGGATTATCTTTGGTGTTTGAACATCTTAACGCCTGTTTTGTTGCCAGAAAGGCTAAAACCTATTCTTATATTTTCATACTTTGATACTGGAAAAAAACTTCCACGTTATTAATAATAATATACAGACATTTGCCAATGTGCTATTGGATGAAAGCCTCGCTGTGTCGATAACGGGAGTTATACTTCACTACACTGGTCAGGATGGGTTGGTGGTGACCCACGACCAGTTCAGCTATAACTTCGCCACTGGTGTGGGCTGAGGCCAGGAAGCAAACTCAGGTGGCTGGGTACACGGTGCGGTTCGCTGACCTCTGCATCAATAGGCTTGGCACGTGGTAAAATTAGCGTTGCCAGGGCAAACTGCGGAACGGCAAAAGCAATGCCAGGGGAGGTGACCCACTCCCATAGCTTCCTGGAGCAAAGCCAAAGCAGGTTCGAGCTGCCGGGAACTTACGCTGGGCACAGAGGGAGTGACGGCAGCTAGGGAGGAGAAACATCCACCCCCACAGATTTCGTAGGTCATGGCCAATTTTTTTTAGTTTGTTTTTCCGAACCCGTGCCGGTAACAGAAGCACCCAGCCAACACAGCGCATTTGTGAGGTCGTTTTTTTTCTTAATCTCTTTTCGGCGTGAACCGCGGTGTTAAGCACGAAGGCGGCCGCAATCGAACCCCGCTGGCAAGATGAGAGTCGCGCCCAGAAGGGCATCACGCACGCATCATTCAAGGATGCCGGGTCTCGTGAGTGGCGGAATGGGTCTCAGGCAGCACGTGACGCAAGATTTACCGGTCTGCGCGACTGCTAACGGGTAAATATCACTTGTGCATTGCTGTGCCAGCAGCAACGGAGTCAACGACAACAACAAGAATGTTTGCGGGACAGTTTGCATGAGAGGACTGGTTGCGTGTGATTTGTGTGCGCTATAGACGTGCGCACCTACACGACCGTGTAGCGGTTAGCGCTGCGCTATGAACCCGGACCACCCGAGTTCGATTCCAGCTCACGGCCAACACCAGTGAGGATCATCTGAACCGGCCCTGAGCATCCCCTAGGTCGACTCAGCCTCAAATGAGTACCTGGTGTGGTGTATAAACTTCGCCACTGGGGAGACAAAGGCGGTCGGGCGCGGTGCTGGCCACCCACCCCCTCGTGTGGCGTGCCAGCCTTCATAGGTGCTCGCTAACAGCACTTGCCAATACAGTCAGTTAAAGGCTATATGGGTGATCTTTGTCTTTGTTATGCATGCATAGTAAGGAGCACAGGTGGTGCATCTGCCAGTCATCTCAGTCAACCCATGGCACCTGGGGCTGTCCCCGCGACCTCCTGCCAGCGAGCCTCCGACACTTCACGTGGCCTCGGAGTGCACCTGGCCTGGCACAAGCGCCGTGGTGACATAACCGCCGCTTAGTGGCGAACGGCGGCCGTTGGTGTTATGTGTGCTTCTGTGTGTTAGCATGAGAATGGTAGCGGTGGACAGCTAGGTAGAATGTGGTACCGTGGCCGGCATGGGCCCTGGTGCAAGAATCCCTGTCCAATTTCCCCTCTCTCTTCGTAGCCCGGTGTCCGGTGCCCCTCCAGCGCAGTTGCACCGCCTACGCTCTTCAAAGCTCTGCCCAATGGGTAGTGAGCACCAAGGGCGTAATTATAATATCCCCCCCAATATTCAAATATGCTCAAAATGTCCCCCACCAATATATTGCTATCAAAAATTGCTATGCTATGTAAATAAAACAACAATTTGCTAAACATTGGCCACAATATCTGGACTTGTATTCATATAAATCAATGCATAGATTTCTGTTTATATGATTGTGGTTATGGTTGTACTTTATTAATCCCTAATCTATGCCATTACATACAATGAAACAATAAATGGTCAAAAAGTAAAAACAGAGCAATGTAATGCAATATACACTATTCGACATTATTGTAAAAAATAAACAAAAAGTCCATCCCACGTGTTAGTGAATTTTTTAAAATATTTTAGGCAGGAAATGAGTTTTCAAATTTAGATATTTTTCTGGGTTGGGACCCCCAGACACCCTGGAAGATTTGGTCCCCCCCCCCCAATGTTGACTCCATGGCTACGGCCTTGGTAAGCATCATCATCAATGAGCGTGCCGGTGAGGCGCTCGCTATCACGTGTGCCACACGCGCAGTGGTGCCAGGCATTGGCATGCTCGCGCGGGAGAAGGGCACGTGCACTAAGCGTCAATACAGTGAAAAGTCCATTCATCCGTGACACCTCATTCATACACGCGTATGAGCAGCGTACTTACACGATAAACTGAAGGGTAGGTAGATACATGAGTATTACAAAAGCTCCGGTGCAGAATATGTACGAGGATTGTGATGATAGCTTGATATGCAAAGTATGCTGGGATTCTTGCTAAATGTTGTGACTGATGATAGTTTGAAGATTACCCACACACAGAAGGTCACATTCCGTAGATAGACTTGGCATTTCATATCGTGCATATCCATACACACGCACACAGCGTTATTTCTATGCATTTACAAAAGCTTGTCAACCCATTGCTGGCTGAAGGCTCCTACCGTGCTGTGTTGATTAGGGGGTGGAGGGGGGGGTTGTTGTCACCGATCAGTGAGGGTCGGTGACAGGGGGTGACCTAGGACTGGTTCCAATTTGAACAACCACTGTTGACTTTTGATTTAAAGCTTTCGTGACTGCAGGGATTCATATTCTTGGTTCTTTAGGTAAAGTCACAACGTAGAAGGGAAACAATAAAATATTAAAATTTAAAACAATAAAATTCTCACGACGTTTCGACTGCAACACAAGCAATCATCATCAGGTGTGAAAACCACAACAAGAAAATGTTTCACACCTGATGATCATTGCTTGTGTTGCAGTCGAAACGTCGTGAGAATTTTATTGTTTTATATTTTTAGTATTTTATTATTTCCCTTCTACGTGGTGACTTTACCGAAAGAACCAAGAATATGAACCACTGTTGACGTTAATAGTGGCCGTGATTCCGAGAGTCGAACTTGGTTCGCTTGGGTTCACAGCGAAGTGCGCTAACCGCTGCACCACCACGCGCAGCACGTTACCGTAAACAGTGCCGCGTTCCTACACTATGGTTTTATAATACAACCTTGCATTGGGCGATGCCTTCATCTATGTACACCTTTGATAGTGCTGTTTGTGTCTGGTCTCTTTTTGAGTTTTGGGCGTGCGCTCTTGCACCTGTGATATAAACAACACTATTAAACTGCGATGCACACTGTGGCATTTGGACACGTGTACACGCGAAGCACACTCCAGTATTACAGACACAACGTTACATTAAATATAACGGTGCATAGTTGCATTAGATCCTAATACACAGCACCCACACCCCATACTTAAGTACGCACATGACACAGTGAACTCGTATATATTATCGCACACAGCACTACATTCAGGCATCGTGGTGTATTGCGCATATTACACAGTACCACGAGAACACAGCATCACATTCATACACAGCGTTACATAAATAGCCCTCACAACATATCACAAAATGCATCATTCACACAGCAGCACACACACAAACAAAGATCCCCCGTATAGCCTTAGAAGATTGTTGGGGCAAGTGCCGTTAGCGAGCACCTATGAAGCCCGGCACGGCACACGAGGGAGTGGGTAGCCAACACCGCGCCCGACCGCCTTTGTCTCCCCAGTGGCGGTGTTTCTACACACCGCACCAAGTACACATTTGAGGCCGAGTCGACTTAGGGTAGGCCCAGGACCGGTTCAGATAATCGTCACTGGGTGTTGGCCGCGAGAGGGAATCGAACTCAAGTCGCCGGGTTCGTAGCGCAGCGCGCTAACCGCAGCGCCACCGCTCCAACACTCACAGACACAGCATCACTCACACAGAACACTAACACACACAGCATCACTTACACATAGCATTACACGCAGCATTACTCACACAGAGCACTCACACAGAACACTCACACACACAGCATTACTCACACAGAGCACTCACACAGAACACTCACACACACAGCATCACTCACACACAGCATTACTCACACAGAGCACTCACACAGAACACTCACACAGCATCACCCACACACACAGCATCACTCACACACACAGCATCACCCACACAGAACACTCACACACACAGCATCACTCACACACACAACATCACTCACACAGAACACTCACACACGCAGCATCACTCACACACACAGCATCACTCACACACACAGCATCACTCACACACACAGCATCACTCACACACACAGCATTACTCACACACACAGCATCACTCACACAGAACACTCACACACACAGCATCACTCACACACAGCATGACACACAGCATTACTCACACAGAGCACTCACACAGCATCACTCACACACACAGCATCACTCACACACACAGCATCACTCACACACACAGCATCACTCACACACACAGCATCACTCACACACACAGCATCACTCACACACACAGCATCACTCACACACACAGTATCACTCACACACACAGCATCACTCACACAGAACACTCACACACACAGCATCACTCACACACACAGCATCACTCACACACAGCATCACTCACACACACAGCATCACTCGCACACAGAGCATCACTCACACACACAGCATCACTCACACGCACAGCATCACTCACACACAGCATCACTCACACAGAACACTCACACACAGCATCACTCACACACACAGCATCACTCACACACACAGCATCACTCACACACACAGCATCACTCACACAGAACACTCACACACACAGCATCACTCACACACAGCATCACTCACACAGAACATTTACACACACAGCATCACTCACACACACAGCATCACTCACACACACAGCATTACTCACACACACAGCATCACACACACAGCATCACTCACACACACAGCATCACTCACACACAGTATCACTCACACACACAGCATCACCCACACACAGCATCACTCACACGCAGTATCACTCACACACACAGCATCACTCACACAGAACACTCACACACACAGCATCACTCACACACAGTATCACTCACACACACAGCATCACTCACACACAGCATCACTCACACGCAGTATCACTCACACACACAGCATCACTCACACAGAACACTCACACACACAGCATCACTCACACACACAACATCACTCACACAGAACACTCACACACACAGCATCACTCACACACAGCATCACTCACACACACAGCATCACACACACAGCATCACTCACACACACAGCATCACTCACACACACAGCATCACTCACACAGAACACTCACATACACAGCATCACTCACACACACAGCATCACTCACACACACAGCATCACTCACACACACAGCATCACTCACACACACACAGCATCACTCACAGAGAACACTCACACAGAACACTCACACACACACCATCACTCACACATAACACTCACACACACAGCATCACTCACACACACAGCATCACTCACACACACAGCATCACTCACACACAGAACACTCACACACAGCATCACTCACACACAGCATCACTCACACACAGCATCACCCACACACACAGCATCACTCACACACACATCATCACTCACACACAGCATCACCCACACACAGCATCACTCACACACACAGTATCACTCACACACACAGCATCACTCACACACACAGCGTCACTCACACACACATCATCACTCACACACACAGCGTCACTCACACACACAGCATCACACACACACACAGCATCACTCACACACACAGCATCACACACACAGCATTACACACACACAGCATCACTCACACACAGCATCACCCACACACACAGCATCACTCACACACACAGTATCACTCACACACACAGCATCACTCACACACAGCATCACCCACACACACAGCATCACCCACACAGAACACTCACACACACAGCATCACTCACACACAAAACATTACTCACACAGAGCACTCACACAGAACACTCACACACACAGCATCACTCACACACGCAGCATCACTCACACACACAGCATCACTCACACACACAGCATCACTCACACACACAGCATCACTCACACACACAGCATTACTCACACACACAGCATCACTCACACAGAACACTCACACACACAGCATCACTCACACACAGCATGACACACAGCATTACTCACACAGAGCACTCACACAGCATCACTCACACACACAGCATCACTCACACACACAGCATCACTCACACACACAGCATCACTCACACACACAGCATCACTCACACACACAGCATCACTCACACACACAGCATCACTCACACACACAGTATCACTCACACACACAGCATCACTCACACAGAACACTCACACACACAGCATCACTCACACACACAGCATCACTCACACACAGCATCACTCACACACACAGCATCACTCACACACACAGCATCACTCACACACAGCATCACTCACACACACAGCATCACCCACACACAGAACACTCGCACACACAGCATCACTCACACACACAGCATCACTCACACAGAACACTCACACACAGAGCATCACACACACAGCATCACTCACACGCACAGCATCACTCACACACAGCATCACTCACACAGAACACTCACACACAGCATCACTCACACACACAGCATCACTCACACACACAGCATCACTCACACACACAGCATCACTCACACAGAACACTCACACACACAGCATCACTCACACACAGCATCACTCGCACACAGAGCATCACTCACACACACAGCATCACTCACACGCACAGCATCACTCACACACACAACATCACTCACACAGAACACTCACACACGCAGCATCACTCACACACACAGCATCACTCACACACACAGCATCACTCACACACACAGCATCACTCACACACACAGCATTACTCACACACACAGCATCACTCACACAGAACACTCACACACACAGCATCACTCACACACAGCATGACACACAGCATTACTCACACAGAGCACTCACACAGCATCACTCACACACACAGCATCACTCACACACACAGCATCACTCACACACACAGCATCACTCACACACACAGCATCACTCACACACACAGCATCACTCACACACACAGCATCACTCACACACACAGTATCACTCACACACACAGCATCACTCACACAGAACACTCACACACACAGCATCACTCACACACACAGCATCACTCACACACAGCATCACTCACACACACAGCATCACTCGCACACAGAGCATCACTCACACACACAGCATCACTCACACGCACAGCATCACTCACACACAGCATCACTCACACAGAACACTCACACACAGCATCACTCACACACACAGCATCACTCACACACACAGCATCACTCACACACACAGCATCACTCACACAGAACACTCACACACACAGCATCACTCACACACAGCATCACTCACACAGAACATTTACACACACAGCATCACTCACACACACAGCATCACTCACACACACAGCATTACTCACACACACAGCATCACACACACAGCATCA
The DNA here is from genome assembly GCF_048934315.1 of Petromyzon marinus. Taxonomy (NCBI): domain Eukaryota; kingdom Metazoa; phylum Chordata; class Hyperoartia; order Petromyzontiformes; family Petromyzontidae; genus Petromyzon; species Petromyzon marinus. Next base: position 5,262,478 of record NC_133684.1, read on the forward strand.
CTCACACACACAGCATCACTCACACACAGTATCACTCACACACACAGCATCACCCACACACAGCATCACTCACACGCAGTATCACTCACACACACAGCATCACTCACACAGAACACTCACACACACAGCATCACTCACACACAGTATCACTCACACACACAGCATCACTCACACACAGCATCACTCACACGCAGTATCACTCACACACACAGCATCACTCACACAGAACACTCACACACACAGCATCACTCACACACACAACATCACTCACACAGAACACTCACACACACAGCATCACTCACACACAGCATCACTCACACACACAGCATCACACACACAGCATCACTCACACACACAGCATCACTCACACACACAGCATCACTCACACAGAACACTCACACACACAGCATCACTCACACACACAGCATCACTCACACACACAGCATCACTCACACACACAGCATCACTCACACACACACAGCATCACTCACACAGAACACTCACACAGAACACTCACACACACACCATCACTCACACATAACACTCACACACACAGCATCACTCACACACACAGCATCACTCACACACACAGCATCACTCACACACAGAACACTCACACACAGCATCACTCACACACAGCATCACTCACACACAGCATCACCCACACACACAGCATCACTCACACACACATCATCACTCACACACAGCATCACCCACACACAGCATCACTCACACACACAGTATCACTCACACACACAGCATCACTCACACACACAGCGTCACTCACACACACATCATCACTCACACACACAGCGTCACTCACACACACAGCATCACACACACACACAGCATCACTCACACACACAGCATCACACACACAGCATTACACACACACAGCATCACTCACACACAGCATCACCCACACACACAGCATCACTCACACACACAGTATCACTCACACACACAGCATCACTCACACACAGCATCACCCACACACACAGCATCACCCACACAGAACACTCACACACACAGCATCACTCACACACAAAACATTACTCACACAGAGCACTCACACAGAACACTCACACACACAGCATCACTCACACACGCAGCATCACTCACACACACAGCATCACACACACAGCATCACTCACACACACAGCATCACTCACACACACAGCATCACTCACACAGAACACTCACACACACAGCATCACTCACACACACAGCATCACTCACACACACAGCATCACTCACACACACAGCATCACTCACACACACACAGCATCACTCACACAGAACACTCACACAGAACACTCACACACACACCATCACTCACACATAACACTCACACACACAGCATCACTCACACACACAGCATCACTCACACACACAGCATCACTCACACACAGAACACTCACACACAGCATCACTCACACACAGCATCACTCACACACAGCATCACCCACACACACAGCATCACTCACACACACATCATCACTCACACACAGCATCACCCACACACAGCATCACTCACACACACAGTATCACTCACACACACAGCATCACTCACACACACAGCGTCACTCACACACACATCATCACTCACACACACAGCGTCACTCACACACACAGCATCACACACACACACAGCATCACTCACACACACAGCATCACACACACAGCATTACACACACACAGCATCACTCACACACAGCATCACCCACACACACAGCATCACTCACACACACAGTATCACTCACACACACAGCATCACTCACACACAGCATCACCCACACACACAGCATCACCCACACAGAACACTCACACACACAGCATCACTCACACACAAAACATTACTCACACAGAGCACTCACACAGAACACTCACACACACAGCATCACTCACACACGCAGCATCACTCACACACACAGCATCACTCACACACACAGCATCACTCACACACACAGCATCACTCACACACACAGCATTACTCACACACACAGCATCACTCACACAGAACACTCACACACACAGCATCACTCACACACAGCATGACACACAGCATTACTCACACAGAGCACTCACACAGCATCACTCACACACACAGCATCACTCACACACACAGCATCACTCACACACACAGCATCACTCACACACACAGCATCACTCACACACACAGCATCACTCACACACACAGCATCACTCACACACACAGTATCACTCACACACACAGCATCACTCACACAGAACACTCACACACACAGCATCACTCACACACACAGCATCACTCACACACAGCATCACTCACACACACAGCATCACTCACACACACAGCATCACTCACACACAGCATCACTCACACACACAGCATCACCCACACACAGAACACTCGCACACACAGCATCACTCACACACACAGCATCACTCACACAGAACACTCACACACAGAGCATCACACACACAGCATCACTCACACGCACAGCATCACTCACACACAGCATCACTCACACAGAACACTCACACACAGCATCACTCACACACACAGCATCACTCACACACACAGCATCACTCACACACACAGCATCACTCACACAGAACACTCACACACACAGCATCACTCACACACAGCATCACTCACACAGAACATTTACACACACAGCATCACTCACACACACAGCATCACTCACACACACAGCATCACTCACACACACAGCATCACTCACACACACAGCATCACACACACAGCATCACTCACACACACAGCATCACTCACACACAGTATCACTCACACACACAGCATCACTCACACACAGCATCACTCACACGCAGTATCACTCACACACACAGCATCACTCACACAGAACACTCACACACACAGCATCACTCACACACAGTATCACTCACACACACAGCATCACTCACACACAGCATCACTCACACGCAGTATCACTCACACACACAGCATCACTCACACAGAACACTCACACACACAGCATCACTCACACACACAACATCACTCACACAGAACACTCACACACACAGCATCACTCACACACACAGCATCACTCACACACACAGCATCACACACACAGCATCACTCACACACACAGCATCACTCACACAGAACACTCACACACACAGCATCACTCACACACAGCATCACTCACACACACAGCATCACTCACACACACAGCATCACTCACACACACAGCATCACTCACACACACACACAGCATCACTCACACAGAACACTCACACAGAACACTCACACACACACCATCACTCACACATAACACTCACACACACAGCATCACTCACACACACAGCATCACTCACACACACAGCATCACTCACACACAGAACACTCACACACAGCATCACTCACACACAGCATCACTCACACACAGCATCACCCACACACACAGCATCACTCACACACACATCATCACTCACACACAGCATCACCCACACACAGCATCACTCACACACACAGTATCACTCACACACACAGCATCACTCACACACACAGCGTCACTCACACACACATCATCACTCACACACACAGCGTCACTCACACACACAGCATCACACACACACAGCATCACTCACACACACAGCATCACACACACAGCATTACACACACACAGCATCACTCACACACAGCATCACCCACACACACAGCATCACTCACACACACAGTATCACTCACACACACAGCATCACTCACACACAGCATCACCCACACACACAGCATCACTCACACACACAGTATCACTCACACACACAGCATCACTCACACATAGCATCACTCACACACACAGCGTCACTCACACATCATCACTCACACACACAGCATCACTCACACACACAGCATCACACACACAGCATTACACACACACAGCATTACATACACACAGCATCACTCACACACAGCATCACCCACACACACAGCATCACTCACACACACAGTATCACTCACACACACAGCATCACTCACACACAGCATCACCCACACACACAGCATCACTCACACACACAGTATCACTCACACATAGCATCACTCACACACACATCATCACTCACACACACAGCATCACTCACACATAGCATCACTCACACATAGCATCACTCACACACACATCATCACTCACACACACAGCATCACTCACACACACAGCATCACACACACAGCATTACACACACAGCATTACACATACACATCATCCTCTACGTTGCGTGCGATTAACATTCAGGGGTAACATCAAGAGGTAACTTCAAGGGTTAACTTTAAGGTGTAAACATCAAGGGGGTAACTTCAAGCGGTAACTTCAAGAGGTGACATCAAGGGATACACATCAAGGTGTAACATCAAGGGGTAACTTGCCTGCCTTGCAGGACGAGGAAGAAGAGCACGGAAACTCTTTCTCATCCAAAGACACGCGGCGCTAGCCGGACGCCGCTGCTACGTTTGTCAACGTCTCGCGTCAACACCACCACCACCAACACCACCGCCACCACCGCCACCGCCACCACCACCACCGCCACCACCACCACGACAGTGCAACACGCAGCGGCGGCACAGCTTAGCGGCGAAGCGACGAGGCAGTGAGAGGGAGGAAGGAGGCAATGAAGTTCAGACGAGAGGCGGACGAGAAGGAGGAGGATGGAGAAGGATGGAGGAGGGGGGGCAATGGGTGGAGTGACGTCACAACGATGGGGGTTCGTCATACGCGTTCAGGTGTTTGACGTTTCAAAACAAATAAATTCTAACAACGGCAGCAACAGAGTTACCCCCCCCCCCCCTCGTATCTCCGCCTGCAGCAGACTGCTGGTGGCAAGGGGGCTGTGAGCGAGCGACACGGCACACGAGCGGGTGGGTGGCCAGCGTCCATGCGCCGACCGCCTTTGTCTCCCCCGGTGGCGATGTGTTTGTTTGTTGTTACACGACGACATCAGGGTCACTCATTCGAGGCTGGAGGCGACCTCGGGGGAGGGGGGAGGGGGGAGAGACCACGGGGACCGTTTTCAGATATTCGCCACTTTCGTTAATTTGCTGAGCGAGGCAGGAGTGGCGAAATTGGTGACGCCCGGTTTGGGGAAGCGCCCCTTCGCGGAGACAGAGATTCATCACACGGGTTTTAGAAACCCTCTCGATCGATCTACAGCGTCACGACGACGACGACGACAACAAAGGCACGAAACAGGTGGAGGGACTTCTCCACAAATCTGGCTGTCGCCTGATGAAGCTGGTTGTAATTACTGGCGAAACGTCGAACTCGGATTGTAAATGTTGTGGCTTGGCTCTACAACGCACAACCGGTGCGGCTGTACTAGTGACGAATTGGCCACGTTCTGATTACGTGACAAACTTGACTAATTTGGCTGTGTCGGGTGGTGACGGGTTTAACGACACAACATTTATATATTTGCGCGATCTAACCCCAAAAAAATCTCTCTATTATGAAAAACAACAAAAAGGCACTGGGGTCAAGTGCATCGACTCTCACAACAATTAAAGTTTCAAACAGCACACAGCAGCGTGTAGGGTACTACACCAATACCAAACTTAGTCATTTATCACGTCGTAGGCTTTCGCGACCAATATCATCCATAATATAGGGGGGTTTTTGTGGGGGTTAGTTCGCGTTAATATAGCTAAGTCTTGGCTTAAAGCTTTCATGACTGCAGGAATTCGTACTGTTTGGGTCTTTCGGTAAAGTCACGTAGATATTATTTTATTGTTATTATTTTTTTCTACATAACTTTACCGAAAAACCCAAAGAGTGTAAATATGTCGTGAAACCCGCCACCACCCGACACAGCCAACTAGTAAGGTTTGTCACGTAAACAGAACGTGGCCAATTCGTCACTAGTACAGCGCACAGGGGTGTGTTGGAGAGCAAATCCACAACATTTACAATCTGAGTAATCTGAGTAATCTGTGGATTTGCTCTCCAACACGCCGGTGTTGCTGTACTAGTGACGAATTGGCCACGTTCTGTTTACGTGACAAATCTTACTAGTTGGCTGTGGCGGGTTGAACGACACACATTTATATGAACGCGATCTAACCCACACAAAAAAAACCTGTATTATAAACTTAGCCATGTGCATGGATATGCAAAAAAACCCCATGAGGGGTTTGTGATGAACTGCAGTGTGTGTGTGGTTTTTTTGCACGTGTTCATTATTGTGCGTTGTTTTGAAACGTCACGTGTTGTTGTTTTAAAATCCGGCCTACGCAATGTTTCTGTTATGATGATGACATAGCTGTGAACCCGTTATCAGTGCCCTACCTTATTACAGACCAATTCAGACCTTTATTAGTCACCCCGTGGCCCTTATAAATCTCAACGTTCATCCTACAAAGTCCCATCACAAGAGAGAAACAAACAAATAGACATCATCACTACTACACTTACCACTAGCACACACTCACCACTAGTACACTCACCACTACACTCATCACTACACTCATCACTTGTACACACTCACCACTAGTACATTCACCATTTGTACATTCACCATTAGTAAACTCACCACTACACTCACCACTTGTACATTCACCACTAGTACACTCACCACTAGTACATTCACCATTTGTACATTCACCACGAGTAAACTCACCACTACACTCACCATCACACACCTGTGAACCCGTTATCAGTGCCCTACCTTATTACAGACCAATTCAGACCTATATTGGTCACCCCCGTGGCCCATATATATATCAACGTTCATCCTACAAAGTCCCATCACAAGGGAGAGAAACACAAACAGACAACAAATAAAATTGTTGTTGTTGCCCGCATTAAAACGGCTGTAACGCCGTACGAACCTGAAAACTAAATTTCTCTGTACAAGAATACGGGTGGGAAAACCGTGTGGCTTGACAGCTGTGTGATGGTGCTTGGGGGGGGGATGGTTCTCGTCACTTAACAGGTTTCATTGACGCTGGTCAGGGTGGGTTGGTGGAACGTGCGGGGATTGGTGGATGCGGAGGAGTTACTTGCAAACTAGGATCGATTGAGATTTCGCTCGCCACTGATGATAGCCTCGGCTGGGAATTGAACTCGGGACGCCGGGTTCAAGGTGGACGCGTGATCAATCACCACGCCATTGCTTTCAATTCAGAATCAGAATATTTATTTATAACTGTAGGAATCCGATGAGCTACAAAGCTCTTTTTCACAGTGGTTCAGTTCGAGCACCATACAGTATTAATGATCTAGATTTTATCTAGTCAATATTAATGATTTAATCTCTTGTTCTGTAGATACAGCACACCCCCACGATAAGAACAATTACTTAGAATTTACTTTCACGAGTGCCCTGACGATGTTGTTACATTCAACGACCCGGTAGGTTGTGAAGCTACGATGTTGATGCATGACGCCATGTATTCTACGTGTTAATGTCAGTACAACGTGACGTTACTTAAAGTGACCTTCAAGTGTTTTGATGATTATTATTATTAACGTAGCTTCTTCGTACTCGTGTTCGGACAGCCCAAGACGCACAATCGGAGGCGTCGTATCTTGCGTAGCTACCAAAGATATATAGACGAATGTGTTTGGTCTACGTCCTCCTTCGATGCACATGTTAGTGGAACTCTCACATTCATGTGAGTGACACGTGTGTGTCTGTGTGTGTACAATGTAGTGTAGCGGTTAACACGACCCGAGTTCGATTCCCGCCCACTGCCAACATCAGTGACGATTATCTGAACCGGTCCTGGGCCTCCCCTAGGTCGACTCAACCTCAAATGATTACCTGGTGCGATGTGTAAACATCGCCACGAGGGAGACAAAGGCGGCCGGGCGTGGTGTCGGCCACCCACCCCCCTCGTGTGCTGTGCCGGCCTTCATAGGTGCTCGCGAACAGCACTTGACGCAATATTCTATTACAGGCTATACGGGGGATCTTTGTCTTTGTGCCATACATATATGCACGGAAATGCGCGCAGGATTGATAAGGCAAAATCACTGTTTGAGCAGGAACGTGCTGTTGTTATTGTGTGTGTCACTGTCCGTACTGAGTCATCGGGCACGTTATTTTGCCTCTTAAAGAGCCGCGTTTCACAGTTTGCAGACACACAGACAGCGATGTTCACGGGACAATGCAGGTGGGTGATGCAAGTCTCTGCAGGTAACTCGATTGGTATGTCCAAGTGGGGGGAGGGGGGGACAGACCGACGAGGTAATAAATGAATAAAGAATATTCAAACCTAGAGTGAACAACAAAGTGGTGTACACGGACACACAGAATCGACCGTGAACAACAATTGTCAGTGAACTGGCGAGCGACCGTGCTATGGAAATAAAGGGCCCGTAACATGAGTCCGTTTAGAACCAGTCAAGAATAGTTCGCAACGGATACCGACTAAAAGGTTAGAATGTTAGATGCTAGTACGAAAACCATGAATTGTAGTCTTATTTCAAAGCACATCATGACTGGCAATGCAATGGTACAGCAGTTATTGTGCGCCCCTTGTCAATTTACATGCGCTTGTGTGCGCGTGTCTTTGCAGCTGACATTATTTTTGTTGTATGCTGGAGGAATCCGATGAGCCATGAAGCTCTTTTGCACGGATTTGAAGGGAAACTTGAGAGTCCCTTCATCGTCACCATTATCATCATCAGCAGCTAAGGCAACACTGTACTTGGCACCTTGAGGCAATCGAACATGGCTCAAGATTAACAACAACAGTCACAGAACAACGAACTTTGGCCAATCGTGGGCCCGAATGTCTTGCTCATAGACTACCTGTTAAAATCTTAATTTGGAGCTTTCGTGACTGCAGGAATCCATACTCTTTGGTTCTTTCGGTAAAATCAAGTAGTTAGAAATAAAATAAAATAAATCACGACGTTTCGATCGCAACACAAGCGACCTTCATCAGGTGGCACCGATACAGCAGGACAACCGCTGACCCTGCTGTATCAATGCGATTGCGACGAGTCGTACGTGTACAATGACACGCGTGAAGAGTAGGCGCATCTTGCACGGATGTACGCGTTGCTTTCTGCGGGCTATGAGCCAGCATGAGTAACAGGATGAGAGGCCGCGCAATAAACTCGGGTTTCGCCCACGATTGTAATACTTCAGGAACAAATAAAGGGTGGCTCACGATGAGGCCCGATGGACTTCTGCCACTCCTCCACTTCTGTGGTCACTGCGATCGCTGGCTGCAGACCTACACACGTGTCATTGAAGTCTTTCCTCGAGCCCTCAATCAACATCTTGCATGGGCAGCTATGGGCACAGTCTCTAATGCAACTCAATGCACATCTATTATATATACAATATAAGATGATCGTGACTGAGTGGTCGATGTAAAGTCGATTATACAGTATCTTCCAAAAGGTATATCAAATCGTGCAACTTTCCATGTTTCTTTGCACACTTTTGAAAATAACTATTCTCAGAGCATGTTTCATCAATACGAGACTGGTCGCTACATACATCTGAACAAATGCAAGATTTTATTTATTTATTTATCGTCATTGTATTTTCTTTTTGCGAGTGTAATCACACCATATTTTGTTTTAAACTCAAGGATTTTGCGGTTCTTTGTGACTCTTATAATCATCACTTGAACACGTGTAGTGCTGGCCTCATTCTGACCTGCAAGAGGCCACGTTATATCACATCGAATGCGTTATCATCCAATGTCCATGAACTAAGTACGAAGGTTGTCGTTCTCATGTACACGCAACTGCAGTAGTATCAAGATATTCTTTGGGTCTTTCGGTAAAGCCACGTAGATAGAAAAAAACGAAAAATATCACGTTGCGATCGAAATGTAGTGATGTTTTTTTATAATTTTTTCTATCTACGTGGCTTTACCGAAAGACCCAAAGAATATGAATTCCTGCAGTCACGAAAGCTTTCAGTCAAGATTTAGTATCAAGATGTTTAACAGGCTGGTCACCCTGCCAAAGTCCTTGAGAATGCAATCACGTTATAGGACATAATATATCTGCAGAGATGCATAAATCCATTGATTAATTATTATTCTCCAATACCGATTCTGTGCACAGAACATGGCAGAAGAGTAAGAGAACGGATATAAAAATAGACACTGTAGGTGAGCACAATAAACACTAATTTGTCGTAAAAAAGTATAAAACTCAATTGTTATAGTCACATGATTACATGATCAGGCTTAGCTACAACCAGCTTGCCGCTGATGGGAAAAGACTAGGAACACAGTAAAAACTGGCTCAATAACATCAGAAAAAATGGCCCGCTTAACACGTGAAAATATATTAATCGTTGCTAAGGTACAAACAGTACGGAGGTAAATGACACCCGTGGCAATCAGTTCTGCCAAAGGTCCTCCGAGAAACGTAATGATGTACAGTACCTCCTTTATTTGTTGAAAATGCAGATTATTCCTCTAGGTTTTGGGCAGAGGGTATTTATAGACACTATCCAGCTGCTTATGCACATTGACCCATGGCCCATGGCTTTGGAAGTTTGGAATTTAGGGCTTCGGATGCAATGGTAGAGCAACAAGATATCACAAAAGCAGTGGTCAAGGCATACACCGAAATCCTGGCCAAGGTAGATACAGCCCCATTCGCGTAATTTTACATTGCCCATGAGCAAATAACTGTCAATGTGCTCAATATTGTCAGAGCTCAGACGCTAAGCAAAGGTTGTGACTGTTAGTACCCTAACGAAATGGGAGACTGCCTGGGAACACACGGTGCTGTACACTTGAGCTGCAAGGTGACCAAGAGATGGAAGCACAACATTGAATTTCCTGAATCCATCGGTGCGGAGTTTTGAATGTGATGCCTCGCATGCACGGGGTTTTTTCTGCGGGTACTCTCAAAGGGTGTGACGTCATCGCCAATCGAGTTACTCGTGCTGTAAAGCGCTGTATTAATGGGCTTCATGATGTCGTGTCTGCACACAGCGGAGTGGTAAAGCGAATAATAAATTAAACATTTTGCTCGTTTTTATTTTCTGTCCATTTCCTAAACTGGGCGACACCTAATTGTTGTGAATTTTGGCCAACACTTGGCCAGGGGCGTCTGTGTGAACGGATGTGAGAGGGCATTGAGCTCGGTCCGAAATAATGGCTGGGTCTCGTGACTTTGAATTTTCAAGGCCCTCTGTGCCATAAAATAAAACAAAAAAGTGTTTAAATATGAAAAAAGCCTGTAAAAATGTCTCACAGATCATGCCAGTTTAAAAAAGAAAAATCGTTCCCGACCTCTATCCACCCTAACAGTTTAACTGGGCACACACACCACAGCGAGAAGTTCAACGGCAGATCGTGTGTGGCGGGGGGTAAAGTGTGGATACTGCCACCTCTTCCAATGTCTGACCACCGTAGAAGAGGAGACCAAGATACCCTGGAAAAGGGACTCTCTAGAGATCCCTCGAGTGGAGGCCTTTCCGCCGGTATTGGCGCAAGAAATTGCAGGGCTGCAACTTTACCTGCTTATTGAAGACTAATTTCTGTACATGTTATTGACATTTAAATTCACCCACATTGTGAATTCGGCCACTCACACAGTTATGCACTGAAACTAACAATCCTCACGATAGACACAGACACAAACACCTTTGTTAATTACAACTCAATCAACCTTCATGACACACACACACAGCCAAGGCGCAATGGTTAACACTTGTACCTCACAGCAAGAAGGACCTGAGTTTAACTCCCTTCCGGCACGTTGCTGTGTGGAGTTGTTATGTTTTCCCACCGTTCCGCGTGGGTTTCCTCCCATAGCTAAATAATAACATATCATACGATGTAATTGGTACTGGTTGAAGCAACACAATGCTGAGCAATCGCATTACCCAATTGGGATTAAGCAGAGCAACGTTGGTCTCCTCGTGCGAACACTTTGCAGGACCCTCCTGACAAGATAATAACAAATCTACAACAAGCTCATGAGTTGAAGCAAAGAAGGCTTAATGACACACCAACAACCTCATGAATTTAAGGTAATATGCCCTTATGACACACACACAGTTAGGAATTAAAACTAATCGGCTCCCATGCCTAATCCCTAATTGTGCATGAGTAAGTATTCAGTTAAATACAGCACTGCTGTTGTACCGTGCAATGCATTTTGCTCAGATTTCTGCCGATCTGCTGCCATGTGTATGATTTTGGTGTGTGCTGTCTCCTGCACATCTGTGAAAAAGAGCTTTATAGCTAATCGGATTCCTCCAGTATTAATACAGCATTCTGATTCTGTCGTCTGTATGTGTACGAGTTGTGTGTGTGTGGTGTGTGAGACGTGTGTGTTGTGATACGTGTGTATGTGAAAGTATTGGGTGTGAGCATTGTGTGTGTTTTGCGTGTTACGTGTTGTACTTTTCAGTGACACTTGTATATGTACGTGTGTGGGTGTTGTGTTTTAGTTGATTATATTTTAGTATTGTGTGTGTTACTTTTGTGTGTTTTGTGTTTAATTGTGCTGTCCTTCATAGGTGGCTCGCTAACAGCACTTGCCCCAACGGTCTGTTAAGGCTATAATTATGATGGGGGGGGTGGGGAGATTTGCCTTTGTGTGCATGAGTGCTGCAAATTCGTGTATGTGACTTCTGTTACACGTACGTAAGTTGTAAATGAGATTACAACTTTGCAGGTGTCTGCGTATTCCTTAGGTGTACCTTGCTCCGAGTTCCCCTGATACTACAGCCTCCCTCATCACGTGTACATGTGTGTGTATGTGCGTGCTGATAGAGTGTGTATGTGCGTGCTGATAGAGTGTGTGTGTGCGTGCTGATAGAGTGTGTGCGTGCTGATAGAGTGTGTGTGTGTCACTTCGGGTGACCAGGACAGGCGATGTGTACATATTTAAATCATTTGGCAGTGCTGCATTTGGCAGTGATGCACAAAAACTCATACAACGACGCAATTAAACACATTCGCCATCAACACTGCCTGAATTACAGGGTGCTTCAAAAAAATGTTAACACTTACATGGGACTATCGTTTTTAACGGAAAAAGAACGGATAATAAGCAATCACCTGATGATGATTGCTTGTGTTGCACTCGAAACGTCTTGGGAATTGTATTGTTTTATATTTTTATTATTATATTGTTTCCCTTCTACGTGACTTTACCGAAAGAACCAAGAACACAAACGAGATAATTAATACAAACGTGAAGGAAGAAAAATATTAAAGCAGAATCTCATTTTGTGTGGAATCGAGGCTCCATAATCGTGCGGTAGTCAAAATGTAAAACGGAGAGTTTTGTTATTTGAGAAGTCCGTGTGATCATTTAGAAACATTGATGCGACATTAAAAGTTACAATATCCCGTCGTGAAATTGCAACGCAGTAGTGTCCTGCATTTTTTTTTGCAAAATGTGTGTTGTTTAACGCGTTGGTCGTGAATTAGTTAATGGAGTTAAAACCACATCGGGTTTTTTTAACTTCTGGGTGTCCGTTTCTGTTAGCACAGAGCCATTTCCCTTGGCTCTGTAATAACAGCAATACAATGATTAGAGCGGCGCTATACCCTGCATCTTTAAGACTCACAAACCAATCTGATCTGAGCCTCCCTTAGGTCGACTCAGCCTACAACTAATACGCACATGTCCTCTGTAAGGCGCTCGGAAGGTTAACAATAGACGCACGCGCCACAAAACGTGTGTGCGCTCAGTATCAATGAAAGTCTACAAATCTGAACGGACAATAAACGAAGGATTACAACTTTTGTTTTAAAAGAAACAGAATAGAATAGGGAAGAGAAATAAAAAACCAACCCAACAACAGAATGCAATTAAGCACCGAGAACGGTGCTGGCGTGAACCACAAATGATCAGTCCCAATTAAAAGTTTGACGATGTAACCGGAATTCAAAACATTATTAAACCAGACTGATAATAGGATAATTTGGGGATGAGTTTTCTCTTATTCTTCTTCTTCTAGCAACAATAACTTGGTAACGAAATCGATAAACACACACTTTCGCGATTTGTAACGACCTCAAAGTGCGCAGAAGATGATGGGTTGTAATCGGTGCTAATTATTTTATTAAAGAATCCGCTGCGGCGGACGCATGCTGCGCGCGTGTGCGGTGTCTTTAGTGCGGGGAGCGGTGCTGCAGTGGTTAGCGCGCCGCACCACGAACCCGGCAAACCGAGTTCGATTCCCGTTCACGGCCACCGACGCCACGTTACGATTATCTGAACCGGTCCCGGGCCTCCCCTAGATCGACTCAGCCTCAAATGAGTACCTGGTGCGGTGTTGTCGTAAACATTCACCGCTCGGGGAACAGACAACGGCAGCCGGGCGTGGTGCTGGCCACCTACCCCCTCGTGTGCCACAGCGACGACCTTAAGCACAATGTGCCGCTCCTCGCTAACAGCACTTGCCCCGGCAGTCTGCTACAGGCTACACGGGGGGGGGGGGGGGGGGGGGGGGGGGGGGGGGGGGGGTTGCTGTTTGTCCTTTTGTCTTTAGTGTGCTGAGTGCAACGAACTGTGTGCACACCAACAGACAACACTCACCCAAAGGGTCGCGTGTGGTCGAAGATGTCTTGATTGTGAATTGTGAATGCCGTGTGTGAGTGAGCGAGCGAGGAGTGTGTGAGTGTGTTTGCTGCTGCTGGGGTGGTGGTGGTGGTTTCCTGTTTGTGAGAATCAGCCTGAGCTCCTCCAGGGAGGCGCCAGGTTCCATCACACTCAACATCGAGTCAACACGCCCAGGCAAGCAGGATTTAACAACGATTAGCAAGCAGCGCCCTTTGGGGTGGGATGAATGGATGGGGGGGTGGGGGCGTGTTCCGGTCGTGCACGTACCGTATGCGCGTTGAACTTCCTTCGCACCGTACGTAGCCAATCGTGATAATCGATAGGTGCCGGGGGAGAAGAACAACAAACTAAACACAGTCGTAAAATAAACAAAAAGAGTTCGTCGATCTAGACGATTTCAAAAGTGCCTAAGCTTCTTCCTAATATCGGACAGAAGAACGTTCCAGACGGCCGCACAAGTAGCGCATGTGAAAGCGCGCGATGCGTTGGGGTGGTACAAATTTGACTGTGAGCATGGTGCTGGCCCCCTCTGCCCCTTCCTCGTGTGCCGTGGCGACCTTTAATAGTTGTTTCCTCGCTAACAGCACTTGCCCCCAAAAGTATGTTAAGGCTATTCGGGTGACCTTTGTCATTGTGACCTGTCAGTGCAGCACAGAGTACAAACATAATATCCACTTGCTGTTTCCGTATCACCTGTCAGGGCAATACTGTACTGTCCTGGCTATCTTGCAAATTCAGCAATGCATCGAGAAACCCCCAAGAGTACTACAATAACAACGAACTTGTCACACAAAAGTGGCGACCTCCTCGTCTTGCGGATTGATATCACAAAATATTTCACCTGTTAAAACTTGCTGCTGTTGTATGCTTGGGGGCTGAATGTCAAAATTCCGGTCCATAGTAATAATAATAGTAATAATTGTTGGCCCTTTTTCAATCTACGAGCTGTTGTAAGACATTCTCCCTCCGCCGGCTCGGGCGTGTGGGGGTTGTTTTGCCGGCCATACTTCACCACGCTGGTCAGTGTGGTTAGTTGCTATGGGTTCGCCCCAACACCGGTTCTGATATCACCGATTGTATCCGTGGCCTGGAATTGAACTCAGCTGTCCCAAGCGCTTCCCACCGCTGGGACCGTCCACATTCGTGAAGAAAACTATAATAAAATCCTGCAGAGACGGTACAATCCTTGGACACACCCCGACTTGCAGCAGCAACAACAACCATCATTGGGGCTGACGCATGCAAGGGGATGTTTTGCTCTGCAGTGCAGCAAGTAGGTCGCTGTCGGAAGGCCCATTTGTGTGGAGTTGTTGGAGTGCACTGGTCCGTGCGTGCTCATACGTTACACGCCATTGCACGTGGACTACACCAGTGCCACCTGCAAAAAACACATTCGTCAGCCCTGATAAACACTGAAACACTGCAGGCAATTCCGATTAAGCAGCCCTCTCGGTCTGTGGTAAAAGCCACCGTGGTTCGTTCACCTGGCCTCAGTTTCGCAACCCGCGTTGTTCCAAGAGGTTGAAACTAATGGGAAAAAGCACGTGATAACAATCGCTTGTATAAACAGAACGCGTTCCAGGTTAACCGTTTTATTTCATCGGTCTATGCATCCATCAGAGATTGATGAGAGTCAAGTTTGTTAACTGCGCACGAGTGAGATATCTTTTACTAGGTTTTGAAAAAAAAAGAATCCTTCCACTTACAACAGCCCCATCGTAAAGGTGGAATGCTGCCACCAACAGCTTCTGGCGACCCAGCAATCATTGTTTAACAAGTGTGACGACTGCTGATGACACCCAAGAGGTCAAATGTCATAGGATCGCGTGCTTAAACAAATGTGGTTGAATGACAACATTGAGCCCGAAGACGCATAGGCCGATGGACTTCGACATACTTTGTGTAAGAGATGAAAGTTTATATTTTACTACCAAAAACGTGGAACAGCAACTGCTGCATGCACATCAGAGAGCCAGCAGTAGTAATCCACAATCCGTGCGTTTATTGCCCTGCAATTCCAGCTGTCGCTCGTTAATAATTGAAACAATTTAATTTGACGAAAAAAACGAATTACAAACCGGTGTAGCTCAGAGAGGTCAAAGCGCTGATACGTTGGCACCTTTGATACCCTGGGTAACAAACCCGTGATTAAACCGGATTCTTAAATACAGTACAAGCAGGTGGGTTTGTTTGCACATGATTTGACTAAATTCCAGCTCTTAAAAAATAGACTGCTTCAAGCTTGACCATCACGTGACAGTACGGACGGCTGAGAAAGTGCTGCCACCTCGTGTGGACAAAAGCTAATTACAGGGATCTCGGATGCAGTTATTTGGCATCCCGTTCTCAAATCACTGGATGTTGCCACAACCCATGCTGCATTCAACCGAGATTCTACTGTAACTCATTCCTCGTCAAATGGCGTGACGCTAAAAGCACAACTTTGGGATTACAATTGGAGATTAAAGAGCAAATAATTAGTCTGTTGCCAGGTGCATATTCATTGGCCCCTATGTCTCACCCAAAGCAAGCCTGTCATTGATAACTGGCCTTCTTAATCAGGAAACCCACGTCAAAGGCCATAGTTGAAGACGCTAACGTGGACCAGGGAGGGATAATACGCTCGTGAGTACACCAGGTGGTCATGTGTCAAGTTCATTCGCAACGGTGGAGTGATTTTCTGCCACCATGTGGCTGGGTCGCACCACTGCAATTCTAAACAGGTGACCGTGTAGAGAGATTAGACATCTGTCTTCACGTCGCCAGATAAGACACGGGGAACATGGAAACAGATACTACAAAAACAACAACAATACGAGACCGGAGACGGGAAAGAGATACAGAGACAAAAATTGAGACGCGGCAACAGGGATACAGAGAGACACAAAAAGATATGGAGACTGGGAACCACTGTAATTGAAAGGTGACAGGGAGACACAGGGAGAGAAACGGAGACATAGGGAGACATATACGGGGAGACAGAAACAGAGACATATAGGGAGAGAGAGAGAGACACACGAGGAGAGAGAAACAGATTTAGGGAGACAGAGACACGGGGAGAGAGAAAGAGCCCAGTTGGAGAGGCGGGTAACTCCAATAATGCGGCATATGAGCGGCTCTTCTCTGCTTTGCAGTGCACTTAGATGAACAATCTACATTTACATATCACCGAAGGGTTCACGTTGAGCCAAGTGCAGTTACATGCACAGCTTATCGACAGTGCCTCGGTCTCCATCGTTGTGTTCCTGTCTCCACGTCTCCTGTGCTAAAGTATTTTCATGTCTTCACGTCCTCATTGTCCATGTACTCAACTTCCTGATGCTGGTACGTGACTTATATATTTATTGTTTTGTTAATTAAAACAAAATCACTTATACTGTATTTTGATTACGTACTCCCGATGTCCCGAGCTAATGGCAATTGGCCCTAAAAAAATCGGCCGAACGTGTCTTTTGTAAGGTGCTCATGATGAATGCGATTGTTTCACTTATTTATTGAACGCTTGAAGGGTAAATTCCGAATCTTGTAGTGCAGCCACCGCATGGCCAGCTTGTCCGTGTGATGCAGCTTGCATGGACCCCTCGAGTGTGCGTGCACCTCATGTCTCAGCGTGAGGTCTAAAGTAACAGGTCAATGAATGAGCGGTGTCAAATTTAGACTTTGTAAATAAAATAAATAAATATGTGTGCCCTTGCATTGTTATCATGAACCTCTGAAAAAAAAAAACCTCACCTAAATTCGTCTTCAAATTTATGATGATCCAAAATTGCCGTTGCTAGACCGCCCTCGTTCCACAGCACCTAGAAACAAAACCCACTCCAATATTGTACAGGGTGGGAGGTGGGGTACAGATGTCTTGTGACCCACATTTAATTATAATCTAACAACTTAACTTTTTAAAGTAAGGTTTGGTGAAAACCGAAATGAATATGCAAATGAAAAATTGGTGAGGGGTAAATGAATTGGAGGTCACAATACATCTGGACCACGCTGTACAGGACTCCGTTCCCTCCGTGAAACCGTATTTATTTTAAATGTAATATCACCTCCACTCAAGGGGGCATCGAAACACCGTACACTTAAAATAAAATATGCAAAGACAATGAAATAATGGTTCAGTAAAAGCCATGATAAAATAGTGAGTCTTGCACTCCCTCCTTGCACACACAGAGGCTCGGAGTGCACGCCTCTCAACCCCTTATCAGTGCCTTGCTTATTACAGACCAATTCAGACCTTATTGGTCACCCCGTGCCCTTATAAATCTCATAATACAAAGTCCCATCACAAGGGAGAAACACAGACAACAAAAAACGTTGCCCGTATTGAAACGCCTGTACGCCGTATGAATCTGAAAACTAAATTTTCCTGTACAAGAACACGGGCAAACCGCATGGGTTGACAGCTCACCGCCGACAAGACATTCCAGATCCTTGGGGCAATACCTGAGAAGACCCGAACCCGCAGGGTCGAGCGCAAGAGCCGAGGCTGGGAGAGTACCGTAGTTGTAGGTCCTGCTCGGATGAGCGGAGTGTATAAACCCCAAGTCGTATGACAGATCGGTCTGGCTCACAAGGTGCAATGGTCCAAGAGCACGCAAATAGCTTTATAAACCAAAATAACTAACTTATACTGGCTGCGAAAGCTCCCGCGATCAGAGTCCCAATCCTTATTGGATCATTTTCATGATCGCACTATTCACCATAGTCAAGATTCTCCACGGCCTCACCCTTGCCTACATCTCCCATCTCATCTCTCGACTCTTATCCTGCCTTCCCCATCTCATCTCACTCTCCTGATGTATCCTAAAAGTATCACACTATTTCCCCATCCCCGCCCCCCAGCCATCCATGCTGTCGACTCTCTCTGTCCCCTGTTTAAGTCAAGGGTGAAGGCCTTCCTTTTCTCCTCTGCCCCTAACCGATTCCCTCTCTCCACAAAATAAATATTTCCTGTGTTTCTGTACAGCATCCTGAGATGCGGTCACATATAGACGATATATACATTGCCATATACGGTAAAACCTTGTTATATCGGTAATTTGATCATTCGTAATTGGGGATAATTCGGCATGGCTGCGCTTTTGGCATATATACAGTTTTAGTAATTCGCCATGAGCCGAATTGCCGTGCCGAATGGTCCAATTTCAGCATACACGTGGAGTGACGCCGCGTGCCACCACCTAAACAATGACTCAGTCTCGTGGCAGCGCCCGTGGTGAGCGTTAGTGCAGACCTGTTGCTTTGGACTTCACCTTGTTTATGGACTTTACCTTGTTGATTAACTCTGTGCAAGCCAAGCCTCTCAGAAATGTCGTCTACACCTACATCAAGAAGTAATGGAAAGGGACTGAAGCATACATCCCTTAATCTGCGAGACAAATGCAAAGTTTTGGATATAATTGTTGCAGGCGTGTCGATGCGGGATTGGTGTGTGATGAGTTTGACATAAAATCAAGCACCTTTTACAACATTAAGAAAGGCTGGGAGAAAATACTTTTTGGGAAAATAAATTTGGGGAAAAAAATATTGTGGCAGGAGGCACTGGGGAGTACCATTGTACATAATTCGGAATATTGGATAATTCGGCAAGGCCAGAGCCCTATTTGTGTCAAATTAACAAGGGTTTACTGCATTGTATCAAGACTGCCTTGCAGCCTAACGATGTACAATTTGGCCCATTGGCCCTTCTTTAGAGCAGAGATTGTATCACTTACAATTGAGAGTCAGTTTACACTGAGGTCCTGAGAAGATTGGTACATTTAATGACATTTTATAAACGCACAATTCTGTGCTGTCTGCTCATGCAAAACTGCATCACAGCTCCCATTGTTATACTGTACTGGGTCGTTAATCCGATCCTCGTTTTTATCTAATCGTGAACCAATGCACAGCCTTTGTCATTGTCGTAACCATTTTCAGTTGAGACAAACAAGGCTCGAACTTGGTCGTGAATTCCTTAAAGTGCTCTATGTTGAACTGTGGACGCTAGACGGGATGTAGGGTTATATCTTATCACGAAGTGTAACGCAAACATAACTCTGACCATCAAGAGTAACCTTAGTGTGTGCGATCTTACAAACACGGATGCTGTAGTTGTTTACAGAGTTGAATTAACGTGCTGGTGCTCATGTGTAGCAAAAACAACTATTCATACGTTGGGATATTTGAGCTATTGTTTTTAAAATTGTGCCATGTGCCCATAAAGTACTATATATCTCTCGATGTTACAGCCACGCTTCCTACTGCAGTGCTAAAACAGCGGCCCAGTTTGCCAAAGCACTGTGCAGCATTGAATTATTTTGAAGATGCAGTATCAACTTTGTGTTGTCAGACAGGGCCCTGAATAATTTATAATTGCATGAATATAGCATCTAAATGTCTAAATGCAGCGGCATTTGCAATATGCTGGGGGCATATGACAAGGATACAGAGAACACGGATTAGACAAAGATCCCCCGTATAGCCTTAACAAACTTTTGGGGCAAGTGCTGTTAGCTAGTAGTAGCACCTATGAAGGCCGGAACGGTGGCACACGAGGAAGAGGGTGGGTGGTCAGCACCACGCCCGGCCGGCTTTGCCTCCTCGGTGGCGATGTTTACCCACCGCACCAGGTATTAATTTGAAGGCTGAGTCGACCTAGGGGAGCCCCAGGACCGGTTCAGATAATCGTTACTGTTGTCGGTGGTCGTGAGCGGGAATCGTACTCGAGACGCCGGGTTTGTAGCGCAGCGCGCTAACCGCGACACTACCGCTCCCCACTATCTAAATGTCTAAATGCAGCGGCAAGAGGCTGGAGGCACATGATAGGACCCAGAGAACACGGATAGAACACACACACACGTGCTTATATTCTCAGGGTCAGCCGTATGGAGAGAAGCTTTGAGCTAACATGACGATACCAGTATGTAACTCTCGTTTCCAATGCGCAAAGCTGCATTGACGAATACATTTAAACGTACGGCAGTGAAAATACAATTATATTTTACAGTAGTACAGATATAGGGAAGTTCTGTCAATGTGAGTCAGTTTGCCCGCAATTACAATTTCAGAGTACAGTACTGTAGGTGTTGTTGTTGTGTGTGTGTAAATCGTAACGCAGAATTGAGCATAGTTTTTCGGTACATAGGCACAGGCAGTGGTGGCATCAGGACGCCACAACGGTACATCTGAGCACACCCGGCCTCTCTACGGGCACTTGTTGGTCATCCTCCACCACGTTTGTTTCCACAAAAAGAGAGAAACGGCCATCGACACGTGGTCTGCAGGTGGAACAGGTTTCACACCGGTGGGGGAGGTGGGGAGTGGGGAAGGACTGCTGCATATCCATTTCGAACACTGTGCATAGGTACATTTCACGAATGTTACGTTTTAAGAGACGCACCGACTAAATGCAGAGGTGTGTCTTGTCAATGTTAGTGTACTAACGTTGCCCGCACCAAGCATGCCGATGAGACTCGGAAAGTCGAAAGGGATGCAGTTTTACACTTAAATGTTGCTCGACATGTATCCAGATGTCCCCATGTTAGTGAATTACGTGAAACACACCCATCTGCTTATTTACACGTATATAAAATTACACACGGCTTCTTGAATAGGTCTGACAGGTCAACGTATGTTGAACTTCTTTCGCACCGTACATAGCCAACCGTGCTAATTGGAGGTGCGAAATCGAGGTCTGAATAATAAACACAATAGCAAAGACCCCCCTGTATTGCCTGTAACAGACTGTTGGGGCAAGTGTTGTTAGCGAGCACCTATGAAGGCCGGCACAGCACACGAGGGGGTGGGTGGCCAACACCGCGCCCGACCGTCTTTGTCACCCCAGTGACGATGTTTACACATCACACCAGGTACTCATTTGAGGCCGAGTCGCCCTAGGGGAGGCCCAGGACCGGTTCAGATAATCGTTGCTGGTGTTGGCGGTGAGCAACTAGGGTCGCCGGGTTTGTAACGTAGCGTGCGAACCGCTACACCACCGCTCACAGGAATTAGAGGCATTGTAAAGTGGTGGGCGAAAGCTGCTCTCGACTAGGGTTGTGGAACCCCTAATTTCGTAAATTACCAAAGATGGAGTTCCTGTAGGGACAATGACACCAGAGGCAGGATGTTAGGTCCCAGCGTCATCATATCGCAGTGGCCAATGGCACCACGTGTAGTGACAGCAGTAGCTCCTGCTCAAGCGTTAGATCAGCCACAAGCCACTATAACTTTGAGATATATATGGGCGCCCACGAGTTTCCTGTGCGTGCAAACATGTTCATGCCGAGATCAAAGACACCGAAGCTGGACCCCCCCCTC
The DNA here is from genome assembly GCF_048934315.1 of Petromyzon marinus. Lineage (NCBI taxonomy): Eukaryota > Metazoa > Chordata > Hyperoartia > Petromyzontiformes > Petromyzontidae > Petromyzon > Petromyzon marinus. Next base: position 5,285,298 of record NC_133684.1, read on the forward strand.
TCCTACCGTGACGCATGCTAAAAATCACATAGTGGTCAATTTTTTTTATTTCAGTACAATGCACTTTCAGAATGTATCAACTAAACACTGATCAGCGTCAACTAAAGCAACTCGTAAAGTTCTGTAATACGTGTACTGTACAGAAACTGATTAATGCCCACCGGTGGTCATAAAAATATGCGCGCTATTTTTTTGTCTTGGGACCTTTTCACGCTTACGTACCTACGTATGCGTCGGCACGCGGCTTGCAGCCCATCCCAACGGTTCAGTGTTTACAAGTTCAAGTACATATTTACACATTGTGCCCCCTGATCAGCGAGGGCGACAACAAGGCGTGGTCGAGAGGATGGGAGCGTCTTCAACCGAACACGGGATTCATGGGACTGGCTTGCGATCCATTGACTTGGTGCAACTAAGGGTAACGATTGAAATCAATGATTATTTGTTTTTAACAATGTGGTGAATGTCGGAGCCACGAGTGGCTGCGCGAATCAATTGCATACACATAGGCTGTATATTTGGAGTTTGCATTATCTCTCCCTGTGGTCGTGTGGATTTTTCTCTGGGTCCTCCGGTTTTCCCCTCCACATTTCGAAACACGAGTTTCGAATATTTGACCGCTATACATTTCCACACGATGAGCCGATTCATTGGGCTATCATTTGTGACCAGGTCGCTTCTGAAAAAATAGCTATATAGCTCAGTGGGCCTTACTTGGTATAAGTAAAAAAAGTTTATATACGGTTGGCTTAAGAGTTTATACTGATCAATACATGTATTCACCATTACACTCCTACATGTTCTCAATGGTAACTTCAGAAACAATATTACGTGCAATGCTAACCAAGTCTCCCAAAACATTCTCTATCTACTCTTTGGTTATTTCGGTAAAGTCACGAAGATATAAAACAAAAGAAATTAAATCACGACGTTTCAGGCGCAACACAAGCGTCCGTCATCAGGTGGAACAGCAACATCAAGAAACAACTGCCGAGACGGGCAAAAGGGCTGCTTTATTTTGTTTTATATCTACGTGACTTTACCGAAATAACCAAAGAGTATGGATCCCTGCAGTCACAAAAACCTCAAATCCAGATCATTCTCTACCTGCATATTACGGACTTGCCACCGACGCAATCAAGACCTAACTGTAGGCTAATTAAGACTTAAGCATACTTGCTAACCCGAAGCATTTAAGCAGGCTGGCGATTTCGAAACCGTGCTTGCACACCGATTATCAAAGCTAATCATGACTTTAAAAATTGTTTTCGGCGATGTGATTTTTGGTTTGTAAATCGGTCAGTGGGGTAAAGGAGTCTCAAAAGCGGCAGCCTAACCGCTCAAACCCGATTATTGGTTTAGATAGTCTGCTAGCAGCCTGTATTAAACATGTTGAGAAAGAATAATTAACGTGGTGCTTATTCAAATTCGCCTTGAGACAAATGTGCTTATCTCACAAGTCTCATTCAATTTCGAATGAACTCATCCCACAACTCACGCCATCTCGTCAGATCTTAATGGCCTTCCTGATATAGCTTTAATCAAACGTTATTCATCGATATATAGTTGATTGTATTAACAGGGGCTTCAAAATAAGCCTTACTCTTAGCCAGTATGACTTTAACATATCTCGTTCTCAATTTTTGACTGCCCTTCCTGAATCTGAATTACTCTATGCAGGCTTTAACGTGATGTGGAACAACACCGTAAATGAATGAAAAGAAATCAACTCCAACTGAAAGTAAGAAGTACTGGAGTCTATTTTCTTCCTCTTAGGACAGAAAACATTTTCAAAATTAATAATTTCCAACATCCCACGCTGTTTTTAGCGGCACAAGCAAAACGTTACGACTGAAGGCAAAACAAAAAATGTAAATCTCCCAAACTCAAAAGATTAAATCATATTTATATTCAAACCACGCTACATTCTATGTTACAGCATTCACCAATTACTTCAGTAGTTCAGTTTAACAAACTGCCACACCATCCACAGCATCAGAATAGTAATACACAATCTGTTGCTTTGTGCACATGTGCACCGAATGATTATACACAGCAGGCATTAAGAGATAAATTTGGCATTTTTTTTCAAACGTTTAGAAACACAATTGTACAACCTATGCTGCCCGAATCTCTTCAACGTGTAAACGAAGCAATCGATGAACAGTAACACCCACCCACGCATCTGTCTATTCTGGCTGGTGATACAACATGACTTGGGCTCATCTACAAAGTCTAGACAACATCTTAAAAACTCCTCCAGCAACGCTTTCTCATTGCAACCCAGCAGCGATGGCCCTCCTATCCAACATCAGCTTTCCTCATAATAAAGGTTTTTGGGTTAGATCGCGTTATTTATAAATGCGTCGTAACCCTCCACCACCCGACACGGCCAATCAGCAAAAAAAGTGTCACGTTGACAAAAGACAATTAGTTCACTACTTTAGCCCACCGGTGTGTTGACAGTTTGAGTACGACGTTTCGCTGGTAATTACATCCAGCATCATCGGGCATTCTGGCGAATTGCAGTTCGTTTTTGTTTCATCCAGCATCGTCGGGAATTCTGGCGAATTGCCCAATGATGCTGGATGTAATTACCAGCGAAACGTCGTACTCAAACTGTAAATGTTGTGGATTCACTCTTCAACACACCGGTGGGCTAAAGTAGTGAACTATTTGTCTTTTGTCAACGTGACACTTTTTTTTGCTGATTGGCCGTGTCGGGTGGTGGAGGGCTACGACACATTTATAAATAACGCGATCTAACCCAAAAACCTTTATTATGAATCAGCTTCCCTCACAATCGCCGCGTGTCTTTAATAAACTCGACCGAGATTCATGTAAACACCAGTTACAATCGCCGATGCGACTGCAGAATGTTATACTCGTGAAAAGAACTCGCATCCGCGTGAACGTGTACGTCCGTAGGACTCACCCAGCAAAAGCGGCAAAGAAAACAGGTTTTATCCCAACGAAGTGGGGGAGACAGCCAGGCATGCGGGACAATTATGTTTTTGTTGTCGCAAAAACAAGTTGCCAAAAGGAGACCGTTTATTTTCAGCCACCACGAGGCCCGACGGTCATGGCTAAATTAGATTGGTGGAAAAAGAGGCCAACTTTTGTAATATGTAGGCAATCGTACATACAGATTCCCAATATTTTAAAGAAACAAAAACGAACTGTACGAAGTTAAAAAGTGGGGTTATTTCATACCTGTCAACCCATACGGGTTACCCGTATTCTTGTGCAGTGACATTTCGTAAAACAATGTTTTATCTATTTGTTTGTGTTTCTCCCTTGTGATGGGACTTTGTAGGATGAACGTTGAGATGTTTAAGGTCACGGGGTGACCAACAATATCTGAATTGGTCTGTAATAAGGCAGGCACTGATCAGGGGTTGACAGGTTTGTTATTTCTACGCACTCAAAACACTCGCTACCATCGTATAAACTAGGCATGAAGGAACGTTACTAAAATCGTCGATCATTCCCGAGAACAGCAAATTGGAGCAAAGCCTTCGCATTTTCAATAACTTTTGTTTCATGAACGTATACGTTTTGAAAAGTGTAGTCTATGGTATTAATGGCACAGGCATAATACAAAAATAAAGGCTGCCAATAAGCAAAGGCATCACGTTACATGTATAAGCAGTCTTGTATTTTAAAGCACATTTGCTCGCCAAAATACGCACCACACCCACCGAGATTAATATCCGATAGGTTTTACACTTCGGCCTCAATGTAAATCATGAAACAATTGTTGACGATGGACATGATCAATGAAAACGTGTTTTAAAGATATGCTAGGATGAAAACGATTGAACTTTGGCCTGTAATACATGCAACGTTCTTAGTCAGCACTGCTTAACTCGCAACCACAGACAGGGGTTAAGCATTTGTTCCACGCAAACCCATATCAGCAATATTGTACACGATGCAAACTCGTTAAAAAGCAATCAATTCGATCAATTCATGGCCCTTTATTTAACCATGTTAAAAGCTTATTGGCATGCAACATCTCTACAGTCAGGGGAAATGTTTGTGTACATTTACTCGTAAGCAATTCCTTTACTACAATTTAATTCGTGTTTATGATAATTTGGGCTTCCATAAGACCGATGAACAATTTAGCAAAGCTTACATATTCTGAATTTACACTGGAAACTAAGTTGTTTAATGCCACCGACCTTTGAACTCGTTGGCTTATATATGTCACACGCGTACATGCCAACAGAGCTCACACTTTTCAGCCAGGCAATGTGTGCAAGCTCAATTACTACTTGCATTTTAGCTCCTGTACTTTGTAACGCTATCAGTATGGGCGTAACAATTTTCCCGCTTGCAATTCAATCATTCAAATTGACGCTATGGCGAGTGCAGTAGTTGGAAGGAGATGCGTGCGCTCATTGCATAAGCAGGAATCGGGGGGAAACATCAATTCTTACACGCGCGATTCCATTCGCGTATCATGGAGCATAAGAATTGATATTTTTGTCGAAGCGATGCGTTGTTACACCCCACGTGTCAGCAAGCAGAGCAGAAATCGGAAAGCGCTAAATTAGAAAGCTTTACCAGGCATACGTGAACATCGCAACAAGTCTCTGCATGAAATGAGCACAACACACCTCCCCGCTGAAAATGAGGCCGTGTTGATAGGCTGGATGTTTTACTAAGCTCAATTTTACTGGACACATAAGTAAACAGCTTGAAATAATCAAAGGCATCGCGGCTGTCGAAAACGTGTGCTAGTATTACAGTTCCAAACGGCAATTTAAACAGCAGCGTTAGGTACAGCAGCATGCATTAGCATTCAGAATGACGTTTTTTGTGCGATTACAAAATTCCCAAGCATTTTTTTCAAATTATAATGTACTGATCTTCCAAGTATCAAATATGAGGGCCAGTTAACGTTATACTTGCGCAAATGAGTATGATCATTTTAACGATATGCTACAAATTGTAATGCAGACAAAAAATTGTTGGGTTCACGTAATTTAAATGATCACATGCAAGTGGTATAAATATACTGCACTGGGCAGCCAGGCAACTCATAACCGCCTCTCACTCAATTACAATAAATTTTATCATTTTAAAAAATCCGACAAATAAATGTTTCCAGCCAATTGACAGCACGTCACAAAAGCCAAATTAGGAATCTGCGTCGCCACACTTCGGCGAGCAGTACAATCATAAAACAAATACAAACACGTGATACCAAAAGCACGTGTTGTTAGCCGAACAAAAAACTAAGACACCACTGCAGGGCAGAGACAAAAAAACCACTCACAGCGGTGGAGGGCATGGAGGAGGTTGGGAGGTTTGGAGATAAATATTTTGGATGGTTGAGAGAACCTGTGCCATTCATTTTCTTAAAATAATATTTTATTATCAAATTCCAAAACTGATTTTGTATATATAGGCACCTGCAAGTATTTTTCCACATCAATTTAATTAGATGTTTTTAAATATCACAATATGTTTTTATATTCCTGTGCAAGACTTCAAAAGCAAGCTTGGATCTCACGGTCCTCCCCGCCCCCTGTAAGCGCTCACGGCTTGTGCACAGTTTTAAACGTTTCACAGTTTTGCCCGCAAGTGGTTGCGCTCCCGCTGACAATGCACTCTCTCGTAGGCACAAAGACACGACGCATCTACTCTTAGTGGGGCTGGTGGTGCAATTGTGACGGTGGGTCGCGCAGAGACAAGTGGACGCCGCCGCCGCCGCCGCCGCTTATCACGCCGGTCGTGTCGGTGTGTGGCCTCTGTCGACCGTTAGAAAACAACCGAGAGAATTGCCGCCGCCCCCCACGTTTGGAACTAGCGAGATTTCGCTTCAGGCTTCCTTGGCCTCCTCATCGTCCGAGTTAAAGTTGCGCTCGTCGCGGCCCTCCGACAGGCCGCTCTCATCGATTCGCTCCAGCGAGTCGGCGTGCTGCACCGTGAGCTCACTCAGCCGCACGGTTACGAGGGTGTTCTGCTCCGGGTACAGCCACGGCTTGTGGTCACAGTTGTGCTTGCTTTTCCACTCGGGGTACTTCAAGCACGCCTTGTAGATCTTCTTCATCGCCTGTTGGTCGGCAGGAGACAGGTCCACATGTAGAGGTGATGCAGATGTGGCAATACAGTTTAATAATAAAAAAAAGGATGCCAGCCGAATGGCCAGTAGTCAGCAGTAAAAAACAACTTAACCATTTTCATCATTAGACCTCCTTTGCCAGCACCAAAATGTAATAATAGGGTTTTCCCCCTTTTTATGGCAACAAAACTGAATCCTACGCCTTCTGGCGTCATCTGGTCGAGCACCAATTGGGTCGAGGCTCAAAAGAAAGCCATACCTTGGTGTGGACCAATCAGTTTCAAGGACAATGCATATATTTTCATAGTATGTTTTTTGTTTGCATTTTGACTGCAGGTATTGTGGTTAATGCAGACATGAATCCTTGTAAAAAGCTTTCAGTTTTGTTGCCAGAAAAAAGGGGAAAAACCCTATTATTATAACAACTTAACCCTTTCCCATTCCGAAGATGTACGTACATGTACATCATTAGTTTATTGTTATAACTTTATCGGTACGTCTTCAGATCAGAAGACGTACTGAGGCTCCCACAAGGCCATGTAAAAGGTCGTACAGGAAGGCGTGTGGCCCACTTTAGCGACAGCTATAATAGAGTGCGGTCGTGTCGCAACAGCACTCTGTGGTGAGTACCACGTCACTATGTCTCTCTAAATAAAATTAACGCTGACCGCTTGCTCGTTCCAAGATTCAGCGGTGAACGGGACCCACCCTGCAACTAGCAGACGTCTCGGAACGGGTTAACTTACAGTGCTTCTGATGACTGATTTACAATGCCAGTCTTCGTGACCCCCACGGTACAGCTTCCTGTAATTACTAACCATTACGTCCCACAACACTAGTCCATAGCCACTGCAGTGTGCAGTGTCTTCATTTGCATACATACAAATAAAAAAGACTGGTAATGAGTGCTTAAAGTAATAAAGCAAAGGATTTTTAAAACTTAAAAGTTAAATAATATTCAAATATCCATAAAGGTCTCACCGAGTCTCAAGACTTTGAGAAAAACTTTTATATGTTTTTTTTAAAACCCGCCATGCTTTACGAGCAATTACAGCAACTATAGATTGGAATTGTACCTTATCGTTTTTTTCATGGAGTTAAGGCTACCATTCAAGTGAATGTGTGTGCTTAACTGTCAGGCCAGTTTAAATGAAAATACAAATGTAATTTCGTTCTGAGGGGGAGTGTAATCTTCATGTCACACACATTACCTTTGGAGCCATGAACTGAGATGATTTATTCACCACCCACTTGGGCAAGGAGCCTGTGGCAAAAAAATCCACACACAAGGACAAATGACAATTCAACGGAACCACATTCCACCACACCGCATCTACCAGCCATAAAACTAAGTCAAGTTTGAGAACACTCACTAGATGAACAATAGAATGAGAGAAAATCAACCCATGTGCAGACGCCAGATGGATTATTCCATCACAAGGTCGTGAGATGGCGATGGGTCTGGAAGGCCTTCATCTATCAGTAGATGGATCATGGCTGAAAGGTGCCAATGACGAAGCTTAGAATACAGTTCGTAGGAATTCGTACCACGGGTGCTTAGGTGTGTAGAAAATAATTTTGCAGCAAAGTGCCAAAATGTAGTCTACTTTTTAGTTCTTAAAATTTAAAAAAAAGACAATTATATATAAAAAAATAGGTCTGTAAAAAAGTTGTCTTGGTTGTTTAAATTGACATGTGACATCGGTCACGGGCGTTTTACAAAAACTACATCCGTCTGTACCGCCAAAAGAACCCACAAAACATTAAAAAAATGACTTAACTAAACTTTCTGAACAGTAACTTCCTCGACTTTTCTGGGTAAAAGAAGAATTATGCAATACTTATGAGAATTAAAATCAAGTGTTCACAAAATGAGGTTTGTGTCCCACATGTATGACAAACTATTGATTTAACTACATGTCCATGTCGAAAGTAGATGGGTGAAGTTTGATTTTACTTGACAGAGTGGTGATCACATTAGGTTTTTTTTTCTTCATTACAGTTGCTCAGCACAGGCACCCAAATGCCCAACATGCCAAGCAGCCGGCAACAAACAGCACAATTGAAAGTTGTAAAGATTCAGAGGTAGTACCTTCCTTGTATTAAGCAACGTTTTCAGAATCAGAATATTTATTTATACTGCAGGAATCCGATGAGCTATAAAGCTCTTTTTCACAGACCTCCAGTCGGGGTGGGTAAGAACGTTACAACAACAAACTATCCAAAAACACGAGGGATACAAAGTACAAGAAAGGTAAACAAATCAACGAAACACGTACAAATAAAACTAAACCATCCCCATCCTACCAGACAAAGCCCACTGAGGTATTCAATTATTTTTCAAACGTGACTTGGGTCAAAAAAATGATAGCTCAACAAAGTGGCTTATCATTTGGACACTTATAGCAGCAAAATAATCGAAATGGTCTAAACGCATGAACTTGGGAAACAGAATTCCAAAATCGCGCAGCGTGGGGAAAGAAGCAAGAAAGGGATGAGTGTTGATACGAATTGTGGTGATTCAATACGATGTGGATGACATGAAAATGGTCTATTTGCTTTCACTGCTGAAATGATCGTGAAAGCCATCACGCAGCTTGAAATAAAACACAGTTTACAGTAGATACCTTTGGGGTCTACCTGGCACAGGTAAGTGAGCGAGCAGCTGTTGGCGCCTGTTATGTGGACCAGGTATCCAGTCATCAGAGACACTGCACGCACACACTCCTTCTTCGCAGGGTAATGCTGGGGGAAAGATAAAGGCCAACATATGACAAAGTTAATCAACCAGTAGACTACAATTAATGCCATCATCTTTGTAATCCTCACTATCGTTGTTGTCATTGTCTGCGTTATTACATTGTTGTTCACGTGTACATGCATATGTACAGCCGATTTGTCAATAAATTTCTGAATTAAGGCCTCTTTTCTCGGTGGGTCAGTGTGGATTGGTGAAGGCGAGACATTGTAGCACATTACAGTACAACAATGGATCTTGCCGCATTTCCCTCTGCTGACAATGCAGCCGCGCAGCAGCCTACAACAGCTGCTTACAACAGCTGCTTTGGCTCGCTTATATTTCCATTCACTCATACATACTGCGTTTTATTATTTAACAAGCATTGCCAACGGGCAACTGCAACAGGGATGGAAAAGCTTTTGAGCATTCACGCCTTCCCTCGTGAACAATCCTGCACCTCCGATTACCACGGTCGGCTACGCACGGTGCAAAAGAAGTTCAACATCGTACATACACTGTGGCGTGGCGCCGCCCGTTAAAGAGAAAGACAAAGATAACAAAATGAAGCAGCCACACGCTCATACCCCGTCAGACTGCCAGTGCTCACTAACGTCACGGGATGGAAGGAGCCCACAAAAGGCAGCCTGGCGATGGCACCCCCTCTGCTGTCGTACGGCAAGTGACAACGCCTGTAATTCTGACATGCGGTAGATTAACTTTTCCCGGCAACAGGACTGGGTTGGCAAACAACCGCAGCAGAGGTAAGTTTCATAAGGCCTTTGGGGCAGACAGATCCAAGCCCTGTGGTTTTTTTGCAGGAAAGAAAATGCAGTTCAATTTCGAGAAGCAGTCAAAAATAGCTTATGCCAACCCCCCCTGCCACAAGTGGATTAAATACATGGAGATTCATAATCTAGGCACTGCTGCCTTGCACCCAAAATAATCCCGACTGAGATACTAAATTATTCATACACAATGTCTGCACTCAATTAGCTATGTCAGTATCACTTAATTATGTAAAGGATCAGGCAACATTTATTGTTATGTGAAGCTGCAAGAGATATTGTATGAGAATAAAGCCAATACCACGACCATATCACTCAGAACGTCCCCGATGATCAAACCTCAGAGGCAAAGCAGAGTTGAGAAGGGATATTTCTTGTATGGGTGACAACCAACCTCAGAGGAGTTATACGCTGAGAGACTACATCATGGGAAACAGAGGGCCCTGTAGCAAATCTATCATTGGAATGTACTTCTGTGCTCTGGTGTCTACGCTTCCTATCTTCATCAACCTGCACCGAACAGCATGCTGAAATATGGCATTAATAATATTAACCTCGATTTCATAAAGCGCCTTTCATATTGAAGTATCTCAAAGTGCTGTACCTAAGAATACAACTACACCCACAATTACAGATGAAATCTAAGCGAAACAAAAAGCTAATAATAACTGCCAATAACTACACTTCATGACCCGGACGGCCTTGTGAGGCTCTCATCCAGCAGCGGATTTACAAAGTGCTGTGCTTGTACGTACGTGGAGCCAACGTGACAGACCTAAAGGAGGCTCATATTTTTAGCGTGCCTTACCGACCACATATTTATTGTTCACTACAAATACCTAGGTCAGCACATCAAAGATGGCAGAGCATCGATCGGCTCTTCCAGTGCACTCGACCATCAGGCATCACCACCACCACCGTACTTTAACTTTACAACAGAACCAACACGTGGCCACAGGCTGTCCTCTGCCCCTTGGGAGACACGCCATCTACTCTTTGACAAACCGGACGGCAAGACGTTGTCGTAGCGCTGTATGGGTGCCACCAAATTGGGAAATGTCTCTGGCAAGCATAAGAGATGTGTTTGTGCCAGCGTACAGCCTTTGCCTGCGTTTTGGGGGATTTCTCACCGGGTGCTTGACGGAATGGTTTATGATCATGTAGGAATCGGGGAGGGCAAGCCAAGAGCGCAGCGTGATGAAATCCCTGTTCTTCAGAGGTTTGCATTTGCCTGTTACACATTGACACGCAGTACAAATTAGGCATGTAATGATTAATAAGTTGAAACAGTTTATTTCCTAAATGATGCATAAAAAGGTTAAATTATTTACAATCTCAACAAATGCTAGTCAAAATGATATGCCACCTTACATTCAAGCTAAAGCAATGCAAAACAAGAGGGGACGATGCGACGCAGCCAACGCGAAAGAGACCGTACAAACGAGACATTATTTTTTTATCAACTTTTGAATCAATTTATGACCAATTCAGTGGTGTGGGGGTGAATGATTACATTCCTAGTATACATATGAGGCATCGGAGGGATGACGATTCACCCCCCCCCCCCCCACCGGCAATTGGAAATACAAATGAATAATTTCATGGCGAATGTATCGACCACTTGTGGGCCATATACATATACGACCTATGCTCACCAAAAAGAGATGTATTTTACTGAACACGACTAAATGGATGTATGATCTAACAGTGTTATAAGGGATAGATGTACTGCTTAGACATGTTTGTGTGCAAAACAAAAAAAAGTGGAACATGCCTTGAGAATTTGTTTTGAAATACGCATTGTGACCGCATATTGTCCATAAAAGAGGTTTTTGGGTTTGATTTAAGACCGAAACAGGAGGAGGATTTCTCCACAACTCTGCCCGTCGTCTGATGATGCCTGATGATGCTGGTTGTAATTACTGGTGAAACGTCATACTCTCCAACACACCAGTGTGCCGAACTAATAACGAATTGGTATGTTTGTTTACGTGACAAACCTTACTAATTAGCTATGTTGGGTGGTGTCGGGTTTAAGGACACATTTATATTTATGTGATCTAATGCAAAAAACTTCTATTATGGATAATATTCGTTGTGAAAGTCTGTGTTAAACGAATTGCATATATTGCTAAAATCAAAACACGAATAGACTGGCAGCCTCATTGGTATAGCTATGTATATAAGCCACATTAAAATAATCTGTTGTATGTATGAATTCCATTTCCAATAGAAATTGGATCATTAAGGTGACATGTTTGCACCAATTAACAATACATCCATGTTAATTAAACGTGCTTAATGATCTGATGAGCAATGGGGAATTGAGCACTATATTTAGATTTCCTTGGATGAGCTGCGCTTCATATGTGATGGGACAAATTGAAAGATGCAATGAATGTGGATGTATATAGCATCTAAATGTGACCGCATCTTAAGAGGATGTACAGAAATCTTGAGTATGTTTATTTTATGTTGAAGCAACAGATCATTAGCATGAGAAATAAGGTCATCAGCCTGAAACTTTAACTGGGGCAGAGTTGACAGCATGGATGGCTGAGAGAAAGTAGTTTCACTCGCTGTGGCAATCATTATCGCGTAGCAACGGTAACTTTGTCAAGAGCAGCGTAATTGGAACACATTTTCTAAGCTGATACAGAATGTATTATCAACACTGTTCGGTTGCAGGACTAAACTTGTTCCTGCCTGCAATGCAACCTGGTACTTATTCGTAAACGAAAACGAGCTGTACAAATTTCACTCACGGGATTTTCCCCACACTTGTCAAAATTGTATAGAATAAAACAAATATATAGATTTAAAATTTAGTGCAAATGTACATGACTTAAACATTTTTTTACGTAAATCATTTAAAATAAAAATCCACAAGGGTCAACGTAGACCACAAAAGCTCAATCCGTTATTTTAAAAGGCGCCTTTCTTAAACCAAGACCCTTGTACATACATTATTGTACTCCAATAAACCATGTAATTTGAAGAATTGTAATTTTTAAACCATACATGTTGTGACACTATTTAACTATTCATCTGCAAAGGCCAGGATGAAGAGGTAATGCCTTAAATTATTTTTTCAAGCGATGGAAGATGATGATCTTCATCCACCCTCTGGGGTAGTTAAAATTACTACTAGCTTGTGAGCAATAACTCTGCAGAATGTCAAAAGTGACTGCCTTGTACACAGACACGTTCTTGCCACAGTAATGTACAATTTCCGCTGCTGCCATAGCAACCGCCTAAGCAAATACACAATTAATGTTTTTTTTAACATAGGGAGACAGAATTTGATGTAAATGATCAGCTGATCCAAATGAAGGGTATACGTAAATTTTACTAAAAGACAAATTTACATGCTCTGTGGTTTCATCTGTATTGTATACCGTCTCTAAACCTATTGTAAGAGCATCACTTAGGACAGCATAGAAATATATAACAAAAACACCGGTGAGAAAACATTTAACCAAACAGACAAATAACTATGAACGATTTCTATTTTACCAGGTAAGGCCCAATGAGCAATTTAGTTATTTTTCAGAAGTGACCCGACCACAAATGATTGCTCAACGAAGTGGCTTATCATGTTCAAATTTATAATAGCCAAACACTCTAAACGCATGTTTCTAAATGTAGAGGGAAAAATCGGACCCGGGGAAAAATCCACGCGACCATGGGGGAGAGAGAGAGACACGCAAACTCCAAATATACAACGGACATCAGGGTCGGGATCAAATTCACGACTTCCTCCATACTAGTGGAGAGAGTTATCACCTCGCACACCACGGCGCCGAGTGTGGTGGAGCGGAACTCACATGAGTAGTAACCCACATCCGCGTTAGCCGTCAGCTTGCCAATATCAAAGGTTTCCACGACGTTGGAGTCCCACTTCTTCCGGTAGTCGATGTCGTGCAGGACGTCGTACATGGTTTCCGCCGACACATCCTTGCATTCCAGACGAGTCTGTGTTGCGATTTGTGTGTGCGCGTGAGTAGGTGAGTGCAGGGTAGAGGGTTTTTGTACACGTGTAAGAGACATAAAAGGGATAAGGCAAAAAAGTGGAATTAATCAATATGAAATGTGAAATTTAGCAACGCAAATAAAATTGCATTACTATACGTGTGCCTTGTTCAAGCGCATTACCAAGAGATTGTTCTGTTAAAATTAAATAACACAGAACAGTTTTTGTCAACCCACTGCTGGATAAAGGTCTTCACACACCATACCGGTCTTGGGAGTTGTTTGACCACACTTCACCATACTGGTCCATGTAGGTTGAAAACTGAAATTGGATTTTTACTCGCCAATTATATTAGCCGTGGCCAGGAATTTAACTCAAGTTACCAGGTCCCATCGTGTAAGGGGCGAACCAATGCACCACAGCTGCACCTAATTGCGTCCGACTTCACTGGCGAGTGTATCCTCAAGCACCCCTTTACCAATCCACACTGAACAACGTGGTGAAGTATGGCGTGGGGATGCCTCCCCATCCAGCAGTGGGCTGACACTGGTCTATTGAATTTACTTCGTTAAATAATCCATCTGCAGTGTATGCAAAACTAAGTTTATACAAACAAGAGATTATCGTGTTTACAAACTTCCGATAGTGGGCTATTTATGGAAACATATGACGCACATAAACTGTGCTATACACATTTGTTGACAAAGTCTGCTTTGAGTACCTTTGCTTCTCTTGTTCTCAAGCATCAATGGCTATGAACTAAGCGTAAGGATCTCATGAGAAAACCAGCTTTGTCAGTGTGGTTGAAGGTGTGTGCAGTAATGAGAGTATCTTGGTGACATCTGGTCAAACTAGTTTTTCAACACAACCAGAACTCTGGCCTAGATATATGTAAAGCCAACCGAGAGATGCATCTGTTGGTGGCACCTCGTTAATAATCGTGTTCTTATATCAGAACATTAAAAAAAACAGAGACTACCAAGATAGAATTGTAAGTGTTCAATCCAAAATAAATAAGGTGGCAGCTCCCAATCAGAAGGTTACTATTTCTCAAATCCTGGTAAGAAGTTCAATCAGTCATTCGTCCCTCAAGGACTCTTAACATAAGCACCACTTTCTGGACAGTAAATAGTGCCCGTCCAAAACGCCACTTGCCACTGCCACGGGAATGTGGAATTCCCACTACTGGCTCAGAATTGGTAAATAATAATCAGATGCGCACCACCCCAGGTCGGTTGAGTAGAAAACCGACTTAAAACCACTCACAAATTACAGTATTTATATGAACAAAAATAAAAAAGCCGGCAGTTCCGTTGACACATAGGGGCACTGTGGTAAGCACTCTGACAAGCCGGGGGGAAGGGGAGGGGGGAATTACGGCCAACTGTACAGACGAACAAAAAAACCCGGTGAGCAAAGCAAGCATAGCGATGAGTCACCCTGCAATGAAAGGGGTTTATCTGTAGGGCATGACGCCTTGTCATTCACTGTACATCTCTTTTCAGGGCAGAAATGGGTTGAGAAATACCTACACATGCACACAAGGGCATTTTAGGAATGGTGCTGCCATGTGTCCATACTTGACGTCAACTGCGTCTCTTCAGCAACACTTCTAAACAGGATGCAATCGATGCTGTGTCGACCGGCAAAAAAATGACAGACACGTCATTATGACCACGCATTTGCATGTAGGTGCGTCCCCACTCGGATGCGTAGGTTAGGGGCCGCTTTAATTTGCGTCTGATGAGATTGCAAATTATTCAGCATTTGAGTGACACAGCAAGCGGAAACATTGCTTCAGGTTGAGGGTCATCCTGTGTTCAGCCTTTTGAATTTTATCCAAAGAAATCGGGGACACAAAACTAAAAGAGACACGTCCAAGGGATGCAACAGGACACTAATTTATAAAGGCACGACCAGATGCCAGGCACTCAGTTTTCAAAGAGCGCAATGCGTTGGGGTCAGCTTGCCTTCTGATGTAGAGTGTGTATCGTATAACGATCCATTCCACGGTGTTTCACAGAGAAGCAGCTCACTAGGTAGGACAGTCTTCTCTGCTGTATGTAGCTGCATTAATGTGGCCCTGCTGTTGATTTCATCGGTCGGCAGGTGGTCAACAAAACGGATGCCCCCGTAGCAGATACGGGTAATGCGCACGTTAAACAGAAAGTGTACTTGTCTAATTTATTGCTTGTGAAATTTTATTTGTAGCGAATTACACAAAAAAAATTCCCCACAAGATGTTTGCTTATTGTAGAAATGCACCTGATCCTGATGCCACCTTGAAGCTATCTGATGGGGGTTTTTTTCACCTTGGCATGAGTCATACTATAACAAATTACGATGACAACAAAAATACAAATTGCAATACTCAATGAGCTCTTACCCAAGATTAATCTTTTAGTTTAAATTAATATGTATGCAAGGATGAGTTACTATGAAAACCATGGAAAAAATACATGTGACATTGCATTAATATCGAAATAATGAAAACAACGAACACAGGATTATGCATTTTAAATTCAGTCCACGTTCAGAAACTAAATTCACACGAAAGGAACTCAACAACAACAAAAAAAGCTATGGCATGCCACGGGATCGGAAAAAAAAACCATGGGGTTGGATTCTGTCCTCTGGCAAATTCCACCGCTGTCTTCACGTCGATGAGGTGCAACTTCTTGCGGCAACCTCCCCTAAAACTAAGACATTCGTCTCTCACGATGCAGGAATGTGCACGTTTTTTCACCCACCTCCACCACCGCTGCGTCACAACCGCACATTTCTGCTTCACACACAAGGGCGACGAATGGCTTATTTAAATGCAAATTCTGCATTCTTTTTGCAGCCTATTTTGAAAACGTGACGCGTTTGGTCCCGCAATGTTGAAACCGTTTTTTTTTCAAACTGTTTGCACACAAGCGTGAATCTTTGGCCAAATCTTGATTGTAGACTGCAGGATTTATGTTAATGTGGCCAAGGTATGCCATGGTATCGGGTTTACTTTACAAACTAGTGTTGGAAATACCCACATCCATTTCCTCTTTTGCTTGACAGTTCCAAGTAAAGGATTTTTTTTTTAAAGTAACAAATTCATAAATTATAGTCGTGTGAAGCAGTTGCACAGTGTTCAGCGTAATGCACGATGAACTCGGCGAACTAAGTTCAACTTGACGTCGCTGCCGATGGCGAACAGCAGTGGCAAGTGATATGTTAACCAGCACCGGGTTCCACTCTTCTTAACCCGCACTGATCGACGTGATGAAACATGGTCAAACAACCCTATTATACTTGACATCGTATGGGAAGGTTTTTATCCAACAGTGGATTGCCAAACGGTTGTTAATGATTATTGCGACGTAACACAAAGTCCGCGTTGGTTTCAGCAATACAAATGCTCAAAAATAACGTTATATCTGACACTATACGACCCATGTCAAATGAACACTTATTACAATCTTCCTAAAAAATACAAAATGCTTTTGGTAAAAATATCTCTATCTTTAGATACCAACAAAGGGCTGTGAAATTGTTAATAAACATATGTTGACTACTTCTTTGGTTCTTTCGGTAAAGTCACGTAGAATGAGAATAAGATAATAAAATAACACAATAAAATTCTCACGACGTTTCGGCCACAACGCAAGCGGCCGTCTTCTGTGGCCGAAACGTCGTGAGAATTTTTTGTGTTATTTTATTATTTTATTCTCATTCTACGTGACTTTACCGAAAGAACCAAAGAAGATGAATCCTTGCAGTCACGAAAGCTTTAAATCGAAATGTTGACTACATAGGGAGTGATGACGAACAGCTTGGATAATAAAGCGATATCTAAAACCTGTGTTTCGTGGCAACTATCACCGTACCACTGCTCTGAAGTCCCCAGTGCTATTTGCTTAACCTATACCCTCTCCACATGGATGGCTGTAAGCTTTGTTAGAGGAACACATTTTATTAGTCAGCAGAGAAAAATACAAGGCCACACGAGATAATCTAATTCTAGGACGATAATAAACTTCCTCTCTTAACTGTATCACATCCACGCAAAGCGGACAAGGGAGGGCAGTACGGTCGGTGGGTTTCAGGACTGTGAAATTCATACCACTGTCGATAACCAAATACAAAAGCTTTTGAGATTTTTTTTAAAATAACCTCATTTATACAATATCAGTGTACCAACTTGACCAAATATTTAAAAGTCTTCAAATTCAGTTAAGTATATTTTAAACAGCAGCTTTCATTAAAATCTTTTGATTTTTTTGTGGAAAGGCCAAGATAATGTTTGAACATCAAAACCTCCTCAAAATCCCATTGTTGTGATTCGGGCCACAAGATCCCACTAAGTTTTCCAGCGCTAACTATCTCAAACGTTAAAGAGATAAATATTCAGTGTTAAATAAAACAAATCTAAAGAAAATATGCAAATATATTACACTGCTCCACTCTTCCACAAACTTGTTGGCAAAACACAAGGAATATTGAATGATGCCAAGCCATTTATTTAGTTTTATAATTAAGCATTTCGTAGCACCCAGCAAAATTGAGCAGTGTCATGTACCACACGATACAGCAATCTCACTACGACTATTCACAAGAGTATTCATGTCCTTAATAAAAACAAAGCTGGCATTCATATTAAGTATCACATAGAGTCCCCGCTAAGTGTTTTCAGCAAAGTGCTTCATGTGCGGGGCGACTTCCTCTTGTGCAGCCAGATAAGCCGTTATCACAATGACTACAGTGCGTACGCGATAGCTATGCTTTTTAAGTTGCGGCTGTGATCAGGAGGCTTACAACTTATCCAATCTTTGCTCTTAACCCAAACGCAAATGTAAGATTTTAATAATAAAAAATGCAGTATGGAATGATTGTGTAGTTTGGAGTTATCTGGATTTTTAACTCTCCTAACGCATGTGCAGGAAATGTGAATTCAATGTCAAAGCAAGTACATTTAATCACAGATGACAGTAGCAATGCTGGAGAATATTTGTTTCGTACATCACTACAAATGGTGTAAGCCAATATCCTTTGGGGAGTATTCAAATAAACCTATACTGCTTGGCTCTTGTCATCACTTATTTATAGTCAAATGAAATATGACCATGACCGGCACAGACGGACACAGTGAGCGACTGACTACCTTATAAAAGTTTACTCAGGCCAGTAACAGCATCTGTAATACAACTCAATCCACAAACCCAATGAGTCTCTGGAACAGAAGAACTATTCTACAATGCCACACACGGGCCGCACAGCTATTCATATATTAACAGCCATATACTTTCTAACCCAAGGAACATTTAATTGCAGCAGTAATGACAATAAAAGTTGTGAACTACGGACTGTCTTTACATCCAACTTCAACCTCTTTATTTAGCATGGTTGACTACGTACGGTGCAAAAGAAGTTCAATATACATGCGAAACGGTTTATTCATTTACAATAACATCTTTCCATTCAACCAATTTTCTGTAAATAATTCCAAACATATTCCACACGGGTCGCATTCATTGTGAAGAAGAGTGGGCTTGGCCAGGATGTGTCGCTAAAAGGGACGGTGGCCAGAGGTCAATGCAAACGACAAAGTGGTAACTGGAGGAGCGAAGACACCCACAAGAGGGTGGCAAGACGGAGCGATGAAATCTGCTCGTGTCCAGGAACTCGATGGCTTTTTACACCGCACGACTGTGAGATATGGTGACAGCTTGGGGAGGGTATTCATCCAGCTGTAGACAGAGCGTGGCTAACGATCTCAGACCAAGCTGTTAACAGAATAGAAATGGTGCTTGGAAGTGGAGTTGACTTACAACTGAAAAGCAAATTTGTTCTTTGAAAAAAAAACATTACAACCCGTGTGGTGCAAGTGCTCTCCATGCGTCAGCAAGCGGCCTTCAGTGGTGTACGGTGACGCGGCTTAAGGTGTGGTTGCATATGTTACGGAATGAACCCGTGCACGAGGGCAGTTGAACACGTCAAGGCAGTTCCACGTGTCTTCCTGCGTGCGGTTGGTCTCACGCGTGTGCGTTCTCAAACGAGTTATCTTTTCCTGCTTCCTTGAAAAAAGACGGTGCTCGCCAATGAAATGAGATCCCCCCCCCACCCCGACATAAGACACCAATCACCAGCCATTCATTCTATCACGATTTCAGATGAGCACCGGACACAATGCAAAGTAAAAAGCCACAACCAATGCGTCTCGCATTTGTCATTAAACATTACGCGTGTCGACTGTTTTCAAGGGCCATTTGGTGAAAAGTTAATCCACTACAATAAACTGTTTTGTTGTTGTTGTTGCTATAAGGCCATGTTAACGATTACGCCGATTAGTTTTTTAAAACTTGTACTTATACTGTACATGACTGCTTATGAAGTGCACATTTTCATTCATTTTAATGTAAAATTCAGCTACGTAAGCCACAACACTCACACGACAGAACCTTTTCCAACCCTATGAGAAAAAACCCGCCATGGCCACTAGCTTCACAAGCGTGTCCCAAAGACTGACATTGATCTTGACCTCAAATATGACAATGTGAAAATGTGTTATCACTTTTAGCTCGGCGCAATGGCGTGCCAGTCTGTGACGTGGGTTGGAAAATCTGGGTGGGTAAGGTAGCAAGTGTGAGACGAGTGAGTGCGTAGGCATTACATTGGTGTGCGCTATCGTAGCTGAGTGCATGCACACCCCTGTCAATCCACTGCTGGATGAGGGCCTCCCCATGCCGTATGGGTCATGGGGTTTATTTGACCATATTTCACCGTGCTGGTTAGTGTGGGTTGGTAAAGGCGGGCAGCATGGACAGTACACTGATAGATTTTGTTTGATACTCTGCCGTCTTCCAACATCGCCCCAGACGGTAGCTTGGTAGACAGGTGGACAGCTGTGTGCCACGTTCAGGTAGGTACTCCAAATGAGCCGTTGTTAGGTGCTTAGCTCATTAAACTCGGCAGGTGATAAATTAACATATGTATAGCACATTCAAGGAAGTAAGACGTGGTGGGCAGGAATTAGCTGGGTAACCAGGTGACCCTAAGATGAGCAAGAGTGCACTGGGAAGTAGGTTAACCCAGGTGTGTACATCTATACGTAGACCAGCTGTGTAGAGATAAAGTTAAGACAATGTGCATTTACATACAACACCTGAAGTGAAATTAACTTTTTTTTACTATAATTTAGGTAGGAAACTAAAGCCAAGTTATTCCTTAAGTTATTTAGACCAGATGTGTGCAGAACTGTTAACCAGATGTGTGCAGATAACAGAAAAGCAAGCCATGAATGTACAGGTAATGGCAACCCATGTGTGTTTTAGTGTAGTATAAAGCCAGTAATCTGCAGGTAAAGGGTATACCAAGTGTTTAAAAGTAAGCCAGGCATGTGCAGCTAAACCAGGTATATCCCGAGAAAGATAACACAATCCATGCGTGTGCTGGTCAAGTTGCCGTCTATATTATGTAAGGTAACCCAGATGATGCGCACAGAGATAGATACTGGTGAGGTAACCCAGGTGTGTGCAGGTACAGTTAAGCCGAGTGTGTGCAAGAACAGGTACAAGCACAGGTAAGGTAACCCTTGATGTGCAGGAACAGGTACTGGTAAGGTTACTCAGGTGTGCAGACACAGGTACGAGTAATATAGGTGTACAGACACAGGCAACCCAGGTCTATGCAGGCACAGGTAACCCAGTTGTGTACAAACCGGTACAGGTAACACAGTTGTGTGCAGGTACAGGTAACCCAGGTATGCGCCGACAGGTACAGGTGGCCCAGTTGTGTGCAGGTACAGGTAACTCAAGTGTGTCCAGACAGGTAACCCAAGTGTGTCCAGACAGGTGCAGGTTACACCCAGGTGTGCGCCGACAGGTACAGGTTATCCAGGTGTGTCCAGACAGGTACAGGTTACCCAGGTGTGTTCAGACAGATACAGGTTACCCAGGTGTGCGCCGACAGGTAACCCAAGTGTGTGCTGACAGGTACAGGTAACCCAAGTGTGTGCAGGTACAGGTAACCCAGGTGTGTGCAGGTACAGGCTACCCAGGTGTGTGCAGGTACAGGTAACCTAGGTGTGTGCAGGTACAGGTAAACCCAGGTGTGTGCAGGTACAGGTAAACCCAGGTGCGTGCCAAGCGAAGCTCACCTTGAGCTTCTGCACGAACGTGCCGTTGCGCAGCGGCTGCGTCCACACGACTACGGCGCCCTTGTTGTAGGTGACGTCCCAGCCCTCCGTGCTCTCACAATCGTTCCGGAACGACTGGAACGCCTCGTCGTCCGGGATCTGGACAGTCTCACCCTTGGACATTGTCTCTCTCCCGCTGCCCCTGTGATGGGGGCAGAGGTTTGGCTGGTGGTGGTACCTGATTGACCTCCGTGTGGAAGCTACGTGCGCGCGTTGATATCAACGTCCTTGTGTCTACGTACAGTGTCTACGTGTATCCTATTTGTGTGTAGGTATCTGTGTGTGTGTGTGCGCGTGTGTAATGTTCTAAATCAACACGAGGCGCGTTACAGTGTTTAAATACTCGTGCTACAGTACACACAAGCACACTCGCTGACACGCGGCTCTCGAGAAGTGCGTAGACCGGGAAGCTGCGAGTCGACACGCGCACGGCAGATGTTACCAATGAATCGGGATTTCTTTTAACCAAATTTTATATATATTTATTTCTACGAAACGTCGTCACCGCTACGAACGTCTTCGCAATGAATTATTAACGAGAAAATCCGTGCGGACGGTAGTAAATTAGTAATGTTGTTGGTGGTGGTGGCGTTGTCGCCGCCGCTATTTACAATCGCACCTTCACGCCGAAGCGCGGTGGGTGGCTGCGTCGCACGGAGCGAGACACGCGAAACATTAAAACACAAATGTTAAAAGCAATACGATAATAAAACCGCCACTGACGTTTACCTCAACAATTTGATGCTAATTACGACAAAAAAATTCCTCTAAAAAACGTAGTTTTTTCTCCCCCCCCAACCCTCTCAAATATTTTTGTGTGAGGATTAGGAGGGGGGGATGGATGGTGGTGGCTAAAGAGAGCAATATTGATGATGATGATGAGAAGAATGGGTTGGCTGGTGGTGGATAAAGAGAGCAATATTGATGATGATGCTTAAGAGAACACAGATGATGATGAGGATGGGTTGGTTGGTGGTGGCTAAAGAGAACAGGTGAGGAGGATGACGACAGCGGTGGTGAAGAGAACAGGTGAGGTGAGGTTGGAGGAGGACGGTGGCAGCTGAGGAGAACGAGTGAGGTCCGACGCTGAGGAGCAAGGCAGCAGCAGGAGGAGGAGGCGGCGGCGGAGTGGCGCTGACGCCGCTGCAGGTGACGGCCGAAGATCCCGAGGGCGGAAGCGATTACCCGCTGCAGCGTCATCACCAGAAATCGTAGAACGGATAAGAGGCCCTCACCTCACCCCCCTCCCCTCAACCTCCCGCGTGCGCCTCACGCCATTGGCCAGGTGGCGGTCACACGGGGCGGGCGCCCGTGCTTATCCGGTGTGGCAAATGTAACGCCGTCGCTTTAAATATCAAGGCTTATCTGGGTTTGTAAATTAAAAAATAAACACAATTAATGCAGTGTTAAGCAGAATTAGTCTCCACATAACAAAACACATGCTGAGGCCTTATCGGTTTAATCGGTTTATTGGCTTCCCAGAGCAATATTATTATTATGCAGCAGATGTTTTTGAAAACATACTAAACTCGTGGCTGGTTTCAAGCAGCTGTGTTCTCATCAGCAGTCAGGCTTTGTGAAACAAATGCTGCTGCTGGGTGACCGGATGGTTATTGGCAAGAGCACTCCGGCCAAAATGTTGTGTTCCTCCCGTTCAACGTAGAAAAAGCAATGTTGCCAAAACAAACTCATGAATTGTTATGAAAGAATAAGGGTTTACCCTTGCTGGCAATAAAACATGTATTAAGATGTTCAACACCAAATAAGATACCTTTAGCAATGATTCAAGTCCGCATTAACCACACGTACTTGCGGTGAACATGCAAACAAACACGCTCTGATAAGATACGGCATTATCTCTGAAACTGATTGGCCTACACTAGACAGAAGCCTTCTTTCTGGCCAAGTCTCAGCAGAGTCAGAGCAGAGAACGCCAATAGGCGAATAGTACAATGACAATCCCACACGTACCAGAGCATCTCTCGGTCATGAGACCTTTTTTGCCAGTATCAAGCCTCGAGAAAGAACAAAGGAATTACGCTTGTACTTGTTATGAAAGCGTAATCACAACTTGCCTTATTTCTCTCCCACGTATAAATAAAACAATAACTACGTCGCGTTCGTCCATCAGCCAATTGGCCATCCAGATGAATATTATCACACTCTGGGCCGGTCTCCACTTTCTGGTTTTAATCAGCAGAGCGGGGCTTGTTAAACGTGCTTATGGATGACAAGATGTTACCGTATTGGCAAACGCAATCGGTATAAACTATTGGACGCGGTTTTGCGCAATGATTTGTTTGGGATTGTTTGCAAATACGTTTTGGTGATGTCAATAATTAAGGTGGGTATCTTTTTTAAAGCCACCCCTTGAACACCATCCACAAGGCTTATCTGCAACTGATTATATTATAAAATGTGAGATGGACGTTACCGTATGGAATACGTATTACACACAGTACAGTATCTGCATTTCCTTAATAATTTTTCCTGTAGACCAACCTGCCACTCGCTTATTAACCCAGCTACCTTTCTGCACGACACATAGCGTCCAAACCGTGTTTTATTCAATAGTTGGAAGTCACTCACAGAGCAAATGTTTCACATTGGGAAGTCATCAGAGGTCAAACAAGACTCGGTCCATTCGTACCAAAACGCACCGCGTGTCAATAGGTGTTCTTAAAAGTGGAATTCCTTAGTTCTTTCTCGAGGATTAACAAGCCCTTTAAGAGGTTTTTTTTTCTTTTCTTCAGAAAAGTATCCTGGGGCAAGTAAAGAGTATGACGTGTACTATTGCGCAATGAACCTGTTGAACTGGTCACGTGAGCGTTATATATTTTTTTGGTCTTAGCCGTGGAATCATCTCGACTCGGCTATTCAAACTCCGTTCCGACGCAACCTCGCCAAATCCCTCATCTCCAAACTCCCATGTGATGATCCAAAAGGTCTCTGCCACGTCACCCCAATAAACAGCCCTGTACTCAAACCCCTTCACTGGCTACCAGTATAATCGTGGTTCAATGTCCAGGTCGCACTCGCCGTATTCTCTATAACCCATTGATTCGTCCTTGCATACATGTAACTTCTCATTCAAGAACCAAGGCTATCAAAGCCCGCAGCCAACATTGTAGTATTGGTCAATGGGAGGGTTCCTCATTCTCCTCTGCCACACATATATCATACCTGTCAACCCCTTATCAGTGCCTACCTTACTACAGAGCAATTCAGACCTTATTGGTTACCCCGTGCCCTTAGAAATCTCAACGTTCATCCTACAAAGTCCCATCACGAAGGAGACACACAAACAAATATGCAAACACAAATTTGCCCGGATTTAAACAGCTGTACACCGTATAGACTTGAAAACTCAATGTCCCTGGACAAGAATACGGGTAAACCGTATGGGTTGACAGGTCTGGGATAGTGCCTAACTCCCTTCGGCCCAGCTACCCATAGATAATTAAACACAATATCATAATGGTATTGGTCAAACATCACAATGCTGAATAATTACCCGCAAGTTACTCGATTGGGATTGAACGTAACGACATCACCCCCTACTGCGAAAACGTGGCAGGACCCCCGCTGAAAAAAAGAAAGTGTTGCGAGTGAGTGATTGTATCTTGGGTAAAGAAATGTAAACAATCATGATTAATAATAATCCTGTCCAAAGCTCAAGTCCTTATCTTTTCCTCTGCCCATGACTGACTGCCTCACGCTACAAAATAAACACGGCCACTGTTTCTGTACAGATGCCCTCGCATTTAGAGGCTACGCCAGGCGGTCGGAAACCAAAACAAGATTAACTATATATTTTTAGAATTCGGTAAAAAGTAAAAACCTCAACATTTCAAGGGCCGCAATGCACTGTGTGGTGAATACGAGACGGTGGATCCTTAATAATAACTGTCACGAAGCAGTTACTGAAAGAGTCGCTCCATAAGGCTCCGAAGCCGCAGGTTGCCGACCCCTGGGTTAAACAAATCCAAACTGTATTAGTGGACGTGCGATTGTCCAAGTTTTCTACTCGTAATCCCCCCTTGCCCCACCTCAGAAAACGTTGAGACATTGGCCGGACACCACCACCACCACCACCGCAGTGGCACCACAATTTAAAACACCCTGTCCCTCCAACCGCCAAATAAGATATCAAGGCCATCATCGGACACTGCTTGTGACCTCGAGGCTCTGAGGCATGAGCTCATGAATTCTAATGGTGAACCCAGATGTAATAAAATAGCCATTCGTCAAACTCCTAATCAGCTAGAAGGTTATATAAAGAGTGGTGGGCACGAATGCTATCTTGACAGCCGTTTTTTTGGGATTGAGGCCAGAATTCGAGAAGACTTGCGCCAGCAGCCAAGTTCAGCACCCTCTCTTCTATCCCAGCACTACAAACACGCCCCAGATATGCATTTACAGCTGAGTCAACTTAGGCAAAAAATATCCAATTTAATTATATTGTTTCTATTAATATTTCACGTGCTGGAATGAAATGTACATGGCACCAAACATTTATCTTTATTATTGGATATGCCCTAAAATGTAATGATTTTTCAAATCTATTGATTTGGACAAAATTAAGGTGAATTATTTTATTAGCTTCTAAAGATAAATGTATTTCTTAAGCATATCTTATTAAGTAGTGAATGAAAACCAGTGACTTAAATTGACAGTTTCCTTTTTACATTGCCTATTCTTTCTGATGTCAGATTCTTTACTTGGCTACAGAGGCAGGAATTCCCTGATAACTAGATCTCCATAAGGGCAGTTCAACGATTTTGAACATACATTTTAAACGCTTTAAAGATGTAGATAATCATTAGTATGATCGTAGTGGCTTTTTTACTTGGGCGTAGTATGTCAACCATTAAGACTGTCTAACGTCCTAATATAAATAATGTCCACCTTTCTTGGGAGAAATGCTCGAAAAATACTAGTGTCGGACGTACTCAGACGATCTGACATTTCTTCATCTGCACTGGGAAAGTGATCCCGCATGTCTTATGTTCTTAACGTGTCGATAATTACTTTCGCAGATGCATTTAATGGGACGACGTTCAAATGTGATTGGGAGGTTGCTTAATTTGTAGAAGTATCCATGGTTAACAAAACACTTGGATGTCCATACTCCATTCGCATGGTCACTGGTTCACTCATTGCTGTGGTACCTGTTCAAAACGTATTCGGCGTTTTAACACGTAGACTTTCGCGACCAATATTATTAATAAAGGTTTTTTGTTTAGATCGCGTAAGTATAAATGTGGTGTAACCCTTCACCACCCGACAGCCGTCAGTAAGGGCTTTGTCACGTAAACAAAACGCCAAATAGTTACTTCGGCCTACCGGTGTGTTGGAGAGTAAATCCACATTTACAATTTTAGTACGACGTTTCGCTGGTAATTACATCCAGTATCAGACCGGAAGCAGGTGGATATCTTCACTATTCTGGCAAATCGCCCGATGATGCTGGATGTAATTAACAGCGAAACGTCGTACTACTCAAATTGTAAATGTTGTGGATTTACTCTCCAACACACCGTTGGCCTGAAGTAGTAACTATTTAGCGTTTTGTTTACGTGATAAAATCCCTTGCTAATTGGTGTCGGGTGAAGGGTTACGATACATTTACACTTACGCGATCTAACCCAAAAACATGTATTATGAGTATTCAGCGTTTATCTTCATCATCACCATCATCACTTTGTATGTACAGTTAGGGAGAAAAGTATTTGATCCCCTGCTGATTCATCTTCTGCTGATTGTGTACGTTTGCCCACTGACAAAGAAATGATCAGTCTATAATGTTAATGGTAGGTTTATTTGAACAGTGTTGTTGTTATTCTGTCACTCACTGTTCAAATAAACCTACCATTAAAATTATAGACTGATCATTTCTTTGTCAGTGGGCAAACGTACAAAATCAGCAGGGGATCAAATACTTGTTTCCCTCACTGTATATCACACCTCCCATGCTGTACACCTTGAGGCGCCCTGTGGCAAGGACCCCCTGGTGGAACACAGCACTGGCCGGTGGGGACGTGGTTATTAATATTATGAACATTTATATTTTACTTATTTATCCAGGAAAGCCATGCCGAGTCGTAGGACGCCTTTTGCAGGAAAATCCTGCATTTGGGGTTTTTTTACTTGAATTTGTTTCAAAACAATGAATGAGTGGAAATAACCTCGGAAGCGCCCAGAGAAATCCCAACGCATGCGAGTGGGCAGCGATGTGTCCCCGTGCAAATGTAAACACAGATGCCAATTCGTCCACTTGCTGTACATCCCTCTCCTGGCGAGCAAGCGCACCGCGACGGAAAGGGAATTTCACAACATTTGTGCGACCAACCAAACCTCACTGCTGCTGCCTCCAGTGCTTATAAGCATGCACCATCACCACCCGGCCCAATCTTGCTTGTACTGTACGCCTTCCCGAATACGCTGTTTAAAAAAAATAATAATCAAATTTGGACCGTGATGCCATCACACACTGACTACCCTTTTTTTTCTAATCATGTTAAGAGGATATTTTGAAATGTTCAACTGTGAAGCATACGACGCAAATTCGTACGGCTAATACACCCACGGTATTAATCAGGGTGGCCTCTGGCCCTCCAACCATGACCCCTCTGCAACGAGAGAGGCAAACGCGGCTACCCGCAGAATTGTGATTGACATGACGCTTCCGTGTCGCCACGGCAAATACTGCCTTGGCCAAGTTTTACTGCCTTGCTCAAGCTACCATTGTGTTGAAATATCGGACCTATGCGGTATACTTTATTTATATTTCGTTCTAGAAATGACACTCTTATCTTCTTTGGTTCTTTCGGTAAAGTCACGTAGAATGAGAATAAAATAATAAATTGATAAAATAAAATAACACAATAATATTCTCACGACGTTTAAATCGAAATTTACACTCTTATCGTTTTATTGTTTGTTGTTGGAGCTTGCTGAGCCGCGCCCTCCTGGGAATGTGGGAAAAAAGCGCTTCATAGCTCATCGGATTCCTCCTTGAGTCTACAAAACAAAAGATTCTGAATTGCTTGGCCACGTTCGCGACGCACCGTCAGCACTGCCACCTCCACCCATGCACTACGTTACAACCACCGAGCAGGGGAGCGTCACAGATGAATCAGCGTCGACGCTTGTTTAGCAATGCAAATGGTGAGCCAAGCACACACACACACAGGGGATTGTTTGCAGCGATTCGGGGATGTACTCTTAATGAGCATCACACAGTTTAAAGAAAGCCCCATCAAATGTTTGAGTATTAAAATAATGCGTAAGTGGATCATGGTTGCGAACAATAATTGTATTCAATGTTGTCCTCACAAAAAAGCTGGCGAATACACTGGAGTGGTAAATATTCAGTATACATTTTCACCGGGCAAACTTGTGCATAAAATTTTTTTTGACAATTTTGTTTTATTGAATTTCAGTAGAAATAAATGCTTTTATTCCACGTCGGGCGTGTAGAGTACTCTATATAGCCACGACATATTATTAAATTTGCATGCGTGTTAAAGATTGAAAAATAAATGGCATGCAATGAAATACAGCACATTATTTCAATCCGTCGTTAAAATAATGAACACGGACTGCAAGAATCGAGACGTGAAACGTTTTTTTTTCTGAAAGTGAATGTTCGGGAAATAAAAAAAAATTGTAACCAGTTTACTTTAAAAAAAATACCGTATAATATAGACATCAGAGCAATGAAATAATCACGACTCTTGGCATTCTTTATAAAACGACACTCGTGTATCAATCGGACCAAGTCAACTGGTCCCAAAATGTACGCTCGCACCCTGTGCAATAAAATCGTTAACGCCTTCCAAGGACTCTTCCGTGTGATGTCCCAGACTTATTTGTGCTCGGTGTGCATTCGGCGGTGTCTGACAAAGTTGACAATTCAGCACACGCGCAACAAACACACTGCTCAACTACCTAAAAATAAATCCATATGCTGAGTTGGCAAAAGCAAGCCATCTATCTGTCGTATGCAATTGGAGAAGCAGTCGCGTGTGCCCAATGTAAAAATGCCTTCAAGCCCATTGGGTTGTACGGAGAAGTGAGTTTTAATTGAGTTGTCTTTTTTTTAAGTGAACTCGGTGCCAGAGAACTGTTGAGAAAATGTAACCCCCATCCTCCCACAGAAGCTGTGCTTCTTATTGCCCAGCCTCATGGCACCAATATATAGGGCAGGTATCCCTCGAATTACAAACGGTTCGGTTTACGAAATTTTGCGTTAACGCAATGTGACAGTCATTCCAACATGCAGATCTTTTAGCGAGTGCCCTGAAAAAGTGAAGTATTTTAGTTTTAAATTAATTATTGTTCAATCGTATTCATATTATAATTTTAGTATTGTGAAAAGTGATGTGTATAGTTTTTATATTAGGAGCAGAATTAGAGCGACTATCCGAAACCCATTCTTAAATTTTCGTATTCAATTAATGGGAAAAAACTTTTGTATTTACGAAATTTACGTTTTTTTTAAAGAACGCATCCTTTCGTAAATCGAGGGGTACCTGTGAAGCAGTACACTATACACGTCGAAATGGAAGCACAATAATTATAAACCAATCATCCCGCCATCATCCAAACAGGGTAACGTTCAATTAAAGTATTACACTGCAGAAAATATACAATTGTAAAAAAAAAATCTAAAATGACAGCCAGCTGAAAAAGAGGGAGCGGGTACAGGTGACAATTGGTGGAAATGGACGTGGCTGCACGAGTGATTACCGCCAAGTCAATGGACAAAGTAGGAAAGAAATTACGGTAGTGCATTTAGGTTAACACGCATCACAGCCACTCGTCAAAGATATTCCACATTCAACGTTGGAGGCTGTGAAGATACGATGCTGTAGTGTGCGATGCAGTATATTGAGCGACGTATCCAATGATTTCTTCTTTAAGCGTTACGGGTGTGCAACTTTGTGTCAATTTCATCGATTATTATCGAATCGTAGACTCAACGATGCATGCAACGACCCGTCTAGAATCGCTGTTTTTGAGAAAGTGTCCAGAATGAATTTGATGACGTGACCCCTTGCAGTCACTAAAAGGCCGCTACATTCAACGCATTGGATAAAAAAATGTATTATTGAATCGAATCTCGAGTTGCGAAGGTAGGGCGATGATTCGTTGCACCCTGACTCAACATGGTGCAAAAACATATATATAACTCGATAAACCCCACAAACACACAACAGTCTTGCTCCAACACACACATGTAAAGTGTTTAATCCATGACGGGCAAATGTATATACACACCTAAATGGTAAGTATGTTTGTCAATATAAGAGAAGAGGTTAAGTATTTACTGCGGAAGGAAACGTCAGAAAGTTGATTGATACAGAACATTGCAGCACTGCCATTTGTGGCCTTGTTAATCATGGCATGATGAACCTATGGGCAGTTTTTTTTTTAAATCCGCCCGCCTCTGTACACCCGGCAGTATGAATGGGGGGCACACTCCTACAGTTATTCGATCAGCTGGCTGTGGATGTATTGGCCAGCGCGAAAGAGTGGCCCAAGGTACCCTCAAGAGGAGCTCTCGAGAGTGTCCTGCAGTTGAGGCCCTTTTCACCAGCAGTGACTGCCACAGTCCTGTGCCTAGGGCGACTCCCTCGGCATGGAGAATTCTTGCACCCACACCGACGCAACTGAGATTTTAACACCCAAAAGCTGCAGCACTGTGTTAAGCATGACTTAACGCGTGAGCTTAATTGCGACGGTATGAAGCGGGATTCATCTAAATGGGTTTGGTTTCAATATTGTCTCCGTAATTTCGGCTCCTATGGCCAAAACACTCAAAACAGCGGTGGCGCAAGGCCTGGAATTTATATGGTGCTGTAATTTCAGCGACGAAAATACACCGAACCAGAAGCAACTACCAGCGTTGTGAAAAAAATAAATGGTCTGAAGCCAATGGTACGTTAGCCGTTTCATCGAAAATAAATCCGTTATAACGTGAAGGTGGAAATTCAGTTTGCGAGGACTAGCATTCGATTGTAATTGATGGGCTTCAATCTGTCTGGTCCACCTTGTAAAAAATTGCAGCCAAGAATCCAACGTACGTGGAAACGCCTTGATTTGACCCTAAGCGACAGGCAATCCAGTAGGAACGTCATAGTAACAGGGTTAAGAACGATGCCAGTGCATATTTCAGGACAGCATCAATAAAACACAGTGCGATGTCATCACATGGATGGTTTCATTACAAGTACAACATAAATTATAATCAATTCCCCATCAAGTTCATTATAACAAAAAAAAACATTGGCTTTAGAAACTCCATACCCTATACGCCACATTGTGACTTTTGAATGAAAATTGTGTCATTTTATAGATAATAATTTTGTTTTTAATATTGTGCTTCGTAAGCTCTTAATACAATTACAAGACAATGCCTTTGTTTATTGCCATACATCTATTTTCATATAATCATGTGCACGAAAGTTCGAGTGGTGATTTGTTTTTGCCGAATGACATTATCCTCATGCAATAAATATATCAAAATAATTCTGCTGAATGGTAGAGTGTAACACGATTTCTACAGAGGTAAGAACCACATTTTCGCTTTGCGTCACGATTTTCGTTAACATGTTCAAGACTGCAACTACGAATCTTAACCAGACATATCACCACTGCCAGAAAACAGGAGACTACAGATGCGATTTAGGTGTGGATGTTGACATGGTTGATCTCACTTACAGAGCTCGAGAACAAAGCATTGAGGCCGCTTATACAACTCAATAAAATGTCACTCTATACGGTCTAAGGAGTAAGACCCACAAGGGAATGTAGGATCCCACAGCCATTCACGTGTAATGACAGCAAGCAGCCCTGTACGAGCAAATAGATTATACAGAAGGGAAAAAAACTAAATTCATACATAAATGTATATGATTACTATATTTAAACAATTTTGCATCAACACAAAGTTATTTGGATTTTCTCTCCGTTTTCTTAGGAAATATTTTTTTTGCTCTTAAGTATTGACACTAAGAAGGCTAAAAAGAAAAACTAATTCATGTACTTAACAAAAGGTTATTTCAAACAAACACGGTGTCATGTCAACTTACCACTTTTAAAATGAGCACTATACAGTGTGTGAGTTGTAAATCTACAGAATACGAATTCAAAGCTGCATATTAAAGCAAAACAAAACTCTATATGATACAGAGCTGTACAATGCTGGTCAAGGGAATTTGGCACCTGACTAGGCTTAAAACGAGCAACACAAAGCAATGGCGTAACTGCGTGGAATTTTACGGAATAAAGTGGCAGAACGAGCCGAACGCTAACGACGACACGTCAGGGACGTGGCCCACTCACGCTCAACTCATCCTCTAGAAAGTTTCTACGGCTATGACGGCCCTCCTGTTTCTGCCGTGTGTGAAAGGCAATCAGGTGGCAGAGGAGGTGACTCAAGAGGCCAGAGCCCCGGTGCAGGGTGCAGTAAAATGCTTAGGTTCGAATCCAGGCCTTTGAATAAACTGGGTTTCTCAAGTGTAAATTTATCAATGTTTCTCAGCCCAGTCCACTAATGAGTGCACAACAACAAATTGTCACGCGAAATAATTTGGCCTTGCATTTAATTTGATCGATTTCACTATCATGCGACGAGAATTACTCTCTTGTGGCAAGGGTGGGTGGGAAAAGTGCAACCCCCCTAATTTGTAGATCATAGGTCACTTCAATGGATTTAAGAGGTAGTTCTTTCGTATCTGCTTGAGGTGGGCGATCCTCTTAACAGGAAGGTCTGCACTGCTCTGAGAGAAATCCAAATTGATTATTCGTCTCAAGACGTAACTCCGATAGAATAGCTATAAAATTGTGGGGGGGAGCGGGGGCGGGGAAAGACAATGGGGTGAAAATGTTATGGTCATGAGTATAAATCATGAGCATTTGGCCACCATTTTCTGGATCTTTCTCCTCCTTTACAACCAAACAAAATTTGCATAATCTTCAATCTGCTTTTCATATCAACAAGTCAAGACAAGTAATAATTATAATGCGACTACAACAATACAGCCACTTTGTTGTGGTGATGCCAGCCCATCAAATAATTCCCGTGTATGGGGGGTAGTTCCTTATCCACGATGGCTGGCGGTCTTGAGCCAGTGGTGGTGGTGGAAATTCCACGTTTCATTGA
The DNA here is from genome assembly GCF_048934315.1 of Petromyzon marinus. Lineage (NCBI taxonomy): Eukaryota > Metazoa > Chordata > Hyperoartia > Petromyzontiformes > Petromyzontidae > Petromyzon > Petromyzon marinus. The sequence continues at coordinate 5,319,214 of NC_133684.1, forward strand.
CAGGGACCAGTCTTTCCACAGGACGGCCACGGGTTGACTTCACAACAAGTGGTGCAGTCTCATTAGGTGGAGGTTTTTTTCTAACAACCATGGAGAGGCAATAACAAGGACGTTGATGATGACGGTGGTCGTAATGATGATGATGATGACGACATTAGTGATGGAGCTGGGTTGACCCTGGCTGGAATTTGAACGTGTTCTTTCACAACTGAGAACCACGCTGCTCAGGAAATTGACAAAATAGCCATTGTAAAATAATACAGAGCGTGCATTTTGCTTATTACTGTGATCAATATTATTGTAGTTATTAGTCGTAGACGAGGAGAATTGAGTATTATAGTTCGTATACGTCCGTTCAGGCCTTTGAGTCAGATATCGAGTCGTCTTTGCTTGGCGACCACGACTTCTTCCACTTGATGCGCGTTGGTGACAGGGGCTTAGCCTCCACTTCCGCCGTGCTGCCGTCCATGACGCTGGCTCGCTGATCCGACATCCCTTGCTTTCGGTCCCGCTCCGGGATTTTCATTACGCGGAACCTGCAGGACAGAGAGAGAGAGAGACAGAGAGACAAAAGATGACCCAAGTTGTTCGATAATGAAAAGAAAACATCGGATAACAGCGGCAACGGGCATAGCAACCAGCTGAAATTTTGTTATGCGTTTTCACATTTGAGGAAAAACTCAGAAATTACAAAAACCTATGATTAACCCCACTATAAACAAAAATAATTACACAACAGGCGACATTTTTGGCAATGGCCCTTTTCTGCTATGAACAAGGGCCAATGCCCAAAACATCACCCGTTATATATTTTTCCCTCTTTAGAGCAGCGCTATTGACGAATGTGTTTAAGCTTTGTTATTTGTGCTAGTGCACCATTGCCAACGCAGTATGAAAGTACAAAGCGAATACATTTGAGAGATTTTAACATATTGTTTCTTTTTTACCAAATTGTATCTGATGCTAGACTTCTGATTCACTTTTTTACATGCAAATAAGTTCATATTAAGTCAAAAATTGCCTTTAGGAGACATTGGATAGATTTGACATTGAAATAAGCTACACGTACTGGATTCTATCCAATCCGAGTCGAGAACGTTCAAGACACTACTGTAAAAGAAAGAAGTGAATCACAGCACCGTACACCAAGCCTAGTCGTGGCAGTTAAACAGAAACGACTGTGTTGCGGACAACGGTGAGTTTACTAGACGTAATCTGACTAAAAACAAATAAAGTTGGGACTGGGATAAGTTATTTATCCTCCTGTGAGTGGACACAAAGTGGACGTTTCACAAGTTGTTTTATTGGCACCGTCGTTAGTTTCAGCACGTTGTCCTACGAACCAAGCGAGCTCAATTCAATTCCCAGCCGTGGCTAACATTAACAGCGAGTAATATCTCAGCTGGTCCTGGGCCCTCCCCGTGACCAACCCACGCTGACGAGCGTGGTGAAGTATGGTAAAAAAAAATCCCCATTACTGTACCAATATGGCTTGGGAAAACCTTAATCCTGCAGTGGATAAATAAAGGACCGTGCATTATTCGTATTATTACAAAGTGCATCTTTTAATTGATTTAATTTGTATATTTTCAGACAGTTCACCTTGTTGTGTTTTAAAATATGGTCCGAGAAAATCTGCAATAATCCATGATAAAATAAAAATAACGCACAAAATATACTTCGGCCAATCAAAGTGTTTTTGTTGTTGTTGCTTGAGTGGTGGAGGCTTTCTGGAGTAATAATGAGATATTGCTTTTGCAAGCACATTATCTGGGTGGCGTTAGCACCACACCCAGTCACCTTTAGCAAGCAGAGTCGCCCTCATTCCTTACAGGTGAGCAAGCTCTGTCTCATTTAGGGAGGTCTGGGTGGCCGGTCAGTGACTTGAATATTTCTCAAGAATCCGTGAGGCATCGGTTTTTAATGTTTACCAGCAGGAATGCACGACAAACCAAGTTCCTAAGCAGGCTACAGCAATGTATTCGTAAAAGAAAGACGTTGATTCATTATTTTATAAATAGGATTAAAATGGCATATGTCATAAAAACGATTGAAAGAAATCAAACAAAACAACGCCGTAACATACCGAGCGTCACCCTGCTGCTTTTACACGGCTAGTGCAGAAAAGTAAATTAAGCGCCGCGGGTAGTCAAGTGACCAGGATTAACTCTGGCACCATATGTTGAGTAGCCTTCTCTGCAATGGCAGCTGATGCCAAAGGGCGGGGTGTGTTTATTCAGCTACATTTTCCAGGAGGCCACATAACACAGTTTGTGTGCCAGACGTCATACGCCACGTGTACAGATGTTAACTCGTGGACATGTGACCACCGATCTCTACCTCTTGTCTCTAGGTCTCTCATCTCTCTCGTTTAGCTCACCTTCATCTCACTAATCGTGGTGGGGCATAACCTTTGGTGGGCCATAGCTCAGCGGGGCACTCTAAGGGGTCTTCATGGGCCACGTCTGGTGCGATCGAACCCCAAAAAAACCCCCTTAATTATGGATAATATTGGTCACGAAAGCGTCAGTGTTAAACAAAATAACCCTTCTATAAGGGAGTCTACATTATCGGTGACGGGATTGACGTGGACGCCGGCATCGACAAACAAATAAATAGCAAAGACGCACAGACACACGGCGTGATGTAAAGACTCGGCACCCACCTTCCCACGGCCAGCACCGTCTTCTCTCCAGGCCGGAGCGGCCGTGCGCCGCCTTTGTTACGGCTCTGGCTGCGCGCCTTGCCGGCTGCCTCCTGCCACTCCTTGGTGCAGCGAGCGCAGCCTGAGTTGGATGAGACCCCGTGGATCGTGTGGCTGTGCTTGTGCATGGCGTGCGAGTCGTCCAGGCTCAACACCGTCTGGTCCGGAGACGTGGGGCTGCGTGGGGATCAGGGTGAAGGGAACCACCACCATCATAATCATCATCATCGTCGTCGTCGTTAGAGTTGGGGCGATTAGCGAATAAGAGTCAAATTATTTGAGGAATCATTGCAATGGACTACTTGTTTACGGTCGATTACTCAGGCCCCTTTGAACATGGTAGCTGTGCTGACATTCTACCTAAACCCCCCCTACAAGCAACAGCCAGCAAGACAGAATGGCCATTGTGTCACCAAGCCCCACCTGTCACCTCCCGTCCAGCAGCACACACGGGTACAGCGGTGAGCCCTTATTACAACTATTTCCGTGTTCGCCAATTAATCGTGTAACTGAACTGACAGTCGGTAGAGTACTCTTAATCCAAAAGCCTGGCTCTAGTCATCATATTCAGTCGCGATGAAGCAACTGCTCGATGAAGACTTCTTCAAACCCCTTCACCACGTTCCACGATTATGCAATGCAACAACCCATCTAGCACTGGCACGCACGAGCGGATTTCACGGGAACAATTCCGTGGTGGACGTCCTCTCAGCCGTGCACGCCCTCTCTGCTCCCTCCGTTAGTTGAGGGGATGTCACGAAAATAAATAAAAAAAACTTGACAACCCACAATATTTATTTGTATTTTTAAGAAAACCCACGCAAGCCTCATTGGAACACTCTACAATCCGCATTATTTGATCACCTCCCACACAGGTGGCTTTACAATGCACTTGCTAATTCACATGTCATACACTTAAAACTGCCTACCACCACAAAAGGCACTTTTTTAAACAATATTTTGTGGGTTATAAAAAAAAATCCAGGACAACCTTCAGTTGTAATGTAATATTAGTGGTACACAATTAATTCTCACGCACATGCTCCAGTGACTCAATGCACCATTTTCTCTACGTGTACTGGACATCGACAGGAAATGCACTTTAGTACAGGACCACGATTATGTACGGCCAGCAGAGGGCGCAGCCACTGTGATTCAAACACGTGATTGAAAGGGAGTCAGAACAATTCCCTGTTCAAATCGACATTGAGGAAGTGGTCGGTGATCTGTTTTGAGAAATTCCTCGTCCCTTTGTGTTGACTTCCCCACCAAGTGGGACTCATTTATCAACCCCCCAGGGATGATGGGCTAAGTCAACCCCTGAACTAGTATTTTAGCTTTCGATTTAAAGCTTTCGTGACTGCAGGGATTCATCTTCTGGGTTCTTTCGGTAAAGTCACGTAGAATGGAGATAAAATAATAAAAATAATAACAGCCTAGGCTACTTGTGTTGTGGCCGAAACGTCGTGAGAATTTTATTGTTATTATTTTTATTATTTTATCTCCATTCTACGTGACTTTACCGAAAGAACCCAGAAGATAGTATTTTAACTCACGACCTTCCAATAATGGTGAGCCGCTCGCTCTACCACTAAGCCACTTCCTAACCCAAAACTCAAATGAAACACAGCTCCTGCATAATTTAAGATTTTTGTTAAATTAATAATACAATAATATACCACAATAGAATTGCCGCACAATGGAAATGTAGACCCAATTGTAAATGATATGTTGCACCTAAGCTGTGTAATCTTGCTGTATAAGTACGGTAATCTCCATATATATCTCCATATATATAAAAGGCAAAGTTGTGATGATATGTTTAGCGTACTTCCCGACATGCAACAAACTCGAAATTTGCCATGTGGGTACTTTCCAGACTGTACACCATGCAAAAATTTTAAAAATACACTTTTTGGGGGGGGGGGGGGGGGCTCAATGCATTTATTTTGTGCACGGCAAGTGAGCTGTGACGTCAAATCTGTCATGTGACCCGCGCATGTGGAAGCGTAACGCATTGTAGTGTAGCGGTTAGCGTGCCGCGCTACGAACCCGGCGACCCGAGTTCGATTCCCGCTCACGGCCACCACCGGTGACGATTATTTTAACCGGTCCTGGGCCTCCCCTAGGTCGACTCAGCCTCAAACGAGTAACTGCTGTGGTGTGTGAATATCGCCACTACCCGGCGAAGCTCGTAACTTATATTTGGGCGCCACGGCGGTGAGATGTTAACTACCTCGCCTGGTATGCAGGAGGCCATGGGTTCGATCCTGACCCGAATGCCTGTGTATTTGGAGTTTGCGTGTTCTCCCTATAGTTGCGTGGAATTTTCTCCGGGTACTCCGGTTTTCCACTCCACATTTAGAAACATGCGTTTAGAGTATTCGGCTTCAATGAATTACCATATGACAAGCCACTTCGTTGAGCTATGATTTGGGGACAGTATGCTTCTGAAAATGAGCTACATAGCTCAGTGGCCTTTACCCGGTAAAAAAATAAAATAAACACGATGTGAGAAAGTGTTGCTTGTAAAAGCTGCGTAAACGTGTGCCGATTTGTGCCGCCTCGGTATTTGCCAAACGAATTTAGTTGCGAGTCATTTTAAGATTATTGGGTCCGGTCCGTGACATTATCGCCTGGTAAAAAAATAAAATAAACACAATGTGAGAAAGTGTTGCTCGTAAAAGCTACGTAAACGTGTCCCTATTTGTGCCGCCTCAGTATTTGCCGAACACATTTAGCTGCGAGTCATTTTAAGATTATTGGGTCCGGTCCGTCACATTATCGCCACACAACGAGCCGCACCTTCTGAACGATGTCACGCGGCGTTTAATACGCACGTGCGAACGCCGCAAAAACACGGGCCAATTATTAAAACGTAACCTGTGTGCGATAATGACCAGGAATTAATTTGTGTTCGTCCTCACGCTCCAGTGACACATGCATCGCCATTGCTCCACTTGTCAGTCTCTTTGGCGAGGAGGCGATATCTCGAAGCAACGTTCACAAATCTGCTTAACGAGGAGTGTTTTCAATCAGTGCAACATTTCCAGCCATTGACACATGGATGAAAAAAAAATGGACACCTACAAACCTGGTGTAGATTATAATGAGAGTAAAGCCAGCACTCTTAGCTGAAAATTACAATTTGATTTTAAGTCATTATAAATGCATAGACCACAATTTGTAACTGAGGTCTGGACACTTTAACAAAGAAAACGGAAGTCTGAAAGTTATCTAAACAAATGTGTAGAGATGCATGCAAGGAATTGCACACCTGTTACAGAAAGAGGAACACATGGATCACATCACAGAGATCTTAATGACTGTTAAAAAAATACGTGGGCTCAGAGAGAACACGTCACTAAAAGGGTTTGTGTAGCAGTTGGATGAGACTGATAACCGAGCAGCAGCCAGGGGAGGGATCGCCCCCAAGTGGATAACCACGGAGTTTGAGCGATGGGATTAGCTCGGGGCTAGAAGAGAAATGGATTATGGTATCACGGCATTGTGGAAACTGGCGACACGGGGGTAACCATCATCCACAAATTAACCGCAAACCCTTGCTGATCTCGAGTAGGTGCACAGACCATCGCACAAACTCCGGTCGTCCTTCCAGCGACTTTTGGCTAATCGTCGAACAAAGACGATCACTGCCACGCGCGTTTTCAGATGTGCTTCTGCAGCCGTCTGGAAGGCTCTCCCTTCCGATATTAGGAAGCCGCTGGAGCTATGAACTTTTAAATCTAAATTGAAAACGAATTTATTTAGACCTGCTTTTTGTGTTTAGCTTGTTGTCCTTACCCCATGGCCTCCAATTAGCACGGTTGGCTACGTCCGGTGCAAAAGAAGTTCGACACGCATACATACACAGCTGAAGTAGCTCTCCGCACGCGGAGCGAAACGTCGGACATCGTGCTGAACAACACGCGGTAATAGCCCGAAAATGCAGCGGAGAGCTGTACAGCGCGGCACAACGGCGAAAACCGACGTAGGAATTGAAGCAATGCCGGGTGTAGTTCACGAGATGGCACCCAGAGCCAAGCCCATTGCTATGATGGAGGCTCATGCTGGTGAAAATGAAGCTGCGTCTGAATAACAACAAAAAGCTCTCTGGGAAAACTCTTTGTATCCGAGAAACCTCGCTGTGACCCATTGCAACCGAGATCAAACGACTGAGCAGAACAATTGAATGTTCGGGCTGCTCAGGTTGCGGCGGGTGTGAAAATGTTCCAACACAGAGTGGATCACATTGTGTGTTCTACCGACTGTCGAGTTCAATGGAACATTCATGAAAACACCACCCAATTGCCCCCTGCACCACTGCTCATTCCAGTCACGCGATGGTTAATGGGTTTTTTTTGGTGAGCTTATATAAAATAGGCAGAGAGCAATGGGAAATAACTGTTCGATAATAACAGCTTCATAACAATAACAGTGTCGTTGAGGAAAAAATGTCAGTTTGCCGTTGACTAACGTTAGGGAGCCATTGGCTCGTTCACAATTTGTATTAAAACGGCGAGGCACTTACAGATACCCCACTCATAGGATATGGAGAAATCATAGGAAAAAACAACAATTTATTTCAAAGTCTCTGCACACCTCCCACCTCAATAAACGTATTAAATATTGTAACACTCTCCTCTGTAAAATGTGGGGACATCACTTTTCACAATACTCAATCGCCTTTGCAGAAGAAAGTTAAGAGGGTCAATAGATACGAATGGGGTATCTATAAAAGGCTCACCTTGCATGTGTTCACAAAGTGACTTAATTTAGCCCTGAGTTTCAAGCAGGGCTACCAATTTAAAACATCAATAATACGCTCTCAAAGATACGCATAAGATCCACTAATCTACGCGCAAAAGCATAATAATGTCCTTTATTTATCCAGGAAAGCCTTTCAGAAGGGTTCTGAAATGGAATATTTGGCCAATTCCATTGATCCATCTTTGGCTTGCGGCAGCGACCCACTTATATTAGGGGATAAGACTCTAAACTCCGCACAGATGGAACGCAAAATCCCTTTCTGTACTCCCGCTTTGCAACCAAACCCAAGCAAAGAAGCACTTAAAGGACTGGTCTAAAGATGCTTCTGTTTACCGATGATTAAGCCCAGCCAAGACAGTGCGGCTTAAGCAGACTTACTCCTATTGACACAACAGATTCCACGGTAAACGAAACAAATTTAGGACACGAAACAAATTTGTACTGGAAAGCTTCAGCCATGGGCCTGGGTTAAGGCTTTGTCCCGAGTTCCGGCCAGCTCCGGTCTCGTGCCGCTAGCCGTGCGCGTACACATCAGGTCACGTGACCTTGCCCGGCCTCTCTGTGTGAGCGGGTGGATTGCGGGGTAGGGGGACAGTCCCATTGGGACAGACAGAAACTACTTCTGTGGGCTCATCGATCGAATTCCGCACCCGGCTTAGGCACAAAGACAACAAATCGTAAGGCGGGGGGGGGGGAGGCTCACGTACTACTCCTTTATCTCGTGGGTGAGTCCCAGCCAGAAATGGACACTGCCCAAAACGATACGAGAGAAAATACTTCAGCCCCAGCGCTGGGAAAGCATGCAGTTACTCTGCCAACGGGCGTGGGCTGACACGAGACACCGTCGTCGATTGGACGAATGGTGCAACATGAAAAAGAAAAGAGACGAGTCTACTTGCGTAGGTTTTTGCGGTTGTGCCCGTACAGCTCTCCGAAGTGTGTTCGGGTCGCACCGCGTTATTATTTTAGCACGATCACCGGTGTTCCGCTCCACGTGCTCGGAACTAACCGCAGTTCGTGATGAGCCTTACCTGAAATAAAGTGAATGACTGACTGAAATTTCTTCATGCACCAATCTGAATTCGGTTCATTTCCCGACGAAGCTGAATGAATTCAGTTCCTGAAGAACAAGAAGCTCCCAGCAGGCGAGCGAAACGCCGAGCGTAATACAGTAAAACCTTGGATTGCGAGTAACTTGGTCTGCGAGTGTTTTGCAAGACGAGCAAAAAATGTAAGTAAATATTAATTTGATAAACGAGCGAGGTCTTGCAATACGAGTAGTACGTATACGCTTTGTCTGCCAAGCGTCACGTGATCACAACTGATATACGAGTGCTTTGGATTACAAACACGTTTCCGGAACGAATTATGTCCGCAATCCAAGGTTCTACTGTAATGCCGGAGAACGCGTGGTAGCTGCAAAGACGTCGCTGAATGACAGAGGCGAGTCTGATAAAGAATGATACAGTGTTCAATGAGCAGCGTTTAATACCTCTCAAGGCTCACGTCCGGTTCACACTGCTCAGCTTGCATCTCCTTGAGGGCCTCGGCATTGGCTGCAAGAAATAAAGCAAAGACTTATGATCTCGGGGTGCAATGAATATTCACTTCGTATGAAAATTTGTCCAAATGCATATTTACGAACAATATTTAGAGAAGAGGTGAGATATGAAGACGAAAAAGACGAGAGATAGAGGGAGACAGCGAGAGCCAAAGAGAGAGGCAAGACGCACAGAGACGGATGCAGATGGAGAGACGCGGACAGAGGAAGCACGGGAGACTGTTGGATGGAGAGTGAGGGACAGACACAAGGAGACACAGAGATAGGAGGAGACAGAGAAGAAAAAAAAACCGAGGGAAACAGAGAAACTTTCAAATGTATTGAACAAAATATATTTTTAAAATATTATCTTACTTTGAATCGGATCGCTAAATAGCTAGTAATACATTCATACTTGACTGCACGTTGAAAAGTGCACATGTTGAGCGCCGACAGACTCAATGGATTTTTGTTAAACAGCATTCCACTGGATTCCGTGTTCAGCCCCCCGAGTATAAAACCGGGTTCTCAAGTGCAGCCGGTTGATGGCCACAAACGATTATATATATAATAAAAAAAAACACACCCATTAAATACGGTTCTGCACTTACTTTGCCAAATTTATCCAGCTCTGACAATATACCTATCAACTCATATGGTTTACCCGTATTCTTGTACAGGAAAATAGAACTTTCAGGTCCATACGGCGTACAGCCGTTTCAATGCAGGCAAAAATATATGTCTTCTTTGTTTGTGTTTCTCCCTTGTGATGGGACTTTGTAGGATGAACATTGAGATTAAGAAGGGCACGGGGTGACCAATAAGGTCTGACTTGGTCTGTAATAAGGCAGACACAAGGAGTTGACAGGAATGTAAGCATACAAACATTTTGGTTTGATTGCCAGGCCAGCGGACATCTCTATCGCAGGGAGCACGGCCAAAGGGCTGTGCCCTTAGTGTGGCTAAGAGGGTACTTGAAAGCATCTCTCTCTAAAACAGGGAGTTGAAGGACTGCCCTGCGATCGTTCCCGAACAGACATTTCCTTATCTCAAGACGTGACACCGATAGCACAACTGGAATACAATTGGGCATTTCAACACCACGAAGCGTGCAGTTTTACAAGTGTGAAACTGACGAGATGCTATGAGTCACGCGTGACTTCAAACCAGCGTTGTCCGATAAGCTTTCAAGTTTCCTACCGCACATCGAAATGTCCTGCCTGCCTCGTCTCTGTGTTCCCAACAAGAGCCAGGACAAAAACGTTGGGTACTCAAATGTATTTTCGAATATAATAACAATTTCAAGCATGGCTATCAATTTCTAACAACAATATGCTCTCTAAGATACAGGCAGGTCCACCAATCCATAAGCAAAATCCTAATAACGTTCTTTATTTATCCAGGAAAGCCATGCCAGTCGTGGGGGTTGTTTGACCATACTTCACCACGCTTGTCCAATGCGTTTTGGTAAAGGGATAGTGGGAGAGAGGGGTTCATGATCTGTTCAGATATCGCTCGCCACTCACGTTGGCTGTGGCTGGGCATGAAACTCACGTAACCAGGTTCGTGGTGAAGTGCGCGTGGCACTACGCCACACTGCTCTCCTTCGTTGGTAAGGTGCTATTAATTATAGTTAAAGTAATGCAGTCGTGCTATATTTAGGCGGTTTGAAAGAGATTATGAAATCATACGAAGCATTATGCCGGCAAGCTGCCTGTCCATGTCAAATTTGAAAGGGCTAATCATCCTAATGAATACAGATGTAGTGACATCGCGGGATGTCACTGTGTAATGCCGGCCCTAGAGGGGCTCGGTGAGCGCTTATCGACAGTGCTGGATGGCCCCACGCTCGGCGTGCAGTGCCGGCCCCTACAGGATAGGGTGTGGGAGTGCCGGCCATGAAAATGGGGTTACTAAGGGCCGTGGCACTCTGGTTGACCCCAGAGGACACGTGACCGGTTAAGTCTACACAGGGGCCCCAAGTGGGGGTACGGGGTGGTCACGTGTCAGGGTCGAGATCCTACTCGAGGATTCTGGAAGGTGGGCGTGGCCAAGGGCAGAGCCAGACACAGTCTCCAACACGTGGACCTGGACCCGAGCTGTGGTCCCGGTCCGTTGTAGCGAGTTACGTTGTAATTAGTGTAGTTAGCCTGGCTGTCACCACCACAGGCTGCTATTCTGTTAAGGGGCAGTTACCCTGTGTGTTGGTGTTAATTAATGTGTTGCCTCCAAAGAGTACGTCTCGGTTGAATTCACTACATAATTTCAAATAAACTGACTGCAAAGTTTACAACTGTCACTGAGTATAATTAACTAGATTTGAAGTTTCGTGACTGCAATGATTCATACTCTTTGGTTCTTTCGGTAAAGTCACGTAGGTAAAAAAAAAATAGTGATTTGATAAAAATTTTTTACCTATGTGACTTTACCGAAAGAACCAAAGAGTATAATTAACTATCTCACGATTTGGATGAATGGCCTTCCCAATGGCTCCTTAAGGTTAGTAAACCGCAAACTCTGACATTCCTTTAACAATGAAGGTGTTATTGTTATGAAGCTGTTCATATAAACTCACCAAAACAACATTTATCATCACATGTCGAAAATGAACATTGGTCAGAATACTCACGAAGGTTCGACCAAAGCGGAGATGGAGTAACCAAACCAAGGCATGCATAAGAGTTAGCTGCATGATGAAGATGACCAAAGTACATTGGATTCCCTTCATCCTGTCAGATCTCAGAAGCTAAGCAGAGTTGAGCCTGGTTAATACTCGGATGGGAGACTCCGTGGGAATACCAGGCGTGGTAGACTTGGGAATGCGAGGTGGTTGGGAGATGGCAGAATGGCAATGGGTTGAATCCATCTGTGTGGAGATTTGAGTGTCACCCCTTCGTATGCATGTTGGAATTTCCCTGGCGAATCCAGTATCCTCCCACACGAAGCCAAATAGCCATTCATGGAACTGGCCAGACAACGCAACGCAGCAGCACCCTCCTACATAAGTCTTGAGACCCAGTGAGGCTATCGCTTGGGTAAATAACGATTGAGCGAGCGGCTCGCAATCGTTAAAGTTGCGAGTTCCAATCCTCATTGCAGGATGACTCAGTCAATCTTCCCTCTGGGGTCGACACAATGAGTACCACTCTTTGGGGGTGGTCAACAGCGATTGTCCTCCAAGAGAGTCTCGCCCCTGTCACAGGAACCAGGAATTTCCACCACAGGCCCAGGGGCTGTAAACGGGAGATGAGCACTGCCTCGAAGCTCATTTGGAGCGGAAAATCACTCCGAGTTGATAAAGCCAGACGGCACCTTGACTTAAAGCTTTCGTGCATGCAGGAATTCATATTCTTGGGTCTTTCGGTAAAGTCACATAGATATAGGTTCAAAGAAAATAACAACAAAATAACAAACAAAAAAAACTACTACGTTTCGATCGCAACGCAAACGGTCGTCTTCCGACCGTTTCGATCGCAACGCAAGCGGTCGGAAGACGACCGCTTGCGTTGTGATTATTTTCTTTGAACCTATCTACGTGACTTTACCGAGAGACCCAAGAATGGCAGACGGCACCGTTGCGCCGAGAGCGGGCAACGTTTCGACGGACGGACGGACGGACGGGTGGAGGCGAAGAAGCTCACCGGGGTTCTCCGTGATGAGTCTCGCGATGGCTCCCACCGTGTCCTCGTGGCCCTCGAAGCCTCCCTTTACGCACGTGTGTCCGTTTTCTGCGCGGTGAGAAGACAAACGCGACAGAGGCAACGGTCGTTCGCCACCGTCGCCGTCGTACGTCGACGTTTAAACGCCAGCGCCTCGAAAGGACTGGCAGATCCCGCAGAGTTGACAAAACCGCCAAATACGCTGGGCTGCGAGATTGCCGAACAGTACAGCAAGTGGGTTTTCTGAACGCGTCTGCGCGCACCTGCCGAGTGTTTATCCCCATCTGGCACTCCAGTATCTTCGTACTTGCAAAAAAAAAAGTCTTAAAATGTAAATGAGACTCGGTCATGTGTTTTGTACATTCTACTCGATGTGTATCTACCATTCACAATTGGGTTGCCATGTGGGCAGCAGGTTACAGTAGGGCAATGGCTTCTAGACTTTAACAACGCAGAGCGTTACACCCCTCGGACTCGTTAGTTTTCTACCCAGGGCTCCGCGTTTTCGTAACGCATGCCAAACGCTCCTTGAAAAATGGAACTTTCCAACTATTTGTCGAGACAAGAAGGTAAACGGCGTGGCGCTGCGAATCGCTTTCGCATAGCTACCAACAGCGGGCGCTCTAGAGAGCCTTTCGAGAGGGGTGTTTGGTCCACTCTTCCACACTGGCCAGACATCTTGAACGGCCGTGACTTCCCACACTTTACCCCACCACACGTGACCTGCCCATCGACAAACTGTGGTGGGGGGGGGCGAATACAAAAAAACCTTGACCATTGTTTCATCTGCCGCGCAGAGCTAAAGAACCGGTGACCACTGGATTTAATATCCGGTGCGCCAACCGTTACACCACGGCGGCAAGTTAGAAGGACAAATATTACGACAGCTTCAGTGAGCGTTTTAATTTGTTCAGCTGGCGGAGGCAGGAGCCGAACGTACCAGCTTTGCAGGTGAATAAACCGCGATGTGCCGAGGCCTACGCCCGTGGACGATGTTGTCACAGGTGAGCGCTGCCACCAACAGCAGGGGTAGGAGCAGCAACCCAAACGAATAATATTCACATTCTAGTGATGCAGGCGCATACACGGGCACCGTAGTGGGTCCTTCGGTGAATCATAACCATCTGCTGCCACCTACATTATCAAAATGACTCCATCTGACCAGAGGCCTTCTCATTGGACCCTAAAATAAAAAAAGTAGAATTCATGATAAACGTCCTCTTCATAGTTTTGGCGGGTAAGGAACATTTATTTGGGACAGCGGAGGGCTCATAGTTGCCATGTTTCATTGCTGAACCAGAACTGGCGAATTGCTACATTTCAATCTGGGCAGCCACCCATGATTATACCAGAACCACGAGTGGAGCTCTATGCGATGGTCGTAGTGCAACCACCAATTTTATCCGCAGACCTTATTCACTCGGCTGCTGGATGAAGGCCTCCCCCACGCCGTGCAACTCGTGGGTTTAACTTGAGCACACTTCACCACACTCCCAATTCGGGTTTCCAGGGCTCCCGGGCGCGCGATTGGCGCGCCTATTGGCGCGGGCACGGAGCTCTGTGGCCACCTCTCACCGGCATCCTTGAGGTCCTCGTGCGAGGTCCCTGGCTCGGGCGTGGACGTGCAGCGGTACCCCTTCTTCTTGAGGATGTGGCACACGAGGATGCCGAGCAACCCCACGAGGATGAACGCCGGCACGAGGAAGACGGCGCCGTAGCTGCCGCCCGTGCCTGCCGGGGCATCCTCGCTCGGGTCCGTGCCATTCAACGCCATAACGTTGGCCTTGAAAGTGGCCTCATCCGTAGCCGAGGCCGCTACGGTCATAATATCGCTCCGATTTCCGCTGAAAGTGCCGTCTCCCGCCTAATCTGGTGGGGGGCGGGGCGAAACAATGTGGCGTTAACGGAGCACCGACTTTGATTTTCTCAGCGTTACGTGCGTTTATACACGTGCGCGTTCACAAGACGTACTCACCGGCATGGTAAAGTATGGTTAGTATGGTTAAGCAAACCCCCAAGACCGAAACGTCGTTGGAAGTTCCCTCATCATTCAGCTGCGGATAAACAAATGGGCTGCGCGTGTATGCACACGTGTGCATGTGCGGAGCGGCGGTATTGCGAAGCGGGCGAACAGACTTTGATTCTCAAGAGATGCTCAGTGATAACTGCACCGGCAAACCATCGCAGCTCGAGTCACATGTCAAATGTATGCCTGCCCATGTGTCCCAAATATGAACACCAAACGAGATGGGGTGCAACAATTCACTCAACTCCACCCACCCGTCTCCGCGCCCCCCTCCAAATTTTATTTTTAACGATGCGGTGCGTATAAGCGACTCTTGTGGCTGACGGGGTCAGCCATGCGTGTGGGTATCGGGGGTTATTTGATCATTCTTTACCACACTGGGTCAGTGTGAATCGGTTGAGGGAAGCACAGACGTACATGACATAAATACATTTTGTTGCACTGCCCTATGCTGCTCAACACGTAGCCCTGCACAAGACAATATATGCCATCGTTATAAGCCATGATCTATCCACTGCTGTAATGAAGGCCTCCCCAAGACATTGCCATCTTCCACGGTCTTGCGAAACAACCAATCACCTATTACCAACACGTGAACTGACCTCATTGCTCCTCGTGGGCATGTTCTCTCCATTGGCTGCCACTCCTTCATGAGACTTAAACCACTGGCCATTATCCCGCACCTACGATAGAGCGCGATTGGATACGTACGGTGCGAAAAAAGTTCAACGTACAGTAAAACCTTGGACTGCGAGCATAATTCGTTCCGGAAACGTGTTTGTAATCCAAAGCACTCGTAAATCAAAGCACTCGTATATCAGTTGTGATCACGTGACGCTCGGCAGACAAAGCGTATACGTACTACTCGTATTGCAAGACCTCGCTCGTTTATCAAATTAATATTTACTTACATTTTTTGCACGTCTTGCAAAACACTCGCAGACCAAGTTACTCGCAATCCAAGGTTTTACTGTACACACATACAAGACATGTCCTGCTCAAGCCCATTTCATTTTCTTGACAGTCAATGTGATGCAACTATTTACATGTCCTTTGATCCATGTGTTCCGCTTTTGTCTCGAAGTGGCTTTAAAATCATGCACGTCTCCATGCACCTTTGTGCACTGTTCAGCCGATGAAGTCCAAGTTAATAAATCGTTGACTCTTATCTTTGGTCAAGGTGAGATAAAATCGATACAGGTGCATATGCTTGTTTGTTGACAAATGTATTGGCAAAAACTGCCGATCCATGTTTGAGTCTCCTGCAAACTTTTGTACTAACTCGAGTCCCGTGTAATAAAAATAACCATGGCTGACTATTACATTTTTTTTCTTGTTTCCATATTTAAATCCTGTCAAGGTTGGCCGAAATAATCTTTTCCCTTCATCAAGTAAATGCCCTTGTATCGTAGCCAAGTAAATAACCCTCAGGAGAACAGAGAGACCATAAAAAGAGCTGCAAACAAGCACGCTCGGGCCAAAAACGTTCGCGATGCGCAGCGAGGGGACAGAGATCGCTGTGCACGCATTACTAACATCTCGCTGCAGCGCCGAGATGTTAGCTACCTCGCCCAGTATACAGGAGGACGTGGATTCAATCCCGACCCTGACGCCTGTGCATTTGGAGTTTGCGTGTTACTCTCTCTCCCTGTGGTCGCATGGATCCTCTGGGTTTTCCCCTCCACATTTAGAATCGGCGTGAGTTTAGAGTTATTTCACTGCTGCTATGAATTTCCACGTGATAAGCCACTTCGTTGAGCTTATCATTTGTGGCCAGGTCGCTTCCGCAAAAAGACCTGTAAAGCTCAGTGGGCCGTACCTGGTAAAAAAAAAATATTAATAGTAGCATGTTCAGTGGGGTTGGGCACTGAGCATTTTGAGTTCTGGTGATATTTTCGTTCTTGTTTCGCTTTGCTAAATACTCTGAAAGGCATCTAAAGATAGATTAAACATTCTCACAGCCTGTTCTCACAAAAAACTTTTTAAAAAAACACACGAAGCCACAGTTGGCAGTTCACCAATTAAAATTAAATTACAAAATATTTAGAGGCTTCAGAGCACAATTTTTGCAGTGTAAAGATTAGATTGCGAGAGATGCAACGCCACCCCGGAGGGTTAACGGTGCTTGCCGTTGCAACCCCCGGAGCGGTGAGGATGCGAGAAAGGGAGATTTCGTCGTCTCTCAAGTCTCAAGTCTCACCTAAACTGTATTCACAGATGGTTGGAGGTCAAACAGTTTTAAGATAACAAAAGGGGTTCCACAGGGTTCCATCCTTGGCCCGCTCTTGTTCTCTCTTTATGTCAATGACTTGGGCACTGACCTGGATCATTCCAGGGTAAATCTTTTTGCAGATGACACGATACTGATTACTGCTGGCCGCTCTCCGGATGACGTGATTGCTAAGCTCCAGGGTGATTTCAACAAACTACAACATCAGCTAGTTTCTCTTAAACTAGTCCTGAATACCTCCAAAACCAAGGTGCTATGCTTCTCACCGGGACTAAAGCAGGAAGTTATTTTTCCCCAATTACATTCCTTGAATAATTATCAAATAGAGCAAGTCAAGATCTATAAGTATCTTGGGGTCATCCTGGATTCAAAACTTAATTTTGAAGATCACATTCATTATATTGGTAAAAAGACAAAAATAAAAATTGGTTTTCTGTATCGACACAAGCACTGCTTCCCCCGAATGTTCCGTTTGGAATTGATAAAAGCTACCATACTGCCTCTACTTGACTACTGTGACATCGTGAATAAATCAGCCCCAAGTACTGTACTGAAGAAGCTTGATTCTATCTATCACTCGGCCTTAAGATTTACATTGAACTGCCCATATGGGACTCACCACTGTGATCTCTACATTGGGTCAAACTTAATATCTCTTAATGTTCGACGGCTTGTGCACCAGATCTTATTTATTTACGATGTACTTACAAAAAAATCCGCAGACTACCTACTGGATCTCCTCTCTGTTTCAAAGAACAAATTTGACCTCAGGTCTTCGCTCATCTACCAGCTTCACATTCCATATTGCCGTACAAAAACCGGAGGAAGGGCCTTTGCTATTGATGCCCCCAGGGTCTGGAATGCTATTGCCAATAAACTGCAACTTGAATCACTACCTATGAGATCTTCACTCAATACTGCTCTAGAGGAGTTGTACACCCCTAGCTGCCACTGCTATTCAGTGGCCTAAAATATGGCTCTAGATTTTGGTGTTATAATTTATTTATGTAGTTTACTGTAAAAAATTCGGTCACAGTCCCTATGATCACTGTTACATTGCATTTATGGCTTTTATTTTGGTGATTTCGAAAATGTTTTTTTGTTTTTGGCCATGTTTTTGTTTATTGTAGTAGGGAGTTAGACTGATGGCCTTAATCTTAGTTGTCTTGTGGTTGTTGTTGTTGTTGTTATTTGACTTGCATCCCACTGGGATTTTTGCACACAGCGTTGGTGTACGGTGCTATTTCAGGAATATTTTGATTATTTTTTTCCTGGATTTTCTGTTTGCACAGTCACATAATCACTTTAAGATGTTTTCTTGTTCATGTTTTTTTGTTTTTTGAGGTTGCACCCGATTCAAGAGCTGAATGGCTCACAGGGCTATAGCAAATAAATAAACTAACTAACTAAACTAACTGCTGTGGATCGTAAATGAGGCCGATTTGAAATTGTTGTTCCCACGTGCCTTGCTTAATTGGCATGGCACAGCAACGTTGCAAGATTGCGTAATGTGCATATGTGTTTGCCATGCAGGTAGCTCCCCAAATTAGGCAACTTGAGAGTCAAAATATCAAAAAGTAATCCCTATGGAGGGAGCGGTGGCACTGGGGGTAGCGTACTATATGCTTTGATCCTGGCAACCAATTCCAGGTCATGGATATCAACAGCGAGCGATATCTGAAGGGTGCCTAGCACACCGCACTGACCAGCGTGTGATGTATGGTCAAACCTCCATTGCTGCAGCATGCCCAAGTTAAAAACCACTTCATGACTATAACAATGGTATTGTCCGAAAACGTGAAACGGCCCATGTGCGGATATGAGTTATGTAACAACACAATGGATTTAAATTCAGAGTTGGCCAGTTGGAAACATTTTAAATGTATTCTTTGGTACTGTGCCCGATTGGTAAATCATTGAACATTTGATGGATATTTCAAAAGCAATGGGTTACTGCCAAAGGGCACTTACCGAGAGCCACAGGAATATTAATTAAAACATTGAATGCCGAGCCGGCACTGTTGAGCTCCTGGGTTTAAATCTGGGTCTCGGCCACCTGTTATTAAATGAAGTTGACAAGGGTAGTGAGTTGATCGTTGGGGCCCAGTGGTATCACGTTTGCCGCTTGTTGCAGAGGTTTGCGGTTCGAATCCGTCAGGTTGCCCTGGTCAATACTAGCCATATATAAATAAGGGTCATCTTATTCCCAGTCGATGTGAGGATCCCGTACAGTCATTTGAAAAGAGTAAGCCATTGTGTGCCGTTGCGATGGTATGAATTTGATAAATTACCTGCACATAACTCAATTTGGATTACAGAGCAACATCGTCCCCCTGCTGTGAAACTAGGGGAGACTAAGTATGTGAAACATAGCACCTACGTGATAGCCTTGCCCTATAAGAAGGGCACTAATACGAAATGTGCTAACCTATTTTGAATTAGTATTATGTTCTAAGCCTGGTCACAGATGACTGCACGAAAAACAACATGTTAAATGGTATTGCAGCTACTCTGATTAAAATTGCAGGTCTGAGAAGAAAGAAATATCAGCCTGATGGTCCGTGGCGAAGTGCAACACCCTCCAGCGCAAGGAATAAAAAGTTCACGTGAAGGATTTTTGGGAGATGTGAAAAATCACTTCTGTAGCCATTTTATGAAAAATGGGGCATACCGTCTCTTCCTCTCATTACAAGATCCTGACAGGGCCAAACAACAAAAAGGGCCTACGGATATTTAACCATGTTTTTTTGTTTGTTTGTGTGATAACATTTGTAACCAAGATATCTTCTTGAATAAATGTATTTATATAGTATGGATAGGTACAGTGAAGATACAAAGTGGCAGAGTCATGTCATTGTCAATCGTAATTTTTTTACATAAGGTGAGAGAGAAATTAACACCCCGGAGATTAACTTTTAGAGATTGTTTTTCATTGCGAGTGACAATGGCGGTAGTAGCGACATGGGGCAGCAGTATCAACTGTAGAAAGATATCGCTGAAGGCCAATGAAGCATAAGTGCCGAGGGCCTACAAGAACCTTAATCCGGCCCTAGATCCTGATAGCACAAATTAAATTGTGGAAAAATACAAAACGCAATGACAAAAAAACTTTGCTTATGATGAGCTGTGATGCTATTACAAGTTTTTCATTATCTGCCCAGGCTTGGCATGAAATATGATCTCCGTACACCACATTTCAGCTCACAATTGCACTCTGCTGCCTGAGCTTCAGCATTCGCTTATAAAAAGCCAAGTATTCACCCAAGATACCCTCGCCGAATCTCAAAATTGTTTTGCAAGAGGGCCTGCATTGGGTTGTTTGGCCAATACCAACAATGTGGGTGGGAGGAAACCGGACTACCCAGAGAAAACCCACACATGGGGGGGGTGGGAGGTGATACTTGACACTGCCAATTCATGGTCATACTTTGAAACCAAATGCCTAACAGGTCTTGAGACTCAGCAATGCAATTTGGAACAAGGCATGATTGTAATTTAGTTTTCAAACCTTTTTGTGTTAATCTACAAGTGTAAATATTTTTTTTACATCTGCAAACACATTTAAAACAAAAAAGGTCACTGTCCCTATGCTCAAATGCACACTGTGCAGCGCACATCTGAATAGATAGTGGAAATTCCACATTTCATGGTGGGGGCCAGTATTTCCACAGGATGGCAGCTCATGGGTTTCCAGCACACGATGTAGCTTCACCAGATAGTATGTATTTTATCCACCTTCGAGGAATGATGATGATGATGGGCCGGAGTTCATAATACCTGGGATGTTAACTGCGCTACATTCAAGCCAGCGAGTGGGTAAGTTAATGAAAACTACTTTCAATGAACCGCACACACACAAACATGTTTCTTTCTGTTAATGTAAAATTAATATCGTCAGCCATGATCCATCAACTGCTGGATGAAGGATTGTGTTCACATGCTGCATTGATCTCGGGGGTTATTTGACCATACTTCACCACATTGGTCAGTGCAACGTGGTGAAGTATGTAAAGTTAATATAAAAGGTAAAAGTGCAGCCATGCGATGTCTTATTCACACCACCGCTGCCAGAAGGGCCTTTATTAGAGGAAGCTCTAAAGAGCCCCTCTTCAGAGGGTATTTGGACTACTCTTCCATGCTAGCCATAATGAACAGCATCGTCAAATAAATTGAGAAATTAAATCAACTGAGCAGTTACAACCATCAATATGACTTTCACGCTGATATGCAGAGCGAAATGTACGTGGGCAGGCAAACTGGGCGTCCTAAGACAGGCTGAGTACGAACGGACTAATGAGAGTAGTTTCAGCGTGGGTTGCTCGTTTTGCCAAGGGCAGGAACGTCGTGTTGCTGCCTGGCCGTGTTTAGCTCTATTGATCCGAAGGGGATAATGGAGCACCGTCTGGTACCGTGTGTACAATGGGTGACGGGCTCGTTGAATTATCAGCTCCGGAAGATAATGGGAGTCGCCTTTCACCAGTGGTGATATCCATCTCTGGGTTACAGTTCACCTGGTAGGATGGCAGGGCACCAGGCAGTGAGAATGTGAGTTCAAACTCTGGCCAGGGTTGACTTGGCTACGTTATCACCACCACCACCACCATCATCTGTGCGCCTCTCCATGGGTATCCATGGGAGGCTGTGGGTTGTGCTAGGAATGTGGCATCTACACTATTGGCTCAGCGCCACCAATGGAGAGGAGCTTTGGCAAACGTTTGTTTTTTTAAAAATAACAATGTTTCATTCCAACAGTCTGGAGTGTACTTAGTACGTTCAGCAATTGTTTAAAGCTATTATTCCCTTCTAAAAAAAAAACAATATATTTTATGAAAACATCTTCATCGTGCGGCGTAGACCACCAAGGGCCAAACAACGAGCCACTGACGCCACCGTTGGAGGGGGTCGCTATTCAACGTCACGGGACGGACCGGAGCAGCAAAAACAACGGCACTCACCGCACGGAGCGGCGAACCTCGCTCAGAAGCAGCCACCCCCCGCCGTCACTGGTGGCTCACAAGACGGCAGCTACAGAAGGGGAAGGGGGGGGGGAGAAGAAAAATAATAATAATACATTAGTGGTGAGAGAAAATCTGGCCGAAACAGAGAAGCATATGTATTATTATAATTATTGTCGGTCACACGAACTTCGTAATCCAGATCGACCCGCCAACTGGCGGCGTGGGCCAATGAGTGTGCGGCTTTTCCCCCGGAGCGGAAGGATGTAATCACACAAGAGACCTGCACGTGATTGGCTATCCCCGCGGGTGGCATCAAGGGCGGTGGTGGGGGTTCCCGATTTGGAAGGGAGATTTGCGGAGGGGTGGTGGTGGGGGGGGCTTTTGTAGTTGCTCTGCTTGTTGCAGCGGCTGAGCCTGTGTAGGAACGCGCCTTTAGTTCGGTTGCATTATTGTCATAGCTCGCAAAAGTGGTGTGCGCGTGCGTGTGCTTTGCAAGCCAGCAGAGGGAGGAACGTGATTTACGACGTGGCCTTTTTTTATTATTGTTATCTCCGAATGAATTTACAGCGACGGGAGGGAAGGGCGGTGCTTTACACGCTTCTGCCGAGCCGAGGCAAGCATTTTACACGATAACTGCACGTTCAAATGCTCGCATTGCGCGGTCATCCATCACGCGGGGCCTGAAGTGTGTACCTTGTAAAAAGGATTAACCAACAGGCAATATACGGCAGGTATTAAAAACTGGGGGGGGGGCGGTAACAATGCGAGGGGGGCAGGAGATGGCAGTACAGAAACTGGTCCGTGAGCCTGTCCGGTCCGTGAGCCTGTCTGGTCCGTGAGTCTGTCTGGTCCGTCAGTCTGTCCGGTCCGTGAGCCTGTCCGGTCCGTGAGCCTGTCTGGTCCGTCAGTCTGTCTGGTCCGTGAGCCTGTCTGGTCCGTGAGCCTGTCTGGTCCGTGAGCCTGTCTGGTCCGTGAGCCTGTCTGGTCCGTGAGTCTGTCTGGTCCGTGAGTCTGTCTGGTCCGTGAGTCTGTCTGGTCCGTGAGCCTGTCTGGTCCGTGAGCCTGTCTGGTCCGTGAGCCTGTCTGGTCCGTCAGTCTGTCTGGTCCGTGAGCCTGTCTGGTCCGTCAGTCTGTCTGGTCCGTCAGTCTGTCTGGTCCATCAGTCTGTCTGGTCCGTGAGTCTGTCTGGTCCGTGAGTCTGTCTGTACGGAGCGTTGAGTGCTGCTTCCTTGTACGCTCCACGCACACGCTCAGGATTCCTTCCGTGCAAAGACTCGTTCGTGGAATTGGCGAAACACCCAAATACAAGGTCCTTCTGAAAGAGAATCTTGAGCGAGGCATCGGCGAGTACATAAAGGGGGACAACTTTATTTAAAATTACACTGCAGCTCTTGTGATCACGACGTGTCATTTTGTCGACAGTGGTGAGGTGTGTCCCCCCCCCTAGCCAGGGAGGAAAATTATATTTTGTTCTCAAGTTTAATTGAACAACGTCAGGCGTGGCCAATTAATTTCAATAAAGTCGAGGTGTTTAATTGTCATGCATCACGAGTGCCAACTCCGAATGAATGAATGAATGCAGCTGTCTGCTGACTTCAAGGCATCAAGTGGCCAAAGCGAACGTGGAGCCCTCTGACGAACGAACGTGTTTAACCCTGTCGGCTTCACGTGACAAATTACGGAAAGCAACTATCTAAATGCGACACAGATATAAGCATGATTAATCGAAGGGCTAATGAAAAACATTTACAGGCACGTTTATTTCCCAAGACGAACCGCTAATACACACATCCATCTCAATGCCATTTGCAAAATTGATCAATTTCTAAATTTTAATAGCTGCCAAGGCACCAATATGTCACAACACGATTGTGCTTTTAATGACCTGCAAAGATGCAGCGTTTGCAAGGGTGATAAAATATATCTCATAACACACGTTTGCTCCGCTGTAGAAGCTATAAATATACTCTTGCGCGTATGTGTGTGCGCGCGCGCGTCTACAGGAAAAACCACGACTGTGTTTAAAAATAGAGGCAGCCGGCCGGGTGGGTGGGTAGGTGGTCGAACGGTGAGGGCACTGAGTGGCTGGTACCGCTGAAGAGATCGAGAATCCAAATCTAAGTTTCCCACCATCATTTCTCTACTTACACCGTCATAAGGCACAGCAGACCCCCACCCCCAAACAAAAGAGCTGTCGGAGCCCAGTACGGGTAAAATGTATACAAAACAAAACTCCCCCCACACTCATCTCCAATTCACATCGCACACTTGATGCCAAGAGAACGCAAACTTTTTTTATGGGAGAATCCAGGCGGTCAGGTGCAGCTCTTCGAGCGGAGCGTTTTAATTCGGACGGCCAAGGACTCAAAAAAAGCTCCGAAACGTTTTTTTTTTGCCGAAGGCGTGGCTCACAGAGGAACACGACGTGTGAGGACCTCGAACTCTGAGAAGGATTGGTAAAAGCTACAGTTTATCGGTCAAATATTTGGGCAATTGCTAAAAGCGGGTTCTCAAGCGCAGTCAAAAGTGGCTAGACTTGAAGCGAACCTTCTTTGTATATATATTTTTTAAAATTCAGTTATTCAATCAATTATCCTAAATTCCAAGCCTGATCATTAAAATTCCGGTCGTGACTGTCATAGGAGAAGCGCCAGTGTCACACCAGGGTGTGCGGTAAAGTGCTCCCCCCAGATTTGTGTCGAGAGAAAACGGCCACCTAAAGGTTTTTTTTTCAGAAGGTCTCTGACCATTTCCCATGCACGTATTTGCAGACGCACAGGACCACGCCGCTCTGCGAGATTTCCGAACGGATTCGTCGTCTCGCGATGCCGGAGAACGCACTGGGAACAAAACTGGCGGTAGGCAAAGCACAAAACATAAATATTTTGTTTTAACTTACAAGAACAAACAGAACCACACCAGGGCAAGAATACCACACCTATGGACCCACATGCCCCCATTTCCCTATCAAAGGCCGATCACGTGCAAAAGACATCCGTTTTTAGACGCTGTATAGAGTTCGCCATTCATGCAAAACGCACAGATATCTCCGCGGTTCAATGTCATGAACGGTATAGGTGTTTTTTTATTTTCTTTCAAAGAGACGCAAAAGGGGGGAAAAAAGCAAACCGCAGGCACGCATTCCTTTATTAAGTACGTGGAGCAATTGCCCAGGCAAGTGGAACCACAGAAGAAGTGTAGATCTTGCCGATCTGGTCACAGTGGGATACCAACGGGGACAGCGTGTTGCTTTCAGACCCTCACCCTCCGTGCCAGCACTGCCTGTGTTGGCCAACTAACCGTATGGCACGTGAATAATAAAATCAAAATGTTTAAAACCTCTGGCTCTCCACAGCCCATCAAACCTCTAAGTTTGGTAAAATAGGTACCACTTCGTGGGGAAGTCAACAGCCATGGTCATACAGATGGATATCCCAGCCACCACTGGAATATTCCCACCATGGGCACAGGGCTGCAAACAGGAGATAAGCGCCACCTCAAAGCACATTCGAGCAGGAAATGCCGTTTATTGTTTATTATTATTTCTACGAAGTTCATTTATCCAGAAAAAGCCTCGCTGAGTCTCAAGACTCTATTTCAGGGGGGTCCTGATCATTTTTTTGTTCATTGCAGTAGGGGGCTATCTTGTTACGTGTAATCCCAGGATAGTAATTTGCAGCATTGGGATGTATTCTGACCAGTTACATTCAGACAAAACATAAACACTCCAAGCAGGAAGGAGCGCGTGTCAGGAATCGAACCCAGGCCCTTCTTAACGAGGTGTCAGTGAAGAATTGGGGATCGAACCCAGGCCCTACTTGCCATGAGGCCCAAGTGTTGTAGTGCAAGAAAGCTCATAAACAGATTTTGTCCCATGTGGCACAAGCATGTGACAGTTTCTCGCACGTACATGTGCACATTCCGCTGGCGTGCGCCGGCTGTCAAACCAGTTCTCGGCCCTGAATCCCTCCTTGTGTATCTATTTAAACTATTTTTTTCTATTCTACCAGGTAAGGCCCACTGAACTATACAGCTCTTTTTCGGGAAGCGACCTGGTTATCACAAATGATAGCTCAACGAAGTGGCATCATGTAGACATTTATGGCAGCAGTCAAACAACTCTAAACGCATGTTGAGTCTAAATGTGGACGGAAAACCGGAGGACCCGGAGAAAAATACACGCGGCCACGGGGAGAACGTGCCAACTAAAAATATACAGCAGGCATCAGGGTCAGGATCGAACCCACAGCCTCCTGTATAGTTAACATCTCACCATTTTGGCACCCCTATCAAATAAGCAAAGCAATGCAATTGCACTTCACACACCCGTGGGAATTTCAATCAGCAGTAACGTGTGCCGCCAAGTCGCCACCAATCGTATCACAATGTTCACTGGCTGTGAAACGCGATTCGTGGCGTTCACGCGGCCGCGCCAAGGCCTGCACTCGACTGTTTTCGCCCGAGCCACTGCAAAACCTAAAGGTGCAGCCACGCTGTGACATTCTCAGCATCGCCAGGATGACCTTTTAAAAAAAATTAAGTTTGTCACACACAAAGCCACCCACACAAGGAGACAATAAACGGTTCACAGCCCCACTCGCGCTCTCTCTTGCGCAGAGAGGATAATCTATCCTGCGACAATTTTGTCCAGCCCGGATAGCAGCAAAATGGTAAAGGGGCAGCTCTGCAATTGCTTGCCCACGCTCCTGCTGGCAGAAGAGTCTCCACGAGAGAGAGAGAGCTGCCTTTGAGGGTATTTTGGCCTACTCTTTCATGCAGGCCTGGCACCTTGGAAGAAGTGAGAGTACCCATACTCTACTCCACCGCCGGCGACCTGCCGATCAAAATGACTGCACTCGATGCACTGTAAACCACGCAATGGTAGTTACACGATTTCAGATGAACATTTTATACACTCTAAATGTGGGCAGTGATCGTTAGCATAATCACGAAATCGCGTTTTTTTATCTGGGAAATGTATGTCAACCAATTAGGGACCGTAATTCAATCTATAATTAATTTGCCCATCTTTTTTTTCTTTAAAGGGAGAAATCCTGAAAAGCACTCGGGCAAACTGACTTTTTTCACTCACGCTGGGATGGCGATGGTCCACTCCATTCCGTTTGTGTGTTAAGCCAATGACTTGTTCCATAACTAAGCCATCATTTAAAAAAACTTTCATTACTTTCAAAAGAGCACCCTGTGTATCATTGGGTGTGTTTTTTATGTGTATTCTTTCGGGTTGCACAAATCGTGGGAAAGGCACATGACTGAGTGAGCTCGGAGTAGTCAAGACCCGTTTGGACAGAGCGGCACGGTGCGCTCCGGGGAATTAATGAGGTGGAGCAAGCAAGATAATGCTTGCCTAGAATCCAGCAAGAAGTGCCTGGGTTAGGTTCCCGGACAGTGGGTGCTTTTCTGTGTGGAGTGTGAATGTTCTCCCGCTGTTCTGCATGGGTTTAGTCTGGCTTCTATGGATTCCTCCCATGGCTTAAAAAAAAAATCACACAGCGTCACTGGCATTGGCCAAACATCCCAATGCTGAGAAACTCACCTGAAAATTTGGTTCACACACACACAGAACACCATTGCCCCCCCCCTCCCCCTACTGAGAAAAGAGTCTTGAGGCTCGGCGAGGCTTTCCTGGGTAAACAAACGGAACAATAAAATTAATAATTAATAATTGCAGCTCGGCCAGGTGGAGCAGTGCTCACCTGCAGTTTACCTGAGCACTCACCAACCCTCTCAGTTCACCTGAGCGGTTGGTAAACCACTGAACGATGGCAGCAACCAGGCATGCAATGATGGATATATTAATTCAAGATGGACTGCTATGCTCACGATAGATTCATGGCCTGGAATGGTGCACACGAGAACAGACGGCGATGTATGCGTGTGACAAAATCACCCGTGACCAGATCAACCTACATGCGTCTAGTCTTGTCAGAGCTGAGAAGCCAAGCAGGGCTAAACCCAGGCATGACTTATATGGGTGATCGTCGGGGCTTGTTGCCAGGTGTTGTAGGTGTCGGGGCTTGCGTGGTGGTCACGGGATGGCAGCGCCTTAGTGTCACCACTCATAGTACGTACGATGGGGGGGGGGGGGGTTGCTTCATGTGTAAATAAAGGAGATGATCGTGATTTACTCGTTCACGTTTAACTCAGCTGGCACTTGAATGCCGAGCACAGTGTGTATTAGTCACGTGAGCTGCAAGCCCAGGCCTGCGCTACGCCGGCTGGGTACAGTCTTACGAGTGAAATAACTTAATTGTGGCTAGCACACTTTACGTGTATAATAGTCAAAGAGCTCTCCGACAAATTTTTCGATTGCGCCGTTTTGTAATTCGGCTGGAAGTTCAACGTCACCTCAATGAGATCCGAGTCAGACGTCAGACGTCAAACCCAAACGACAAGCAATACTGAACTTCCACCCCGAAAAACACACCAGAGCTGTACGGGGCACGCACCGCACGAAAACTATGTAGTCATACGAATACCCACGCACTCCAAACATCGCGGCTTTAATTACAGCGGATTATATTATCAGACTTGCACACTGCCTTCGCGTCCAGTTACGAGTTTGAATCATATCTTCTTCCAAGACTGGGCTTTGAAAGAGCGCAGCGCCACGGGATAATGGAGAGAGAGATGAATATTTGCATTGCACTCTACAGTCCGCATGAATATTTAACGCGCTTCTTACAGATTCGAGCCACGAGTGGGAATTAACGCTGTCCATGAGTGTACGGAAAGAAAGTGTGGCGCGGGAAGGGGTTGGTTGCGTATGTTAAACCGCGATGGCAGTTTGCTGCACGGCATCACGCCGAGCGACAAATTGTGGTGAACAACAGAAGTGATTGCACGGGACATTCACAGATTCCCTGGAGGGGACCCTGTGTGGTTTAACTTTGCAACACCACTTTCCAATATAAAATAACCATTTCATTTTTTCCCCAAACAAACCAGACTTTTACATTAATCCTGCACCAGGCATTTTTTTCACATTACTGTGTGTTTTTTTGTCTTTCCCCTAAAGTTTATCCCTCAAATGGCTATGGGAATAGTAACGAGATAAAGTAAATGTTCCTATATCTCACAGAGCAGCGCAACCACTTAGAACACGGCTCGGAAGTGGACACTACAGAACCAGTTCCGAGATCCCTTCCAGTGACCTCTGGTCAACAATAAATGGACAAGCCCTTCCCGAACTGCACTGCCGCCAAGGAGTAACATTAATTGCGAGACGGTTATATATTTTTTTACCAATGTTTAAATTTTCTAAGCTGGACAACAGCCAAAAACAAGCGTACACCCAAATTTAATGCAATATTTTTTTGACGTTGTGTGTGCAGTCATTGGTGACCAGGGTCTGAGACCATCACCGCTCACGAGACTTGATAAACGTGCTGTAATCACAGTTGGCTCCCTGGATTCAAACTCAGGGGTCTCCAGTTCTGCTCACGAGGCAAAGGGGTCCAAGGAGGAATGGAAGGGGGAGGGGCACCTCGTTTTCTATGCGGTCCGCGCGAAGCCTGGGCCTTGCACTGGGGTCAAGGGAGAGACGTCAGTTTCATTTGAAAGTCTCAGCTGCTCGGCGATGAAACGACATTCGTTGTTATACCAGCTTTAAAAAAATAAAAAGAAACAGCACCGAATACGTGATGGCTGTGGTTTCTTTTGCGGACTTGAATTGGCTTTGCCGATAAAATATTGACAACCTCACATCACCGCTATGTCCTGGTTCACTCAGTTTTTGGCCGCAAATCTATTACGGGACTACAATTCTATGTTTTATACATTTTTTTTGCTACAGTACAATTTATATTTAAATACCACACATGCATGAAGAAGTCAAAACATTCCAACCAATTCTCATCCACCTCTTCCTTAACCTTTAAAAAAAGATCCATCTTCAATCACTGCTTCAGGTTTATGTATTCTGAGCACGTCCACCACAGAGATGAAACATGCTCGTGTGCGTGCAGCTTCCAAATGAATCACTGCATCGTGGGGCCTTGAGAGATGGCGACGGCTTCGAGAGGCCTTCATCCAACAGTGGATCAATCACGGCTGATAACGATGATATCGGAATCAGTCTTCCGGAAGTCTGTTACGTTGCAAGATAAAGAGTTCAACAGCCTCAACGCAAACTTTGTCCCCTCCACAACACGAGCCAAGTGAGATGGACGGGGTCACAAACCATCACTGACAGCGCAGACATGCTGTTTTCAGTCCAAACAGGTCAAACAGAAATATTCGTCAGGAACAAAGCCACCCACAAGCAGAAACCGTTCCCGGTTCATGGCTCTCTCTTTCTCGCACAAAGAGGACACGCAATCCCTCTGTGACGGTTTTTTTAAGGCCGGCAAACCAGCAGTAAAAAAATAACATAAAGTTGCAGCCCTGATCCTGCTTGGTCATGCCCCTGCTGGCAAAGCGGCCTCCACTTGCAGGAGCTCTGGACAGCCCCTCTATGGAGGGTATTTGGCCTCCTCTTTCACACTTAAGATGCCCCACCACACGCGACCAGCCAATCGCCATTTATACTGCCGGGTGGACAGAAGCAGGGGGGGGGGGGGGGTTAAAAAAACTTCCATCGTTATTCCATGCCCTGAAAACAAGGTCACAATAGCAGAGTTACAATGTTCTGTACCGGTCAACATTCAGAATTTCCCTTCCTCATTGCGGACACTTTGCCCAGAATGTCACTTCTCTGCCGCATTTCTCTTGCATCCCACAAACGTTTTTCACTGCCAGGCCAGGAGATTGAACCGATGACCTCAAAATGACCATTAACATATCCGCGGCCGGCGTCCGGCTCCACACAAGTCAACGGGCCTGAATACAAATGCGAGGATTATGCACACGCACGGGAACTTTAACAACGCCCATCATCAAAATATCAATGTGACCCCTCGGCGCTGGCGGGCTCGCGGCTCCGTGCAAGCAAACCGAGCCTCTTTTTTTTTGCCGCTCCCACATGAATATTAATGGCCCTCTCACCCGCACACGTGTTCAGGGGACGAGAATGTTGCGAGCGGCCAACGTCACACGTAAGTTCAATGGTGTGGTGGGGGTGGGGTCACGGTAATTGTAAGAAAAAAAGAATGAGATTGAGAAAGTGGCTTTTTGTCAGAAATTAAGTCTAAGCTGCTTAGGTGTGTTACGGCTAAACGCAGTGCTAGAAATACAAATGACCACTGCTATTGCTAGACGTATACCAATATATAATATTGTTTTTTTTTTCCCGATGCGTGTTTGAGTTGTTCCGTGTCACGTGCTGGGAAGCTTCTTCAGGAAGTGAAAGTGAAATTCAGTTTGTGAAGAAGCGCGTCGAGAGAAACGCGAGGCATCATGCGGAACAACACAACAAAGCACAACCAAAAAAAGCATCGGAGAACTCTACAGCACAACGGAAAAAAAAATTAAACTTACGCGCTATGGCATTTTCACCGGAAAACGCCGGAATGTCCCATGTTCAGTCTCACACGTCAACAATGACAATTGCAAGTGGCAATGTGTTCCTCTTTCAAGCAGGACACCGTTGGTTTGAGGAGCCCAAGACAGTGCCGGGCCAAAGGGCGCGTGCCCTTTTGAAAAAGTACTGCTAAGGCCAAATATATACACACACAGAAAACACACGCGCACATGGGGCATTAGCACACTTCTGGTAAATATATATTACCCAAGATAAATTCTTAAAGTAGAGAAGACGGCGCATACCAAACCGAGCAAGAAACGGTGAGAGCAAATACCTGCACACACACGTGTGGCCCTTACAGCACAGTTGCCCGTGTGGGCTGCAGGACATTTTGGCCCGCACTGCACGTACGGGAGCTTCAAGCAGTGCAGACGGGGTTCCTCGGCTTCTTAAATCCCCCCCCCCCCCTACTGATATCGCAAAGCTTCCCCCGCCACCAAGAGTCTTGCAAAACACTGCATGTGGCAGCAGCAGCAGCAGTGGCAGGAGCAGCCAAGCCACATCCTAGTGCCAAGGCAAACAGGACCCCCCCCTGTTGGTTGGAGGAGCCCAACACAGTGCCTGGCCAAAGGCTATACACAGCATGGTTTAAATATGATATCAAATATGCGCCGACTAAATTATATATTATCCAGCCAGGTGGCTCAGGGGTCGAACGGGTGGCTCGCATTAGAATGGTTGTCGATAAAATGAGTACCACTTAGTGGTTGTCCCTGGGAGAGACTCGCTCCTGCCACAGCATAGTGGAATTTCCACCATTGTCTCGGTGCTGTAAACAGGAGTTGAGAAGCGCCTCAAAGCTCAGTTCAGAATTTTTTTTTTCAATTATTTCATTAAAGTGGGGACGCTGCTGTGCTGTAATGGTTACCACAACGGACTTTCACCATCTAAACGAGTGTTGTATGGTGTTTCCAAGTCGATGGTGAAAATGCCCTCTTTCTGTGGCAGGGATTTCAACCGCTATATGACAACCACAGCTGACTCCTCACAAATTTGTGGAGCCTCCCCTATTAGTGCCAATTTTAACAACCCCATAGGATGATGATGATGACGGGCTTAGTTGACCACAGCTGGGATACAAATTCATAATTTCATGAGAAAGTTTCTGCTGTTCCATCAGTTAAGATAAATTTTACTGCTTTTCCAATTTACATTTCCTGTCCATCCATTGCCACGGTGTAATGATGATCACATTGATACAGCGAGCTGTAAAGCACCAACCACT
Source organism: Petromyzon marinus (assembly GCF_048934315.1). Classification (NCBI taxonomy): domain Eukaryota; kingdom Metazoa; phylum Chordata; class Hyperoartia; order Petromyzontiformes; family Petromyzontidae; genus Petromyzon; species Petromyzon marinus. The sequence goes on from NC_133684.1 coordinate 5,351,807, forward strand.
AAAAATCTACGCAGTGGCATGTCACTACTATCTGTACTAACTCAAGGCAACTTCACCATCGTAAGCACACGCTGGCCCCATCTCTGTGCAATCCACCAACCCCGTGCTACCTAGTCAATGGAATACAACGCCCAGCAAAGAAGTCTGTGAGGAGAGGGGGGGGGGCCTCGGGACCAGCGGTTATTTACGTCACCTGTTTTCCAGCCATTGTTGCGTCAGGAAGCTGAACGGGTAGTATCCGGGAGACCGAAACACCCCTTGGCTACACTGGCAATGACTGTTTGTTCGTGCATGTGTGTGTGTGCGCATGGCTGGCATCAGCAGTGTAGTGGTTAGCGCCCTGTGCTACGAACCCCCGCCATCCGAGTTCGATTCCCGCTCACGGCCAACACCAGCGAGGATTTTCTGAACCGGTCCTGGGTCTTCCCCTAGGTCGACTCGGCCTCAAACGAGCACCTGGCACGATGTGTAAACATCGCCACCCAGGAGGCAAAGGCATTCGGGCGTGGTGCTGGGCACCCACCCCCTCGTACGCTGCGTCGGCCCTTCATTGGTGCTACTCGCTAAGAGCACTTGCCAAAAGAAAATATCTGTTAAGGCTATACGTGGTGTATATTTCTTTGTGGCTGGCATCAGACAGGGCTCTGCACGATATCGCAGCGTGAGCGCAAGTGCGGACGTACAGAGGCAGGTGGCTGGGCCAACAATAGCACCTCTCTCATGGAGCCGTCCGCACGTTCCTCCAACAGCATAATGCTTTAAAACAAATAAGCCCTGCCACTGAAATTGAAGTACGTACCTCGCATATACCGCAGTACGCTGTGCAGGACTGGGGTTCACGCATTATGCTGCGAACCCAGCGTTTGGTTCCAGGCCATAGCTCGCAGCAGTGGCGAGCGATATATCTGAATACATCATGGTCATCTTCCTTTATCAGTCCGCACTGACCACAGGGACGAAGTATGGTCAGACAACCGCTCATGACAGACACCTCCGATTAGCACGGTTGGCTATGTACGGTACGAAATAAGCGCAACGTACGTACAGACCTTCATCCAGCAGGGGATTGACGGCAGGTCTTTATATATAAAGTACAACTTTGGGTGTACGACACACTCCCAACTAAACAATTCCAGTAGCGATTTCCTGCGTATTTAGCAATGCTGTTCATCATCCACAAATTGATAACCACGGTTCAGGCATTGAACTTACGCCTCCTGGGGCTAAGGGCCCTTGTGTTCCCAACAGCGACGGAGCTGAATTGTCAGCTGACAGAGACGTAGAAACGTAGACAGAACACTCCATTCAACTCTGGTGTGACCGCCCTATCGTGTGACTGGGCAACCAAGCTAATACAAACCAGTTGGTCCTAAATTCCTACTGCTTCCCACGCTCATAGCCTACATGGGCTCCGCACAGTAAACCGACTGCCCGCGTGCACGGTATTCAAAAGACGTCGCCCAATGTTAACTCAGCCGAGTTTCTGGCCGTGCTCTCAGAACAAATAAACCAAGTATTCTCTACACCTGCAGCAGGGGAAGGCAAGTCATGTTTCAAAACAATGGGGCGAGGCGTCATGTATGCATACCTGTCAACCCATACCGTGTACCCATATTATTGAACAGGGAAAATTAGTTTCAGGTGCATACAGCGTACAGCCGTTTCAATATGGGCAAAATATGTTTTATGTTTGTTTGTGTTTCACCCTTGTGATGGGACTGTGTAGGATGAATGTTGAAATTTACAAGGGCACGGGGTGACCAATAGCGTGTGAATTGGTCTGTAATAAAGTAGGGCACTGATAAGAGGTTGACAAGTATGTGTATGCATGTATGTTGAACTTTTTTCGTACGTGGCCAATTGTGCTCATTGAAGGTGCGGGGGAAAGACAACAAACTAAACACAAATAGCAGTTCTCAAGAAATGAGTTTTCAATCTATAAATGAGATTTTGATTTAAAGCTTTCGTGACTGCAGTAATTAATATTCTTATCTCTTTCGGTAAAGTCACGTTGAAGGGAAACAATACAATAATAAAAATATATAAAACAATAAAAATTCTCACGACGTTTCGACCATAACACAAACGGTCATCATCAGGTGTGAAAGCCAACGGCAAGAAACATTTGAAAGAAGTGGCGGTTTGCATCAATTAATTTATTTTTAAAACGGTGTCTGCATTTTTTTTTTTAAAACGTTAGCACCACGGGCAGGGATTTGGCAGTTTATTTAGAAGGACGAGTCCATCTATGTTCTGAAAAGAGGAAGGGGGAGACGAAAAATTAATGTATGCTGTCTGAAGGCCACCGTAAGCGTGAACAATCAATTAAGACCTGAAATGGTTGATCAAATCCTTCCAATGATTGCTAAGCCAGAATCCATCTTCTCGGTTGAAATTGTCTCTGTGCTTGTATATGTGGATAGCCTCATGAACGAATCTCTCATGGTAGCCAGATTGCTTACAAAGAACCTCTGTCTTGGAGAAGTCAATGTCATGTGAGCCTACTGAATTATAATGATCTGCCACAGCCGAGGTGTTGGTCCTACCGTGTTTAAGGAGGAGATTCGATGTGTCACGATTCCCTGCTCCTCACCCCTGCTCTCTCCCCCACCGTTATGATTTGATAAATCAGCATGATTTGGATTTGCAATTTAAGCTTTACACTATTATAAATGTAGCGCCTCTAAGTGGCTGTAGGGGTCACGTGAACTCACTACTTGCAAAACATACGAATTGAAAATATAAACTACTTTACATAATTGATTTATACAAGCACGATTTGGTGCACGTATCGTTAGCATAATGATCTATTTTTATTGACCAATTCGATGCATCTTTAGATGCCTAATAGAGTGTCATTGCATATATTAAGTTACAATGTAAATGCAGAAATCCCCGAATGAAACCTATTACATAGTCCTGCAGCAGCCCGAGTTCAATGTCGTGTAATAGAAATAAGAACTATTATTTTTAAAAATGCCAGCCGGTAACACACCATAGCATACCGGTTCTATTACATCACTGTGTATATTCACATACAGTACGATACTATATATGTACGTACGGAATGCACAAAGACGATGCGTACACATGCAGCAGTGGCGTTCATCAAAAGGCGTTTGAAACAATAGTACCGCATTCGGCAGCGAAAACGTGGGCCTACAACTGAACGACAAGGCAAGGAGACCGAGCTAAAGTTCAGCCATGTACATTTCTCTTTTCAATGCAGGGCGGTGCGTGAAACGCACGTTCATAACCGCTGCCACGAAACGAATAATGTATGGCACTTTCGAGGGAAGAGATTGCTCCCGTTGTTTACAATCGCTCCGTTTAAAAACGGGCATCCGATTGCTCGCACCGGAGAGGGCCTAATGGTCATAAAGCGGCGATCAAAAGGGGCAGACGGGCAGTGTGCAGCGAACACGGATCTCTGTTTTCAGCTGGGCACGGTGGCAGCGTCATGTGTAAATCAGAGCACATGGCCAGGCCACTTAGCACAGGCAGAATCATTGCAGACTGGGCAGCGGCCAGAGGCTATTCCAATTCTGACCAATGGTTAATGCATTAATCACCTGCATCACCAAAGCCACGTGCGTGGGTTTGTGTGCGAGTGTGAAAGTGGGAATATGCTCAGAGAGATATATGTTTAGTTATTTTTCATCAAAGCACTGACACGTTTTGATAAGGTCCCCGAGGCAATTTTTCAATGTTTGTCCGTAATTAGGACGCACGACTTTTGTTGTTTGCTATTTAGCTACGGCGAATAGATTCAAATCGTCTGATGGATGAGGCCAAGCCAACACACATGACGTAACCGTGGGAAGTGTTACCCAGAGTACTCAAAGGATGATCGATCGCCTAATGACAGAGTAACAATTTGAAATGTGCCGTCCATGGACTTAATTTACAGGACACATTACGACCGCGTATATTTTCACGGTTATGCTGCATAGCTCTCCGATGCGTTTTCGGGTTGTACTGCATGTTGTCCGGCACCATGTTGTCCGGCACGCCGAAACGTCTGACATCGCGCCCAACAACCCGAAAACACATCGGAGGGCTGTACAGAACACATCGTTGTGACATTCAAGCAGGTGTGTCTCGCACTGTCTGCAGCTGCAACCACATTCCATACTTAACCAGAAAGCCAATCCTATGCGGTAAACTTATTTCTTCCCCCGCTGCACCTCCGATACGCACGCTTGGCTACGTACGGCGCAAAAGAAGTCCAACATACACACGTACACAGATGGTTGCTGATAAATCTGGTCACATGAGCGGATGTCAATTTAAAAGAAAACAATCAACATTAACACAGTCATATAATTAAAATATTGGACAGTTTTACACATGGCTGTGTGCAATGGCCCTTCATGAAAGTAGAGAACGAGACAGCAGATATTGACGGACTTGTCATTGGAAATTGTGGATTTCCCATTGGAGATTTGTGGATTTCCTATTAAACTGAAAAATTGCTAAACGTTTTTCATTTACATTTGAGCAGTTATCAATTAGTGGCCATTGATGAAAAAAATACTTAGAAAGTAACAAATATTGATAGATTAACATTTGTATGATTAAACATGAATGGAGAAGTGTCAATTTGGTAACATTCGTGCTTAGAAAAACATGTACATAGTGCATTTAAGTAAGGCGTCAAAAATGAGTCAGCTTCCAGCTGTGCCTTCACTGCACGATATTAACAAACCCACACACAACAACACTTCCTATTTGTAACGCGACAGAGATCATCACAACCGTGGTTATGACCCTCTCTTATCTGTTTGGTCACAACATCAGGCTTTCCTCGAGTCGAAACACGCGTGCTCTTATTTTTCTCAATAATTCAGTGGACAGTGGCGACCTGGATCGATGCGATACATTACTTCACAGGCGTGCAGATTTGTCTTCAATGGGGAGAGCAAGGTGACCTTGAGATTAACCGCCACTGGCAATTGACCCGACAGCTCCTCCAAGAGTGGGTAAGGAAGACCGTTTAATCTGCTGGAGGATGCAACACTTATACGGTCCGGCTTGACAATAGCATTGCGTGGGTTACAATGCTTTGCTTTGTCGCGGGTCCACCTGTGATGCAATGAAACCCAACGTACGATTTTTCTCATGTCCGCCTTTGACACAGCACACAGGATGTACGTAGACAGTGTGTTGGATTTACAAGCTTATACCAGCTATCAGCTCCCAAGAACCCTCCCCAGTACATAATCAGCTGTGGTCTATCCACTGTTGGAAGGAGGCCTCCCCCCACCCCCCCTGGACTGTTGAAATATCGCACCGCCCTCGTGATGCAACAAGCCGTGTTGGTGCTACAGTCTGCAACTTAATTGTGTAATTATACTGCAATGGGCCCATAAATAATGTGGCCAGTGACTTTGAGGTAACAATTATACGTGTGTGTGTGTGCGATATCTTATTTATCACGTGGCACCACTTGTTTTAGTTCTGCTGTCCGTTTGGCTTAATTGCTGTCCAGTATTTCACTTCTGTTCTTTTGACGAGCCAAGTCACCCTTCCAAAATGAGACTATCCCTGGCCTCTCAAAATTCTCACCTGGTTAAATATACACTGCAGCATATAGCAGTGTATGTTACCATCCACGTGACCCGCATGTCGCACTGTTCCTTTGTGCAGTGTCTTCACATGCAGTTGTGTTTAGATGCTGCATAAATCAAAACTGTATTGTACAATTACGAAAGTGTGCATGTAGATCTTGACTTAAATCTTTCGTGACTGCAGGAATTCCTATTCTTTTGGGTCTTTCGGTAAGGTCATCTAGATAGGTTTTTTTTGTTGTTTTCCTGATGACGACCGCTTGTGTTGCGATTGAAACGTCGTAGTTTTTGTTTGTTACCTTTTATTATTTTCTTTGAACTTGCCTACGTGACCTTACCGAAAGACCCTAAGAATGTGCATATAGCTTTTGCAACATTGTACACGGTCGAAGCATTCTAATATCCATAAACACGAGAAGCAGAGACAAAAGACTAGCATTTAAATAGCACCAAGGGAGCAGACATGTGAATATACACACGTGCAGCAGTTAAGGTAATAGTCCTTCATGGGGGAGTATCCATGAGCTGGGTCATGTTCGGCAGCTCTCTGATGAGTAACGATTGGGCTGTTAGCTCACTGTGCCGTTCCTCCACACGCAAAGCAAAGATCCCCCATATAGTCTCTTTAGGAGACTGATGGGGCAACTTCTGTTGGCGAGCATCTATTTTGGCTGGCATGGCATACGAAAGGGTGGTTTGTGGGCACTACGCGTGGCCATCTTTGTCTCCCAAGTGCTGATGTTTACACACCGCAGCAGGTACCCTTTAAGGCTGGGTTGACCTCGGGTAGGCTCAGGACATATTCGTGACCAATGTTGTCTGCGAGCGGAAATCGACCTCGGATCGCCGGATTCGACTGCACTTTCATTCCACAAGACAAGGATCCCCCGTAGAGCCTTAACATACTATTCATATTCTCTGGGTCTTTCGGTAAAGTCACGTAGATAGGTTCAAAAAAATAAAAAAAAACTACGACGTTTTGATTACAACACAAGGAGTCGTCATTAGGTGGAGAGAAAAGAGGGGTTAGCCTCTAAAGGCTTAACTGTTGATAAAGGTTTAAAATGGGTGTAGCCCAAGTGTCAGCAACATGGGCGGAGGGGCTTATGTTAATGTGCAGAGAAGGTTATGTTAATGTGAGGGGTTAAAAACTGGTGAGCAATGGACAGTGCTAAAATGGAAACATTATAGCCAGTTATGACTTAAACTGGTTGATAACGTCTTTCCAGTGATTGCTGAGTTTGTACCCATCCTCTCGGTTGAAATTGTGTCTATGTCTGTATATATGGGTGGCTTCATGAACGAATCTTTGTTGATAGCCAGTCGGTTTGAAAAGTACCTTCGTCTTAGAGAAATCAATTTCACGTGAGCTAACCGCATTAAAACAATGATCAGCCACGGCAGAAGTATTGGTCCTACCGTGTTTCATATCTGCCTTATGCTCATGAACGCGGTCCAAGACATGTCGCTTAGTTTCCCCAATGTAACTACTTAACATACTGTTGGGGCAAGTGCTGTTGGCGAGCACCTATGAAGGCCGGCACGGTACACGAGGGGGTGGGTGGCCAACACCACGCCCGACCGCCTTTGTCTCCCCAGTGGCGATGTTTATACACCACACCAGGTACTCATTTGAGGCTGAGTCGACCTACCGGAAGGCCCAGGAGCGGTTCAGATAATCGTCACTGGTGTCGGCCATGAGCGGGAATCGATCCTGGGTCACAAGTTTCGTAGCGCAGTGCGCTAACCGCGACACCACCGTTCCACACACACAGGCACATACGCAAACTCACACACACACACAACCGTGGCCATTTTTGGCCATGGAAAGCAGGGAACAATTTATTCCACTGCCACGGAATCATCAATCTGCTGGGCAAACGACTGTAAATCTGTTGGGAGCTATGCCACGCATTTAATCCTGGCACAGTTTGGGGAAGAAAAAAAACGCACTAAGACATTGGAGCGAATGAATATATGGTGGTCAGTAGCGTGTCAACGCAACGCGCGCAGAAAAGAGGGCTCAAATATATATATTTGAGAGAGGTAGATTGTGCGCAATGCATATATCCACAGTACAGTAAAGAGATGCGCGTTAATTAATGTATTTACTCTTGCAAAATAACCCGTGACATTTAACCAATATCGACGTCAAGGTCAAAGTAAAGAGGTGATGACAGCCAATGCCGCTAATGCCAATGCCACCTCGCCATCGCTTCATTCACTTTTCGGATATCCAAAGACGACAGATAACCTGACTTTTAAGGACCGCACTGTAATATTGCACCAATTCGCTTAGATCTGGCCACTTGTCAGATGTCATTATTGCTTCACAAGGCCATGAGAGATATGTTGATTGCTTGGGGAGGCCTTCATATAGCAGTGGATAGAGTAAGGACAATGATGATTATATTCACCAACAGAAATACTACAGAATGGTATGATTTGAATTCCATGTACAGCGGTGTATTGTACCGTGCATTCAAATCCGCAGCCAACGGCAATGTTTTATTTAGAATTCTCGTGTAAAATAAAGACCACTCAACAAAGAAAAACTCATATTCATCATCAACAGAGGTGACGTGTCAGGCCTTTTCTTACAGTACAGAGAGGCAATGGAGAGGTTGAGCGCTTAGCTCTATCTGAAATCTCGATAATATAACATTGCGGGCGCTGGGTGCAAAGGCGATACGGGGGTACTGTAATACCATGTTGGAGGCATAGTCCACCACTGCTGAGAGATCCAGCGTTTGAATCGGGGCGGTCACCTGTGATTAAACTGGAATCTCAAGTTCAGTGAGATGATGGTCTTAGCTTGGTCACCACGATGGCAATACATATATTTCCTATTCAATTTGGATTTTTGCTTCATTTGGCCAATTTCAGCATGAGTATAAGAACATGAAGATGACTGACATGCAATGGACATTCTGGCCAGCGTTATACAAAAGATGTAACCCGGGTGTGGATAGAGTCACAACCAAATGGATTTCAAAACCGGCTATGCAACATCAATGTCCGGGGCAATGCTCTGACAAAATACGATTTTATACGTTCCTTACTGCCAGAGTTCCGAATGGAAATTTCATCATCTCATGTGATGCGGATAATGCAATTTGCATAACATTTGGAGACATACAAAAAAAATATAAATAGGAGCGTTGAGCAATAAATTCAAGGTGAGCAACATGGAGTTGGTAATTTTACAACTCTGGTGACTTTACATTCTGTACATTCTACAACTGGTGAGTGTAGAGTGTAGGGTTAGGTTGAGGAGGGCGTGGGTTTGGGTCAGGGTGCAAAGGGTAAACCAAAAGTCGGCTCCTTTTCTAATCAGTCCACACCCTTGTTAAATGAAGTTTAAATCTCCCACCACACGACCGTAAAACACCGTGCGTTTACATCGGCCCTAATAAGCGTCAGTGGGCATGCACAAGCGTGTTACGTATGCGAAGGCTTGTATTTATGCATCAACGCAAATTGTAAGAAGATCCAAACTGGCTTATTTGTCATTGGATCGGAGTTTTAATCTAGGATTGTTCCAGTTTAACTTCTACAGAAAGCTGCGGGTGCTGTTTCATCCCCCCCACCCCACCCCGTCCACAGCAAAACGTGTTAGCTGTGGTTGTGCTTGCAAATTGTTATTCGGAAAACGGAAAGTCGTTCCTTTTTGAGAGGTGCTTCAGGACGGATGCACATTATCAAAGCAAATACAGTTGCATTGGCTTGTAGTCCGCACAACAAAGCTGTTGTGAAGGCTTCACATTTAAAACAAGACAAACATATCAAGCTTACTACGCTCCCTCACCACCACACGCTTCATCAAAACAAGCATTTGCCCTGACCACAATATAATGCACGTTTCTGCAATGTGTCACACGAATTGGGATAGACCGTCATTGTTTCTCATGATAACAAAACGCTTCCTTTTGTTACAGCAAAATTAATAACACTTTCCAAGACCTCCATTAACACATACTTATTGTCTCTGTGGGCTTTCGCAATGTGTTATAAGGATTGTTGTACCCTAACTACCAAAGGCTCTGAAGTGTTGCTATGTTGTAACAACCATGGCATGTACTGCCAAGCCTTAACAACACGGGACAATGTCCAGATGCACAGCCAGCAATGAATGTCCTATCAATGAAGCTCTCAACATGGTTAATTACATTCCCAGAGATCAAGGATGTTGCAACACAATGCATGTCACAAAACAAGCAATCAGACTCCACTGTGTGTGTGTGAAGGCCCCTTAAACAACACAGGCAATCAGACTCCACTGTGTGTGTGTGAAGGCCCCTTAAACAATACAGGTAAACGTCCACCACCCCCACCGAAACTCAGTTTCTTTGTTTTCTGGTTGGGCATAATTTTAGGATGAAGCCCAAACTTTACAGGCCTACTTCACTTTTTAATCGGATGTGTACTGATGCACGCATTCATTGATTTAAAATTCTTCTTTTGGCCACACGGAACATAACGACAAGATCACATTATGACATGAGTACAACAGTCCTTGAATGACAGCACTGCTGATAGCATATAAAATCACCCGTCTAATATCTAATCTATTCCACTATTCGTGACTCATGACTTGTTGTTACAGTTAAGTATATGTCAGAAGCAAAACAATTAGACACAATACAAATTAGGCAAATGAGAGATGATTCAACTAAAAATAATAATCATGTATTGAACTAGATCGAGACCCCAAGTCGTGACAATTCATTGAATCGCTGTGATGAGGAGAAAAATCTCTCCTTGCCCAGTACTGCATCCAACTTCATGAAGTAACATCAACGGTATTCCATAACAGGGGTTGAACATGGTTGTAAAGGAATTTTTTTTTATATCATTAACGAAGCTTCACACTCGCGTCTGGCAGCTTGGAACAAAAATAACCTCAACATGTTTGATGGGTTGTGTCTCCTAAGAGGTATAACTGAATCCGTAATGTACAGCAACGTAATGCATTGCACTGCAGTACCTAAAACTACTGTGTTCAATATTATGTCTACACATACGGTACTGCAATGGGCTGCATTGAGTCAGTGGGACTCGTGGTCATCCAGAACAGAGCGTACAACGGATAATGACGCAATTCCCGATCCACAAATACGAAGGAGACACCACAGCGATGAAGATACACTCCAGCCGGTGATCTGGGCTTGACCACTCGAATATGAAATGGTAAAGTTGTTCCTCTGCAATCTACATCAAGCCAAACGAAAGACGAAACGCCGATGGGGCCACGGTATGTGAATGTGTCAGCGTGTGTCAAGAGCAAGTTGAATTGTACGCAGTGGCTGTAAATGACATGATCTCGAATTGTCTCCGCGTCGAGCAATGCACCGACAATTTATGGAAAAAAATCACTCCACACTGATTTGTGAGAAGACCCCCCCCCCCTCCTCTCCCACCTCGGCCCCAACAATGGCAACAACCCTCATCGTTGCTGAATCTTTCCTCCAAAATCCACATTTGACATCCACAATGTTGTACTCTATATACGCCATCACCAACCGGTCATGGTAAAGTATGGTCAAGTAACCACCGCCACTGCCCCCCCCTCCCCCAACATTGAAAGTCCATCATCCAGCAGTCGATTGACAAAAAGACCGTACAAGAATGTAGTTTTTGTTTTCATTACACCACCCCGGTATGTACTACCTACATCCCGTAACAATCACTGTGAAATCGTGTACGGCCAGCCCTATTGTTAACGCAATTTGTTGGAAGAGGGCCTCTCCAGTACGGTTATTGTTGTTTTCTTTCTGACCATACTTCACCGCGCTGGTCAACGTGTGTTGGAGCCCCAGTGTGATATGGTACTTTATTTGGGTACTTGTCATGATTAAAACTGGACTTGCCGTGTGTGTATGAAAAAAATAAGAATACGTTTTACTCTTTCTGGCAATGAAACAGGATGTGTTAACGTGTTCGAACAGCACATGAACCTTTTGCAAGGAATAAAGTCTGCATGAACCACACACGTAGTTGTGGTGAACATGTAAACAAACACGCTCCACTATATAACACGATTTTTGTTCCTGGGTAGTAAAGTGTTATTTTCTAATTGCGTATGCCTCAAGTGTTAAGAAAATGGCTATTATACCCCACAAACTTTGCTTTTGTGACCAGGACTTTATGTGAACGAATGACACAAATGCACACCACGTTTTCTCATTGAAAATAGGTACATTTCAAAATATCACTGTCCTGGTCACAAAACCAAAGTTTATGGGGCATAATAGCCATTTTCTGTACTTTTGAGGCATAAGCAATATAGTCTGCAATAAAGTTTGTCTGCATGTTCACCACAAGCACGTGTTGTTAATGCGAACATGATTCCTTACAAAAATGTTTCTATTTGGCGTTTGGACATCTTAACACCTCCTTAGTTTATTGCCAGAGGGGGTAAACCATATTCTTATTTTTGTTAATACTTTTAATACTAGCAAAAGGTCAAATTTTTGCCGTGTGTATGTGTCAAGTATGTTCTTGAATGGGAGAAATATTGCGCTTTCGCCCCTGGAAGCTCCGTGTAGCCAAGGCAGAGCAGTGCAATATTGGACGTGCATACTGTATATTAAAACTGAGCACTGCCGTTATCTTAAATATCAAATCCCAAATTAAATCCAAGGCAGCATTTGAACAGCACCCCGGGACATTACTCCCCGGGTTACACGAGTCTACGACAAATAACACATTGTGTATGACAGACAAGTTACTAGCGAACTAAATCTCATCATGTTAACACTCAATGCGGTAACTGTGCAGCACGAAATATTAATTCCTAGGAGTGGATTGTGTGGTACACATGCATTGTGTACACGTCCACCTCATCCAGCGGTGGAGTGTGTGGTACACATGCATTGTGTACACGTCCACCTCATCCAGCGGTGGAGTGTGTGGTACACATGCATTGTGTACACGTCCACCTCATCCAGCAGTGATTGTGTGGTACACATGCATTGTGTACACGTCCACCTCATCCAGCGGTGGATTGTGTGGTACACATGCATTGTGTACACGTCCACCTCATCCAGCAGTGGAGTGCATGGTACACATGCATTGTGTACACGTCCACCTCATCCAGCGGTGGATTGTGTGGTACACATGCATTGTGTACACGTCCACCTCATCCAGCGGTGGATTGTGTGGTACACATGCATTGTATGCACGTCCACCTCATCCAGCAGTGGAGTGACGAGAGCTTGTACACACAAACACATGCAAAAGTCCCCCCCCCCCCCACCGTATAGCCTAAATACACTTTTGGGGCAAGTGCTCTTAGCGTTCAACGCATGGGGAGTGTGGAAGGTGGTGCTGCCGTGGATAGCAGCACCGCGCCCGGCCGCCTTTGTCTCCCCGGTGGCGGTGAGTCGACCTTGGTGGAGGACCCAGCGGCGGTGCTCTGATAGCTCACGCCACTGACGTTAGCCGTGGCTGGGGGAATTGAACTCAGGTCGCAGGGTTCGTAGGGGCTTACATATACAGTACTGTACACACACACGACAATATACAGTATAAGCACATACACTGTACTGTGTACATATACAACAAAGATAAAGATCCCCCGTGTAGCCTGTAACAGGCTGTAGGGGCAAGTGCTGTTAGCGAGCACCTACAGACACACAACAAAGACAAAGATCCCCCGTGTAGACTGTAACAGACTGTAGGGGCAAGTGCTGTTAGCGGGCACCTACAGACACACAACAAAGACAAAGATCCCCCGTGTAGCCTGTAACAGACTGTAGGGGCAAGTGCTGTTAGCGAGTAGCACCTATAAAGGCCGGCACGGCGTACGAGGGGGTGGGTGTGCAGCACCACCACGCCCGGCCGCCTTTGTCTCCCCCAGTGGCGATGTTTACTACAACACCGCTACGCCAGGTACTCATTTTAGGCTGAGTCAACCTAGGGGGATGTATGGGACCGGTTCATTTAATCGTCACTGGTGTTGGCCGTGAGTGGGAAATTGCATACATGCAGATAGACACACACGGGCTGTACAACAATGTTCAGATTACAATACTACACAAGTGCTTAATGCGAGTTAACTGCGAGATCACTAAATTTACATCCCCCTCCCCTCTAAGTATGTCCTGCAAGTACAGCAGGAGAGAACGCCACTATCTCCTACAACCGGCAGCAAAACCCATATTTATCACAGTTATACATTAACAGAATATATCTATTTTTAAAACAGCACGTGCATTGTTGTGTCAGGCTATGTGGTTGCCGACAACACGGCACTGAGATTCATCGTGCAACAAGCAGCAGCATTTGATGATGATGCCGATTAACATTGTTGGGAGATGATGATTTTGATAGTGGTGGTGGAAATTTTATATCAGCGTGATTATCGTCAACATTATCATCGTCCGATCGATCGTTTTCAATCGACTGCCAATGATTGAAATTGTACATTGACAGTAAGGCGATGAAGACTATAATATAACAGTGGTAGTCGACACGGTTATGGTAGCAGATTAAATATCACAATGGCTGCTGCAGACAGTTGGTGAATTATAGTGATAGATGATGAAGGTATTGTAAAATGTTAGATACACAATCATGCTTACCATCATCACGATGGTACTGCAATGAAGTGAAAGTAACTAAGAGTAGCAGATGAGGACCGTGGTGGTGGTGTTTATTGTAAGGACAATGAAATATGAAGATGTAATTGTTCATTATATGGTTTAAAAAAGGTCGACAACTTGTGTGTGTGTGGGACCCTATTAGTTTTACAAGAGTGCAGACCACCTCAATAACAAACACTCCAAGGGAAAAGACAATCGCAAGACTTGTGAATATACTAGACCCATTATGCCCACCGAACCCATCATGACGCCCACCGGACCCATCATGATGCCCACCGGACCCATCATGACGCCCACCGAACCCATCATGACGCCCACCGGACCCATCATGATGCCCACCGGACCCATCATGACGCCCACCGAACCCATCATGACGCCCACCGGACCCATCATGATGCCCACCGAACCCATCATGACGCCCACCGGACCCATCATGATGCCCACCGGACCCAACATGATGCCCACCGGACCCATCATGATGCCCACCGGACCCATCATGCTGCCCACCGGACCCATCATGATGCCCACCGGACCCAACATGATGCCCACCGGACCCTCATGATGCCTACCGGACCCATTATGATGCCCACCGGACCCTCATGATGCCCACCGGACCCATCATGATGCCCACCGGACCCATCATGATGCCCACCGGACCCTCATGATGCCCACCGGACCCATCATGATGCCCACCGGACCCAACATGATGCCCACCGGACCCATCATGATGCCCACCGGACCCAACATGATGCCCACCGGACCCTCATGATGCCTACCGGACCCATCATGATGCCCACCGGACCCATCATGATGCCCACCGGACCCATTATGATGCCCACCGGACCCATCATGCCCACCAAAACAAAGGCAAATATCCCCCGTGTAGCCTGTCGGGGCAAGTGCTGCTAGCGAGTAGCAACCCACGAAGGCCGGCACTGTAGCACACGAGGTTGGTGGGGTGGCCAGAACCACCACGCCCGGCACCTTTGTCTCCCTCCACCCCCCCAGTGGCGACGTTTACGACACACCACACCAGGTACTCTTTTGAGGCTGAGTCGACCTAGGGGAGGAGGCCCAGCCAGTACCGGTTCAAATGTCTACAGTGTAGGTATCCCAGACCCGCAATGCCCACCACACACACACAACGTACCTTATGACATTGGTGAGCACCATGGTGTTGTGTACAGGGTTAAAAGAAGGTTGTTGGATGGCAGCAGAAGCAGCAGTAGCGGCGACAGCACAACAGCACACCGATGTTGTAACATAGAGGAAGGGAGGACGTCGTATGTATGGTGCGTGGTGTGTGTGCTCTATGAGTGATTGTGAAGCCCGTGCCGAAACTGGACGGAATGTGAACTGCACGGGGAACATTGAGTCGACACGTGAACACTCCAACCCCACCCCAACACACACACACAAAGATCCCCCGTGTAGCTTCAGCAGACTGCCGGGGCAAGTGCTGTTGGCGAGCGCCGATGTCAAAAGCCGGCAAACGGCTCAAGGGGTGGCACGGGTGGCACGGGTGGCCACCAACAACGCCCGCCCGTCCGCCTTTGTCTCCCCCAGTGGCGATGTCTTTTTGTTTCGTTGCACACCGCACCCAGGCGCTCATGTGAAGCCGAGTGGACCACGGGGAGGAGGAGGTTGATGATGATAGTCGTCAATCGGTGCTGGTGGCCGTGAGCGGGAATCGAACCCGGGAACAGGGGGGGTTTGTCCGGTACCTCGCTAAAACTACCGCTACACACACACGAAGCCAACACACAAACAACAACACACAACAAACAACAACACAACAAACAACACACGAAGCCAACACAACAACACACACACACACGAAGCCAACACACACAACAACACACACACCAATAACACGCACACGTAGCCAACACAACAACACACGAAGCCAACACAAACAACAACACACTCACTCACGAAGCCAACACAACAACACACACGAAGCCAACACACACACAACAACAACACACTCACTCACGAAGTCAACACACAACACACACGAAGCCAACACACACAACAACAACACACACACGAAGCCAACACAAACAACACAACAACACACTCATGAAGCCAACACAAACAACAACACCACACACAACGCGCGCGCGCACGAATTTCCACGTACCCCGAGTGTACGTAGCAGGATCCACCACCAACAAACACCACCACCAACAAACACCATCATCACCAACAAACACCATCACCACCAACAAACACCATCATCACCACCACCAACAAACACCATCATCACCAACAAACACCACCACCACCAACAAACACCATCATCACCAACAAACACCATCACCATCACCACCACCAACAAACACCATCACCACCACCAACAAACACCACCAACAAACACCACCACCAACAAACACCATCACCACCACCAACAAACACCACCATCATCACCACCACAAACAAACACCATCACCACCACCAACAAACACCATCACCACCACCAACAAACACCACCAACAAACACCACCACCAACAAACACCATCACCACCACCAACAAACACCACCATCATCACCACCACAAACAAACACCATCACCACCACCAACAAACACCATCACCACCACCAACAAACACCACCACCACCACCAACAAACACCATCACCACCACCACCAAACACAAACACCATCACCACCAACAAACACCATCACCACCAACAAACACCATCACCACCAACAAACACCATCACCACCACCAAACACCATCACCACCACCAACAAACACCACCACCAACAAACACCATCACCACCATCATCACCATCACCACCACCAACAAACACCATCACCACCATCATCACCATCAATGCTTCCCCGGCATTTTCCCCACCACCTCTCCGCATAATGCGGTGGTGGCCAGCAGCGAGGGGCTCTCCCTTCCAGCCGAACCGGCGGCGGGAGCTATCGCGCCCTCTACCGTTCGCCTGCCTCGACGAACACGAAGATTCATTAAGAGCAAGAGGTGTTGGGAATCCCACACATACTCTTTGGTTCTTTCGGTTAAAGTCACGTTGGTAGAAAAATAATAGATCACAACGTTTCGATCGCAAGCAACACAAGCAATCGCCATCAGGTGTGGGACAACCACGGCAAGAAAATAACTGCTGAAGGGTTAATTTTTTGATTTAAAGCTTTCGTGACTGCAGTAATTCATATTCTTAGCGCTTTCGGTAAAGTCACGTTGAAGGGAAACAATAAAGTAATAAAATATATATAAAACAATAAAAATTGTATTGTTAACATTTTTATTGTTAAAATGTTTTTTATTGTTTTATATATATTTTATTATTTTATTGTTTCCCTTCAACGTGACTTTACCGAAAGAGCTAAGTATATGCTGAAGGGTTGTGTCACACCTGATGACGATTGCTTGTGTTGCGATCGAAACGTCGTGATCTATTAGGGGCCGTCCATAAATGACGTCACGCGATTTTGGACGATTTTTGAACCCCCCCCTCTCCTTCGTCACACGGCGTCACAAAAAGTCAGACCCCCCCCCTCAAATATGACGTCACAAAGCTCTGCCCCCCCCCCCCCACCCAAAAAAACATGCTTCAAATCGCTTTAAACTATTGTCTTTGTAGTGCGAATTTAATGTGGTGGTGCACTCTGATGTTGTAGGAGAAAACATTTATTACAAAGTCTATTTAATTAAGTAGAATGTGTTGTCTATCTTTATTTAAAGTTGCGCATTTTGATGTGACGTCACATTTCTCAAACCCCCCCTCGTCACACATCGTCACAAATGTCTGCCCCCCCCCCTAGGTGCGTGACGTCATTTATGGACGGCCCCTTATTTTTCTACCTACGTGACTTTAACCGAAATAACCAAAGAGTATGGATTCCTGCAGTCATGAAAGCTTCAAATCAAGGTGTTGGAATGTTTTTATTTGTAACGTCCGGGCAAATAAGCGTGATTGCGATAGGTGCAAAAACAGGTTTCCTGCTCATTTGGAAAGGTTATCGTGCATTAGGGGCCGTCCATAAATGACGTCACGCACCTGGGGGGGGGGGTCAGACATTTGTAACGAGGGGGGGTGAGAAATGTGACGTCACATCAAAATGCGCAACTTTAAATAAATATAGACAACACGTTCTACTTAATTAAATAGACTTTTAAATACATATTTTCTCCTACAACATCATAGTGTAGCGCCATATTAAATTCGCACTACAATGACAATAGTTGAAATAGATTTGAAGCATGTTTTATATTTTTTTTGGGAGGGGGGGCAGAGCTTTGTGACGTCATATTCGAGGGGGGGGAGTCTGACTTTTTGTGACGCCGTGTGACGAAGGGGGGGGGGGTCAAAAATCTTCCAAAATCGCGTGACGTCATTTATGGACGGCCCCTAACCCCTCAGTGGCGATGTTTACGCGCACAGCACCGGGTACTAATTTGAGGCTGAGTCAACCTAGGGGAGGCACGGGACCGGTTCAGATAATCGTCACTGGGTGTTGACCGTGGGCGGGAATCGAACTCGGAGTCACCCGGGGTTTCGGAGCGCTAACCGCTGCACCACCGCTCCTGTCTCTCACACTCACACACACCCCACTGGCACTTATAACTACCGACGTGTTCTATGTACGGTATATTATTCGTGCGTACGGACAATATGTTCACTTTGGGGGGGAAGTATGGTCAAATACTGTCAACCCCCCCGCCCCCCCCACTGCCGCTCCCCCCACTGCCGCTCCCCATCCACGCACGGCCTTGCAGGGAGTTAAGGGGGTGCTCCTCATCCAGCAGTGGATTGACACAAAGGGCCGCGCCGTGTTTGTGTGCTTATGCAGCCGTAGATACACAATGCCTCGCTGTACTGAACAAATACATTACAAAACATTTGCGGTGTCTTAAGGTGGGGTGTGCTACAGCAGGCAAACATTGCAAACCACGCAGAGTGTGCGTAGTAAGAGCCGTGGGATATCCCATTGTTGAAGTGAGCGGCAGAGCCGTTCCCTAAAGGGGGTACACGACGAATCGGGGGCGACCGCACCGGGCCCCGCGCTTTGGGGGGCGCGTTTTGAGGTCACGGTGTCAGAAGTAATACTGCTCCCCTCCCCCAGCCCCCCCCCCCCCACTACAGACGGCTCTAGTAAATCTACCGATTAAGTGTTCGACTGAACGTGCAGTAGGGAAAGTCTCACCTGTCCCCACGTGTGCCGCTGGACGGGAGGTGTTTTTTTTCCATGGGGGGGGGGCTTTTTTGGGGGACGCACCGCCCGTCATCATGAGCCGCGTCACGCTGTGCGAGAGGCTCGCAAGTAGTGGAGGGTTGGGTTCCCAACTTCGAGTAGGGAGGATGGGGAGGACGGTGGGGGCCCAGAACGGCCGCCGATATTAAAGGGTCATCGAGTGATCCCATAGTTGTCAAACCCGTATTCTTGTACAGGGAAATTAAGTTGTCAGGTCCGTGAGGCGCACAGCCGTTTTAATACGTGCATATTATTTTGTTTTTGTCCAATTATGTGTGTCTCCCTTGTGATGGGGCGTTGTAGGATGAACTTTGATATTTCTAAGGGGTACGGGGTGACCAATAATGTCTGAATTGGTCTGTAATAAGGTAGAGCACTGATAAGGTGTTTACAGGTTTGTCATGGTGAATGTACTCGTGGTGAGTGTACAAATGGTGAGTGTACTAGTGGTGAGTGTAGTGGTGGTGTTTGTCTATTGGTTTGTGTTTCTCCCTTGTGATGGGACGTGTTAGGATGAACGTTGAGATTTATAAGGGCACGGGGTGACCAATGAGGTCTGAATTGGTCTGTAATGAGGTAGGGCACTGATAGGTTTGTAATCGACCACAATAACAGCAGCCCATTGTAGTCTTTGCAGGCCTTTAATCGACGGAGTTGCAGACAGTGATTGTCCCACATTAATTGGTGATGCTGCTGTTGCCGTGTTGGCAGCGGCGCACAATTAATAAACACGGCAACATTCGCCAATAAACACAACGTGCTATGAAGAAGGGCCATTGTCCGAACGTCGCCTATTTTTATATTTTTTTAATTTCCCCCCTCTCCCCTGCTAACAGTGTTATTGACGAATGTTTTTGGGAGGTTTTTTTTTAGTCATTGTCCCCGGCTCGACGAAGGAGTGACGATGAGCAGGATGAAGTGCCATCTGCGTTGCAAAGAGTTAATCCAATTGCCCCCCCTTTTTAAGGGGACGGCGGCTCACAATATTACGCCAACACGTGGTCGGGTGTCGAACCGAAGTTGGTTAGCATCTAATGCAGCAATCGCACCGAGGCTCTACCTATTAAAAAACGTAGGGCTTCGTGTATGAAATCCGGCCCTCTTGTGTGAATGGAGTGAAATCTACACGCGTCGTCGTGTGCACGTTTAGCTTTTCATTCCGTTACAATGATCGAATGGCTTCAGTGGATAAGGTACTTAAATCGGGTAACGTAATGTTTTAATATCGTTTAATATAGAGGGATGTTTCATTGCATAAAAAAGGCCTCGAGTATTGTTTTTAATAATTGCCCTATAAATCTGCGATGGCATATTCTATTTGTTGGTCGACAGTAATCTTGATGGGTACTCTGGCTTCAGTGGATAAGGTAATTAAATAGGGTAACGTAATGTTTTAATATCGTTTAATATAGAGGGATGTTTCATTGCATAAAAAAGGCCTCGAGTATTGTTTTTAATAATTGCCATATAAATCTGCGATGGCATATTCTATTTGTTGGTCGACAGTAATCTTGATGGGTACTCTTGTGAAACATTCCACATCTGATGTCCACTCATCGAGCTAGTTAGTTATTTTTGTAAATGCGTTTACAAACCGTTGAAAATTAGTCATTTTTGAACATGCTCTTAGTTTTAAAAATGAAATCGATACATTTTTTTCTAAGAAATGTAGGCTATTGGACGACACGTTATGTACTTTAATTGCACGTCAGGGGTTTTTTTTCTTTTAACAAATCATTCGCACCTTTGGTCTGACCACCGCTGGATGAAGGTCTTCTCAGGTCGCCACCATCCCTGGATGCAAGGTCATGTGATACCACAATCCGCCCAGCGCCTGCAGCTCGATCCACCTCTGAGTCATCCTCTCGGCCGTTCCCTCCGTTGGTTCCCATTTTATCACCAGTCTCATCCATCACCATAATCCATACTATTAGTTATGTGTCCCACCGAAGCCCACGTAAACTTAAGTCAACATGATGTTTATAATTTGCATGTCTCTAAGTGTCATTCCATTCCCCCAGCTATCCATTTTGTCAGGCCCCGTTTGCCTGTTGCAAGTCCATCATTAGCTTCCTCTTTTATTTTGCCCATGACCACCGTTTTTTTAATCTCATATAAATAAATAAGCCTCCTTTCCCCTGGACGCCTCCGCTGTTCTGTACAGCATATCTTGATATGCGGTTGCATATAGATGCTATATAAATACGAAATGTATTATACTGTATACATTTTATTCCCGGCATGCATCTCTCCATAACTATGTGATAAAGGCTTACTCTACAGCTTTTGTTACATAGTGCTGTATTGTCAGATTTGACATTTCCAATCCCTTTCATGACAGACAATAAGCACATACTGAGCACCTTCATTTGAAAAACATTTTATCCTGCTCTTACATGGTTATTTGATAATTTAATAATTTTCATCCCAGTCCACATTCAATCATTTGCACTGTTGAACTTCTTTCACACCGTACATAGCCAACCGTGCCAATCGGAGGTGTGGGGGAAGGACAACAAACTAAACACAAAAAGCAGTTCTAAAGAAATGAGTTTAAACCTAGATGCAAAAGGGCATAGCTCCAGTGGCTTCCTAATATCGGAAGGAAGAGCGTTCCAGACGGCCGGAGAAGCACATCTGAAAGCACACGATGCAGTGACCATCTTTGTTCGATTGATAGTCAACAGCCGCTGCGAGGATGACCGGCGTTTCCGTGATGGTTTATGCTCCTATACGGTAAATACATGCCCTTTTGTGATTTTCGTTTGTCACAGCAATTCTTTTTTTTGTTAAAAGGTTGGAAATCATTTTGGCTTTCCTCACATTTATTTTTTAGCCCCACATTGTGGCCTTTATTCTATACAGTTATTTTATCATTCATTGTCTTTAGTTCATTACCGTTGTTTTTTTTATAAGGGCTATGTTGTCAGCAAATTCGAGATGGTTAATGCTCTCACTATTCAAGGCGTTATTTCTTCATTCCAATTTTCAGAAAATATATTGTGTCGCTGTGAAAAGCCTTCAGGCAGAGTCTAAAAAAGATAAATGAATAGCAAATACCATTGTCTGGCTTTTGTAGTTGATGAAAAGACATTTGATTCCTCAAACCTGATGCCGTGAGCCAGTTTCACAAATGTGGCCAGATTTAAACAAATACCACAATAAGACCATGTATACAATTGGAATAGCTACACTCAGACTGCACAGCCAACACATCAGAAAGTCAGCGAAGTATACTCGAAGGCGATTCATGATGACACTTTCAGTAGATGTGCTAATTTTGTTTCAGCCCATGATGTTTTCTACAAATTATTTTCAAATTGGCTTTCATTCAGATCTTTGCATGTACTAGGCAAGTAACAATCCCTTTTTTAAAATGTATTACCATCACCAAAATGTATGCAATGAGAATCTACCTATTATTTTTGACTTCTGATTAATATAAAGCATGCGATTGTCCAAGACGGATACAGAATAAGAAAACAAAACATTAAATATGAGAAAACAATAATTGATTCTTAAATCAAACCATGACCCTGAATCATGACCAATGCATCTAACTTTGCGTGTCTTCACAAAGCCAGCTTTCACACTGACCCTGACCCCATATTTCTGTTAAATCCTACTGTATTAGTCTGTCGGCTAAACGTACAAAGAAACATTGTAATGGAAAAACACTCCGGCAAAGCTCATCACACAGCGTCTAAAATATCATCAGCGACGCTATTTACTCGCTGCGTGCAACCACAAAATATGAATGCGTAAAAAGAAAACGCAATTACACACACACACCCCGTCAAGTGGTACAATTGTGTGAATTTTAATGAGGGAACGCCGTGCCATTTAACATGGGGGTGGACACGGCACATCGAAACGCGTGCACTGTGGGATAGGTTTGGAGCCACTACCTTTGGGTCGCGCAACCGTAACAGCACAAGCTTGCGTGGCCGTGGCAGCGACGCACAGAACGCAAACACACATTATACGCCAGGGTGTGTATGCTGCACACATTTATACACAAGGTGGCCCAAACTAATGTCCACTCAATACGCTCAACAGTACTGCAAAGGGCGGCGGAAATTAAAACATTTTGAGGCATCAAAAGCCAGGGGGGTGGTTGTCGCAATGCAGACTGCGTGAGATTCAATACTCTGCAGGCTGGCTGATGTTCAATAACGAATTACAGCCTTGTCAGACATGATAAAATCCTCCGCATGCTATTTGGTCGGAGGGGTTTTCTTGAACTTACTTCACCATGCTGGTTCAGCTATCACTCGCCACTGATGTTAGCCCTAGGTTGGGTACTCATCACTGTCACCATTGCACCTGATGTTTAATAAAGGATTTCAAATAAATTTACAGTTTGTCTCAAAACATTTTTCGGCAGGGGCTCAATCATATGATAACATGATCAACAGATGAACGGGACAAAACCATTACGTTAACTTTCTTATTTATTCGCAACTGTTAAGTGATTTATCAAATTTAGTTTTTTTTTAATATAAGGATCACGGATGTGAAAGCATAAGTCTGGAATATATGGCTCAGATAAGAACCACAATCAGGCACACACCTGCTGGGTAGCGAGGCGGTAACACAGGAGGAAATACAACAAGTAGTATACTGACGTGCTAATTGTATGGAGTGCGGTTTGTCTCTGGGCTAAAATTATCAACTTAAACTAAACTAACCTATATTTTTTTTACTAGGTAAAGCTCACTGAGCTACATGCTCTTTTTCAGAAGCGACCTGGCCACAAATGAAAGCTCAACGAAGAGGCTTATCACGTGGAAATGTTATAGCAGCCAAATACTCGAAACACATGTTTATAAATGTGGAGGGAAAACACGGAGGACCCGGAGAAAAATCCACGCGACCACGGGGAGAACATGCAAACTCCAAATACACAGGTGTCAGGGCTGGGATCAAACCCACGACCTCCTGTATACCAGGTGAGGGAATTAACATCCCGCTACCACAGCGCAAGTCTCCTCTCACGTGCAAAATTACTCATATAGGGAATTGTCAAATATCCCATTCGTGATGTGCATTCAAAAAAACTCCTGGAATATATTCTCTCCTGGATATTTTTTGGAATAGATTGTTTTTTTCTTCTTCTCAAAAACACACAATTCTTTCATGGTCAAGAGGTCATCACGTTTAATGCCACCGATGCCACCACACCTCGCCATTGCTTCCATTCTCCTGATAAGAAGGGCCATATTTAAAGTGTGAATATTAATCTGTGCCACCGTGTATGAAACGTACATGTACTCAAAAATAACAATGCTGTGTTCAATTACATTCATATCCACACTTCTGCAGGGCTCTTATAAGCATCTTATGTACAAACAGCAATATCAATATATACCAATATATACAATGTCGGACCGCTGTTACTTATACTGAATGTACGAGTAGCATCATGAAATAATGTGCACTGATCTAACAAAAAGTATTTACAAAACTTAATTATTGAGTAACCTATACTGCGAAGCTAAAATTATTGTCGTAAGGCACTGTAATGAAAGAAATGATCGTCCTGAAAAATTCAACAACCGATTCTCAGTCGACAAATAGCTGTATTAAATGACTGCAAATATGCCGGTCAGTGTTATGGATATCCTTGGGTAAACTGTTCAATCGTTAGTTATATGATGACATGTCTTGATTGAACAAGTTGTCAAATAGTATTTGATTCATGAGCCCATCACAGCCAATGCCAAGATTGCAGTTTTATTTATTATAGACCTTTTGTCAATTCACTGATAGATGAAGGCCTTCCATGCTGAGTCAGCCATCGAGGTTATTTGACCATTTTTCACCACACTGACCAGTGCAGGTTGGTGATTAAAATTAATACCGACTTTCCAGTGCGGCATATCCGAGCCGTGCCAACACGGGGCCCTCACGGCACAGCTGGTGTGTTCCACTGGCCAAATGCCGTGCCAAGCCAGAACCGAACTGTGATACGCTGGCATCACAGGCACTCTGAATTTGGCTCAGGGGCCAAGCAGGGCTAGAGTGGCATGGTTAATCATTTTCATCACATGGTGCATCAGTCGGTACACTGGATTGTATGACATTAGTGGCACGGCTCGGGTTCTGCAGTCGAAAAACCTAGCGCTAGCTGAACCACGCTGGGCTGGCTTTAGCGAGGCCTCGGGTCAGTGGTAGAGTGAAAAAAAGAGATTAAATTATACTATTTGTCGACTGAAAGTGAATTTTAAAAAACAATGCTAACATCCTATAAATAAAGAGAGCGATTGTTGCGTGCAAATTATTTCCCAACGCCAGGTTTTTCAGTGCAGTGCCAAACGTTCTCCCCTCTGCCACTGTTGTGTGTGAACCGTGTTGCGAGAGGAGTCGTTCACAAATATCCGCTATATAAATACGCCCTTGTTTGTCTTAAATGCGGTGAAAAATGTGGGGTTGAGCATGAGATCTACCAAACTACGATTGTAAAATATAAATCCACTCAAAATGAAGTGGGTGGTTGAGTTGCGACTTAAAGAGACTGTGTTCGCGCTGCAGCCTTACAAAATAAAATACTGGACCAATCACGCGACGCATGCTATATGGGCAGAACGGCTATAATATAGATATTAAAGAAAATGAACAACAAAAAAACTTCACTGTGCGTATAAATTAGAAGTGTCAAAACGAAAGTGATAAGTATAAAACAAAATGGAAAAAACCCCATCGTAATACATTTATATCCGTTTGAAAAAGCCGCGATGAGCCTTTGGTTTTTGTTTTTTAACGCTCGGTGACGTTGACTGCTTACGCTGTTGTGCAGTGGGAGCAGGCTATGCACAGGAAGGGATCATCGTCTTACAGGTGACGCAAAGTCAATCCAACGTGACAGCAGCGCCCACACCGCTGCCCGCTAAAAATATCCCACCGTGTGCACGAAGCGCCCACAAAATCAGGGCTCGTTAAGCCCATGCGCGCACGTAAGCGCAATCTCGCAGCGGCTCGACGGCTTGTGATTTAAGTGCTGTTGATGTGGAGACAAAAAAAATATACATGTACCGTGAATAAGGTGTTAAGTGTGAATTTGAAACGTACAACATTTCCGGTGTGGTTTTCAATGATGAACAGGTTAACGAAATGTGATTTTTCTTTTTTTTTTCTTACGAATGCTCAAAATAGTTATCGCTTAAAACAACGTCATTTATATAGTTTCCTGCGATACAGTGTGAATAAAAAAAATATACGTAAGATTTGTCTAAAAACAGTCATGTTCTGGTCCGAGACAAAAACGTTTCTGAATCGTGAATGTTCTCAAAAATATCGCCTCAAGGTTTTGGTTACATTGTTTTCGAAATTGGCAGCAAAAGAGATTCAAAGGGTAACCTTTCTACCACACGATTAGGCCATGTAACTCGTTTGTTCGTAAATATGGCGACTGCCGCATTCTGTCGATCAAATTGCAAGCCCAAGTCTCTTTTTTGTTTTCCACAAGTCTATAAAACGTGTAATTTGCTTAACGCTAATTAAACAAACCAAAAAAAATCAGAGGTGACGCATACAAGTCAAAATAAATCGTTTTCTTACTGTAAATGTGTCTCATCAGTATATTGCACAGGAACTAGGATGACATCTGCCAGGGCCACAGGAAATAAACTTACAAATCAATTAAGTGCGCTCCGTTGACGTCCGCGGAATACACAAACTCAGTGAAGTGTCCCAAAGTTAAAAGTGTAAAAAAAAGGGCAAACGTATAGCACTATAAACTCTGTTCTGCCTCAATTTTGCACGTGATTATTATCAAGGTGTTTCTTAGCATAATTTTGAGACAAGTTGACTGGACATTGGCACAGGTTTTTTTGAGATTGTTTTCAACGTGGACGCTCATTGTAGTCGGCATTGTTCGATAGGGCTTTGTTAACACTGCGGAGCTTCAACAATTGGGGCCAAATGGAACACGCAGACTAAGCTTACAGTAGGACGCAAACCTTCATATAAATAAATACAATTTTGTGGCGATGCAATTTGGACTTTACGAAAATGAGTTTGCATCAAAGGCAGGACTTGTTCAGTATATATTCCAACGAACCAACCAGGGATTTTGAGAAATGTGGTCACACTTGCGGAGCAGTGTTGCAGAGAAGGGTGCACATCCGTCAATAGAAATACAACGCTTCTATTAACACGTATATAGCAATGTTCACGTTTTGTCATGAAACGAGCATGCCGGATGCATACAAATTTCCACCTGCGATCTTGAAATGTGCACAGCGTAGCAATGTGCCTGACTCTCCATCGCCACAACTGAATTCCACCGCTGGTCTACTTTTTGGAAGACGCACACAATTTGGGTTGTTGAACGTTGTATACCCTTGGGCAGGTGTCGGTCTTGCTTGGCAAGCATTTTGTACCACTTAAGGGCCGCGTCCCATGACATGGATGCTCAAAAAAAGCAACGTTTGTTCTCTCGCCACCATCAGGCACGCCGCATGACAAAGCGCCGCCTGTGGTAGCGCCAAACCTGTCCGGGTGATATCATCATGCAAGCTTGCGAACCCGGCTGCAGGGTGATGCCCGATTTGAGATGGCGATACCACAAACGCAACCTGGGTTTGGCGTCACATTTAAGGAAAAGGTTTTTTTGCCGTAAACCCGGACAAACGTTGGCACGTCTTCACATCAACTTACTACCCATGCTTTTTAGCCGCATGCGTGGACGTGGCTATCCGAAGTCAAGATTCTGACTTCAGCTTGCCAGGCTAGAGAGACACACACACAAACATATATTTGATACAAATTGTAAGATGATTGCACTGAACACGTGTGCAAGGGTCAAGGAATGTGGTGTGTTGGTGGTACAAAAAAGCATTACATTTTAGTACCCCACTTTTGTCACCTCCTTGCTGCACTGCCTCACACGGGCCACTCACTGCCTTTGACGGTGGCTGTCCCACACACATGGTCTGAGCACGAGCCACCAACCCTGCCTTCAAATTTGCCGGATTAACCAGCGTGCACCACACCCCCACCCCCCCGGCCAAAATCATTCTTCACTTATTCAATCTCACCATCTTGTGGTCCCTCTTTTCTGCCCTGCAGCTTACTCCTACCTCCTCACTACTTGCTAAAAAAAAACATTCTTCATTTTTCTCCAAATCTCCCTTCATGCGTGCAGTCTCCCTTACTTGAACATAATCTTCAGATGCGAATCAATCCGGAGGCTTCATCTATCCAATTCATGTTGTGTTGTGACGTACATCGTTAATGAACGCACATTGGGTGCAAAGGTGCATCGCAACATCTCGCTTTGTTCCGAGCACCGCTCAAAGCCTGTGTCCGGTCCTCCAACCCCAACAACTCGTGCCTCCCCACCCCCACAGTGCTCTCCGCCACTCATAACGGCATCAACAAACCAAACGAATAAAACAATAAATAACACGACGACGACGACGACCGCTGCGACGTTCTCACAGCGGGAGGCTGCTCGCCCGCCCGCCCGCCCGCCCGCCCGCCCCGGGCCACAGCAACAGCTGGCGCTGCTTGTGAGACCCGCCCAATCAGACACGCCACAGCAGCAAGTGGTTGGTGCTGTCATCCCGCCCGGCGGATTCGTTGCTTCCGCTGAGCCGGAAGTCCTCGTAGCCGTCTCCGCCGCTGATGACGAGCGTGCGCGTGCGAGGGGGAGCGGCGGCCTGG
This sequence comes from Petromyzon marinus, assembly GCF_048934315.1. Taxonomy (NCBI): domain Eukaryota; kingdom Metazoa; phylum Chordata; class Hyperoartia; order Petromyzontiformes; family Petromyzontidae; genus Petromyzon; species Petromyzon marinus. Next base: position 5,380,882 of record NC_133684.1, read on the forward strand.
GCCCGGCGCCGCGCGGAGCCCTGGCGAGCCCACGTGTGCTGCTGCTGCTGCTGCTGCTGTTGGTGGTGAGGGTTCACGCAACCTCCGTCGTAGATGGTGCCCAGGCGGCCTGGGCAGGGCCGTCGCACGAAAATGGGGAAAACATTTTGACAATGTTGAGCGTCGTCGTCGTCGTCTTCGTTCGGTGTGTGTATGTTGAACTTCGTGTCGCACTGTGTGTAGCCAATCGGAGGTGCTAATCGGTGTGCAAAGCGTAACGCGTCGATTCGTCAAGTTGAACCGGGACTCTTTGCGGTCACGTTAAGATTTTGAACGGTGCCGTGTGAGAATAGATTATTTCTAACTTTGTACGCTCGTACTTTGTTAAGGCTGATGAGGCCGACAAAACTGCAAGTGACACGGAAATTGAATGAGGAACAATACAAATGAGACGGTTAAAACCAAAAGGACAAAAAAATTGCTTCGAGTGAAAAATTGAAGCCGAGGTTTGACGATCGAATCGCTCGTGGTGGCGCTTCACTGCACAGGTTTTAGCGAGCGCTGTAAATCGGACTGACTATTGTTACAATGATCAGGCGAATCTTTACACGTCTAATCACCGTCGTCGGTAACGATCCGTAATGCGATTCTCGCACGTCACTGACACAGAGCGCGAGCCGATGCAAGTCTGAACACGGCATTCGAATCCCGTGAGTGTGCGTCCCGTTAAGATGGTAACAAAAATATCGAAGATGACACTAAGAGGTGGGTAAGCACTTTGTATAACCTCGGTAAACGTGTTTGGGACATTTCGATTTAAAGCTTTCGTGACTGCAAGGATTCATCTTCCTTGGTTCTTTCGGTAAAGTCACGTAGAATGAGAATAAAATAATAAAATAAAACAATAAAATTCTCACGACGTTTCGGCCACAACACAAGTGGCCTTCTTCAGGTGAAGAAGAAGGCCACACAAATGGCCACACAAGTGGCCTTCTTCAGGTGAAAGGATCAACGTCGTGAGAATTGTATTGCTGTATTTTATTTTATTATTTTATTCTCATTCTACGTGACTTTACCAAAAGAACCAAAGAAGGTGTTTGGGACAATTTTAAACTGTTGAGATGTTTTTCACTTCAATGCACGGCAAGTCGTTATTTGCACAACTGGGTAATGATGTTCAGTAATAAACTTCTGGAGTAGGAATGATAATGACATTAACAATGCTACAACTATTCTTAGTTTTTTCGGTAAAGTCACGTTGAAGAGAAACAACAAAATAACAAAATATATATAAAACAATAAAAAATTCTCACGACGTTTCGACCATAACTCAAACGGTCATCATCATATATATATTTTGTTATTTTGTTGTTTCTCTTCAACGTGACTTTACCGAAAAAACTAAGAATATGAATTACTGCAGTCACGAAAGCTTTAAATCAAAATTTAATGCTACAACTGTCGGTGACATTTAAAAACAATAAAACAAAACTATAATTTAAACCCCCTTGTCAGTATACTGTTGGATGAAGGCCTTCCCGCACCCAAGCCATGTCGGTCATGGCGTTTTACTTGACCATACTTCACCACGCTGGTCAGCGTGGGCTCACCAAGGGGGAGGGGCTGGGGGCCAAGGCCCAAGTTCAGATATCACTCGCCACTGATGTTAGCCGTGGCAAGGAATTGAACTTGGGTTGCTTGGCTCATAGAGCAGTGCCCTAACCACTGCGCACCACTGCTCCACCCCGTGTATGTATGTAGGCTGAACTTCTTTCGCGCCATACGTAGCCAACCGCCCCAATTGGAGGTGCGACATGGATAGGTTTACGCTGCAAAACACGCGCACCTTTCTGCGATGCGTTTTCAGGTCGTGCCGCGTGATGTACGGCACGACGTTACGCTCTTCCACGCGATGGCAGCCTCTTGAGCACGTGCAGCGAAACGTCGGACGTCGTGCCGAACGACGACCGCATCGGAGAGCCGTGCGCAGCAGCACAATTGTTAACTACCTCTCCTGGTATACAGGAGGTTGTGGGTTCTATCCCAACACTGACTCCTCTATATTTGGAGTTTGCGTGTCTCTCTCCCCGTGGTCGTGTAGATTTTTCTCCAGCTCCTCCGGTTTTACCCTCCACATTTAGCACCATGCGTTTATGGTTACTGTAAATGATATGGCTGCTGTAAATTTCCACGTGACAAGCCACTTCGCCGATTTAAATTTGTGGCCAGGTAAATAAAAAATAAAAAATTCGTTTAGTTTCAGTTCAACCGCTGCAACTGAGGAACGCGAGCGCACCTTTGTCGGCCGATCCGACAGGCCCAGTCTCAGCAACCGCGTCCAGTGGCAGCTCGATGGAGGTGAGGAAGCGAACGTGGCCCGTGTGGCCGTGTGTCGAGCCCATGGGCAACAGCTGGGCCAGGAGGGGCGGCCCCTGGATCCCTAACGGCGACGTAGCCATCGCCGCCGTCGCCGCCGCCACCGTGACGGGAGCCGGCAACGGAGCGGCCGCGGCGTTCTGCCGGGCCGTGGAGGGCAGCTTGGGCGGGATGTGCGGAAGCGGCAGGGTGAGCAGCACGCCGGCGCTCGTGCCCACCCACAGCATGTCCTTGCAGGCCAGCAGCGCCGTGACGCGCAGGCACGCCGCTTTGTGCTGCCGGATGATCGCGTCGGCGCCTGGAGACACGCAACGGGCGCGAGGGGGCAAGTTTCAATCGACCACGGAGCCGCTCGCTCTACCGCTGAGCCACCGGGACGGTAAAATCAATCCCGAGTGGATGCAGGGCTTTCAGTAACCATTCCACAATAAGGACACAGAGTTGATGGCATCTAATGACTCGTGATTCTTTATTAAAATTGCTTCTCACGCTGTTGGTACAAACGTGGAATTGTACGTGTAAGAAGCGATCGTTTTATAACAAAAATGCAAATCCTGTGAAAATGCTTCCAAAAGGCTAAGCGATGAAAACGAGAGAAAGAAAATAAGAGAGAAAGAAAAAGAGTGTACCAATTAGACACGATGCATGAGAAGAAAATATAACACGAGGCAGACAGTAGAATTTACAAAATAAAATACAAAGGAGACAGATAAGAAGACACAAGAAAGAATGTACGTAACAAAACATATCGAACAAGAAACTAACCACAAACAATAGCAATGAGACAAACAAAAGAATGACTTCTTTGATAAAATTACAACCCCAATCATCGTGGCAATCCATCAAATCACAGAGAGCGGGGATCGAACCTAACACTCGTAACCACGAGTGCGGGAATCAACTCGTGCTGACAAGAGGCTACGCGGCCAATTAGGTGACGGCGGTGATGACGATGACAATGACGACGATGATGACGACGATGATGATGACGACGATGATTATGACGATGACGACAATGACAAAGGCGACAATGACAAAGGCGACAATGACGACGATGATGATGACATCAATAATGATGACGACGACGACGATAACAATGACGACGAAAAAAAAACGAAGACCGATAACGACGACGACGATGACGCACCTGCGAGCATCTTGTGCACGGCGGGCGCTACGTCGATCTCGGCCAGGCAGTCGCGCGTCTGCGCGTGGTAGAGGCGCACGGAGGCGCTGCTCTGCACGGAGACCCACACGCCGAGCCCCGACGCCACGAGGCACGAGACGGCACGCGACGCATCACTCCCCACCGTGAACGTGTGCTGCGGCGATGGTAAGCCCCGTGAGATGGGGGAGTCGGGGAGACACGGACCGGCAGACGGACGGACGTGGCAAGGGTTATTTTTTGTTGTTGTTGTAAAATCAACAAAAGTGTTTTTTTGTCGTCAGTAACGATCCAAGTGTAGTCGGGCTTGTGTGTTGGTTATTTGTTCTGTCAAGGTTTCTAACGAACCAAGCTGAAAGTTGCTTTCATACAGAGTTTTTAGCCTCAAAGCGCAATGCTTAAAATAACCCAACCATTCAGAAACCACGAAAGAATAAAACTTAATTAAACCCTTAACAAATAAAAACCCTTAAGACGTTAAACTGAGTGAAGCAAAAAACAAATAGTAAAAACACTGTACAAGGCACATAACCTACACAGACGGGGATGCAAGCGACAACACATGTTTTAAGATGAGTCCTTATAGACTCAACCAACTGATGTTCTGGGGAAGAACGTTGATCCACACGCGTGGAGGTGTTTGGCTGCTGGAGGCTCAATCGCCCATTGATCGCAGGTAGGTTTAGCTTTTGGCACACACACACAGACACACATGTTGCCCGCCATTCACACAGGAGTTGACATTTTACATTGGCCATCTTCAGGAGTTGACCCACTGACGACGCCCCCGCAGCAGCGTGGCGAAAGCTCGAGGTAAGAAAAGCTCAGCATGCAGCACGACCCAGCAAAAAAACAAATATGGATTGCGCAAGCGGCTTTCGAAAACGTGCACGTGTTTGAATCGGTTGCTTACCGACAAAAATGTTGGAAATTCACTTTTGGGAATTCACTTCGTCTCCCTAATCGTACCATCGAAACCCCCCCCCCCCCACCCCGTTCCCAAGTCCAGGATCAATACTATGATTTTCTTTTCTCCCTACAACTGTGCGTGCCAAACTATGACGCGTTTGCTCTCCCGCTCTCACCTCATTTCAATTCCCCTGACTCCCCCCGAAGCATTCGACTCCCGATTCCCTTTTTGCCAATGAGTCCCCGGCTTCCTCAAACTGCCCTACATGGAAAAGTTTCCCTCGCCCCCCCCCCCCCCCCCGTTTGTAAGGCGTCTTGGAGATGGGGCCACAGTCTAGATGCCTCATAAATCAAATTGTGTTGTCTTGGTCTGCGGGGAGGATGCAATGATTTGTGGAGTTGACGATGGACAATGACGACGAGGCCACCAACTGCGGCAGGATGACTGAGGACAACCGTGTGTATTCACTGGCATCCCAGTTTATTTAACATTACTATTGAATTTACAAGAAAATAATGTTTTCAAGTTCCTTCCGAAGCATTAACTCTGCCTCCTCCCCCCCACCACCATTGCCCGTGAGCTTGATTAATGTCGAAGGGTTCAATCTGAATGCCTTCCCCCAGATATTTTATGACCATTTCAGGCTGTTTACCAGCAGCTTGGCCCGGACAAACACGGAAATTAAGTTCCGCTGCACATATTCCCGAAGCAGTCCGTAAATAGTGCCACGGGGCTGGAAAGCATCTGCGTTTTCTGTTGGTATAAACCAGTAATGTATAAATCACGCAACACATTCAACCTCTGGGCCTTTAGCCCAGTGACCTCTTCACCCAGTAATCCGTTAATATGGCATTCGGGTAACGTACAATACAAAGTGGATTGATACTGTGTCTAAATGTAGTCGCACCTCAAGGGTGCTGACCAGTCAAGGGATGCACGTTCGAGGGAGAGGGAGGGAGAGTGACTGGGGTGGGATCGGGTTGGGGGGGGGGGGGTGTGAAGAAGGATGCAGAGTCAAAGGCAGAGGTGAAGAGGAAGTTCTTTAACCCGGACTCGGAGAGTCAGGGAGTTGATCGTAGTAGGGAACAATCAGAGGCAAGGAGTTTCAGACATCGGCGGTAGCAGAGAAGAAGCGACCGATTATCGATCAGAAATTGACAAACGGCGAGCGGGTCTCGGCTGTCCGAGTCGTGGGTGCGATACAGGCGTCAGCTGGGGCGAGGTGAGAAGGGAGCAGTGGGCATGGGCAAGGCTGGGAATAATGCTCCGAAGAAGAAGAAGAAGGAGAGACGGGAGACAGGATTTCGCGTGTGCATAAAGAACCGCAGTGAACGAATGTGGCAGCTGAGCGAGTGAGTGGGTGAGCGTTACAAGTCTCCCACGTGGCACGCTCGAGCGCTCGTCGCGTCATCGAGCCGCGGGGGTGTTTTGAGTCGCACCTCCGGGACGAGGTTGGCGGTGTTGATGACGACAATGATGTTCTGGCAGCTGCACCACAGGCGGCCGGCCACGTGCGCCATCTTGGTGACCGGGTTGCCCGGGGAGCCCACGGTGAGGGTGTGCGAGTGCTGAGAGTCCCAGAAGCAGCCTGCGGGGGGCGAGCTAGTTAGGGGGCCCACTGTCACCATTAACCGTTGAGACTGAACTCAACGTTTATATTTTGACCGGGTAAGGCTGACTGAGCTATGTGGCTATTTTTCGGAAGCGACCTGGCTATCACAAATGATGGCTCAAAGAAGTGGCTTGTTGCGTGGCCATTTACAGGAAGCAGCCAAATACTCTCAACGAGTGTTTCTAAATGTGGCGGAGAAAAATCCACGCGACCACGGGAAAAACGTGCAAACTCTAAACATACAGGCATCAGGGTCGGGATCGAACCCACGACCTCCTGTATACCAGGTGAGGTAGTTAACATCCCCTCACTATGAGCTTCGTTACCACTATCACGATCCTCCGAAGTCATCACGACCGCCGACATCGTTAACATCATCATAGCCACCATCGTCAAAACAATCTCCCGTCATCATTATGCATGCGAAATATCTGCTAGCGAGCCTCTCGAGTTCCCTCGGTGGGAGGCCCTTCTCCCAATAGTGAATGTGAGCAAGCACTTACAGGGCTGCACCTGTCCCTTTTTTTTTACTTTAAGCTCATGCTGCAGTTATAGAACGGCACGAACCCATGGCACACTGCATGCGATGGGTTCTGAACAGCCTGCAGCAGCAGCTGCTTCAACGCTAAACCATTGCCCACAGCGCATGACCTCCCCCCCCCTCCGCCAGCACAATGGGAGATCGCACCATTCAAGAATACATTCCCGAAGTGGATCAAGACCCTGAATTGGGAGCACCGTGGAAGTGGCAGCAGGGTGCATATCGTTGGCACTAGGCGGGCGTCCATCCTTTTCGAAAGCGCCGGCGCCAAATGTGGGTCCAGGGCAGAAAATCCCTCGCTTTTCCAAGGATTCATCAGCATCGCGTAACCGTTTACGGAGTGTCCTGTACGGCAGTGTCATTGTCAAAACGCTGCGCGTGCAGGACACCCTCCAAATGGCCGAACAGATGGAAACGTGATGGTGCCAGATGTGGGCCGTGGGGTGGACGGGGAAACGCAAATCCGCTGGAGCGCTCGATGACCCTGAGAATGTTGTCAGGGTCAAGCGTGGTCTGACATTGTCATGCTGGAGGGAGGGGGGGCCTCATATCATCTGAACAAAAATTCTAGGAGCAATTCTTTGGAATTCCCATGAGCGATGGGAATTCCAAAGAAAAAAAAGATACGAGGCACTACCACACCACCCCCTAAATGCACCAGAAGTTAGTGCAGCAAAAATACACTTGTGCGGTGTCCTATGCGACCTCGTCTATGCAGTTCGTCTTTACCGAAACCCGCACGGTGAGGTCTGGCCAAGCCCCGCCAATCTGCACGGCATGGGGAGAGGCTCTCTCCATCCAGCAGAGCATTCACAAAAGGGCTGCACATCATTGCGTGATAAATCCTTTCGGGGGTAACCCACGAATATGCGGCACATTGCCCTGTTGGTGTGGCCGATTTTGTTCTTTGTAAATAAAAAGCAAGTTCTTTAACACGCGAAGAAGCGTTACTTATATTATATACTTATCTTACAACCGTGGCGCTTCTAGGATGTGAGAGCGACTTACGCAGACGCCAAACCGTCTATTTTTAATATTTAAAAATGTTCTGAGTTCATCGCACCCACGCGGACGTCGTTAACACAAGGGCAGGCGGTGTGAAAAGTAGGTCAAGCTCTTGCAATTTCCTCAAGCCACACATGCAGCGCCGGAAAAATTAACTTTCATTAAAATAATGAAACAAAGGGGGGCCCCCACACTTTGTGTCTACATCATAATTTCCGCGAATGATTCCTGGCAGCATTATCATCAAGTCATTGCGCGCGATTACATCCCACCAAGTTTGATTGCTTCACCACGGCTTGCATTTGTGGAGAGTGGCAGACGACCCGGTCCTGGATCTGCGCTCGTTTCACTCAACTGCACTGACCCAAGCGGCGAAGTATGGTAAACCAAAAAAAAAAACCCATGACTATCAAGTCGTGAGGAGGCCCTCATTCAAAAGCAGATTTACAAAGGACTGAATGTGTTGTTGTTATTATTTATACCCTACTTATACCCGACGATTACGGTTAATTTATGCTGCACAAAAAGGTCGGATATATATCATGAGCACATTGCTGCCAGGAGTTGAGTCTATGTTGTTTAACCACGTGAGAACTCAAGACACTAGGATTGATCTCGTTTGCAAGAGTGACATGGGTAGGAGACTACTTCCGGGAGACACATACGGTACACGCAAACACTCGAATAATAGGATTAAGATTACCACCATTTATTGATGATGAAACAGTCATGATGACTGGCCTGGTGCAAGCACAAATAGGGGCAATGATCACCTGTTTAGCCTCTTATCCGCGTGAAGGCTCAGATAATAGTACTTTCATTGTTTTACGATTCAAACAATGCCGTTTGTGGGCTGCATGCCAGCCAGAGCAGGCTCGGTTAGTGGGCAGGGCATCGTACCTGCCTCCCTCTGGTACACAATGAGGTCTCCGTTCAGCAGCGACACAAACACCTTGTTGTCCAGGTACCTGCGCAAATCAACACATGAAGAGAGATCACGTCTGTAGAGATTTTCAGAAAGATGGCACTGGACGGAACAACAGGTGGGAACAAGCCGAATTTGTAGCGGTGGTTGCGGTTTAGCTCCCCGCTGTCATTTTTGGTTGTACCGCGTGTAGTTCAGGATGCTCCATCAGAGTGAAACGTGCGAACGGAAAAAAGAGAGAGAGGATGATGGGATGGGACAATGGGACAGGCCCACTTACAGGATGCACATGACGGCGGCTGGGTGCTGCATCTTGAGGCTGTTCTTGCGGTTACGGATGTTGTCCGACGATTGGTAAACGTGGATGCTGCAACGGGGAAGAGGACAACCACGGTCAGATAACGATCACCCGACGATCGACCCTTCGTGAAGAGCGGTCTGCTGGAAGCCAGCAGAGGGACACAGATCACCCGTGTGGCTTTGTATTTCACAAATGAACTACAATACATTGCCGATCTCGTCAAGGAGTAGTACAAACCATCACACAAACTTCGGTCATCCCCGCAGCGGCTTTTGGCTAACCATCGAACAGAGACGGTCACTGCATTGCGCGCTTTCAGATGCGCTTCTGCGGCTATGAGGAACGCTCTTCCTTCCGGTATTAGGAAGCCACTGGAGCCATGCAGTTTTAAATCTAGGTTTTAAATCTAGAGTTTAAATCTAGATTTAAAATCTAGAGTTTAAATCTAGATTTAAATCTAGGTTTTAAATCTAGAGTTTAAATCTAGATTTAAAATCTAGAGTTTAAATCTAGATTTAAAACTAATTTCTTTAGAACTGCCTTTTGCGTTCAGTTTGTTGTCCTTACCCCACACCTCTGATTATCACGGTTGGCTACATACGGTGCGAAAGAAGTTCGACATACATACATTGTGGGCTGTCGGGACACGTGCTGTTGTGAGCGTCCACCTTAATACACCACATCAGGTATTGGTCTGGCTATGGCTGTGGTTACCAATCACGCGCCTACTCTCCAGTCTACCTGCGACCCGGAAGACACTGAGCAAGAGATTAAGCCCTGGGTTTACACAGAGAGACACAGACTCGTGTAGATTCTCATAGACTTAGAAAAAGCCACACATTTACCCTGGGCTCAATTTGGTCTGCCCGAGTCACTTGGCCCACCGCACAAAGTACACTTCCTCGCCATGGCTGCAAATACTACTTGTCGCGTGCTACCTGCTCCGGTCCACCAGAGAGCCGTACGACAACTGTGGCGTGAGAGTTCGATCATCCCTGGTGCAGCAGCAGCTCACCACCCATCCTCGGTGCCGAGCCACATGGAGCTGGTGTGGGCCTCGGGGTCCATGCTGAGCAGCTCCTCCAGACTGGCCTGGAAGGAGCCCCGGCTCGTCCGTCTCATCGCCCGTCCGTCCGCCGCGGCCGCCGCGGCCGCCGTCACCACGGCGATGGAGCCTGCGGAGGCGACGGGCTGGAAGGCGCTGCAGGCGCTCGATATGGACGGCCGTGCGGGGTCCTCGTGCTCGTCGTCCGAGCTTGTTGTCTCCGCCCCCGGGTCCTTCGAGGCCGTACGGTCGTCCACTGAAGGTGCCCGGGAGAATTGAGTTAGAGCCGCGCAACGAGGCCAAAGCTGCGACCGTCTCTTCATATTTTTTTTTATATAGTCGACCCACAGTGATTAATTTCAGCCAGAACCGGTGTCCCGGGAATAATTTTGACACGCCGCATCCATTTCGGTGTATTTTGTGCTCACGATACTCTGGCGGTGTGTGCGGTGGTGTGCAAAAAAAAAAAACTTGCTTGAATAGTGCTTAGGGTTACGTGAAGTCTTGAAGCTCAGTACTTAATTTAAGGTGCCTGTCCTTAATAAGGACGCTCTCTGTGACACTTCCGTAACATCTCACGTCAGCATTCCAGTAAACACAGTAAAAACAAATACATGCTTCGAAGCACAACGACCGAAATGCTTTCTAATTTATAAATTTGAAATTAAAAAGCGAATATCTGAGCAGGGATGACACGCAAACACGGCCCCCGCTTCCGCAGGCGGTGCTTACGGCTCAGCGTGAAATCCGGGCGCCCGTCCCGCGCTCCGCCCGGCTGCTTGGACCCGCGACCACGCGGCCTTGAGGTCGGGGACAAGGCCTCCCCCTCCGACTCCTCCGCGTCGCTCGCAAACGGGTTCCCCGCGGCGCCCACACGAGGGGGCCTCTGCTCGCCCGCCTGGAGCTGCGAGGGAGACGAGGAGGAGGAGGAGGACGACGACGAAGAGGTGGCGACGGCAGCCGGGTCGAGGGCGGGCGGCGAGCCGATGTCGTCGGAGCTTGGGATCTCCGGCAGCGGCCGGTGAGACGCAGGACGATCCCTACGAGGGGCGGAACCGTGGCGGGTGGGGTGAGGGGAAGCTGCTGATGGAAGCGTTCGTCGCACAACACGGGAGTGGAGCTGCCCCGGCCTCGTACGGTGCCCAAAGAAGTTCAACGTACGTATATACACAAGTACTGCACCGGCGGGCAGGAAGACGGACAGGCACACCGACAGACAGAAGGACGCACGGTCACACAAACGGAGAGCTAGCCAGCGGGCCATACAAACGGCATCACTCAGACACAGATAGGCAAGCTTCCAGCAATCGGACAGCCATACGTAAAGATCACCCGTATAGCCTTAACATACTGTTGGAGTAAGTGCTGTCAGCGAGCACCTGTGACGACTGGCACGGCACATGAGAGGGTGGGTGGCCAGCACTATCGCACCCGTCCACCTTTGTCTCCCTAGTGGCGACATATACACATCGCACCAGGTACTCATTTAAGGATGGGTCGACCCAGGGGAGGCCCATGACCAGTTAAGAAATTCGTCACTGGTGTTGAGCGCGAGCGGGAATCGAACTCGAGTCGCCGGGTTCGTAGCCATACACAGACAGACATAACTAGACACAGTCATACACAGACAGACAGGCACAGCTAGACACAGCCAGACACACAGACACCCCAGGTGGCCGGGCGGGGTTGAGCGAACCTGGTGCCGCGCCCCAGCCCAGGCACGGGCGCGATGCAGAGGATGCGCGCGGAGCAGACGGCGATACAGGCCTCCACCATGGGGTCGGGCCGCACGCTCAGCAGGCACACCTGGCCTACGTAGCCGTCGCTGTTGCACACCCACACCTCGGAGGAGTGGTCCCACGCGCCGAGGCTCGGCGAAGCGCACGAGAACTGGAGGGGGCGGCACGGACGACGAAACGGACCGCACAAACGTCGTTACCGACGCAACGCCCGATCCGGTCGCCTGGCTTCACCACCTGAAATTGTAAAAGTTGTCGCTCTGCATCTACGTCGGTCGTACGAACGAAGAAGACGAACGCACGCGTGTGGGGGGGGGATTTAAGCGTTGAGGGTGGCGTGGGATGATGAAACCGCAGGGCGTAGAGCAGCCCCCCCGAGCGGGGACACGGTGGGCCCCGCGGGAGCGAGTCCGCCGCCCGTCGCGGAGGTTCGCCATTCGAAATTTGGCGGGCAGCCCCGGTTAACGTTGCGGAGTGTTGCGACCGCCAATGTGTCCGCTAACGTACACGCGCCGTCCGCTTCATGGCGGACGTTAAAGATCCCCCCCCCCCCTCCCCCCCGACGTCGCTTGAAACGAGTCGCGGGAACCGCGCGAGTCGGTCGTCATGGGCCAAAGTTTGCCAAAATTTGCAAAACCATCTACAACTTCGCTCATTTGGTACCGAACACACACGCGGAAATCGCCGCTCCCTCACAGGCAGACTAATGCCTGCTCGCAGTCCAGGTTGCCCAGTGACATTGTGTCGCGCAGGGACAGCCACCGCGAGGGCCCTTTGAAATGTTTTAGTTAGGAGCGACGCAAGTCACTTCTCGTGTGAAAGAAGCTGGTGCAAGCCCCCACGAACAGCCTGCGCCTCGTTCGTGCTGCCCCTGGCTGTCCCATGGACTTTCTCTTTTGCTCCCAATAAGTGGTACAGAGGTGCAGCCCTGCAATTGCTTTGCTCCCGCCACCGCTGGCAGAAGGGCCCCCACTAGAGGAAGCGATAGGGAAGCCCCCCCCCCCCCACTAGAGGCCATCTGGACTTCCACGCTTGCCAGATATCTTGAAAGAGGAGGGAGTACCCACACTCTGCCCCACCTCACACGTGACTGCGGCTTTACCAACTTACACCGCTGGGTGGACAAAGGCGCTTTAGAGATCTGCACCAACCGCCACGTAGGTTGGTACAGATTTCTTAACAGCGACGTGCGCTGACCGTGGGCAGCGTTCCTTGTTCCAGTGATTCCCGTTTGTTCTTGAGAGGAAGACCAGAGACCGTTGTGTACTTCCCAAAAAAAAGATCCCTACCCTTCTCATGACCGGGTTAGACATTTATAGGTGCTCACATACATTTGAAAATATACGCATGGTGGGGGATGCAGCGAATGAGAACGGAGTAGTAATGAGGCAATAAGGCGCAAAACGGCTCCAATTGGGCCGCCGCCGTGAAAACGAATCGCGCAAATTTCCGACGTGTACACGAATGTACTCGACACGTCGCTTCACAAATAAAACATCGGGTAATTGCGACTCAAATGACCGCGCGCGTTTTCTTACGGACGTCTTCATTTTTCCATTTATACGCCCCGCCATTCATCCGTTCGTGCCCCGCGTAACTCAAACGCGATCACGGGTTGCGCGACACGGGGAAGAGGGGGGGGAGAAAAAATGTGATTTGTAGAGAAACGCTTATTTGGAAACCGAGGCGCTCGCTTCTACTCCGTTTCGTTGCTGTGCCGCGACACGCGAAGCGCGTTAAAAGGCAATTTTCAATCGCCCGGACGCGCACCTGCATGCCGCTGCGCGTCTTCATGATGGGAATGGCCTTGAGGAACTCGGGGTCCCAGCGGTCCTTTGTCTGCGCTGCAAAACGAGAAACAAAAAACGATCGCCGGCGTTAAACGAACGCTCGCTCGCTCGCTCGTCGCCGACGCCGCCGCCCCCCGCGGAGACGAACGGCGACGAGCGAGCGTTCGTTTAACGCCGGCGACGGGCCCGTCACGGCGAGACGGCTCGGGTTCCTCCAGCGTGGACGAGTATTCCCGATTCGGAAAGATGATGGCAGGGGTTTGCGCGTGCCGCTCGCGCTTTCTGCATCGAGCCAGGTTCGTGGTGCCGGCGGCGCCGCACCGCGTGCTAAAACGTACACGCAATGATCCCTCCCCCCCCCGTGTAGCCTGTGACGGACTGATGGGGCAAGCGCTGTCAGCGAGCACCTATGAAGGCCGGCATCGGCACACGAGGGGTTGGGTGGCCAGCACCACGCCTGAACACACACACACACATACAGTGAAGGGAAAAAGTATTTGATCCCCTGCTGATTTTGTACGTTTGCCCACTGACAAAGAAATGATCAGTCTATAATTTTAATGGTAGGTTTATTTGAACAGTGAGAGACAGAATAACAACAAAAAAATCCGGAAAAACGCATGTCAAAAATGTTATAAATGGATTTGCATTTCAATGAGGGAAATAAGTATTTGACCTCCTCTCAATCAGAAAGATTTCTGGCTCCAAGGTGTCTTTTATACAGGTAACGAGCTGAGATTAGGAGCAGACTCTTAAAGGGAGTGCTCCTAATCTCAGCTTGTTACCTGTATAAAAGACACCTGTCCACAGAAGCAATCAATCAAACAGATTCCGAAGTTACCACCATGGCAAAGACCAAAGATCTGTCCAAGGATGTCAGGGACAAGATTGTAGACCAAAACAAGGCTGGAATGGGCTACAAGACCATTGCCAAGCAGCTTGGTGAGAAGGTGACAACAGTTGGTGCGATTATTCGCAAATGGAAGATACACAAAAGAACTGTCAATCTCCCTCGGCCTGGGGCTCCATGCAAGATCTCATCTCGTGGAGTTGCAATGATCATGAGAACGGTGAGGAATCAGCCCAGAACTACACAGGAGGATCTTGTCAATGATCTCAAGGCAGCTGGGACCATAGTCACCAAAAAACAATTGGTAACACACTACGCCGTGAAGGACTGAAATCCTGCAGCGCTTGCAAGGTCCCCCCTGCTCAAGAAAGCACATATACATGCCCGTCTGAAGTTTGCCATTGAACATCTGAATGATTCAGAGGACAACTGGGTGAAAGTGTTGTGGTCAGATAAGACCAAAATGTAGCTCTTTGGCATCAACTCAACTCGCCGTGTTGGGAGGAGGAGGAATGCTGCCCATGACCCCAAGAACACCATCCCCACCGTCAAACATGGAGGTGGAAACATTATGCTTTGGGGGTGTTTTTCTGCTAAGGGGACAGGACAACTTAACTGCATCAAAGGGACGATGGACGGGGCCATGTAGCGTCAAATCTTGGGTGAGAACCTCCTTCCCTCAGCCAGGCCACTGAAAATGGGTCGTGGATGGGTATTCCAGCATGACAATGAACCAAAACACACGGCCAAGGCAACAAAGGAGTGGCTCAAGAAGAAGCACATTAAGGTCGTGGAGTGGCCTAGCCAGTCTCCAGACCTTAATCTCATAGAAAATCTGTGGAGGGAGCTGAAGGTTCGAGTTGCCAAACGTCACCCTCGAAACCTTCATGATTTGGAGAAGATCTGCAAAGAGGAGTGGGACAAAATCCCTCCTGAGATGTGTGCAAACCTGGTGGCCAACTACAAGAAACGTCTGACCTCTGTGATTGCCAACAAGGGTTTTGCCACCAAGTACTAAGTCATGTTTTGCAGAGGGGTCAAATACTTATTTCCCTCATTAAAATGCAAATAAATTCATAACATTTTTGACACGCGTTTTTCTGGATTTTGTTGTTGTTACTCTGTCTCTCACTGTTCAAATAAACCTACCATTAAAATTATAGACTGATCATTTCTTTGTCAGTGGGCAAACGTACAAAATCAGCAGGGGATCAAATACTTGTTTCCCTCACTGTACGTATACACACACACGTGTACACTCGGGCGCTCGCGCGCGCGTGCACGTGGACGTACCCAGCTTGCGCTTCGTCTCCTCCAGCATCTGCTCGAAAGCCGCCCTGGGCTCCCCGCCCGTGAACTCGAAGACAAACGACTCCGGGGAGGCGTCGGGCGCCGACGGGGCGACGGACAGCTCGAGGCGCGCGGGGGCAAGCGTCCCCCCCAGCGAGCCCGCCAGGGCCCCGCCCAGCGGGGCCGCCGAGCCCACGGCCCCCGCCAGTCCGGGAACGCCGGCCGACAGCGGCGACGTCAGCGACTGCGTCGAGCCGGACGGCGGCACCGTCGCGAAGGCCGAGGCCGCGAGGAGCTGGCGCTCGGACAGCTCGCGGTTGACGCACGCCATCAGCTCCTTGATCACCTCATCCAGGGTCTGAGTCACGATGGAGGGGTGGGGATGGGGGGGGGGAGGTCCTCTATGAGTGTCTTCATCATCATCATCATGTTCATGATCTTCATATTAATATTCATGATCATATTAATATTCATGATCACCACCATATTCATGGTCATTATATTCATGATCTTCATGATCATCATCACCATATTCATGACCATCATCAGCATATTCATGATCATCATCACCATATTCATGTCATCATCACCATATTCATGATCATCATCACCATATTCATGATCATCATCAGCATATTCATGATCATCATCGTCATCATATTCATGATCATCATTGGTCGGGATCATTTGATGCCTGGACGGAGGTCTCACCAAGCCGTCACATCCCTCTTTAAACGAAACTATTGTGTTTTTCTAAATAAGTGCACAATGTCTACCTTTGTATAGTCTCTGAGCTGCTGCTCCCTGGGCCTCTTGTCAATCTATCGCTGTCGTGGGATTTGTTTGACCGTTGGCCAGGATTCGAACTCAAATGGCCAGGTGCGTAAGACCCTTAAAAACCTTAAGAAAGGCTTCCAAAAAATTGTCAAACTCTGAAAAAACAAAATGAGAATGAAAGAATGTTTTGGGGCCAAACATTCCAATCCAGGACCCGCTCCCCCACTGAGTCTTGAGATTCACTGAGGCTTTCCTAAGTAAATATAGGATAAAATAAAAGGCGATATTTGTTCTACGGGCTGAATCTGTATTTAAAATTCCCAATGTCATACAAAAACAAAGCGTTACCCTACATGCCCATAAGCACGTGCCCCTAAAGTTATTTATAGGGCTATTTGAATAATTACAGTTACTGCGGGAGATGGGTCACCCACACATTAATAATTCAAAGGCTTTAGTGGTTTACGTGATGTATTCCAGTTTCTTGCATTTCTGTACGGATACATGCCGACCGTTATTCATGACCAAGCAATAAAAGTCCACTAAAAGCTGAAATCTATTTTCAGCAGTAGAGACCAGCATCATGTAAGTACGGCAATCAGTAAATTCGTTCCGATGTGTAAACACAGCAAAGGAGAAAAAATATCACAACAATGCTTTTTTTCCCCTCCACACAAATGTAATATGTTATAAGTAATGAAGGTAAAAGGGTTTAAATAAGTGCTGAAATAAGTACAACATTCCAAAGCTTTGGCACAATGCAGAAAAAAAATTCTTCAGAAGGCAAGCCAAAGATCCCCCGTGTGGCCTTAACATACTTTTGGGGCAAGTGCTGTTAGCGAGCACCTACGAAGGCTCGCACGGTACACTAGGGGGTGGGGGAGGCCAGCGGTGATGTTTATACACCGCACCACATACTCATTTAAGACTGATTCGACCGAGGAAAGGGCCATGACCAGTTCATAGAATCATCATTGGTGTTGCTGACCATGAGCAGGAATGGAACTCAGGTTGCCAGGTTCGTAGGGCATTGTGTGATCTCCTACACTACGGCTCCCCACACACGCTTAGAAATAAATGAATCGTACATGGTGCAAGGGTTTAAATAATTACGGGAAACTGCTTGTGAATACAATTGTACGAACATAATAATAACAACAATAAAACGATTTATAAAGTGCACATTTTCGCGGTAAGGCAAGAAAGACAAGTTCCGGGAATGTCATTTTTTGTTTTGTTTACACTCACGTTGTAATAAACATCGAATAATAAAACCTGGCTATGGGTTAAGATTAGCAATCGATACAATTCAATGGGTAAACAAAACGTGAGGGAAAAACACCACCACTCCTCAATAGTTTTTACCCACAAGATATAACACAACAAAATGTTGCTAACATTTAGCACATGCGTACATTTGTATTTACTTTCCAACACTTTTCCGCTCGCGATTATTGTAATGGAAAACATGAATGCGTTAACGCTCAGCGGGGGACGCACAGCCTAGCTGAAGGCCAGATTACAAATTAAATGTGTAATAAAGAGCAGCCCGCAACATCCTTTGGACCTCCCTCCCATGGTTAGGATTACCACCTCTGAGACACATAAAACCACGACGTTCCATCGGGAAAAATAATATCTCGCCGTACCGGAAGGGGGGGAGGACTACGTGTAAATGCGGGGGTGTATTACTACCGTGCAAACGATATAAACCAGGACCCTTTAATGTTGCGTGAAGAGTCGTGTATTTTCCCCAGGATGGCTACCTCAGGCTGGCTGATTGGCAAACCTAGTCGTGAGCCAGAACTCAAACGGGGAAACAGTAACGCTTCCATTGACCTTGTCAGATTTCTTTTCCCTTGCAGACGGTGGGAAATATGTCTCAGTTCAACGCGTGGGGCCTATTGTGGAGGAAATATATCTCGTCTTATTTTAATTGCTATAGATCCCTTAACCAAGGCGCTGAACACATAATTAACTATTTGTACAGCAGAAGTGTGATGAGATGAGTTAATGAGAAGCATGAATATGATGCTGCATGAAATAAACGATGAGGAAAGCGACACTGAGTGGTTTATGATGAGTGAGTGCGATGAATGGGTAGTTGGGAAGAGGGATGGGGGCAGTGATGAGGGAAGGGAGGGAGAAGGGGAGCAAGGCATCATCGTGGGGAAATGAGCGAGTTATCTCTGCGGCACAAACCCATCGGGGCAAAGGGAATTCATGCTGGTGCCGCCACAGAAAGGCCGCGAGTCCTCGCTGCTCGCCCGAACAAGGCAGAGAGCTCGGAGCACGCGCGGGATGACGCGACGGTGCGGGGGACGGGCACCTGGTGGGTGATGCTGAGCGTCTCGGCCAGCGTGCTGATCTGGCTCAGGGTGCTGAAGTCCCCCTCCAGCCGCGTCAACGCCTTGTGGAGACTGTCCCGGCTCGGGGCAGGGGCCAGCAGGCCTGCGCAAAACACGTGGAAAAGGCGCGGCGCGGCGCGTTGTTTTGCAAGCGTAGCGGCGACGACGTCACGACCACGTAGGCACACGCGGAGGGGGGTAGATGGGGCACGGCGTCAGTTTGGTATGAAATTAGGAGCGCGTCACCTTGCGTGCGGGGGGGGGGGGGGGGGCAGGGCGGGGAATGGGGGGGGGGGTTGACGGTGAGGCACGCGCATGACGTGTGACGGAGAAATATGGTGCTTTTTGCAATGGGTTTCATCGACATGTTTTTGGGGCAACACTTTTGTTGTCCTCATCCCGCACCAGCAATTAGCACGGTTGGCTCGGCACAGTGCGAAAGAAGTTCAACATACACACATACATACGCAGAGCGTAAAAAGGAAAGGCAGCGTACGTACATTGAATTTGAAACACGAGCGGCCGAGTGCATCGCGGGAAGATTTTGGTAAATGGTGGCGGTGGTGAGGTGGGCGTCTCTCTCACCCTTCATGACGTCCACGTCCTCCAGGGGGACCTTCCACAGCAGCTTGTACTTGCTGGACGTGTCGATCACGCAGCCGGCCGTGTAGCTGCACACACCAAGGGGATAGCGTTGCCATCGCACGATTAGTGTGTAAACATCGCCACCATGGGATACATAGGCAGCCGGGCGTGGTACTGACCACCAAACCCCTCGTGTGCCGTGCCGGCCTTCATAGGTGCTCGCTCACAGCACTTGCCCCAAATGTCTGTTAAGGCTGTATGGGGGAGCTTGTTTTGTTTTGCCCTCTTGCCTGCCCACTGTTGAATGAGGGCCTCCCAACGCCGTGCGGGCTATATGACCATACTTCGACACGCTGGTGAGTGTGGGCTGGTATAATTCAATATCACTTTTATGGCCATAATTGATAGATTTTTCCTGCATGAGCCACAGAAGCAGCTATCATACAGCTACCTCTGAGATCCCTTCAGGTGATCTCTTATCCACAGTGGGGGTGGCGGGGTGGAGGCAGCATCTTCCCACCCGCCATGCTCCAAAGAAAAATGCTCACCGCAAGACAAAAAACGATATTTTTAACTCCCCCGAGATTTTAACACCATGTGCTTTTGCGCGCGCAGTGGCGCCTACGCAGAGCCCAACAACTCCGCCGGACTCGAGAACTTGGCTTGATCGCAGCTGCCGTGCAAACCGGGAATTGAAGCCGGGATCTCAGAGCCGGTGCCAGTCGAGAGCTCCGACGACCCGAGGTCGTGTCTAAAGAGGCGACCCAGGGGTGCGAAGCGCGGGCTCTCACAGGTTCATGGAGCTGCGTCGCAGGGAGCCCGACTTCTTCTTGAGCGTCGTGCAGAGCAGCAGGTCCGTGAAGAGGAACAGTGATCGATCTTTCTTTCCCCCAGCGCCCTTCTGCGAACGACACAGAGAGGGGCTGTAGCCTCCCCCCCGGTGGCGACTCGAGGCGAGGCATTGTTCATTTGTAAACTCACCGTTCCTTCATTCGTCCTCGCCACTTTTTTAGTTTGTTCTGTCCAGTGGCCGCCCAAGCGCGAACGCGGCGGTGGTGTCAGCTGATTGGGGGCCCTAAGCACAAATTATGCTTTGGGTCTGCTGCCCCCTTTCAATGTGTACATTTCTAGTGAATGGCAGAAGAGATTTAAACAGTAGATAAATATCCTGTGTGATAAGAGAAATGTAGATAAGAGAAAGCTGATGTAATGAGATATTTGATGCACATCTATTTCATGAATCCAGGGCCTCTCGAGCTGCTTGGGTCCCAAAGCTTTTGCCTTATTTGCTTATGCATGGCACTGCCACTGCACGAATGGCTATCAAGACGTCGAGACTCGTAATAATATCTGCTGCTGCACTTTATAATGTTATGTAAATTCAAGGACAATCAGCCGAAGAGAAAAACAAAACATTGCCTATTTTACTGACAGCGAAAGAGCTGAATGGAGGTATAATTGTTCAGTCTATGACCCAGAAAGCCCCACAATGACAACTAATGAATGTGTTACAAGTAAAAGATGCATTTTGCCAAGATGACATAAAAAATAAAAATGTTAATAGCCTCGTCAATAAATTGTGGTTTCGTAAAACAACAAAACTATTGAGAGGCGACGAGAAAATAAAACTGCACGTGGAGCAACGCAACATCGGCCAGCGACGTAACAAAAAAACGTCAGAACGACAGGCTTTGTCAAGGGCGCTCACCACTTCCACGACCATCTCCTGCTTCAAGAACTTCCTGAGCGGAGCCACGAGCTGCGGGCGGAGAGAGCGGACACAAAGCAAGCGGGGAAAGAAACCGCTGGGAATTCACGCGGACATTATAACAAGCGGGCGCGGCGAGAGGTGCGCACGTGAAACCACATTTGATTCATCGTCCCACCCTCCTCGATTCCTGAATAAAACATCAAAGCGAGAACACCGCCAGTGATGAACAGCTTCAACGTATTCAAAGAATTGGCGCACACGCGTAAAAAAAAAATCACGAATACGTTTTTTTTTTAACGAGAGGGCTCGTGGCATGAACATTGCGTCGTGAGCCCAGCAAGTTCGAAGTTCTCAGTTTGACTCCCAACCAAGGAGGGTTTGGGGGGGGGGGGACGATTGGCACCCCAACCCATCGCCTCAATTGCGACCCCGAAAATAGGTATTTTATTCACAAATACCAGAGAAAATACATTGATACGTATTTATTCTTATTATTAATTAATGTAGGGCCATATTTAAATTGCTTGAAATATCGGGACCGCCGCTCTGCCAGACCATTCTGGAAAGCATGTCTGCTGACATCAGTGCAGAGTGATATCTGCCCTGGTCCTGGAATCCACACCGAACATCATGGTGAAGGCCGAACAATTACCACGATTGACATGGTGTGCGGAGGCATATCTCCAGCAGTGGTATGGAAACGAGTTATGAATTATTATTTGAGGCAACACGTGCGTATAACATTAGCGCACTCGGTTGCCTGTTGTCTTTCAGAATCAGAATCTTTACATATCCCGGAGAAATCCATAGCTCTGAGCACACGGCTAATGCGGACACGGTCCTTGCGTAATAACAGCAGAGTATCGACTAGCGCGTGGCCTGCCAACGATATCCCAACGTCCAGTTCCTGAATCAGGAATTTCGCCACAAATATTCGTTTAAGTGAAAAATTAAATCGTTTCGGACGCACGACGACAACCCCCGTGTCCACTAGCCGTAAAAACGTGGCAACAAAAAACCCTCAAACTGTAACGCAACCCAAAGGTGTGGCGGCACAGCCCGGCGTGACATCGCCCGGCGATCATGGCCACCGCCGGCCACGCCGCGCGTAGCGGGGCCCCGCGGACTCGCGTGCCCGGGGGCCCGCGCCGCACGGCCTAAAGCGGTAACAGCTGCCACGTTCGCCCTGCCGCACCTCTCTGCCTGCCTCTTTAAAAGGTTTCCCCCAGCACCCCCCGACCATCTGGCCGGGATTTGAGGCACCGCGGCGCCGTGGCCGAAATGTGGAAGGGATTACGACGGAGCGCGCGGGCTATATTGTGTCGACGCCATGCGACTTAAGCGCGGGGAAAATTGCCCCTAAGTCCGCGAGACGGCCCCGCGAAATTAATAAAGGCCGCAGCCCAGAGCGGCGACAGCGGTGTAGCGAGGCGTTGTCCAGGTGAAGAGGCGGAGGAGCCTGCAGTTCTCAAAATCCGGTGTTGCTCCAGGCAACTTCTCCCTCCTCAACTCACTCCGCTCCAACCCCCACCACTTCCCCAGACCATGAGCCACATCCCCAAAGCTGACTGTGCAGGAACCATTTTGGGGGGGGGGGCTTGTACTTTATGGAAATGTCTGGTGGACTTGTGACAGATGGAACTTTGTGGTTAAAATTGCTTTGCCATCGCAACCGACTCCTAGGTTTTCCGAGGCATACCTACCAACAACAACTAAAGCGAATATGTTCATTGGTTACACAGCCAATGAATAGCCCAAATCATAAAACATACGTGTACCTACATGTACAAACCTTCATCGTATCAAGAGCTTTTATAGTTCCTGAGATATTCCACCATCACCACCAATACCACCACCACCACCTTCATCACCACCGTCACCACTACCACCATGATTCCTGGATCGAGGTACCTCAGCGATACCCACGATGTGCGCCTCCATCATCACATGATCACCTCCACCGTCATCACCATTACCACCATCATCAGCACCACCATCAGCCACCACCGCCACCACCGCCACCACTGCCACCACCGCCGTGACCACGTCCAGGGGCTGGGGGGTTACCTCGGTGGCGCCCTCGATGTGCGCCTCCATCATCACATGATCACCTCCACCGTCATCACCATTACCACCACCATCAGCACCACTGCCACCACTGCCACCACTGCCACCACCGCCACCACTGCCACCACTGCCACCACCGCAACCACCACCACCATTGCCGTGACCACGTCCAGGGGCTGGGGGGGTTACCTCGGTGGCGCCCTCGATGTGCGCCTCCACCTCCTGCAGGACGCGGGCCGCCCGCTCGGCCTCCTCGGCGTCGCGCTTGCCCTGGTTGATGCGCTCGGCAAGCAGGCGCACGTCGCGCTGCGCCACCGTCAGGCTGCTGTGGTCCGGGTGCTCCTCGGGGGTGTGCTTCAGCAGGTCCTGGCGAAACCACCGTGGCCGCAAACGTCAGCAGTCGTGTCGGTTTATTGGTTTTTTGTTGTTGCTTTTTTTGCTTTAACACGTGGTGGCGCCTTTCTGCCCTGGCACACAGGTCTGCTGCCATCACACACGCTCCGGCACATCATCGCAGCAGCGGCGGCAGGTTGTGGCCAGCCACAGGACCCAAGATGGTGACCGCGTCGCGCCCTTTCAGATGCGCCTCTGCGGCCGCCTGGAACGCTCTTCCTTACAATATTGGGAAGCCACGGGACCTATGCACTTTTAAATCATCTCGATTGAAAACTCGTTTCTTTAGAAGTGCTTTTTGTGTTTAGTCTGTTGTCTCTCCCCCGCACCTGTGATCAGTACGGTTGGCTACGTACGGTGCGAAAGAAGTTCAGCGTACATACGTAATGGGCAAATTATTCAATGTGGACTGGGATGAAAATAATGAAATAAAGACGTGAGAGCAGGATCTATTAAATAAAACACATTGAGAATGCAAATCTACAAACTGGCGAAGGTGCTCAGTCTGTGCTTATGGTGTGAAATGGACATCCAGAGGTAGCCCCAAAAATAAGAGTTACTTCTTTTGGCTCGTGACCTTACTCTGATAGATGTGGTGGTGGTGGTGATGAGGTTGGTGTGGAGAGTCGGGGTATAACGATGCATCAGGTCATCAATTAATACCGATAGTTGAGCTCACGATACATGCATCGAATCTGCTTTTTTGTGTTTAGTTTGTTGTCCTTCCCCCATACCTCCGATTAGCACGGATTCGGCTACGTACGGTGCGAAAGAAGTTCGATGCACATATATCACAACAATGCACCGATAAACAGAAATATGGCAGCAAGTTGTGGCTGCGAGTTAGTTTTATACACGCGAATAGAGAAGTGCTTTGAGTTGTGGATGCAGCGATGTAGTTGACTGTGCGCATTTGCCTCCGTTGGGGTTCTTTCTAGAGGTGTGGTGCGGCGACGGTCAAAATGTTCGCGGATTTTTAAGTAACAACAACAATAATAATCATACATTTCTCTCCGCTGTACCGCGCACTTGTCTGGCACGTATGTGTGTTGACCTTTTTCGCACCGTGCTCGTCGCCCGCTTGTTCACGTCGGTTCCTGAAGGAGCTCCCACACTCGCTTGATTTGGGAATTCAGTTTAATCATGTGTGGTTGACACTTGGATTCGAACCCAGCTTCTCAGCGCTGCTGGCTCAGGTGTTTGACTCCTGGGGCATACGGCCTGCTCCTCAGGGTTAAGCCTGGAACGGTGCTTGTATAGGCAACCACCATGCATAAAACCAGGTGGTGCCGGCTGCTGCGACGCCAGTGGTCAGCACGAAGCGACGATGTACTATGCGCCAACATCTACGCTGCCCACATTCACCAACCCGTACCGACCAGCATAGTGTCCGTATGTGTCAGATAACCCGGGCCTACGACTCTCGCAGCTGTCGACTGACAAAAAGGGCTGTACGTGTACACGGACAAGGTCTACACTCGTGCGGACACTTTTCCATTTGTATTTTTTGCAATGCCGTTTCAAACGCGTGATTTTAAAGACTGTGAATCCCGGCCCACGGGACGACGACGGACTTCGTGTGAACGCCAATGCCCGCGCGGCGCGGCACTTGCCGAACGCCCACTCGGTGTAGCAGATGGCGCGCGTGTTGTAATTCAGAGGGCTGCAGCGGGAATTAATGAGGGATCACCTTGATGAGAAGCTCATATCGTGGGATCCTCTGCACTGGTTTGATCATCAAATCCGCCAGCGCTTGCTTCTCCTTGTTCTCCCGCATGCATTGCTGAGACCGCACAGAGCATCACAGCGGACAATGTCGCACGGGGAAAGAAAAAAAACAACAAAACCATCGGACGTGAGTACATTTGCTGCTTTGTGAACATGGCGGCGTAGCCTATCAGGCGCTGTCTTGCGCCATCAGCAAGTCAGGCACGCAGGCGACTGGGAAAGTTAGTGAATTAATGAGTGGGTAAGTTGGCAAGCGTGTGGGTAAGCGGCCTATAAGGTTACCGAGATTGTGATCAATTTGGGTCAGTGGCTGACTTGGTGATGGTGTGTGTGTGTGCGAGTCGGCTAGTGGGTAAATGGGTCAGCCGTGAGTGGGACAACAGGCAAACTGGTCAGATGTGAGAGTGAACATACAAGTGAGTAGGCGTTTGGGTGAGTATGTGAATGGGGTGAGCGAGTTATTGGCCAAGTGGGTGAGTTGAGTGAGCGGCGAGTAAGTGAATAAGCGAGTGGGCGAGCGGGCTGTTGGCGAAATGGGTAAGTGGACAAGCTGGCAAGCTGATGAGTGGTGAGCAGGTGAGCGGAAGAGCTGGTGAAGGGGGGGGGGTGAGCAGTGGATTGGTAATTTCACGGCGTCCCTCCTACCTCCAGGAAGCGGTTGAATGCCGGCTTCGCTTCCTTCGCCAACCGCACGGCATCCTTGGCATTGAGGAAGTTATCGATGTACGCCGAGTAAGAATTGGCCAGAATGTCCTTTGAGAACTGCGAGGATTAAACGGTAAACCGCAAGAGAGAAAGAGATAGAGAGGCAACGACGAAAACACTTATTTACAAGACTCATTTCAAACAAGTGACCACATAATCATTAATGCAAGTGGCAGCCTAAAATGATTTCAGGATATAATACAACATGCATTAGATCAATTGAATTATTCATGACAATACTCGGTGTCCCCAGGCAACCAACCGTTCAAGTACCAACCGAGTTCAACCCCGCTTAACTTTCAACGTACGACGAGATTGGGCAGTCAAGGCAAAAGTGGTCTCTTGCAAACGAGCGCGCACATTGCTGCGAGCAAATGTGTTGAACTTTGAACCCGCATGCGTCAGCAAGGTGCAGCGAGTAATGCCGCGACTGTTACATTCAACCTGGGGGAGCACAGGCCGGGGCTGTTGCCACATACCTGGGAAAGCCGATGACTGGGCCTTACAAAACAAAAATTAACGAGAGACAGGTGCAGCCCTGCAACTGCTTACTCATGACCCCTGCTGGCGGAAGGGCCTCCAACTAGACGGAGCTACAGAAAGCTCCAGTAGAGGGTATTTTGCCTGCAGTTTCAAACGCCGTGCCGGAAAACAAACGGAACGGGTGACCTCGGGATTGCAAGTCCCGTGTGCTAACCATTACACCGTGGGCAATATCCCACCGCTCGCCCCCCCCCCCCCCCAAAGAAAAAGAGATAAAACGGCAAATAATCCCGCGGCTTTCTGGCAAGTGACAGCAAAGGCATTCTGGCCCAAAGCCACGGGGATTACGAGAGCCGTGAGCCGCCCCTCGGCGCCACGCGGGAACCAAAACGCAGGCAACGGCCCCCGCCGCCCCCCGACGAGTGCCACGGGGACCCCCGAATGGCGCTGGAGAAAGGAAAAAAAGCTGCTACTTCACCTCTGAAAAGCACCGCAGCTGCCAATCCGAACAGGTCCTGGGGCCTCGCGGAGTGCGGCAACGAGCACGTTAGCGGGCGCGACGGAACGGCGCGGCGTGGGGAAGGGTACGGATGGCGGCGGGGTTAGAGGTAGGGTTAAGAGAGACCAACCGGTTGCGACGCTAGTTTATTTAATTTCGCACACCGCGACGCCACGGTGGCACGTGGATAGGTTGGAGATTTATTCGCGTTGCGCATCGGGTTTGTGGGATTTCTCCGGGCACTCAGGGTGTCTTGCACGAGCCGAAATGATCGATAAAATGTTGGGTCTCGCAGCCCAAGCAGGGCCCTCCTGCACCCACTCTCACCGGTCAGGGTGAACATTTATTCTTCATTTAACCACTCGGTTTATATTTTATATCACGTTTCCACCCTGAGTTGGCTTGTTTGGGTGCAAAAAAAACCAAAACCTATGGATTTTTTTCCCGTACAGTGGCAACATTTTTTCGTCTTCTGCTTTCTTTTTCTGCCTTTCGCATTGCTCAGCGCCAAAATCATCGCTAAAGGAAACAAAAAAAAACCTGAACACGAGGGTGACAAAAGAATGTGAGTTATCGCTTGGATTTCTTTTCTTGCAAACCGTGTCGGAGAAGAAAACCAAAGTACCGAGTACACGGGCTCGTGCCGCGTTTCATTTTCACGTTCGCGCGTGCGTGACATGACCGCGGTGGTGTCCGTGTGGGTAGACGCGGGATTGTGGGCGGCACGTGGAGTTGTGGTCGGGGGGGGGGGGGCGCTAATCCCGCGGATCGTGAGCGTCACGATATCCGTCCGTACTCCACGTCCGATTTCCCTTCTCCCTCTGTTGCCGTTTTGCGGCGCGCTAAGGCAAAATGATGACGGTCGGCCAGGCACGATCAATCCACTGCTAGATGAAGCCCTCCACAAAGCCGCTGCCGCCTCTCACGATCCTGCGACGAACTGAGCTCATCGCTCCATCTCCTCACTGATCGTGCTCTCCGAAACGTTCCATTACTCGGCCTTCTAGCCATGACGCGTCCTGCCCAAGCCTCGCCTACTTTTCTCAACAGTTAGGATGATGTCATCGACCTGCGTGCATTCTCTAATCCACGTGTTCATCTCTCTCTGTGTCTCGGTGGAATTCCAAGCACGCATCTCATGTACCACGCGTCTTTGCACACTTTTTTGTTGTTGATGACCGTGCGTGAGAGCGGGTAGAGGCGTCGTACACCGAGGCACGGACGCTCTTCGTTCGGCACGCTGGATACTCATTATCGAGTTTGTCGTTCCAAAATAAATCACTCCAACCTGGACTCCTCCTCCTCTTTGTGTCTCTGTTACGACTGCACGGAAAGATCCAATGTGCACGCGGCGACTCGGGACATTTCTACGGCTTTTATTGATTTCCTGACGTGACGTTCGATTGATGGCACCCGCAGCGGCTCTGCAAATACGGCAGCATCACAGAGTCAGAATTCCAACCGCGTCCCTCATAATACATTTAGGGGGAGTTATCTAAAAGGCAATTGTACGTCTTTACTTTGAAGAGAATACGGCTTACTTAATGAAATAAGGGAACGGTTTGAGTCACGCTTGCTTACACATTGACGTGAAACCGAATGCACCATCAATATTCCATTACTGGACATCTGCGAAGGAGATCTTTGTGTCTCATGGGGTTCCTCCGGTATAAATAAATAAATATTCGGAACCCGATTCCATTGTGGGTGAAAAGGTGAGATTTGTTTGAGAACATTCGACAGCGCGAGGATTTTACGAGGATCTCTCCATTTATCAAGTAGTGCATTTCAATCTTGAAGTACAGTCGTAATTGGTTGATGAATAAAGCCACTCCGTGATTACTCGAATATTACCCGACATCTTTAAAGTGAAATGCACGTCCAGAGGTAGCTCCAAAAACACGAGTTTCTTCCTTCGGATCGAGACATTACTCTGACAGACGTGTGGTGGTGGTGGTGGTGGTGGAATAGGAGTGGAGAGTCGGTGTATAACGGTGCACCAAGTCATCCATTAATACTGATTATTGAGCTCACGATACGTGCATCGAATCTGCTTTTTGTGTGTTAAGTTTGTTGTCCTTCCCCCGCACCTCTGATTAGCACGGGTTGGCTACGTACGGTGCAAAAGAAGTTCAACGTACATACAGACATACTAATCGGGCGTGTAAGATTCAACATTTTGTGACGCATCAACGAGCCGAGTTGACTCCCCATCAAGCCACGGATGCCTGCTACAACTCGCCACAGCGTTAAATAATAAATAGCCACTTGACTCAAGTTGTGAACCTAAATCACAATTCGTACAATAAACTGGAGTGGGCAGGTGGTAGGAGAGACACATTACAACTTTTCATACAAACCCAACGGGACATCAATCAATCGATCTTAATTTTACGAGCCAATATCGCCCTCGACAAAGTAGGCATCAGTGCACATTACAACAGAACGGGAAACGGTACAGGGGCATGCAACAACCAAAATGAAAAACAAAAAAAGCAAAAAAGCCCCGACATAACTGATGGTGAAATAAAACAACAAAAAATTATTTAACTAATTTGTCATTCTTATACCACGGACATAGTCTGCAGGACTTTCACAGCTGGGGGCGAATGTAGCCGTGTGTGCAATCCCTTTTTCGAGTCGCTTGCAGGTGACCAACCGTTCGAAGCACGGCGACCTTGGATGACGATAAAGCAAGGCAAACGCCGGCGCTTCCCGTGTTTCAGCGCGCGCGTTAGCGGCGGACGGGGACAGCTCGAGGGACAAGGGCTACGCGTGCGGGACGAAGGGAAGCGTTCAGAAGGAGGCACCCACCGACTCGATGATGATGTCGCCGACGGTCTGGCGCTCGTGCCAGCACTGCACGCAGCCCGTGAGCTGCTCGAGGAAGCGCTCGTGGTGCTCCAGGATCTCGGGGATCTGGAAGAACATGTCGTCCACCAGCGCCGGGTCGCACAACCCCGCGCTCTCCGCCTGCTTCAGCGGCCCCAGGTAGCCCTGCTCCCCGTGGGGTCACGCGGGAACGACGGGGAGGGGAAGGAGGGGAAGGAGGGGAAGGAGGGGAAGGAGGGCACCCACGGTTGGTTGGGGTCGGTGGGGGTCCAAGGAATGGGAGGGTAGAAGGGAAGAGGGATTGAGAACCAGGTGCAGGAGGGAAAAGCAATACCATTGAATCGTTCCTTATTCACCATCATCAGTAGCCATGCTCAATCCACTGCTGGATGAAGGCCTCCGCCAAGCTGCCGCCATCTCTCATGGTAGCATTGCCCCATCTCCGCAATGGGCGTACTGTCCGGAACATTCCCTCCCTTCGCTACCATGCAGTCGTTTTTCTCATGACCCCCCTTGAGCAACGTATTCTGCCCCAGCCCGCTTGACTGCAAATAAAAGTCGCTCAATATTCTCGATGGCTGTGAGCGAGCACACATGAAGAAGTGGGTGGCCAACATCACAGATAAATAATTGTCTATCGTAAAATAAAACAATGCAGCAGCCGAATGGATACAATTCTTGAATCACAATTTATAATAGACTAAAATAATTCATAATCGACTGATGGAAGAATCGATAAATGATTGGTCACCTTTTGAATGTGTGTTTAAACACAAAAAAGGAAGATGCATATGGATACGAATGATAAACAGATCATTTAAATATGTCTCAATGTTCTGTACGTCTTCTTGAGATGTAGTTGCATTCACACACTACCAAAAAAAATAGTAACTGTAAGTAAATTGGCATTTATTCTTATTATAAAAAACAATAATCCCTCCGCTAATTGAGAAACGTGACAATTCATTAAATTATAACAAAAGCCATCCGATGAACTGCGAGTTGGAGAATACCAGGAAGCAATGCGGGGGGGGGCGCTGGGGTAGGGATGAACGAGGATAGACCGCATACAAATATGGCCCTTGCGTGAACTCAAAACAAACTGTAACTCAGACTTTGTAAATCACGATGTGGGCTCGTTTACGTCTGAGAGGAGTGGGGAAAAGGGGCCTCCGTTTCAAAACCCCAAAACCCCACCGGCACGGCACCCCCACCACCTTTTTTGGGTCACGCAAGCCTCGGTCACAAGAGTGCGCATTGTAGGTATTTTAAGCACGAATTCAAACGAGCGGCTCAAGTACAATAGCAACTTCTAAGAAATGTGCGGCATCTGTCATCAGCACGCCACCGTCACCTGCAATCACTTTTGAAACCATTAGCTCATTGACAGAGAGAGAGTTTAAAAAAAAATCTAATTGGACATTTTACAACAACAAAAAATGAGCGGTCAAAAAAAATGTCAAAAAAATAACAACTCTACCCTTGGATATTCTCTCTGGGCGGCGGAGCGTGTTTTCCCTGCCAGTCATGCATTACCCGACACGCGCTAATGAATCGGAGAGGCTTCAATCAGCGCCGGGGCATTTACTCCCCAGTCTCGGGGCCCGCAACGCTAAATGCCGAGCGCTCTCCCGTAATGTGCGGTGAGAGCGCCGGCCGTTTTTGGTAAATTGAGGACGGCAGGGTAATTGGCTACGTTTCCACTAAATCGGTCGGGCGAACTTTTACGCGAAGGCGGCTGGAGCAAAGAAAGAAAGAGAGGGAGAGAGAGAGAGACGATTCGAATGCAAAAGAGAGGAGAGGAAAAAAAAAACCTAAAACAGGTTTTCGGAAAACAAAAAGGGTTCTCTCCTCGCAAGCGACACCGACAGAGCTTTCACGTCTGCCGAGATCCGGGATCGTCGTGTGCCTGCCAATGATTTTTTTTGTTTTTTTCCCACCCAGAAAGAAAAAAGCAGCAATCGCCTTCACCGATGGCTGGACACACACACACACACAGAATATCTCCCCTTGAACGAAAAAAGAAGATCCGATTCACTTTGATATGCACATTAATTATTTACGTAACAATTTTTTACCACCCACAGAAATGTTTCCCCAGTGGTGTTCTTTGTTGTTCTCCCTCTCCCCCCCCTTTTAAAAGGTAGAACAGCTTTTTGCTAAATACGTATTTTTACATAACGGAATTAATTCATTTCGGAAACAAATATAAAATATGTATATATATACTGGAGGGGGGGGATAATGCCACACAAACACATGCTGATTCATATCCCTTTGTCTAATGGGAACAGCTTCATTGATATTCACAGATAACCACCAAACGGGGCCCGCTCGGCTGGGGTTCGTCGGATGGAAGAAAAAAAAACGAATTGTACAGACAGCATCGCGGAAATGCGAATTTCGATTTGTATTTTGTTAATTCCATTTTGTTTCACTGTTCTGGGGTTTTTTTCGCGAAAGGATGATGACTGTGTGGCTGGCACGTACGAGACTGTGTAAGGTTAGCAGCAGCGGTGGGGCAATGCATCGGGGTCGCCATTTAATATCGATTCCCAAGCTCGCAATACGGGCCATTTAATTATATATAAAATATATTTTTGTAATCGTATATATTGTAGGCAATTGCTTCAAGTAAATCTTGCTGCCACAAGAGGCTGTTGTATTTACCATATTGATGGGACTGGGGTTAAGCCTGCTCATCCTGCATGGAGATGGAGTTATGAAATCAGTTTAACAGCAGTTGCTACATGGATTGCTTCAAGGCTAAACTGTCAGTGATGGCTACAACTTGGAGAGATCTTCAACTAGCAGTGGACTGATCATGATTGATGATGTCGGTCAAGAGGATTGTTAAAGCCATACTTCACCACTTTGGTCGGCGTTGGCTGGTGAAGGACGGATCCAAAACTGGCTCAAATATTCCTCGTCACTTATCCTGACCGTGACCAGGAATCCAACTCTGGTTTGCCTTGTGTGACCACTAATCCGTCCCTCTTCTCGACAGCTCTTTCATCTCTGCATCTCTCGCTCATCTCGCTTTCATCTCACTAATCTTCATCTCTTTGTGGCGTGGGGGGGGGGGGGGTTGGGGGACACAGTGCTTGGGCACGCCGCGCTCTGAATTCGGCGACCCTAATTTTTAATTCTTGGCCATGGCTCGCACGAGTGGTAAAGCGATATCAGAAGCAGTCCTGCACCACTTCGCCCCCCCCCCCAAAGGCTGGAATATTATTATTCAATGTCTTTGGCAAGCCATATCTGTCAACGGCAACTCCAAGAGCCTCAGGTTTTAATTTTCCCACGGTTACTTAGTACAGGCCCGCCCCAAGGCTCAACAAACGGCAAGCAGTCAGCAACAAACAGCAGTGTTTAAGGTGAAATAGATGAAACGGGGGGGGGGGGGGGGGGGTAACATTTGTGGCCTGTAGGTCACCACGTTTTAGAAGCCAGCGCTTGATGCAAGCTCGCTGGGGAGGAGGGGGTTGTGCTTTCCGTGTCGGCGTGGACACGGCCTCACCTGGACCAGCGTGCGCAGGGACTCGACATAAGAGCGCTCCGTATCCAGGAGGTTCATCATCACGTGCTTGCGCATATCCTGATGGGAGGGAAGCACACGCAGCCAACGCAACCGACAAGCTGTTAAGGGATGGACAAACGCGCGATCGCAACCGAGGAACCAGTGATGATGATGATGATAATAAACACGTGTTTTTGTCCGGCGCCGGATTTATGTGACAACGTCGCAGGGCCAAGAGGCCCGCGGCGATACTCCAGTGTGGAAGTGACGGTGGCTTTTGGTCCGAATCCCAAAGGTCGTCCGAAACAACGATGTATTTAAATTGTTTTTGATAGTTTCGTGACATGGGACGGATTCAAAGTCATCTAGGCAGAGTGTTGCAAACCGTTGTCTCCCTACTCGTCCGCACAGGGTTTTCTCCGGGCACTCTAGTACGTGAAACCAAAACACTCAATCATTTTTTGGCGAAACATCTTCAGTGAGATCTTTGTCAAAAGTCTAAAAAGCAAAAAGCCTTCAGTCATCATCATCAGCCGTGATCAATCGACTGCTGGGTGAAGGCCTTTGCAAGACGTCGCAATCTTTCACGATCCTGAAGTGGAAAATTCCACCGAGCATCTGCACACGAGGAGCTGGCTATTGAAAACTAACGACCGTTACAAATTTCAGCAGTGATAAGAGGCGAAACAAACATGGATGCACATTAGGGAGCCATTGCACGGAAATCCACACTACCCGCACGACTCCGCGACAAATCTACAAAACAAATGATGGCTCGGTGGCCCAGAAGCCCTGTCGTAGATATGTCCCGGTGCCGAATTCCACCATCGCCGTGAGACGTGCCCCGTAGCTCAAGGCGGCGTTCGCTCAAGTGTAGGCAGTGCCTCGCAATGAAACCCACCATGGCAGCCGCCGATAACAAAAATGACAAGTCCCCAAAAACAAATGTCGCGGGGTTTAACTTCGGTTTGATGAAAGTGCCTCTGACAACGACAGTTGGGACAAAAAGAAAGTAATTCAGGTGATGAGACAAATCAAACTGTCAACCAGGATGCATTCTACCAGGGGAAAAAGGGAATCATCGTCGTCATCGGCCATGGTCAATCCACAGCTGGATGAAGGCCACCACAAGCCGTGGCAACCTTTCACGATCCTGCGATTTAAATATCCAATCCAGCACTCGCTCCATCTCCGCGTGGGACGTGGGGGCTCTTGGGCGCGTTCCAAATCCTTGGCCGCAACTCGTAACTAATGCTACCCGTGAAGAGAGAACAACATATATAATAGGCATTGTCTCGGGCAACAGCCCTACTTCACAGCAGAGAGACCAAAACGTCACCTTCGAGGGCAGTGTTGTTTAATGAACACTTTGAGTTTTCGTTATTTGTGTCCGAGCACCACTGCCAACGCGGCATCCCAAATGCATCGTTTTAACAAAGCGGCCGTGGAAAAATGGCCAAACAGCGCCGCGCAGCAGGACCCTCCCTAAGCAGGACCCTCCCGAAGATGAGCCCCGAGACTCGGCGAGGCGCCTCTCTGGTTTAAAGAACGTGACAGTCCGGGGACGGTGCCTGGTGGTGGGGTCAGGCAGTGGAAAGAAAAACATGGGCTGAGAAAATCCTACGCCTCAGTTGGTGGTGGTGGTGGTGAGACATAGCGAATTTTCATTAAGTAATGCAAAAAAACCGACAAGGAAAACAAATGGGTATGGAAGCAAACCGTGCAGGTATGTGTCCGAATAACACTACACCCAAGTAATTACAGGATAAAACAACGAAGAAAGCCAAGAACATGTCCCCGATTTCTGTTTCCGCCAATATTATATAATCACTGTAGGAAGTGGGGGGGGATACTTAAGGGGAAAAATACCCATCTTGATAGTGAATAATAATTTTATAAACTTATTTTTGCTAATGCCATAAATATCAGGGATGTCGCGAAGACTGCACGCAGACGATATTTATTTTGGACGTCTGCTCACAAAAGCAGCAGATTTTTATGACGTTTGCCAGCTCATTACAAACCATTTTTGTACATATTTGAAACGGAATGAAATGATTTACCAACATTAAAAGGTCTTTAAAAATGTTCTTTTTTTCTAAAAGCATACTGTTTGACATACATCTTTGTGTCACACGATGTCTGTCGGCACATGTTGATTAAAAGTTTATTTTATTGAATATATTTCAACATTTATTACATTTAAGAGGTATGTTCAATATGTTCACGTATGTTGAACTTCTTTTGCACTGCACATAGCCAACCGCGCTAATGGGAGGTGCGGATTGTGATGCAATCAGTAGCTGCAAGCATGGAAGGGAGGATTGTTTAAGGAAACACAATCACCGATTATGAGCAACTGAAAGATTTGGTTAATCCTTTGCGCAACCAATTACGTGTAATGTAAATAATTTCTAGGGTTATATTTTTTGATCACATTTTTTTTATTAAAAAAGAGAACCAGAATGTATCGTATTCTTTGGATTATGAGTCGCTCCAGAAAATAAGCCGCATTCTGTACTAATTTGGTCACATGCACACACGCAAAAAGACAAAGGTCTCCCATGTAGCCTTAACAGACTCTTGGGGCAAGGGCTGTTAACGAGCACCGATGAAGGCCAGCACGTCACACGAGGGTGTGGGTGGGCAGCACCATGCCCGACCGCCTTTGTCTCCCTAGTGGCGACGTTTACACAACAAGCCACGTACTCATTCGAGGCTGAGTCGACCTAGGGGAGACCCAGGACCAGTTTAGGTATTTGACACTGGTGTTGTTGGCCGTGAGGGGAATCGAATTGGGGGTGCTGGGTTTGTAGCGCAGTGAGCCAACCACTAAACTTCCACTCCCCAAACAAAAGTGCACACACCTACCGGATAATAAAATGCACCGCCAACTTTTGCTTTAAAATACGGAGGGCGGGAGAAGTGAGTCTTAATATTCGAAGTATATAACAGAGGTGTCAGCGAAACAAACCAACATTTCTCGAGATTACGTTCACTTCATCTCACCCGCAGACAGATACATTTGTTTCCGCACGTGGAAATAATTATTTAAGTGTTCTAAATACGCAGCATTCCTGCAACAAAAATAATAATAAACACATTGCACAGAATAATCGCGAGAGCTAAACCGGCACGAAAAATGTATCTTCTAACGATTTACGTACCCAACAACGAGAAAGAATGAAGCCGGAAGGCTCGTGCGATGAGGGGGGGGAGAGGTTTAAAAAAAAAAGATGTCGCTCGAATTAAATTCCCTCGGACGTCTTCACGCGGATGATACGGTCGCCTTTCAGCAATCCGCTTTGATGATAGAGCGGTAATTACGGTGGAAGGGCCAGAGGGCCCATCGTGGCAAAGTACCAGCGTTGAATCCGCATGACAACGGCAGTGGCAGCCGAAAAGATTGATTGTGGGAAAAAGAGGTCAGTAATTTCCACGGCAGGTCTCTGTGTGTAAACACCGACATTGCGCATGCATCGCAATCATCGGTGCCATCACTGTCAGCCCCATTGTTAGCAATGATGACCCCACTACTGCTTGCATCATCATTATATTTGTAAATGCTACAATTGTGAATGCATCACCACCAGCAGCACCCACTGTTATCATCATCATCATCATCATCAAAATATCCATTTTTAGTATGACCACAAATTCCGTAAAAATAACAATGACTAAGATGCCCCCAATAGCCTAAATAGACTATAGTATTGCGGAAAGTGCTGTTAGCGAGCACCACGCCCCTTTTTCTCCCGAGTGCTGATCTATACACACTGTCCCGGGTACCAGAGGAAGCCCAGTACCAGTTAAAATATTCAACACTGTTATTCGTCGTGAGTGGGAATCAAAACCCAGGTCGCCGGGTTCCTACCGTTGCGCTAACTGCTGCACCAACGCTCCCCATAACACCACCAGTACCACCACCATCATCATCATTTTATTTACAAACGATATAATTGAGGAATGCATAATCACCACCACAGCTATCGTTGTCAGCACCATTGTTAGCATACTCCACTGTCATCATCATCAGCAGCACCACCATCACCACCACGAATACCTCCACTGTCATCATCAGCACCACCACTACCTCCACTGGCATCATCCAAAACCACCACCACTACCTCCACTATCATCATCAGCACCACCACCACCACCACCACGACTACCTCCACTGTCATCATCAGCACCATCCATATTCAGCTGACACATTGACGTATTCAGGAAAGTGTTACAATTGATGTGAATATATTTATACACACCATGCGCATGTAATGACGCATCGATTCATTGGTTAAAAACGCTTCTATAGCCTGCGGTAGATGCATCGAATTTAGAGTGCCACAAATCGAACGGTAATTTTAAAGCAAAATTCTTGCAAGTTACAGTACACGCAAAGGATACGACCACAGCGGGTAAAAATAATACTCGGGTCGGGCGGCAGAGGATATGGGGTAAGGGTGAGAGTGAAGAAAACGCGGGGCGGGAGAGACGGGCCGCACGGTGGACAACCCCGGGCCCAAC
Source organism: Petromyzon marinus (assembly GCF_048934315.1). Classification (NCBI taxonomy): domain Eukaryota; kingdom Metazoa; phylum Chordata; class Hyperoartia; order Petromyzontiformes; family Petromyzontidae; genus Petromyzon; species Petromyzon marinus. The sequence continues at coordinate 5,418,585 of NC_133684.1, forward strand.
AAGACAGCAAATGAGTCCTCAAAGGAGGCCACGGGGCCGCCAGAGCCACTGAGGCCCTGAAACCACCAAGTTCAAGCAGAATTCAGATTCGCTATAGCAGCCAAAGCAGGGGATGCGCCCACACGAACGGTGCGTCCGCTGCGGAGATGGAAGCAATGAGATATGAGATCGGCCCGCGCCCAGGAGCTACGTGGATCGCTGCATCGGGAGACCGCGAGCGGACGGGAGACGGCTTGGGTAGGCCGCCATCCAGCAGTGGATAGGTCATGGCTGATGACATTTATGATGATGAACGTTACATTGGTACTCGTGGAGAAAACGAAGCTGTACGAGATCGACGCCGACGAGAAACATTGCGCGTTCTAAGTTTATTTTGTTTAATCAGGTGAGAGCTCGGAGAGTCCAGGATGAGTCTCATTTGCAAACGCGATTTGATTCATTAACATGACGAACGCAACACTAATAAACTGAGGCATAGCAACGAAGACAAACAGAAATGCATAACGACACAGCAAAAACAAACCTCGAATGAAGCCTTGACCCTGAATTGAGAAAATTCGTTCAATCAACCAGGGCCTTGCAGCAAAGTAAGAGGGACATTGGGAATTGCTTACTTTGCTATAGAACTCTTCAGCATGGCCATGGGCAGCATCGACAAAAGATCAACAACAGCCACAGCAGAGAGACAAAGGCTACAGGAAAATTAACCAGGTCACAAACTTCATTGGCAATCCACACAACACGGGCACCATGATTCAGGATCGCGATTCTATCCCACAATCAACTGTTGCTATTTTACGCTGCGGCGAGAGGTAGCGCCTCCGGTGACTACAGCGGTGACATCAATCCACCACCTGCAACACAAACCAATTTAAGAACAAACTAAATATTCTCATGCCACGCAATTGGATGCACGCATCGAGAGACTAAGGATCAACACGAATCAACGATATCTATGCATTGCAGGAATATTACCAATGCAATTTCTGCTTAATCTACAGGAGCAGTAATGATGAATTAACCCAAAAGTTTCAACGATGTATCGCAACTTCACTCAATGGTCCCATCGACCCGTGCCTCTTTTCCACCTCTTCACATTTGTATTGTTTCCCATTTTTCCAGTGTGTCTCTTGCACGGAAATGAGTTCACTCGATTAGCTCGCGAGCTACATTCAAAAAAGCCATCGGTTCTAACACACACACGCGACTCGATGGCACGTATCGAGAGCCTTGAGGATCTATACGCATCGTTACACCCAGCGTACTGTAATCTCGAGAGCTTCCGCACGGCGCAGATTGTGTGCGTGATGTGTGCGCGTGTCCGTTCCTTGGATGAATGTCCGCTTGCGGGAATGACGTGCATGTGAATTTGTACAGAAGGCTGCTGCCACCACTGCTGCTCCTGCTGGCGACTGC